>NC_047035.1:77896736-79096736 GCF_011762595.2 Tursiops truncatus | reverse complement strand
CTGCATCTATTGAGATGATCATATGGTTTTTCTCCTTCATTTTGTTAATATGGTGTATCACATTGATTGATTTGCGTATATTGAAGAATCACTGTATTCTTGGAATAAACCCCACTTGATCATGGTGTATGATCCTTTTAATGTGCTGTTGGATTCTTTTTCTAGTATTTTGTTGAGGATTTTTGCATCTATGTTCATCAGTGGTATGCATGTGTCTTTTTAAACTACAGTTTTCTCTGGTTAAATGCCCAGTAGTGGGATTGCTGGGTCATATAGTTATTCTATTTTTAGCTTTTTAAGGAACCTCTATACTGTTCTCCATAGTGGCTGTATCAATTTACATTTCCACCAACAGTGCAAGAGGGTTCCCTTTTCTCCACACCCTTTCCAGCATTTGTTGTTTATAGATTTTCTGATGATGCCCATTCTAACAGGTGTGAGGTGATACCTCATTGTAGTCTTGATTTGCATTTCTCTAATAATTAGTGATGTTGAGCAGCTTTTCATGTGCTTCTTGGCCATCTGTATGTCTTCTTTGGAGAAATGTCTATTTAGGTCTTCTACCCATTTCTGGATTGGGTTGTTTGTTCTTTTAATATTGAGCTGCATGAGCTGTTTATATATTTTGCAGATTAATCCTTTGTCCGTTGATTCATTTGCAAATATTTTCTCTCTTTCTGAGAGTTGTCTTTTCATCTTGTTTGTAGTTTCCTTTGCTTTGCAAAAGCTTTTAAGTTTTATTAGGTCCCATTTGTTTATTTTTGTTTTTATTTCCATTACTCTAGGAGGTGGATCAAAAAAGATCTTGCTGTGATTTATGTAAAACAGTGTTCTTCCTATGTTTTCCTCTAAGAATTTTATAGTGTCTGGTCTTATATTTAGGTCTCTAATCCATTTTGAGTTTATTTTTGTGTATGGTGTTAAGGATTGTTCTAATTTCATTCTTTTACATGCAGCTGTCCAGTTTTCCAAGCACCACTTATTGAAGAGACTGTCTTTTCTCCATTGTATATCCTTGCCTCCCTTGTCATAGATTAGTTGACCATAGGTGCGTGGGTTTATCTCTGGGCTTTCTATCCTGTTCCATTGATCTATATTTCTGTTTTTGTGTCAGTACAATATTGACTTGATTACTCTAGCTGTATAGTATAGTCTGAAGTCAGGAAGTCCGATTCTTCCAGCTCCGTTTTTTTCCACTCAATACTGCTTTGGCTATTCAGAGTCTTTTGTGTCTCCATACAAATGTTTAGATTTTTTTGTTCTAGTTCTGTAAAAAAATGCCATTGGTAGTTTGATAGGGATTGCATTGAATCTGTAGATAGCTTTGCTTAGTACAGTCATTTTCACAATATTGATTCTTCCAATCCAAGAACATGGCATATCTCTACATCTGTTGGTATCATTTTTAATTTCTTTCATCAGTGTCTTATAGTTTTCTGCATAGAGGTCTTTTGTCACCTTAGGAAGGTTTATTCCTAGGTATTTTATTCTTTTTGTTGCAATGGTAAATGGGAGTGTTTCCTTAATTTCTCTTTCAGGTTTTTCATCATTAGTGTATATGAATGCAAGAGATTTCTGTGCATTAATTTTGTATCCTGCAACTTTACCAAATTCATTCATTAGCTCTATTAGTTTTCTGGTGGCATCTTTAGGATCCTCTATGTATAATATCATGTCATCTGCAAACAGTGACAATTTTACTTCTTCTTTTCTGATTTGGATTCCTTTTATTTCTCTTTCTTCTTTGATTGCTGTGGCTAGGACTTCCAAAACTATGTTGAATAATAGTGGTGAGCGTGGAGTTCCTTATCTTGTTCCTGATCTTAGAGGAAATGCTTTCAGTTTTTCACCATTGAGAATGATGTTTGCTGTGGGTTTGTCATATATGGCCTTTATTATGTTGAGGTGGGTTCCCTCTATGCCCACATTCTGGAGAGTTTTTATCATAAATGGTGTTGAATTTTGTCAGAAGCTTTTTCTGCATCTATTGAAATGATCATATTCTTCAATTTGTTAATACAGTGTATCACATTGATTGGTTTGCATATATTGAAGATTCCTTGCATCCCTGGGATAAATCCCACTTGATCATGGTATATGATCCTTTTAATGTGTTGTTGGATTCTGTTTGCTAGTATTTTGTTGAGGATTTTTACATCTATATTTATCAGTGATATTGGTCTGTAATTTTCTTTTTCGTAGTATCTTTGTCTGGTTTTGGTATCAGGGTGATGGTGGCCTCATAGAATGAGTTTGGGAGTATTCTTTCCTCTGAATTTTTTGGAAGAGTTTGAGAAGGATGGGTGTTAGCTCTTCTCTAAATGTTTGATAGAATTCACCTGTGAAGCCATCAGGCCCTGGGCTTTTGTTTGTTGGAAGATTTTTAATCACAGTTTTGATTACATTACTTGTGGTTGGTCTGTTCATATTTTCTATTTCTTCCTGGTTCAGTCTTGGAAGGTTGTATCTTTCTAAGAATTTGTCCATTTCTTCCAGGTTGTCCATTTCATTGGCCTAGAGTTGCTTGTAGTAGTCTCTTAGGATGTTTTGTATTTCTGCCGTGTCTGTTGTAACTTCTCCTTTTTCATTTCTAATTTTATTGATTTGAGCCCTCTCCCTCCTTTTCTTGATGAGTCTGGCTAATGGTTTATCAATTTTGTTTATCTTCTTAAAGAACCAGCTTTTAGTTTTATTGATCTTTGCTATTGTTTTCTTTGTTTCTATTTCATTTATTTTTGCTCTGATCTTTATGATTTCTTTCCTTCTGCTAACATTGGGTTTTGTTTGTTCTTCTTTCTCTAGTTGCTTTAGGTGTAAGGTTATATTGTTTATTTGAGCTTTTTCTTGTTTCTTGAGGTAGGCTTCTACTGCTATCAACTTCCCTCTTCCTGCTTTTGCTGCATCCCATAGGTTTTGCATTGTCGTGTTTTCATTGTCATTTGCCTCTAGGTATTTTTTGATTTCCTCTTTGATTCTTCAGTGATCTCTTGGTTATTTAGTAACATATTGTTTACCCTCCATGTGTTTGTGTTTTTTTTCCCTGTAATTGATTTCTAATCTCATAGCGTTGTGGTCAGAAAAGATGCTTGATATGATTTCAATTTTCTTAAATTTACTGAGGCTTGATTTTTGACCCAAGGTGTGATCTATCCTGGAGAATGTTCCATGCACAGTTGAGAAGAAATGGTAATCTGCTGTTTTTGGATGAAATGTCCTATAAATATCAATTAAATCTATCTGGTCTACTGTGTCATTTAAAACTTGTGTTTCCTTATTTATTTTCTGTTTGGACGATCTGTCCATTGGTGTAAGTGAGGTTTTAAAGTCCCCCACTATTATTGTGTTACTGTCAATTTCCTCTTTTATAGCTGTTAGCAGTTGCCTTATGTATTGAGGTGCTCCTATGTTGGGTGCATCTATATTTATAATTGCTATATCTTCTTCTTGGATTGATCCCTTGATCATTATGTAGTGTCCTTCCTTGTCTCTTGTAACATTCTTTATTTTAAAGTCTCTCTCTTTTTTGTGTGTGTGTGTTATGCGGACCTTTCAGTGTTGTGGCCTCTCCGGTTGTGGAGCACAGGCTCTGGATGCACAGGCTCAGCAGCCATGGCTCATGGGCCCAGCTGCTCCACGGCATGTGGGATCCTTCCAGACTGGGGCACAAACCCATGTCCCCTGCCTCAGCAGGCGGACTCTCAACCACTGTGCCACCAGGGAAGCCCTAAAGTCTATTTTATCTGATATGAGTATTACTCCTCTGGCCTTCTTTTCATTTCCATTTGCATGGAATATCTTTTTCTATCCCCTCACTTTCGGTCTGTATGTGTCCCTAGGTCTAAAGCGGGTGTCTTGTAGATGGCATATATATGGGTCTTGTTTTTGTATCCATTCAGCCAGTCTATGTCTTTTGGTGGGAGCATTTAATCCATTTACATTTAAGGTATTTATTGATATGTATGTTCCTATTACCATTTTCTTAATTGTTTTGGGTTTGTTTTTGTAGGTCCTTTTCTTCTCTTGTGTTTCCCACTTAGAGAAGTTCCTTTAGCATTTGTTGTAGAGCTGGTGTGGTGGTGCTGAATTCTCTTAGCTTTTCCTTGTCTGTAAAGCTTTTGATTTCTCCATCGAATCTGAATGAGATCCTTGCCCGGTAGAGGAATCTTGGTTGTAGGTTCTTCCCTTTCATCACTTTAAGTATATTATGCCACTCCCTTCTGGCTTGTAGAGTTTCTGCTGAGAAATCAGCTGTTAACCTTATGGGAGTTCCCTTGTATGTTATTTGCCATTTTTCCCTTGCTGCTTTCAATAATTTTTCTTTGTCTTTAATTTTTGCCAGTTTGATTACTACGTGTCTCAGTGTGTTTCTCCTTGGGTTTATCCTGTATGGGACTCTCTGCGCTTCCTGGACTTGGGTGGCTACTTCCTTTCCCATGTTAGGGAAGTTTTCAACTATAATCTCTTCAAATATTTTCTCAGGTCCTTTCTCTCTCTCTTCTCCTTCTGGGACCCCTATGATGTGAATGTTGTTGCGTTTAATGTTGTCTCAGAGGTCTCTTAGGCTGTCTTCATTTCTTTTCATTCTTTTTTCTTTATTCTGTTCTGCAGCAGTGAATTCTACCATTCTGTCTTCCAGGTCACATCCATTTTTCTGCCTCAGTTATTCTGCTATTGATTCCTTCTAGTGTATTTTTCATTTCAGTTATTGTATTGTTCATCTCTGTTTGTTTGTTCTTTAATTCTTCTAGATCTTTGTTAAACATTTCTTGCATCTTCTCGATCTTTGCCTCCATTCTTTTTCCGAGGTCCTGGATCATTTTCACTATCATATTCTGAATTCTTTTTCTGGAAGATTGCCTATCTCCACTTCATTTATGTTTTTGGGGGGTTTTATCTTGTTCCTTCATCTGGTACATAGCCCTCTGCCTTTTCATCTTGTCTATCTTTCTGTGAATGTGGTTTTTGTTCCACAGGCTGCAGGATTGTAGTTCTTCTTGCTTCTGCTGTCTGCCCTCTGGTGGATGAGGCTATCTAAGAGGCTTGTGGAAGTTTCCTGATGGGAGGGACTGGTGATGGGTAGAGCTGGTGTTGCTCTCGTGGGCAAAGCTCAGTAAAACTTTAATCTGCTTGACTGTTGATGGGTGGGGCTGGGTTCCCTCTCTGTTGGTTGTTTGGCCTGAGGCAACCCAACACTGGAGCCTACCTGGGCTCTTTGGTGGGGCTAATGGCAGACTCTGGGAGGGCTCACACCAAGGGGTACTTCCCAGAACTTCTGCTGCCAGTGTCCTTGTCCTCATGGTGAGACACAGTCACCCCCCCCTCTGCAGGAGACCCTCCAACATTAGCAGGTAGGTCTGATTCAGTCTCCTATGGGGTCACTGCTCCTTCCCCTGGGTCTCGATGTGCACACTTCTTTGTGTGTGCCCTCCAAGAGTAGAGTCTCTGTTTCCCCCAGTCCTGTCAAAGTCCTGCAATCAAATCCCATTAGCCTTCAAAGTCTGATTCTCTAGGAATTCTTCTTCCCATTGCCGGACCCCCAGGTTGGGAAGCCTGATGTGGGGCTCAGAACCTTCACTCCAGTGGGTGGACTTCTGTGGTATAAGTGTTCTCAAGTTCGTGAGTCACCCACCGAGCAGTTATGGGATTTGATTTTATTGTGATTGCACCCCTCCTACCATCTCATTGTGGCTTCTCCTTCGTCTTTGGATGTGGGGTATCTTTTTTGGTGAGTTCCAGTGTCTTCCTGTCAATGATTATTCAACAGTGATTCCGGTGCTCTTGCAAGAGGGAGTCCATCCTTCCCATTTTCATTCACTGAAACCATCAGAGAGTCTTCTCCTCCTTCTCTTCTCCCCTGCATCTTCACCAGCCTGGACGCAGAACCTCGTGTTTGAGCAGAGAAGAAAGAGGTCCTGCAGAAGATGCTGGAGTGCTGACACCGCGGAAACCCTGAGCTTTTACCACATGCTGCACTGTTTCATCCCAAAGAGAAATCTGATGGAATCGAAGTGGCTGAGTGGCCTGAACTGTTTTAAGAAACCACAGGAAGATGAGAAATGCCAGGCGGCCGGCGGTCTGAGAGGACTAGCGGGGTTCGGCTTCTGACCCGATGACTGTGGGTTATAAATACGGGGAGTACAAATCAATCCTGTTCCCGAAACTGCCTGCTCAACCCGGGAGCTCCCTTCCCCTTTGTGCCCAGCCCACCACCTGCTGCTCTGGAGCCCCAGCCCAGCTGGAGGCGCAGGCAGCTCCACAGGCACAGAGCGAGCCCTTCACAAAACCTGAGGTTTATTTCTGTAGTCAGCCCATACATATCACACTAATCTTATCTCTTCACTCAGCCTCTCTCCCACTCTATTCAATATTTTGTATTATTATATCTCTCATTTCTAGGACAAAGCTTTGAGCAGTACCTTACACAGTGGGAATTATTAAATATTTGTTAAGTCTATTTGGCTATATAAATCAATTATTAAGGACAAAGAGAGAAAGCAGGAAAATTTACTGAAATGCCCATGTACAGTTAGAGAGAAAGAATGGGAAACCACACATTCCCACATAGGTTCTGAGGCAAGAGACAGAGACTCATCCCTAATCATTGTCACTGGTTCCAGAGAGGACCAGAAACACGGTAGGATGCCAACATTAAATTACTCATGACTCCTCTTGACCCCCCAAAAAAGAATATTTATTTCCCTTCAATTCACATATGCTTCCCAGAATTGAGCTTCCTGGAATTTCTATTAAGAATCTGGATTACATAGCAATAATTTTTAGGTGCCACAGTCTCTGCTAACAGTAAGCTCTGAAAGAAGGACAGTGGGAAAGAGATAAGCCATTAGCCAGTCCAGACCTGCAGAGATTTGGGGACAGTTTGAATGGATATGCATGAAGGATGGAATTTACAACAGGTAGAAATCACAGTTCATAAATTCAGCATGCAAGAAATACACCCTACCTCATTTTTCTATAAGCCAATTTCCTTTCTCTTTCAAGCCCTATCCCTTGACTCTGCAGAATTAGCAGAAAATTTAGTATCACTATTTTGGGGGGCTCCTACTTCTCTTCCTCAAGGTTGATTAGGTCCCAGGAGATTTACATAGGACCAGGGTACTTTGAAAATACAGTGTGAGTAAGGACATAGGGAAGGGAGTGATGGCTGGCAGTCACATTGTTTGTGGTTGACCTGTCCCTGATTCCTGTCCACAAGACTTCCTTGAGCAGTGGCTCTTCCTGCAGGGCCTTGCCTGGGCATCTCTGTGAGGTTATCTACATGCATGTTTCAGCCTTCCTCTCTTTGGGGTCAAAGCAACTGTCCAGTCTACTGGACTAATTTCCCAGGAGTTTACTGACGTCTCTACACTCATTACTATTCTGTATCTCACCTCCTCCTCCTAATCCAGAGGAATCCTTTCTATTCTAAGGGAAAACCTATCCCTTTCTTTTCAAATTTGCCTCAAAAGCACTTCCTTTTTTTTTTTTTTTTTTACATTTTCATGTATCAGTAGGGCCTCAAGCTTGCTGGGTCCTCAAATTTTCCCTGCTGCTGAGTAGTAAGTTTGCACAGGGGAATGACCAAGCATATATTCCAGTCTTGGGCTCTATCTTCATTTATTTTCTAAGAATCATACTATCTCCAAAAGCTATTGCAAATCAATCAGTTTCTCATAGATGACGAGTTAGTTTCACGATTCAAAAAAGTTGACAACCCAACTTGAAATTAATGGAAGTGTGTTTACATTTAACTGTTTTTACTCATAAGGTGACCCTCTGTTCCCAGAGAACCTTGTGAAATACTCCCATTGAATGTTCACCCATATTATTACTATATACTAAAAAGTCTGTTAATGGTAAATGACCTCGCCTATTAGAGAGTGCCTGCCAAGTAAATTCTCAATGTTTCCAAGATAAACAAATTAAAAGGAAGAAGGCATGCCTGGCAAAGATTAGGAAGCAAGGAATACAGTCAGCGAATTCAAGAGATACCAGTTCAGCCTTCAGACAGCACCAATGCTGGCAAGGCTCGAGTCACTTTCAAAGCAGTTTTAACAGTTACATGTCAGAAATTCAAAACAACTCTCCACATTATGAGAAAAAAAATGTTCTTTTACTATGTAGGAAACGTAATTCTCCATCCATGGAAGGAAAGAGTTAAAATCTTTCTGTTTTTAACTCCCAAATAGTAAAGTTTTTGAGAAATCCTAAGAGATGGAATGGAACCAAGTCTAAAGTCAGTTCCCTTTCGTTTTGATTTATTTCAGTCTTTTTTCACAGAGACAGCCATTGAGACAAGTATTTTTTATGTCAACTCGCTGAGGACTGACTGCAGTCATCAGAAAGATGTAATAATTGATTTCAATAATTAATTCCTGCTTGCCGAAGTAATGTTGCTTAGGCACTCCTCCACTGGCCCCAGTTAAAAGGAACTCAGAGGCAGGAGTGCATAAACAGCTACATTACTTTGGGGAGTGAAAGTCCCCTAACATACTGTAGATTTGGGAAGAGCTTTTAGGCCTGGGGCTATTTAAAGTTAATTCCTACAGAGTCCCCTGTTACCTCATGTTGTCCGTGATTTTCTAACCAATTCAGAGGAGTAGAAAGCCGAGTGGAGAGATAGGCATCTTTGCAACAATTGATCTCTGCTCAATCAGAAAATCCATCTTCACACTATATCAAAGTTCTCTCAAAAACTAAAGGGAGAGAGAAAGAGTTCTGGAAGTTAGGGCATCAGGAAGGAGGAGACCTAGGAGTAGAAAAATAATTAGAGATGAATGTCAGGAGGAAAACAAAGTAAGTGGAAAATGCTATTTGGGAAACCAAATGACCCCTGGCCCTTTTCATTGAAATGATTTCTAAAACCCCAAACTGCTTCTTACTATAGTCAAAAATGTTAAAATGAAGTCATTTTATGGTCATTTCAAAAAGGTTAAATAGGCTGTGCTTTCTTGTATGCCTAATATAAACAGAAACTAAACTGACTCCATATGACAGCATTTTATTGCTTCCTCTAAGATATTTCCATACATTTTTAAAAAATAATATTTTGTATGCCCTAATACAACCATTTAAAAGTGAAATTCAACTCAGATGCAATATTTTAGAATATTCATCCTTAATGGAAATGCTGTTAAACACTCAGATCTTTGCAAATTTATCACTGAAAAATAATTTTAACCACCTCCTTTACCCCAGATTATGTATTCAGCTCCCCTTGACCCAAGATATGTCACAAGACAGGTTTTTCAGTAATCAGGAATTTACAACCCCAAACTGATTGTGCTGTCAATACTTTACTGTTAATGAAGGCCTATAAAGGACTGAAAAGCATAAATGGAAATCAGGCCCTTATTAGGCATGGACCATGCGTAGCCATGCCCAGGTACAAGAACCGACCTCTTGTTACTACTTGGTCCCAGGGCAATAAGGTTCCTGATGTAAAGAACAGATTAAAAGTAAAACTAGACCAGATGTTTTTCCTATTAGATGGATTAAGTCAGACCAAACCTAAAATTAGGAAAGCACGCAGGGCTGATTTACTACTGCGCTTGTGATCGGTGGCTGCGCTGGGAGCCGTGGCCAGTGGCTGCAGAGCCAGCTCTCCCTTTATTAATGGGGCTGTGGGAGCAGGAAGGCCTCACCCCTGACTGCTCTAAAAATGCTGAACGAGGACTCCAACCTGGTGATGAAAGCTGCTGTCTGAAGGTGGAACCTTGGTAAAAACAACATTAAAATCTACTTCAAACACAGCTGATGATACAAAGGGAAGAGGGAAAATCTAAGCTTTACTGTCTTCCTTAATAAAAATATTTGAGGAATAAGAGTACCAAATTAGACCAGCTGAAGGCACTTGTTTTTCTGAAAATACAATCTTATTATGACCAGGAAAATCAACTTCATTGAGTCTCATGTAGACCCAGATCAGACAATTCAACCCCAAGTGTTTCTTTGCATGCTGAGCTCTGCGAGTGTCTAATAGAATACTGCTACTGTAAGAGTTTGCCAGATTAACCTTACCAGATAGAAGGAGGGAGACCAGGTTTAACACAGCAAAGAGTCAGAATGTTCAGAAACTGCTGCAACTGCCAGTTCTTTGTACTGCAGCAGTTGAATGTAGCTCCTTGCCAAGAACTTGACATAAGAAAGAATTATTTGAAGAATAGCCTTTATCTTAAAATCTTATTTAAAACTTTATAAGTTTTAAGAAAAACTCAAAACAAACTTTCCCAGATAGTGTATTAAGAGTGATATCAAATAATCCTTTGGACAGTTTCACCCTTGATAGAGTCTTACTCAAAAGGTAAATTTCTTCCTAATTCTGCTAAGTTATTTATAACATAGTTACTCTTCAGTATCTTTAAATAAGTTTTGTTGTTCTTGCTGTTTGTTTTGTTTATGCTTTTATTTTGCATCCTCACAGCCAACTTTAATGTAATAGAAAGGCTATGTGGATACAAATCCAGACTTGGGTTGGAACTCCTGAGGTGTCACGTCATAGCTGTGACTTTAGATATGTCACATAAACTTCTACGAAACTCAGTTTTCTTAGTAAAAATAAGGTCAAATGTGCATCTTATAAGGTGAGATAAGATAATTCCTCTAAAAGTAGGAACCCATTCAATCCATGCCAATTATGTGTCTGCCAACCTCCTTAAGGTTTGCATTATACCAGTTCTCCTAAGAAAAAGTTTGCTCAAGATCACAAAACTGACAAGAAAGCAAGCCTTAAGTCTCCTCCCAAGACCATTCCCTCAGTCATAGGGACTCCTGGGAAGACTAACTCTTTCCCACTTTTGCAGAGATTATGCTGATGAATTTTCCAATTTTAAATTGTTTTCAGCCCTCAAAAGTCTATATAGGGTTAAATAACATTTTTGTTGGCAGGACTGAGTTATGGTAGCCTCTATGGGTATACACTTAGTTTAAAGCCAAAACTGAGTGCCCTTGGGCAATCAAAGAGGTCCACATTGCATCTTGGTAGGAAAGAAGGGGACACAGACAGACCCTCCTAATAGAAGACCAATAGCCAGCAGATGATGTATTCATGGCTAGAAACCAGATACCTAAGCTGGACCCAAAAGCAGGAAGGTAAGAGACAGGCACAGTCATGGTTTCCAGGGAGTCAAGAAACCAAGCCAAAGGAAAAACAAAGGGACACTGAAAAGAAGAAAACTCACATGCGTACGCACACACGCGCACACAATCACACACAAGCTGATAGGACGGGTCTTTCCAGTTTTGCCTTTTTTGCTATAATGGGCAGCTTCAGAGAGCAATATCTATAGGTGAGGTAAAATGATGCCACAAATACTGGACTGAAACTTTTAAACAGGCATTTGGGAAATCTGCTGTTTGTATTCATAAGCTGTTTGCCAGCAGATGGAAAAATATTACTTTTGTAGGAACAAATGGTCACCACCTAATTTACGGCACTCTCAAAAATATTGCTCCTCTATTTCTTGTGGCTGAGGGGACACATCAGAAATTATGTACAGCAACAAGAGTATTTGTTGTACCTGAACATGTTAATTTGGAGCTCATCTATGCTGTACCAAAAGCCAGGCACACCATTTTGAAGTGTTTGCCCTTATATTTTCACTTGTAGAATGCCAGAAATGTGACCTACTCTAACATGATAAACTATATTCCAAAATAGTGGTTAATGCATGATTTGAGTGTGGCAATAATCTAGTAGAATGGCTACAATACAATAATGGTGGTGGTATCATTTAGTGAAACCTGAATTTGTCTTTCTAGCTGGGTTCTTGATTTAGTATGATTTCAGTTCTTTGGGGAAGTATGTCTAATTTTCCCCAAAAGAAGGAATCTGTCTCTAGATACTCCAGGTTGGAGTAAACATATACTAAAAGCATCAGTAATTGTGATCTTACTTGTACTTAATATTTTCTTCTTAAGTCTAGAATTCATGTAGCCTTTTATAGCTTGTCGAGTTAAGTACAAATATATGTCTGCTGTCAAAATACTTAATCCAGTTTCCTACTATGGTATATACAAATGTATTTGTCAAGTGTGAAGTGAGGGCCATGGTGTTGAGGGAGAGATGGGCCATGTGTTTATGTGTTTGAAAAGGATCTCTATGCAACTGTCATTACTCAAAAACTATAGCCTCCCTGAAGACAGTTACCCCATCCCTAAGAGAAATGATCTTTGATTTAGTTACAACTGAAAATTTCTACAGGTAGCTACCCTAATTATTACAGAACTAAGAAGAGCATTTGCAGACCACTTTTTTCACGAACTGTATTCTCAGTGAATGCACGAATGCATTCTCAGTGAAAAACACTAGTTAGTTCATGCCTTGATATAATGCCAGCTCTAAAGAGCATAAACATCTCTCTAATTTCTTGAGATAGTGGTGTGTAGTCTAGAATTTAAAGAACTGTCATGAAAAATCAGCAATTAATGGATCGTGATCTGATGACACCTTCTTTTCATTAACATTTAGTGTAGTCCTATATTTACCTTAAAAAAGAAATGATTTAGTAGATGAAATTGTGTTTGGTATCCATCTTTATAAAAATTCCAAATTATGTATCAAGTTTTACAGAAGGTGTAGCTTATGTGTTCTCTTTACAACTGTTGCTACAGTAATCACAAGGCAGAATGGGATCTTAAGAACTACCCAAATAGCCCCTTGCCTCTAGACATGTCTATATTTAAACCAGAAAGATGGCTATTCATGCTGTTCTTTAAAACCTCCGAGGAAGCACATAGTCGTTAGATTATCATGGTAGTTATGCAATATCTGTGAGTAATATATACAACTGCCTTTTTATGGCTACTGCATTAAGAGAATTTCCATTCATTCCATTTTGAATTCTGTTCAAATATAAGTGTGAATTCACTGTTAAACAGATACATAACCTATGTAACTCAAAGGAGAATAGAATGTCAAAGAATGAAAATTGTTCTACATGAAAATCTTGTTATATTACTTTGGCAGTTTAAACTGTTAAATTAATAAAAATGTTCAGGTGTGATACTCTTTACGCGGTAAAATACTTCTGAAAATGTCTGCAAGGTGAATCATATTGAAAGCTTTCCATTTAAAGTAATCATATAATAAATACTTTACAAAGTAAATAATCTTTTTCATGAATTCAAGCATATTTTCACCTAAACTGACACTCACCTGTATTCAAGTTTAATATTCAAGTTAACTGTCACACCAAATTGTATAGAGCCCTCTTCTACTGGGCCAATAGGAAGTCAAATTTTCGGCTTGATATCTTTTATTACAAGGTCATTATCTGAGTCAGTTTTTGAATTCAGGCTACTATAATAAAAATACCATAGACTGGGTGGCTTAAACAGCAAGCATTTATTTCTCATGGTTCTGGAGGTTGGGAAGTTCGGGATCAAGACAATTGTAGATCCTGTGTCTGGTGAGAGCCTGTTTCCTGATTTATAGATAGCTGCCTTCTCACTGTATCCTCATATGGCCAAAAGAAAGAAGGGAAGCAAGCTCTCTCATGTCTCTTCATATAAGGACACTAATCCTATGATGAGGGCTCCACTCATGACCCAATTACCTTTCGAGGGCCTTATCTCCAAATACCATCACATTGGAAAATAAGGTTTCAACATATGAACTTTGGGAGACATAAACATTTGGTCCCTAGCAGTTGTTTTGAAGTTATTTATTTTTAATGAGGTATAACATCAAATTATACAAAATTCAAAAGGATAGAAGAGACTATTGTGAAAAGTAAGTTACCCTTTGTTATGGGCTGAATTGTGGTCTCCTCCAAAAATTCATATGTTGAAGCTTTAATCCCCAATACCTCAGAATGTGACTATATGACAGGGCCTTTAAAGAGGTGATTAAGCTAAAATGAGGTCATTTGGGTAGGCCTTAATCCAATCTGATCCTTCTAAGAAGAGGAAATTTGGGCACAAAAAACGACACCAGGGATGTGTACTCACAAAGGAAAGCCCATGTGAATACACAACAAGAAGGTGGCTATCTATAAGCCAAAGAGAGAGGCCTCAGAAAAAATAAAGCCTGCCAACACCTTGATCTTGAACTTTTAGCTTCCAGAACTGTGAGAGAATAAATTTTTATTAAGCCACCCTGTCTGTGGTACTTCGCTGTGGCAGCCCTAGCAAACTAGTACACTCTTTGACCTCTCTTCTTCAACTTTAGCAGTTTCTTGTGTATAGCTCCAAGGAGATTTTATGTAATATACATGCATGGATACATAATACTATACACTCTCTTCTGGATCTTTCTTTACTTAGTAATAGATCATGTACAGAACTTCATATCAAAATGCCCACCATAGAAATTATATCAATTTTGACTCATACAAAAACAATGTATGGGAGTATATATTCCTACACTCTCACTGGCATTGGCATGTATAAAACTTTATATGTGGTTTCCCATTGTAGTTTTCTTTTTGTGTGTGTGTGGTACGCGGGCCTCTCACTGCCGCGGCCCCTCCCGTTGCGGAGCACAGGATCCGGACGCACAGACTCAGTGGCCATGGCTCACCGGCCTAGCCGCTCCGTGGCATGTGCGATCTTCCCGGACCGGGGCACAAACCCGCGTCCCCTGCATCGGCAGGCGGACTCTCAACCACTACGCCACCAGGGAAGCCCTCCCATTGTAGTTTTAATAGTATTTCTATTATTATGAATGATATTAAGCTTTTTAAAAATTCTTTTTAAGAGTTATTTGAATTACCTTTTCCATAAACCATTTGTTCAGGTTTTTTCCCATTGTTCTACTGGGTTGCTGATAATTTTATCATTAATTTGATGAATTCCTTACATATTAAGAACATTAGCCTTTGCTCTATAATACGTGTTGACAAATTATTTTTTCTCAATTTATTATTTGTCCATTGTATATGTTTATGATGCTTTTCCCATGTACATTTTAATGCAAATTTATTAACTTACTTAAGTCTCTAAATTATGTGTCACATTTAAAAAGGCCTTCCTCCCTCTGAGATTTTTTAATCTTTATTTTCTTCTAATAACTTAGTTTGAACTTTTCATTTGAGTCTTTGATCTATCTGAAATGCATTTTATTGAAAGAAAGGAGGTAAGGAGTGAGTAATTTTTAAAAGACATTTATCACATTGTCCCAACACTTCTTATTGAATAAACCACCTTCTCCCCATTGATATTCAGTGTCACCTTTATTACATATATATATATCTGTTATGTTTTGATACATTCTTGAATATTTGTTCTGTTCCATTAATCTATGTGTAAATTCCTTTCAATGACTAATAATTTTCACTCTTGTAGAATTATAGTATGTTCTGACGTCTTTTAGGGTACAAATTTCCTCATGACTTTTCTACTTATGAATTTCCCTGACTATTCATGCACATTTATTCTTCCAAAATTCTTTTAAATCAGTTTATGTAGTTGCTAAGAATGATTTGGATTCCATTAAATGTGTACATTATTTTATAAATAATTGATACCTATAGTATATTGAGTCTTTCTATACAATACTGACAACTTCTTTTCCAGATACATTATTTTAGAGTTTCCATTAGAATTATGCTGTTTCCTTTATACAGATCTTACACGCTCATTGTTTTATTTATTGCTAAGTATCTTACCATTTTTTTTGCCTTTTAAGTGGAATATGGCACATTCAGAAAAAAAAAGATGGAAATCTAAGTATAAATAAAGAAATCACACGTCAAGACAGAAAAGAGATTACCAATAAATAAAAGTTAATCAGACAGTTATCAGACCTCTCATTTGCAACATTTGAAGCTACCAAACTAGAGATTACTGATGGAGAGAAATTAGTCACACATCAAGATGGAAGATAATTTTAGACTGCAATAAATCAGAGAGTAATCACTCAATCCATATCAACAATAAATAAATAAGGACTCTAACCAAATAACAAATGAGTCAAAAATCAGACTGTATAATGAGGAGAGGTGAAGAGAAGAAGGAACCAGGGTGAATAATAAACTCCAAAAGATAGATAAATAGGATAGATAGATAGATAGATGGTAGATAGATGATAGATAGATACTGTAGGATAACAGGAAAATGTTATATGAGTGTTTTTTATGTCTTTTGAAGCTGAGAAAACATACAGCAAAGAAAGTTCTAATTATAGTCCAGAACCAAAACCACTAAACTGTCTAACTGAAACTTAGAAGTCTGGGTAGGGGTAAGGACAGGAGGAAATAATGTTCTAAAATTTAGGTTGGGGTAGGGGGATGGAAAGATAAGTAAAATCATCCCGATAGTTTTCTTTTTATGAAGGAGTAAGGAACAAAAGGAAATAGGGCATCTTGCTGAATGACATGGTATCTTGTTTCCAAATAGCAGTAAAAAAAATATTTGTCTAAATATGAGAGCTGGGAAGGGAATATAACCATAAGTTAAATGGAAAATCAGAAAAGAATTTCCAAATTAACCATGGGAGAAAAATAGAATAAATGGCAACTTAATCTCACCAACAAAAATAAGGGAAAGGAAAATTAAGGGGGAAACAGATTAAATAAATATACACAAATGTAAGATGAGAGGCATAAAATAAATGAATTTGTCATTACACTAAATAGCCTGAATCTCCCATAAAAGATTAAATTGAGTCTACAAAAGAAAAGCCAGTTCTATGCAGTTTATAAGGAATATACTTAAATTGAAAAATAAAAATTTGTATTGCAAATCCTATAGAAACTACTAAAAGTTTTTAAAAGAGGTATAAATGTTAAATAAATAGAAATAAAATGGAATTATAAAAAATGTTCAATTAAATCCCAGAGTACAGAGAAAGAGGGGGAAAGTAACAAAAAGCTAATAAAAGCAAAATAGTAAAAGGCTAGTATCTTTCTATAGCTTAATACAACCTAATCAATAATCACTTTATATAAGAATTATCTAAACATACTCATTAAACAACAGAGATTCTCAGATTGGATAAAAAGACAAGACCCAGCTAGATGTCATTTCAAAGCAACCCACTTTAAATATAAGACATAGGTTCATTAAAGTAAAAAGATAGAGAAAGTTATAGCATGCAAACACTAACCAAAAGAAAGCTGGAATAACTATACTAATTTCAGATAAAATAGACTTCAGAACAGGGACATTAGTAGTGATAAAGAGGTACTTCAGACAATAATAATAAGGTCAATTTTCTAAGAAGACATAAATATCCTAAATGTGTATTAACAACAGAACTTCAGAATGCATGAACCAAATACTGATAGGTGTTAAATAAAAAGAAAAAAGAAAGAAAAGAAAAAAAAAAATCAAGTCCATGATTTAGAGTTAGAGGCTTTTTCTTTCAGTAACTGATAGAATAAGTAGGAAGAAAAAACAGTAACGACTTGACCAATATGATCAGCTAACATAACCTAATAGATATTTATAGAGTATCCCACCCAACAGAAGTATATCACACATTCTTCTCAAGTGCACGTGGAATAGTCACAAAGATATCTTCTGTGCCATAAAAAAAAAAACTTTAATAAATTTGAAAGAATATCAATAGAAACTATACAAAGTATGGTCTTAGATGATAACAGGATTAAACTAAAATTTGAAAGATATCTGAAAATGCTCACATATTTGAAAATTAAACAAAACACATCTAAATAATCTGTGAGACAAAAAGGAAGACTCGAGGAAAATTTTAAATATTTTGAAATAAAGGAAAATGAAAATACAACATGGTAAAATTTGTGGGATGCAGCTAACAGTGCTTCGAGGAAAATTTATAGCATTAAATGCTGGTATTAGAAAAGAACAAAAATCTAAAATAAATAACTTATCTCCCTACTTAAGAAACTAGAGAAAGAGGAGAAAACTAAACCTAAAGCAAGCAAAAGGGGGGAGAAAACATAGAATTGTATACTACTTTATTAAAATGTTTTTGAAAATCAACTAGGATGATAAGGGATGCAGGATGGAATGTACACTGTAACAAATGAATCTAACTGTATTACAAATGTCTATAACATAAACTCACTGAAGGGAGCAAGAGGTGGAAGAAGGAGCTCTCCTCAGTATATTTGGAAAATGGTCATTTTATTGTACTTGACACTCTAAAGACAAAAACAACAACAACAACAAAAAACCAAAGCTGCACATAAATATTGTACTTTAATTTGTATTGTTTTTTCTCACAGGGCAATGAGTTAGCAATTCTGAAACTACTTTATATATATTCCAGATTTGAACAAATAATTAAATAAATTGTAGATAATGGGAGAGAATAATCTCTCATTGTAAGAGAAAGAGATTACAAATAAATAAGTGGTGAGGGGTGGCAGATTTAAATGAATCCTTTTGTGCTGGATTAGAATCACAGATGTCAGTATAAATTCATGTTTATTTTAACATACTAATAGATAGATAGATACAGAAATATAGATGTGTGAATGTGTTTTAATATACATGAAATGATTCCTAGCACTGTCTACTAGAGGGTCTAGATGCAGTGACACCTCAGCAGCAATGAGCACACCCATCATTCATATTTTGTTTCCTAAGCATCATTCTTCATTAAGAGGATCCATTTCTCCAGAGAAATGGCTTATTTCAGAAGTGGAACAGAGAAAATACGAGACGAACCTGAAGCATCTTGTAGCACCAAATAAGGAAGTGCTCAAAAATTTAAAAATAAAAAAGAATGGAAGCATGTCAAAAGGACAGAGGAGCCAGCCTAAAAGAGCCCCCATTGGTCAAAGTTGTTTTTGTTTGAGCATCAAAATTAACAAACATAGTATTGAGTTATAACCAAAAGAATAAAATAAATACCCTTGAGTCAATGCTGATATAAATACATGATTGAATGAATAAATAAATATATAGATAAATAAAAATTCACAAATCTTTACAGAAGAAATCTAAATAATACACATAAATATTCCTCCTGCCAGAAGGTGGAACTTAATTTCCCTCCTCTTCAGGGTAGATTGGACTTAGTGACTCATTGAGAGTGATTTGAGTATAGAAAAAGAAAAAAAACAGTAGCTCTACACTGGAGAAACCTATCAGACATCATCTTAACCAAGTGCTCAAGGTTAATATCACCATTGGTAAGTCATGTTGATATCATGTACTCCCTGATGTGATGAAAAGGGCACTTCACCCCCATGCTATTCTTCCAAAAGAACCATAATTCCAGTCTAATCATAAGAAAACATCAGACAAATCCAAATTGAGGGACACTTTACAAAACACCTGATCAGTACTCCCCAAAACTGTCAATGCCATGAAAAACAAGGATAGACTTAAGAAACTCCCATGAGGTTTAAATGAAGAGATATGAATGTTAAATGCCCCACTGTAACCTGGGTTGGATGCTAGAATAGAAAAAGGACATAGCAACTTTTGAATGAAGTCTATTAATTATATTGAACCTATGTAAATTTTTAATTTTGACAAATGCACTATGATTATATAAAAGATTAGCATTAGGTTCCCCTAATGCTAACTGGAGGGAGGGTATATAGGAACTCTCTATACCACCTTTGCAAGTTTTCTGTAAAACTAAACTTTTTTCAAAATAAAATTTTTAAAAACTATCTGCCAAACATGACTATAATCTCTGAGTAGAGTTTCATATAATAATAATGCTAATACAGTATTGAAACACACATACACGGAGGAAGTACCACAAAAGAAATATTATTTTTTGAAATAGAATGCCCATATTTTTAAGTTACTTTCACATCTATAGAAGTGTCTCACTATAGTTTTTATTTTTTAATGCATATTTTAGTTATAGTGGTAAGCTCCTTAAAGTCTATATAAACTCGTACTTTTTCAAAAAAAACTTGCTGTGATTGCATGCAGTGATAAAGATGCCTTTAAGAATGTTTCACAGATGCTTCAAATCATTCATTTCTCATAAACATATGGGGTCTATTCTTCCGTCACTGTGTGTAATTCCTATTGACACTAATGGGAAGTATGCATGCATATCACTATAATTTGCCTCAAACAAACTGAAAATCATCACTGTTGAGATGAGAAAGTAAAAAAACCAAACAAGGAGAAGAACTGACTCCCTAAAACTCAGATTCTAGAATTTCTTGTCACAAGAAATTCCAGTCAAGGAGAATTAATCCATAGTGATTTCAACACAATAAACTACAATAATTCAAAATATAATACTGAAGGAGAGCAGAATTTGCCGCCCCAAAATATGCCTCTTTGGCATAAGGATTATTTTAGGCTGATTATTTTTAAGAAACAGCAGACACTGGAGAAGCTGTGATAACCAAGTAGAAGTTGCCCTTTTGAAAGAGATATTTACATTTGTAAGGGAAATCTCCATTTTTAGGGTGTCTCCGTCTCTGTAGTGGAAAGAGAAGGATGACCCCAAATCTCTAGAAACTCTAGACTTAGAAGGCAAACACTTAAGTCTGCTTAACAACCTTACCCTTATTCACTGAGCTTTTCCTAGCAAATTCCCATACTGGCCTCCCCCCAACCCACCCCCAAATCTTTTGTCTTTATCTGAAGTTGATATTTAAAACGATGGCTTGGCCCATTTTGGGAGGCTACTCAGTTTTCCTGGGTATCTTTTTTGGGTCTACAGGAGGTACACATATTTGTTTTGTTTATTTTTCTCCCATTAATCTGTCTTTTTATTACAGGGGTGTCTCAGCCAAGAACCTAGAAGGGTAGAGAGAAAATTATTTTTCTTCCCCCACAATACTTAACAGTTATTATATTTTTAGAGCATATTATCTTCCTGAATATAATAAATTATCTTTTTTCAACTGTAATACAGAAATAGCTAAACATTTTTTGATACAACTGAACAAAAATCCCAATGCTACAAAAATAGCTCTAAGCTACTAGGTGGCAACTCTATGTGTTATATATTTTTAGGACTTTTATTCAGATCTATTGGCTGCTCATTTGTTCAAATCTCCTTTTACAAGATTATATACCTATTTTTAAACCTTAAGTTAAATATAGAATTTTTTCCTATTTAAAATTTAAGATTATAACATGTATCCACCAAGAAGGAGAGTCTCAAATTAGGGAGATTTGTTCACTGTTCCATTATCCCATTTCCACATCAGAAAACATAACAAAGTTCCTGGTTGTGTATCTCAGCAGTGTCATTTTGGCCAGATTCCAAGATGTTGCTTTAGATCTCAGTGGGAGGCAGCCATTATGTGTTTGGGGGAAGCCATCTGAAGCTGGCAGGTGAGCCAATTCTATCACTGAGGAGAAAGTACTGCTAGTAAAGTCACCTTGTGACAAGTGTCTCCCCGCTGTGGGTTAACTTCCAGAAAGAAGGTTTGGAGAACACATAACAGTTCACAACAAGGAAATCAAGCAAAATAAATAGGGCATAATTTGACACTGTTAAAATAAGAAGTGTCACTGGTGCAGCTATGAAGTAGGAGTTATGAAGAGCTTCTCTGAGATTAACCATTTAGCTAGACAATAAAATAGCTTGCTGGTCAAGCCAAAGACATTACTCTTAATGCTTAAACTGATGGAGACTAGTGAATAAGTCTTTTTCATAAGTAGGGCTGCCAAAGAGTAGCAACTAGGTCTTAAGAGGCATGCATGTGTTCATGTAGTTATTATGCCGCAGCAGAGAGAAATAGAAATATCATTTAAAAAAACAGAGTACGATGAGTTTTAAAAGAAATTTTCAACACTTGTATAGAATTGACCAGAAAAAATATTGTGTGGAAACATAGCTTCTTTTCCAAATCCACTTGGCTCTTGTTAGACTGAACAGAAATAATTCCACATTATAGTTTTCTAATACCAAAATACTGTCATTCAATTTTCAAATGTTCTTCAGCACATTCCCAAATGGTTTAAACTATATGTAAGACATGTCCAGTGGAAAGAACATGAAGTCACATGAAATAGCTCAGACAGAAATATTGGCATAAATTATCCAAAAAAAAAAAAAATCGCCAAGTAATAACAGCGTCTTCAGTGCTTTCACAGTTGTACACCCCTCTCCCACTTACTAACAAAAGTAGGCCATACGTGCTTTCTTTATAGGTGCCCAGTGCTCTCACTTGGACTTTCACTTCAGCACTGCACACCTACTTACGATGAAGTCCTGTTCCTCACTCCTTTCCCATATTTATGCAATGCTAGTTGATTTTAAACTTCTATTAGAAAGAAAGCAATTTAATTAAATGAATTCACACTAACATATGAATCACTACCCTTATAACTTGTTTGCCCCTTAAAGCAGTGTTTCTCAAAGTCTCACTTCTGGATTGCTGCACCAAGCTAATGAAGCGGAGCAGAATTTGTCAACACAAAACATGGCTCTTTGGCAAAAGGATTATTTTAGGATGATTATTTTAAGAAAGCAGACACAGGAGATCTGAAAACCAAGTAGAAGTTACCCTTTTGTACGAGACATTTACATTTATAAGGGAAATCTCCATTTGTAAGGGTGCCTCCCTCTCTATACCAGAAAGAAGAGGATGACCAAATTTCTAGAAACTCTTATCAATGGAAAAGGCACCAAAAAATCTGCATAATAATCATATTCTTGTTTACAGTGCTTTCTGGTAACCTTCGTAACCTGCCTCTTCTCCTCCAACATCTTTTATCTTTAGCTGGACAAGATATTTAAGACGGTGGCTTGAGCCATTTGGGGGAGTTACTCAGTTTCACTGGGTATCTCTCATGTATACAAGAAGTATATATGTTATTAAACTTCTGCTTGTTTTTCTCCTATTAATCTGTCTTTTATTACATGGATGTCTCAGCCAAGAACCTAGAAGGGTAGAGAGAAAATTATTTTTCTTCCCCCACAATACTTAACATTCTACTCCAGTAGAATACTAACATACTAAACATTCACATTTCTAGGTCCATTATTGAATCAGAAGTGCTGCATATTAAACAACTTCCCCTGTTGGTTGTTATGGAAATGATTTAGGGAATCATTGTTAAAGAAAACAATAATAACTCAAAACGCTGGCCTCTAGAATTGCAAACAGAGCAATTGGGAGAGACATTTCCTGAAGGATAACTTTTCAAATCATACAAGTCATTTTCTTGGGTGTGGCCTTGAGTCTGGCTGATTGGCCACATTATTAATAAACTACTGATGGTTTAAATCCTATAAAAATTGTGAAAGACCTCTGAAATCAGGGAAGAACAGAAAACCAAGAGATATAATTGTCCTAGCCATATACCTTGTTGGTTTGCAATGCTGATTTTCAAACATATATGGGTTAAATAAAACAACAGCCTTTTGCCCCATAATGATGCTATAAGATACAATGAAACTAACTCATTTTATTTTCTTTGACATGCAAGGAAAAAGTGAATAAGAGAAAAGAATGCAGTATAACCTCAATTGTTAAAATAAGAACTCTTAGATTATGATTTGGCCAGCTGAGAATAAGTTTTCCCAGATATATCCTGTGCTTTCCTACCTCCATGCATTTGCCCCTTCTTTGCCATCCCCTTCTCTACCTCAATATCCCACCTATCAATTTAGAATCCAAGTTGAATACCTTCTCCCTCTTTGACTCTCCAGCTTAGAATCATCCTACAAATTCTCATAGTAGTTGATCATTACTGTGAAGATATATAGTACTTTCTAACATATTAATATTATATATATATATATACATTATACATATACATACATATACACACACACACATACATATATGAAGGGGAATAGGTTTTGCTTCCCCCAAATATGCCACATTGACATGAGGGTTATTATAAGCTAAAGGAACAAAAACCCAGCAGATTCAGGAAAAACTCTTTACATCCCTGTTAACTGCCTAATTTACATTGGAAAGGGGGCCTATATCAGAAAGAGAGCTATTAACAGAGATACCTTTTTACCTAAGATATGTATCTTCATAACAGGGCAACCTTTGTTTTCTAAACATATTCTTTGCCTTCCTGTGAATGGCTTTCCTCTCTTTTGTATCCTCAGACCCCTAACCCTTTCCTTAGTTCAGGATATTACATGAGCTTCAATTATCTGGCTGCCTTTTGAGTCTTCAGATCTTTATGGGGCTCCCCTACATATGTAATTAAATTTGTTTTCTCCTGTTAATCTGTCTTATATCAGTTTGATTATTAGACCAGCCAAAGAACCTAGAAAGGAAGAAGGAAAAATTTTCCACCCTTACAGTTGGTGACCATGAAGAGACCTGCACTACCTGGACACTGTTTGCTCCAGGATTTCTGCAGCTGAGATATCCTGGGACCTCTGATAAAAGCCAACAGAAGGTAAAAATTCTTACCATGTCAGTCTCCCAGATCTCCTTTTCCTTTTCTAAACGTAGATTAGCAGAAGAAAATATTTGTGTGAACTAGTTTCTTGGGTATAGCAACTTCGGTAAAATTTTGATAAGAGTACTCTTGTTTTCTATTCTCCCCTTTTCTCCCAGAGATGGTCATTGTTTTCTTTTGTCTCTGTCATCTCATTCTATGTCCTGAGAGCTTTTAACCAGTTGAAACCAAGCAGGACATTGTGGGGCCCTCCCAGGTACAAAAGCCCCTCCATATTCCCTGATTCTCATTTATAGAAAAAGGTTTTAGTTTCCTAGGCCTTCCCTGAGTTCCAAAGAACAGACTCAAGCAGTTACTAATTAGGGAAGTGAGGGAATGCAGAAACAAAGGAAAAAGCAGTCAAGCAAGGAGAGTAATGATAGTTTAAACAATAGTTCAGTCATAAAACAAGAGTCCTAGTTTTTGCTCAAAGGATATACATAACAATCTGATGCATAAAT
The DNA here is from genome assembly GCF_011762595.2 of Tursiops truncatus. NCBI lineage: Eukaryota > Metazoa > Chordata > Mammalia > Artiodactyla > Delphinidae > Tursiops > Tursiops truncatus. The sequence continues at coordinate 79,072,008 of NC_047035.1, read as the reverse complement.
TTGAGTTGTTCTGCATACACTAAGATCCTCACCTAGGTAGAGGATGATGACTACATGTTGACCACAAGCATGGAGACACCAGACTGGTTGGAACCAGAAGGTTGATGATTAAGACTTCTGAAACATCTCCCTGTTACCTCACCACCAACCAGTCAGAAGAAAGTCCATGAGCTGCAATCCTTACCCCAAATGTTGCCTTTTAAAACCCTTCCCTGAAAGTCATTGGGGCGTTTGGGTCTTCTGAGCACAAGCTGCCCATTCTCCTTACTTTGCACCCTGCAAATAAATGCTCTACTTTCCTTCACCACAACACAGTGTCAGTAGATTGGCTTTGCTGCACGGCAGGCGAGCAGACCCAAGTTCAGTTTGGTAACAGTGAGACTATTCTCTCTGGTATCCACCAACTGGAGGATGCATCTGGTGGACAGTTGACTAGGCTGTGGATCTGATAAGTAGTGTTTCCTTTGTTCAACTTTGCCAGCTTTCAGAGGAGTTTGTCATAAGGGGTCCCAGTCCATAAAGGGCCTTTGCTACCTCAATCTTTGAGGTGTTTCACATTCTCATGGAAAGCCAGAGACACCATTTGTACTATACCATTCTTACTGCTTGTGATGACAAACATCTTTGTTTTCTTAGGCTAATTCTGGGAGTAAATTTTCTGGATCTTGCGAGGACTGCATCTTTTGCACTCTCCTGTGGGATGCCTCTTGTGTCCATGGTCAATCATAAAAAGGCTTATTAGTTTGAGTCACTATTAAGATTAATATAAAATCCTACTCATTAATGGTCAGACAATGGATTCTTTGAATTGGCTATACTTAAAAACGTAGAGAGCTCTCATTCTAAGCAATTGTCTTATTAGTGTAAACTTAGAAAAAAAATGTACAATGTGAGAGCTGCAAGTTAAGTTTTTTGGGGGCAAAATGAGGACTGCAGCCTGGGAGACAGCATTTCAGATAGCTCTGAGAAATTGCTCCAAAGAGGTAGGGGGGAAGGTCAGTATATATGTGATTTTGGTGAAGGGGGAGTACATGCCATCAAGCACATAACTTTTGCGGAAGTTTTCTGCTAGTCTCCTGAAGGTTACTTATAGTCATGAGGAGCAGATGTCACCATGAAGGATTTTAGTGCTTTTCTAGATTTGAGGAGTTACAAGAGTTGGGTAATAAAATAGACTCCTGAAAATATCTAACTATCTGAAGACCTGTTCTGCCAGTTTTTCCCAGAGCACAGAGTGCCTCATTTCTGCTCTCTACCCTGAACTCCTTTTGGGGGTGTTGAAAATCAGCAGCTGCAGCAGCACGTGATTTAATCCTTATAGAGACAGATGGCAAGTGCCAATGGCAAGTGCCAATTTATAGTTGACATTAGTACCTATGGAAAGACCAAGCTGAAAAGTAGATACAAAGGAATATAACAGCTAGCCTTGGGGCTAGCTAGCCTAGATACAAAGGAATATAACAGCTAGCCTTGGGGCTTATCCCTTGATAAGATGAAAAAACAGAAATTGGACCTAGAACAACAATTAAGGTCTGCACCTTATGAAAATCCCACTTCTCTACCGTCTTATACACCCCTTTATCCCCAAATCCCTGTACCTGCCCCTCTTGAAGATATTTTGGATCTCTGTGTCCCTGGTCTAACCCCCTCCTCTCAAAATCCAGCCCCACTTCCCTCAGCAAATTTCTTTAGAGCTCCAAACTCTTCCAACTTCCCCAGGAAATCCCTTAAGCACCCAGCTGCCTGTTTTGACTTCCCACTCTTTATAAGGTTTACAGAGAGCACCCCAGCCTGATCTCTAGGTCCAGGGTATACTGGTTACTTATGTAAATACTAAAAGCCAGGAAATAAATTTATCAGAAGCAGCCAGGACAGGTGGTATGGTTTGCTTTGCTATTCCTTACAAGTCCTCCTACTTTCCAGAGCTCTGTAATTAGGCTTTGCCAGATTCAGACCTTCCTATGCAGTGTCCTTTGTAGATGTATCCTGGACCTCCACCACAAAGAATTCATGTGCCTTGGACAACAGCAGCTTTTCTAAATTATAATACTCCTTTACTTCCCCTTTAAGAAAAGCCTACTAAATTTACAGAGGAGTTAGAAAGATTAGTGGCCATTCACAATCCCACTCACAGGGAGCTAGATTGGCTGTTAAGGAATGTTCTTCTAACCCATGATTATACTGTAGTTATCAGACAATCCGTGCACCCCCATGAGGAAAACCATCCTCAAAGAGAAAACAGATGCTAAAATTCCTCCCAGATCCTCCTATAAATGACCAGGAAAGTCTCAGTTGGAGGCTGATATTCAGAGGCTGAGAGGAGCAATAATACAGGATTTCCCCCCTAAGGTGAATTTGTCTAAGGTTGAACTGTGTACTCAGAAAGAAGGAGAGAATCCAAAGGCTTTTGTTGAACCCATTATAAAGACTTTTCAAAGGCATACTGCACTAAACCCTGAAGCTCCAGAGCATAGAAATCTTTTAATTTCCATCTTAGTAACAAATTTCCTTCCTGATCAAAAAAAAAAAAAAAAAAAATTCAAAAGAGTATGTTCCAGTGGGCTAGTCAACCTCTAAGCATTATAATATAAGCAGCGACCCAATTCTTTAAAGATAGTTTGCAAGAATGCAGGAGGGAAAAAAATGAGTTAAAATCACAATTCTTAATGTGCAACTTGACTCTTTAAAGAAACAAAAGTATAACTCTGAAAGCAACTGAAAGTCCACTCAGACCCTTTCCTATTTGTCTTCAGACATATGCAGATATTGTTAAAAAAAAAAAAGAAAAAAAGTCAGGACATTGCAAATACAATTGTCCCGTACTTTTAAAAAGCTTTTTTTCTTTTTTTAAAAAAATTAAATAGTAATTACTCTGGACCACTGATAATAGGCAAATATGCCTTCAAAACTTGAATACTTTTTCTGTGTCTTTGTGATGTAGATTTTCCACCCCTATCTTCTCTAAGACCTAAGAGCCATTCTTTAAAATGCAAACTTTAAGAAGAAATTTCTCATCAGAAGAAAAAACAAACTATTTAGAAACTGGGCTAATGAAAAATCTTAAATGTCTTCTCTACAAATATTAGTGAAAAGATTTAGCCATCTGAGCAGGTGAAATTAATTTATTCCAACTGCCAAAACAAAATTTGGATCCAACTGTCCTTTTATAAACTAGTGAATTTTGTATTATTTTATGTGACTCATGGATGAAATTTTAGAACAAAAGCTATATAGGATCTCTGTATCTGTCTGTATGTTTGTGTCTGCCTATATATGCATGCTGTAGATGTGATATTTTTCTACCTCCAAATGGTACTGCCAAAATTAAATTGTAATGAGGTTTATTTAATTGGATTAAAATTAAGTGCCTATGAATTAAATATTCCTAAAACTCAGAAATATAGAAACTACTCCACATATTTTTGAAGTTCATGTGATCTGAGATAATCTTTGGTAAATAAAAGCTAGTTTAAGTTTGTTTGAATAGACATGTCTTTAGAGTTATCAACATTGAATATAATGCAGATGTACAATTTTTATTCTACCTGGGTTTATTAGTCAAATAAATTCTGGACACATCTATTACAAAATTTGTCAAAAAGAAAAAAATAATAACTTAGAATGATGGCTGACACTGTCTAACTTCTCATGAAGCTTTTGTGAATAGTCTAAACATAATTATTGGGAGCAAGTAAGTTTGATAGATATATCTGAGATAAGAGTTTTTAGGTAAACTTTTCAACAATAATTATATTTTATGGATTGTGTACTTAAAATAGTTTGCCCAAATCTTTTTGGTAATTTAAAACCTTAGAGTTTTACTAAGTTTGGTTAAGTGATGGAAATTAATTGAGTATCTAGATCATTACATATAAGATAAAGTAATGAAACATTAATTACTCAACATAGGTTTATATACTTTGTGTTTCTTATTATAGGGAAACTAAAGCTATTTGGGTTTGTTAGTAAACATGTCTTGTGCCACATTGAAACAGTGTACTATTTTTTAAAAGGACATATGTTTCTAGAAATTATAAAATGTATTCATAAATTTGTCAATCTAAAGAATACAGGTGTAACAGGCAGTTTATAATTGCCTACTTGTTAGTTTTCACTGGAAATTAAAGTTTCTAAGGGTAAAGGATTCTAATTAACATGTGTAATTAAAGCTACTAGAAATAATAAGCAAAACAACTCTGTATGCAAGGAAAGTAAAAGTGTTTGGGGGTAAGGAAAGGTATGAGGTATGAAGATACATTTTTGTTTAGGGAAAAGAGAGTAATTTTTCTTAAAGTAAAAATGGTTGGGCTTCCCTGGTGGCCCAGTGGTTGAGAGTCCACCTGCCAATGCAGGGGACATGGGTTCGTGCCCCAGTCCAGGAAGATCCCACATGTCGCGGAGCAGCTGGGTCCGTGTGCCTTGGCCGCTAAGCCTGCGCGTCCGGAGCCTGTGCTCCGCAATGGGAGAGGCCACAACAGTGAGAGGCCCGCATACCACAAAAAAACCCCAAAAACCAAAACCAAAACAAAACAAAACAAAAAATGGTTATTTCAGAATGGGAAAGAGAAATATAAAGGACAAAATTGTATAGAAAGTTGAGAAGAAAGCAAGAAAAAGAGAGAATTTTACCTTGTACAGTCAAGTTGACTAAAAATTAAACTGTTATTATAAGGGTTTGAAAAATAACCTTTAATATCAATAGTTTACTTTTCTGAAACTAAAAATTGATTTCCTTTCATCTGCTAAAAGGACAAAGTTTCATTGGACTATTGATCTGCTCTTGATAAGATATTGTGAAAGGTTTTTTTCTTTACCTTTTAAGTAATCTGCCTAGAAAGCAAAAATTTTACATCTTAAAATAATTTCCTGTGCTTCATGTTGTTTTAATTAGATATTTGCCTACTTAAAAAAACTGAATATTCTCCATATTAAAAGAGCTAAGTTTTGCTCACAACCTTCTGTGGTTGCCTTTGAAATCTCTTATTGTCACTTTGGTTAAATAGATAACTAAGTATTGTTTTATAATAATCTGTGATCCTTATTTAGTCCTGTGTCTAAACATTTTGCTATTTATGACAAACTTCCAAAAATGAAATTCTAAATGAAGTATTTTCAACATCAAACTAACTTTGGGATTTTTTCAGAAAGCTCTTGGAACATCTCAAAAGAGTGTTTTCTCTCCTATTAAAAAAGAAAGAAAAGAAAGAAAAGAAAGAAAGAAAGAAAGAAAGAAAGAAAGAAAGAAAGAAAGAAAGAAAGAAAGAAAGAAAGAAAGAAAGAAAGAAAAAGAAAGAAAGGAAGGAAGGAAGGAAGAAAGAAAGAAAGAAAAAAGAAATGCTAAGCTAATTAGGCTTATTTTATACATTAAACTACATGGGAAACATTGTCAAATAAGGAGTAATACTAAGCATTCTTTATGTTGTATTCATATAGGTTTATAGACATTCCAGAAATTGTATGAAATTCCTAGAAATCAGATGTCCTGGTATAATGTAATCAGTTGTAATTCTAGTTATCTTAAAATGTTGTGTGTGTCATAGAAAGAACCAAATTTCCCTGTCAATTACATTAATACAAACTCTCATCAGATCTTTAACCATGGCCATTTTTAAGCCTTTTGTCATTTACAGTTATTGTTTGATGATTTTGCAAATGTGCTTCATCTTCTAGGAGATGGAAAGGACTCTGACAAGCTCAGGTTTCTGTTACCTTTAAGATTATAAAACTAAACTGGGAAAGAACTAGAACAAATGGAAAGACTGGATTCAAGCAGAATAAGAAATAATAACATGGGACTGAATGAACTGATGAGGATGATTATAATTTTTATAACTTTTTGGATAAAACTGATGGTTCTTTAATATTTTGTTTTTTGAGATTTAAGAAGATGTTGTTGTTGTTGTTTTATTCGGTACACGGGCCTCTCACTGCTGTGGCCTCTCCCATTGCGGAGCACAGGCTCCAGACGCGCAGGCTCAGCGGCCATGGCTCACGGGCCCAGCCGCTCCACGACATGTGGGATCCTCCCAGACCGGGACACAAACCCATGTCCCCTGCATCGGCAGATGGACTCTCAACCACTGTGCCACCAGGGAAGCCCAAGAAAATGTTTTTTATCTCTCTTAAGTTAACGATGACCTAGAGCAATTTGGTAAAGTGTAATTTTGTGAACAAAATAAAACAATTATTTTTTCTCCCTACCTAATCCCTCTTGAATTTGAAAACTCTGAATATTCTTATTTTTCATGGCAATATATTTATTTGCATACGTTCAATAAGAATCTGTTCTCCTTATAATAGGACACAATTGGAAACATTGGTTATATTATCAAGGCCTTCACTGGAATGTCATATTTGAGAATGATGTGCATAAAATCAGATATGGCAGACAGCTTTAAGGAACTAAGGTTGACTTTATGGAGCCAATAAAGCCCCTTGGTAAAACATCCTGGTACCTTGCGTACAGGGCTCTAAACAGCCTAACCAAGTAAGAAAGGTCACTCACTTCCTGCTGGTGCAGGAAACTCAGGATATTTGGGGGACCTCAAGAAGGAAGGAATTCACCCAAATCTGTATATATTGCAGGCAAAATCTGATATCAAGTTCTCGGCTTGGCTTCTTGGCCTCCAGAGGCTTTTCAAAGTTCAATCTGAGATTTCTTACAAAAAGTTCCAGCAAAGCAGATTTAAAAGAGTCTATACGGTCAAATCACTATTCTTGCTGCACTTAGGGAAATAATCAGGCCAGGTTTATGGAAATTAGGCTTATTTTTGCAAACAAATTGGTCTTACTTTGGCTTTCTTTGGTAGAAATAAGGGTGACTTTAGAGAGAAAAATTATGTCTCAGTAGCAACTAGAATACACACTCGTGGATATCAGGTTTTATTTCTTTTAATTGTCTTTGAGGTTTTCTTTTCTACCTCTAAGCTCAGCTGGATACTGAATTCTTCTAATTTCCTCAAATATCTCTCTAATAATCTCCAAACTAACATTTCCAATTTTCTCCCACTCTTGATCTGGAATCACTAGAAAAAAACTGCCATTTTCCCTGTAGCCCTGAAAAACTGAATATAGACATCTCCATATCAACCTCAGAGGAATCACTGTAATAGCTATGGTTAGACTATCTTTGTGCTGCTGCTGTGTGGGTCACTCAGAAAGTTTACATGAACACCTAATGACATCATCAGAGACATTCAAACTACCAAAGGTGCTTTGATCCCTACATCTGAAAATCTCTTCTCTCAACTGGTTGCCTCCTGGACCCAGACTGGGTTTATCATCTGCTCCAATCATACCCTTTGTTTTTCGTTAGTTTCCATAGAAATGCCTCTTATTAAATACATTATTGCTTGCTTATACAATAAAGGCCCAATGTTGAGGCCCACCTGCATCACTGCCTCCTGAAATGAGACACAACTGTTTAACTGAATTGACCTATTCTGAGGCTGGCTCAATGACATACAGAGCAATCTAACAACTTAACTTCCAGATTATTAAATTTCTTATTTGAAGTTTCAAAGACAGGACTGAAAGGGAGCAAGTTTTGCCACCTCAAACTATGTCACTTTGGCATGAAGATTATTTTGAGCTAAAGGCAATCAAAAACCCAAGTAGACTCAGGAAAAGCTCTTTACCTCCCCCTCAGCTACCTAAATTTACATTAGAAATAAGATCTTTACCAGGTAGAAATCTATTATCAGATATAACTTTTTACCTAAGAAACTTGTCTGCATAACAGGGCAACCTTTATTTTCTAAACATACCTTTTCTCTTCCTGTGAATGGCTTTCCTCCCCTTCATGTCCTCATACCATTACCCCTTTCCTTAGCTCAGAATATTATATAAGCTTTAATTACCTGGCTGCCTTGAGTCTTCACATGTTTATGGGGTCCCTGTATGCATGTAATTTTGTTTGTTTTTCTCCTGTTAATCTGTCTTGTATCAGTTTGATTATTAGACCACGCAATAACCTAGAAGGGAAGAAGGGAAAATTTTCCACTCCTACAGTTGGCGATCATGAAGTGACCTAGCCAACTGGACATTGCTTCATATGTATATTAAAGAGCTCCCATATGTACATAATTAAATTTGTTTTTCTCCTATTTATTTGTCTTATATCAGTTTAGTTATTAGGCCATCCAAAGAACCTAGGAAGGACTAAGGGAAGTTTTCACACATATATATTATCTTCTACCCTTGAACATAAGCTGCGTAGTGCAGCATGCTTGCTATGCTTAAGGAAGGAAGAATGGGAGGAGGGAGGGAGGGAAGAGCAGCCTCATCTGTCACAGACACAGGAAAGAATTTTACAACTTTACTAGTGCAACCTTTCCTTTTAGATAGGCCACCCATTAAATGAGGAAGGTGGGCTTCTGTGAACTTCCTCCCTTCTCATATTTTAGGAAATCACCTACATGGCCTGTATTCACCCTTTCTCTGAATTCAATAACTTACCCTATGTTGTGTGTTTCTTATCGCAAACCGTATCTTTCTAATTTCATACCCATATATACAACTGCACATTTCTACCAAGATAACAAGAAACTGGGAACTCTGTCAATAAACATTTATTGAGCGCATACTATGTGTTCTTCTGTGTGTCAGGGATACAGCAGTAAATATACCAAACTGGGCTGCTGTCATTACGGCACTTATGTAAATATATGATAAAATTCACATAGTAATCAATGTGATGAAAAATGAATAGAGCTTGCTGGGGGAAGAAGGATTTGCTAAATTTGCTAGAGAAGACTTCTCCAAGAAGGTGAATTTTAAGCTGAGACTTGAGTGGCAGAAGCCAGCCCTGTGAGCTCTAGGAGGAAGGACATTTCACGCAGGGAGCAACAACTGCAAAGGTCTTAAGATGGGGCATCCATGTTCAACGAACAGCAGGAAGACCAGTGTAGCTTAAACAGATAAATGAAGACAGATAGAGAGATATGCAGCAAGATCATGGGCAGGCTTAGAAGCCATGCTCAGAACTTTAGATTTTATTCTATAATAAGAAGCCACTGGAGGTTTTTAACCAGGGAGTAACATAATCTGGCTTATTATTCAAAAGAAGCAGTCTGCCTGCTGCCGGAGTAGGGTAAGATGAAAAACAGGGAGACTATTTTTGAGTCTATTGCAATGATCCAGAGAAGAAATGACTTGGGCAGAGCAGTAGCAGCAAATGGTCAGATTCAGGATATAATTTGAAGGTAAAACCAATGGAATTTCCTGAGAGTTTGTGTGAAAGGTGCAAAAGAGACATCTATGAACTGTGTAAAGTGTGGTGCCATTTTGTGAGACATGGAAAACTAGAGGAAGAACAAATCAGTGGGCAGATGGTTAAAAGCAGTTTTATTTTAAACATGTAAAATGTGGTGTTAAATATTCAGGTGCAATATTAGGTAGGCAGTTAGATGTGAATCCAGAATTTAGGAGAAAGGTCAGAGCTGAAGAATAAATGTAGTGATCACATGAATATAAATGGAATTGACAGTCACGTAACTAGACATGACTTAGAAAGTGAGAATACCTAGAAAAGAGAAAAGGGCCAAGGAAGGAGGTAGGGAGTAATCCTTATCAGTCCCACACACAACCCACTCCTTCTGTATTTCCAGTTAATCCTTTAAGATTCAATTTAAATGGGAGTTTTTCTATCAAGGTTTCCCTACTCTGCCTGCTCCCATAGCATCCTATACATGCCATTGCAATAGCACCAAATGACACAATGTTGGGTTTTCTTAACATGCCATAAACTTGAAGATTCTGAGGTTGGGACTGCACTAATTATCATTACATCCTCAATATTTTCTGTGGTTGCTGAAATATAGAACACGGTCATTAACTTCGTTGACCAAAAAGAAGGAATGAACATTTACTACTCCATTAGTTAGAAAAATACAGTACTATTTAAAGATTCACTAGTGTAAGGTAGAATTGGTTATCATTTTTATTTCAGCTTTTTCTAGGACAAACAAAGAGTTTTTCATATTATGAACCTGGAAATTAGTAACATTCCAGAGAGGTACATATAATTTTTTAAAATAGAGCACAAATCCCCAGAGGAAGAATTAAAAATAAATCTGCTACAAAGAAGTCCTATCAGAAATCCAAAACAAATTTGGTTAAAATTTTTGGCAAGAATCCTAAGCATATTGAATAGTTGAAATTATAGACAATGAGAGCAAAAATCTGTAAGACCACTTCTTGAAACACTTTAAAAAATTGAAAATAATCTGATCTGTATTTTCTATTCTTTCATGTCTAGCTCTTATTTCTCTGATGTCAAAATAGTCTGCTCTATGTTGAACTATTGTGGAAACAAAACAAAAGAAATTTATAGAATTGTCTATTATTTAGGATAAACTATAACTGTTATAAAATATCCAAAGCCTTCCCTAAAATTAATATATTTTATCCTAGGATTATTTAAAATCTAAAACATATTGCTAAGTACTGATTTATATAATAGTTGAAAACTGCTGTTAACAAACACTTTATAATGTCTATGGAAAAGTTACTTTTTTAAAAAAGGGACAAAAATCCCTGAATTTATAGTAAATATACTAAAAATAGTTTACATTTATACAATATTCTTCCAAGGAAATTCTTTTTTACACATTAGTACATTTATTCCAATTTGTTCCTAGATTCTATCATCCTCCTGGGAAGTTTTGGAGTTAGTTATGTTAGATTGCTTTTTATTTTCATTTGTTTTGGAATCAGGAAAAATGAAAGACCATGATTATATGTTACCTATCTTGGAAAACCTTCTCAACTCCCCTTGTGCCTTCACCCCAATCAACCTCCTTGTTCACATTCTTCTTCCTTCTACATTTCTATACTTTAGGCAAAAGAGAGGAGAGATTTAAATTAAAAAAAAAACAGAAAAAATAAGAGTAGAAGTAGACGTTCCTAAAGGACATGAGCAGATTGAAGGAAAACGGGAGAATTATCTGTTGCTTCCCCCATCTGAGGAATGGGTTCGAAAGCTTTATTTGAAGCCTTTGGGAAGTTATTAAGAATATAAAGATAAGTAAGGAAATGTATTTAGATAATGCAGTGATTAAGTTTTAAGAGACAGACATAGACAGACGTGGTAACTTTATAAGTGAAACCTCAGTCCATTAGGATAATTGTTGTTCAATTATTGCCAACAACAACAAAAACAGAAATAGGTTTAGAGGTCTGCTGCCTCTTTATTAAACCTTCTTCAGCTGTCCTTCTTCTGGTCATCTTTCTGATGCCCCAGGGCTATTACCCTTCCCATCCTGAGCCCCATTCCCCACATCAAACTTGAGTAACTTTAGGGTGCTTCAAACTTGTTTATTCCCCCCAAAAAAACTAGTATATCTTCAGCTTTTTGTAGCTGTCCTTTAAAAGAGAGTTCCATAGTCAAAGGGTAGAAAATACTGAAATAAACAAAATTAAATAGGTTGACTCATTTATTATGTAACATATATTAATTCTAATAATATCTAAGACATTTTGAGCATTTCCTAGGCACCTGGAACTGTGCTAAATACTTTACATGGAATGTGTTATTTAATCTTCACAAAAACCCAGAGGTAGACACTATAATCCTCTCTATTTTGTAGTTGAGGAAACCAAGGGTAGGAATGGCTTACTATTTCGATAGGTTAAGTAACTTGCCTAGTTTTTAGCAGGGTTGAGGATCAAACTAAGACCATTTAGCTCCAAAGTCAAGCTGTACATTTAACCAGTTTGATATATAGTCTCCCTGCAGGATTTTATCAGAGCATTTAGTAGGTTAATGTGATTGTGAATCTCCAATAGGGAGATGCGATAAACAGCATTTCCCATTTATTTTGTTATAACCCCCCTTTTTCTTACAGAATCCTGAGCCACCTGAAGAACACTCTTCCCTGTTCTCCTCCACGGGTGATGATAGGATTTGCCTTTTTCTCTCTCCCCCATTCTTCTTTGTCCTACTCCTTTCTGGATGGGCCCTACAGTTGTACATTTTATACTCCTTTAGGAACTAATTCTCAATTAACGGAAGCCTTGTCCCCTAAAAGCCAAAATATTCACATTTCTTAGTATCTTAGTCCTGGGATAGTATGTCCTATGCCACTGAATCTTTCTAGTAATAACAGAAATTTATCCCGAAGTTTTTATTATTTTTCCATGACCTGAGGGTCTAAAAGAAGTCAAGGACTTCACATTTTATGATCTGTTAACTTTTCCTGTGTCTATGTTGAGTCTTCTCTGTGGCAGATACTGTCTTTTAATATATTTCATGTTTATGATTGCATTGCAAACAGTAGGTATTTAAGGGTAATTAAGGCCATAAATTGTCAGGTCCTTTCCAATTCTAGGGATCTATATTCATATTGGAAATATAACTTATTCTTATGCATTCCATACAAAATACATCAGTATTTAGTTATGTTTTAATTGGCCAGCTCTCCAAATACCAAAAGAAAGAAGGAGAAAGATTTTCAGTAGCTAATTGTGATCATGTTAAAATCCATAAATGAGAGTTCTACTGAAAATTGCTATTCCCTTTCCCCTCATTTCTTACAGTTTATTGAAATGAGACATATATGGGTATTCATGTACTTCTCACATGAAGCTTAGCGCAAGGCTGTAGAGTGTGGTTTTTACAGTTATCAGCCCTTTAAACCTAATCTTCTAAATATCCACGAATGGAAAACTGGCTAAATAGGAACTTAAGAGAGTTCCTTTCCTTCTCATCGTACTACCCATCTGCCTCTTAAAATAGATCTACACATAGGCCTAATTGGTAATGCACATCCAGATGCATAGTTAGTTGCCCAATCACCCAGGCAACTGGGTCGCAATGGGTGTAGGTGTATTTTTCTTAGGAGCTCTTCTGGCAAATAGCTTCAGTGATTTAGCCCATGGAAAATGAGCCCTGTTTTGCTTGATGTTTTAGGTTAGGGAGTGGCTGGCAGCATTCTGTGAAAAAGTGACACTTTCAACACTGTAAGTGATTTGCTGACTTTATTTAACAATATCTAAACCATTTTAACCAACAGTATCATATAGCTTGGCACATTATACCACTACAGATCTTCCGGAAAGGATGAAATGGCCAAATATTTACATGTATTCCGTTTTCTTTACATATTTGTATTTCTACCATTTTGAAAATTAGAATATAAACATTCTGTTTAAAAATCTGTTCTCCCCCACATACTACATATTCAAAGAGCAAACACACTTTTTTCCCTTTGGTATATGTATATATATATATATGTAGGTGTATCTGGGTTCCCACACTTTAAATATCAATGACCACCTAATAGCCCCAACCCTTTGTTTTATGATGTGAAGCAGAATTATAAAATCTGCTATCCCTGTAATTACATTGCCCTTTGCCATCTCTTAAAAAAATGGGGAGAAAAGGTTGTGTTCAAATTTTCCCCCTGTTTTATTTGCACCCTATTAACAACTGTTACTGGAGCTTTAATTATGCCCCGGTGATTACGGAGTTGTGGCTGACTTGTGTCATTTTCCTCCCAGGGGATGCTTTATAATTACCAGCATCCATCGTGGCTGCCTGTAAGCTGATGCTTTTTTATTACCAGTTCAATAATCACTGCATCCTTGCGAACATCTGCTCTGCAAGCCATGCATCGGGGGTCCCAGCGCCTGTCACTTGATGTTCCCTCACCACAGTGACCCTGGTGCCCTCGCCTTCGGTTTATATCTAATTTGTTTACCAGAGGCTCTGTCCAGAAAGTCTCCCAGGAATGCAATTAATGCACCAGATTTGCAAACAAAAGAAAATTTTGCCCTTTCTCTCCTTACTCTTTTTCCAGATTATTGTTTTACTCTTAGATTCCATAATTTCTATTCCTAGGAGGATGAATCTGTTTAAGACTTACAGGAACAGGGAGAATGAAAGATGAGTTTATTTGGGAGCTATTCTCCTGCTTGTATTGAAAAGTAGGTGGATGTTTTGTAGTATATTTTCTCTTGAATATATATGATGGTGACTAGCAAGTGAAAGAAGGATATTGTACAAGGAACACTCCATTTGTGTGAAGGAAAGGACAATTCATTTGTCCCTAGTCTGATTTTATTTTCTTCCTGACCTCCTGTCTCATTTTCTTCCTTTTTCTAAATAAACTCTCTGCTCTTTGTTTTATGGAATAATTCCTCCCTCTGCAAGCATTCTCCTTCCTCAAGTCTTTTGCTCTACTTCGTCTATCTTTTCCTTCTGGCCTGCCGCTTTACTTTACAAAAACAATACAAGTAAAAGATAAAAATGGGTAAAAACAGCACATGTTGGGCACAGCTGCTGGTCCTCCTGATGATGATTCTCCCTTCTGACTCACAATTTATACTAATAAAGCTAATCTGGGCACTGCTTACTAATCCTGGTTAGGTCTGATTTCTTTAAATAAAAAAATAGAGTTTTAAAGTTTCAGTTATTTTCATAAGCATATCACAAGCTGTGCTGATCTTTTTAGAGCAGATGAGAAAAAGCTGAACTCCTTCGGTTGTGCTGACCAAATCCACGCAATCCTTTGACATGCACATGTGGCCTTACCCTCTCATGTTCTTAAGTAACTGACATTGCAGACCTGACGAGAACATTTCATGAATGTCCAATGCAGGTGCATTTATTTATTGAACCACTGGAACCATAGTAATTCCTAAAATCTCAAAATTAAGTAGAAATGGCATAGGTCAAACTTCAGCAGAAAAGTCAAGGACAAGGGAGGTTATCTATTCTGCCTCCTCTACTGGTCTAAGAGAGCATTAAGGAGGGACCTCTACCTAATTGTTCTCTGTACCCACAGGAACTAGTGTTCTACTTAGTTCATACTATGTGTTGGTGAAGTGATTCTTGGCTGATTGAATTATACTACTTATGGAAGAAATTGTATTTCAAATCCATTAACATAATATACCACTTAGCCCCAACCTTGGATGAAAAATACACACACACATACACACTCATGCTAGAAGAATAATACTCAAGAACTTGAGACTACTGGTCAAGACTGTCATTCAACTTCATGCTTTAAGACACCCTCCAAATACAGAGTTTAGTTGAACCTCTGCAGAGAAACCGGAACTAAAATGCACCCTCAGGAGGCAGGAAGCCAAAAGAAAGCTCACTGCTTAAGAACAAGTGCTTAGTAACACTCTCTCCTTCTCTTGCCTCCCCATATTATCAAATCCCACTCAAGAAAAGAATCTGAATAACACTGCTACTGACTGTAGCCAAAGGCTACATCTCACAGGGAGTAAGATTGTTGCAGTCTAGATCTGGTCCAATTCATCAAATGGCTTGGTGACCGAATCTAAGAATTATCTAATGGTACTGTGGGGTATCAGACCTGAGTTATCAGTTTAAGACCTAGATTTGAACTAGAGAACTCAGGAGACAACCTTGAGGCAAGCATATCAGAGAAGAGTTTAGGGGAAGAAGGAGGAAAGGAGGGAGGGAGTGAAAGAGGAAACAAGTAAAGAAGAAGAAAGGAAAGCCATAGCCAACAAAAGCTATTTGGGAGATTAATTCAATATTGATGAAATGAAAATACCACCAAAATCTGGAAGTTACTTTAAAAAGATAGGCATGGTTAGTGCCAAAGAAGAATTAAGAACCAGGGAACCCCACCAGGGCTTCCCTGGTGGTGCAGTGGTTGAGAGTCCGCCTGCCGATGCAGGGGACGCAGGTTCGTTCCCTGGTCTGGGAGGGTCCTACATGCCGCGGAGCGGCTGGGCCCGTGGGCCATGGCCACTGGGCCTGTGTGTCCGGGGCCTGTGTTCCGCAACGGGAGATGCCACAGCAGTGAGAGGTCCGCATACCGCAAAAAAAAAAAAAAAAAAAGAAAGAAAGAAAACAAAAGCAAACAAAAAACTCACCACTGCTTTTTAAAAAAGAAAAGATATCATAAAAAACGATTAAACAAGGTCAGGTAGGTATGAAAAAGAACCAATTAAAAATTCAGAAAATGAAAAACTATATAAAATAATTTAAATTTAAAATCTCACAAATTAAACTGAACATAGTTGAAGAGAGAATGGGTAAATAAGGAGAAAGTATTAAGGAACTGCCCCAGACTGTAGCACCAAAAGATAAAGGGAATAAACGACATGAAATAGCAGTTAAAAGAGAAGGAAATTAACTTTTGGGGCTTCAACATACATTTAATATAAATTCCAGCATAAGACGTTGGTGGAATGGCAAAAAAGTGAAATTTTTAAAAAGATATCACTTAGGAATATTCCAGGATTGAAGAAAGACAGGTTTAAGTGTAAAATGTAAAACATAGAGTGGAAAAATGAACTAAAATATAGTGTTTGTCAAATTTAACATCATTTTTAAGAGTTTCAAAATATTCCAAAATTAGAAAGAATCATGGACAATAAATATACAATCACTTATACAACCCTTCTAGCCCATCTCTTAATATATTCTGTGTATGCTCAATTTTATTTGTCCCATTTTAAAAAATTTCTTCTCACCTTTTTTTGTTATCTTTACTTCTGCCATATTTTGAAGAGAACATGAAAATTTAAAACAAGAAACCCACTTTAGATATTTATCCAATTTTAAATGTGTTTAGCATAAAACTTCGTTCATGTTGCAAACTTTAAATCTCAGAAACTCTATTATCCCACTTTCATTTATGATAATAAGATACAAGAAAAAGCAAATTTTTACAGCCTCATATTACAATAAGATAGGAAATTGGTCACTGTACTGCTACATAATAATGGTGCCTCATTTGCTAAAGTTCCTAAGAAGTTTCCAGTGCGCATGAAACACTGGAAACTATTTCTCACCACATTTTTATAGGGGGGAAACTAGCTACAAGGGATTGAGATTTGTATATATTCTGAAAACCTGGGTCCATCAGACTCAGCTAATACGAATATAAAATACAAGTCAACATGTTTGAATTAAAAGGAATCATAAATTATCGAAAGTGATTCACTCTTCAGTAATCAGCATTTTATTTCAGTTCATTTGAGAGTCTAGGGGTTTTATCTGATGCTGTTACCTAGAAGGTGGAACAAACAGTATCCGGTTGCCCCAGGCATGGAGGAAGGGAAGAGGGACAGAGAGACAACAAGCAAGAAATGTCTGTTCTAGTGTCTGTATTTGGATGTGTTGTTAAGACAGGTGATTGGTCTGTTCTATCTTTTAAAGTTAGCATATCAAAGCCTCAATAGCAGCTGACATCGCCAGAAGTGGTGTCCAACATGCTCTTATGCAGCTCCAATGGCTTCCCCCAGCCTTTCCTGCTATCAATTCTTTTTTTTTTTTTTTTTTGCGGTACGTGGGCCTCTCACTGTGTGGCCTCTCCCGTAGCGGAGCACAGGCTCCGGATGCGCAGGCTCAGCGACCATGGCTCACGGGTCCAGCCGCTCCGCGGCATGTGGGATCTTCCCGGACCAGGGCACGAACCCGTGTTCCCTGCATCGGCAGGCGTACTCTCAACCACTGTGCCACCAGGGAAGTCCTCCTGCTGTCAATTCTTAACTGCTTATGATCCCTAAGGCATTCTTTCTGCTTCTCTCCTTTGTTCTTCCATTTGCTCTTTTTCCCCTCCTTTCCAAGACTGCTTGATGTCCACTGCAGTCCTCAGGGTCCTTGGGTCAGATTAACTCTACCCCAGGAGCCTGCCACCTGGTTTGTCAAGCCCAGCGCTGAGGGAGAACTCAATACCCTCATCCTAAAAGAAGGTCATAGCAGAATGGGACCAGAAAACACTTCATATCTAGGGTGCTGAGGAAGCTCTTCACAGGGAGGGATCTGCTATTAAACTGCATCTGAGGGTGCTGCAGGAAGTTGTCGGACACCAGGTGCTGCTGACCACAGTGGCCTGCAGGAACTGGGTGCTGCAGGAGCCTTGCACTGGAAGTTACCCTGAGATGCAGGCAGGACTGGCTACATAATTTGCAGGGCCTAGTTCAAAATGAAAATGTGGAGCCTCTTTTCAAAAAGTATTAAGAATTTCAAGATGGCAACAGCAAAGCACAAACCAAGCATAGGGCCTTGGGTTTCTGCACAGATTGCATGTTCATGAAAATGGCCCCTCAGTGTAGAAAACAGGTACTAGAGAAGACCTCTGTGCTATAGGAGCCTGCCCAAAGAAGCACAAAAGTACCAGGAAGAGAAACCTTTTCCTCCTGCAGTGTCTTGCCAGTGCCTTCCATGGACATAGCTTAACATGGTACAGCAGGAAAAAGGAAAATATTTGAAGGGCTCATCTCTGCTTTTGCAAATCAGTCAATGATGGGTGGATTTGGAGCTGGAGGCATCAAATTGATAACTGCCACAAGTAGCAAAGGTCCATAGTACTGGAATAGGGTGAAATCATTGGCCCGTGTAGAACTCAAATCCACAAATTTGACCTCATTAAATTTACTTCTCTATATACATTTTTCTGAGGAAAACATTTAAAAACATTAGTTGGCCATTCTGCTTTCCACACAGGCATAGTCAGCATACCACTGAAGCTCAAATACACAATTCTCTTGACCAGAACAAACACAGCCTTAGGCTCAACTGTCTAAACCTTCAATTAGTCTAGTAAGTGTACATAGACTATGATGCTCTGTCAATCTAATAGCCAGCCATTTATTCTATCAGAGTGTATTTCTAACAGTTTCCTTTTTCTTTCTTCTATTTTTTTTTCCAAAACAGAAAAAAGTTGAGTAATTCATAATATGTTTGTTACCTGACTCAAAACATTTCACTAAAACAGAGGATTAAGATGCTTTTGACAGACAAACCCATTAGGTCTTTTCCTGCCCTGGGCAGATTCTCGGCTTCTGGCTCTATTACCTGATTGGCAAGTGATTGAAACTGATTGACAGATGTGGCAGTGAAC
Source organism: Tursiops truncatus (assembly GCF_011762595.2). Classification (NCBI taxonomy): domain Eukaryota; kingdom Metazoa; phylum Chordata; class Mammalia; order Artiodactyla; family Delphinidae; genus Tursiops; species Tursiops truncatus. Next base: position 79,053,172 of record NC_047035.1, on the reverse strand, counting down.
ACCCCAGTGCATTAAACCCAGAATGTCTGGTTTTACAAATGCAATGCTTAGACTAAGAGAGGAGATTCACAACAGGTTGACTGTGGCACGGGGACTTCCTACATCACTGCACTTGGAAAGTGAAGCTTGCAGAGGCAAAGCTGGCATAAAGGCTGAGACGTCCCAGCTTGGTATATGCTACCAAGGCACAGGGAGGGTGCCCTCACCATGGCAGTTTCTGCCCAGGGAACCTTCCTCATGCTGCACTATTTACAACGGTGATGAGGGCCTAGGGATGGCAGGGGGCTGAATCAACTTCTGGAATCACCTTCCTCTTCATTTTTATCCCTGAGAGCTGTGCAGAGCAGGAGTGCCCTAGACCTGTCCCCTCTCCTTTTATACTTTACAGCGGACTCTAAGCTCCATCAAGGTGGAGAGGCTTTGGCTGCTTTGCTTTCTTGGTGTGTTTCCAGCTACTGGAAGAGCATCAAGCACTGCTTAGTGGTGGCATAAATAGCACTGGATCTAGAATGGAACCACCATGAGGACAGGGATTTTAACCTGTTTTGTTTACTGCTGCATTACCAGCACCTAGAAGAGTTGATACTTCAGTAAACTCATTTTTCTCTCTACCCCTCTCCTAAGAATACTTTTTCTTTGGGTAGTGACAATATGGAATTGCCTGCCCAATCCCTCCCCTCTTACTTCCCCTTGGATCTGCACTGGTGAAACTACCTCCTCTGTCCCTCAATATCTATATGGTGAGACTCATAAGTTCATTCCCAAATACAGTTGTTTAGCTCAGGAGTAGCCAATTAAAGTCCTCTCCTGAGATATTTCACTCTGTTACTGGGGGATAGGTTTGATTATGATGGTAGAAGCCATGAAGATATAAAACTTAAGAATGGTCTGTAGCCATGTTGCCTCACAAGAAAGAAATAGTTCCATCTAAATTAAGGGAAAATAAAGTTTATACAAGATATATAGGATAAAAAGATAGAGAAAAAGGGTCCTGGTAGCATCTCAGACTCTACTTTTCCATTGTGCCTACCTGGACCCAGCTACATCTCTCGCTTTCCCATGGGTTGGTTCTCCAACCCTTCCTGGGTTTTCATTACTCAGTAGATTTCCTTTTTCCCAAGACAGTTTAGGATTAACTTAAAGAGTCTGACATTCTTGAACTCCGTGATGTATTTTCCACATAGCAGCCAGGGAGACATGTTTAAAACATCTCTGCTTTATTAGAATTCTCCAGTGGTTTTCCACTGCATTTAGAATAAAATCCAAACTCCTCTTTTACAAAGCCTCTGCATTCATCTTTAACCCCATCCTCCTCCTTGCTCCCAGCCGTTTTTAAACTCTTTAAACAGTCTAAGTCCCATCCTATTCAGAATTTTTGCACAAGCCAGTCTCTTTGCTGGGAATGTCCCTTCCCCCCACCTTTACTTCCCTGAGTCTTTCCTGTCATTTGAAGCTCAGTTCAAGTGTCACTTCCTCAGAAATGCTCTTTCTGACCATCTGATGTAAATGGCTATTCAATCACTCTGTATGTCAGTACTTTTTTCTTTTGCAATGCAGAAAATTATCACTACATGACATTTTTCTTCTTTATTCATCTTTTAAATTGTTGTCTGCCCCTTCCCACCCCTAGTCTGCAGAACAGAAACTTCATGTGTCTTATTTACCTACATATCCCCAATCCCCTAGAACTGTGCCTAACACATAGCCAGTGTCAATAAATATGCCCTGACTAAAGAAATTCATTACACACCTTGCCATCCCAAATTCCAGGCATCCACCAGCCTCCAAAATGAGGAGAGTAGCTCCTATAACAAACCAAGAGTTTGGGGACCTTTCATTCTACTAAATTACCTTGGTAAAAAATTTCAACTTAAAAACAGTATACAGGACTCTCTATTTGATATTCAACAAGTAGAGTACCCGTAATGATTAGATAGGTAGATGATAGATAGATAAATAGATAGGTAGATAGATAGATAGATAGATAGATAGATAGATAGATAGATGATAGATAGCAAACTGTAGGTGGTTAGGCATTAGGTAAGACATCAGCCTACCTACCAAAGGACTTGTCAATGAAGAATAATTGATGTTATGAAAGATGTATATAAAATAAAACAGGTTATCTTTATTAATCTATTACAATATGCTAGGCAAAGTGCTTACATGTATTAACTTGTTTAAACCCCATAAAACCCTATGAGGTAGGTATTATTTAAAGATTATTTAAAGATTTAAAAGATTAGGAAACTTGCCCAAGGTCTCAGGCCCAGTATGGAGTTGTTCCAGGACACAAACACACACAGTCTGCTTCATGCTTTTAATATCGCCCTGCACCATTTATATATGCTATGAGAATACACCAGAGCCATCAACTATGTTTGGGCAATGCTAAAGAGCCATCATCTAATTATTTGATTTGGGGAGTCTATGTAGCCCATAACTACATAAGAGCTAGCTAATATCTCTTGTATGTCCAATAAGTAATAACAAGCACTTATCAACATAAGGATAATTTTCTTTAAAAACAAGCACAAATATTAATGATAGACACTACAGAGCTAAGCATGGGGCATTGGAGGGTGGAGGTACTTCTTCATTCCCATTCTCATTATTTTTACTTCAGCTTATGAATAGCTGGATGGAGTTTGTGGTCTTCTTTCCAAATCAATGAAATGATTTTCAAGTTGGGTAATTTAAATTTACTGTCCATATATCCATGTCATTGCTACCTCTCCTCTAAACCTGATATATATGATTATTTAGGTATCTTTCTAGTTTAAAGCTAGTGTCTACATGATGAATATGCAGGTTCCCATACCAAACACCCCGATTAATGATAATGTGATCATTTGTCAGTGTTAAGTTATCAACATAACAGAAGGCGAAGCATAATGCTCCCCACCCACCACTCCAATCAAAACTGGCTGGGTCTCCACCCACAAGAGAAACATCAGCCCTTTAACACAGCATGTCACATCACCTGCTGACAGAGTCAAAAAAATAAGAAAAAGAGTATGTGTGTTCATGCTTCAGTGCTGCCTTATTAAACATGGTTTACTTTGTGTCTAGGTATTGAAAGGAACACTAGTTTATGGACGGCAACTTTTATTAATAAAAGAGAACTAATTTTTGAAAATCCTATCATTGCTCATTTCTCCTCCAAGGGACTGAAATTTTTGTCCAGGAATTTATTTTGAGCTGAAGGAGCAAAACAGTAGATGAGTCCCTCTTTTTCTGTCTATAGCTAGAATATAGAGAAAAAGGAAAAACAGAACAGACTACGTACGCACCAGTAATTGGACCATTATGAGGGTAAAGTTGGTCTAATGGAGCTCTTTAGTAGGGAATGTAATTTTACCAAATCATCACTGATTATCTTAAGTAATTCTTTGAGAACAATTATAACTCATCTTACTTTATCTCAGTAAATCCTGCTTTGGAATTTTAAAAATACATATCACTATAATGACTAGTATAGGCCTCTGAAATATGTGAGGACAATAAATTCAACAGTGTTGCTCAAATAGAATACATGGAAAGCAAATGATACAGGTTTAATGCATGCAGCAATAGACAAATTAGTTTGTCTCTTTGTCTCAGTTTCCTTATCCGTAAAGTGATTTGAATATACCTAACACATGGAGTTACTGGAAGTTGTACATGAACATTTATATACATCACTTAGCATAGTGCTTAAGGCTGACAGACATTCCATAAATAGTAGCTATTATTATTATAATTAATAACAATTTATGCAATTATTATAATTATTTATAGTCATTGTGAGAAACTAAATGGTTGCACCATTGGGGATAAAGATTATTTAAAGTTTAATTTGAGTTTCCTTTGATAACATGGAATTTTTTCAGCAGCAATCTTGTCTATCTTATTCTTAAACATGAAATATTCAAATTACTCTGTTCAGTTATACATATATTCTACTATTCAAATATGTACATTAATGTACGTAGAATTAACCCTTAGTTTATATATTATGGAAGAAATAGGGCTATTAAGTAAATATCGCTTATGTAAACTTATATAATTTTCATTTTTTCATTGCTCTCCATGACTTTTCTACAAGAAAAAAATCTCACAAGTAATTAAATTGAAAAATTGAGTTGAACAGCAGTGTGTTTTCATATTTAGCATATCTTCTTAGCTATGGCATCTCTCCTTATCATTTACTTGACTTTCCTTTTTTCCTTCTTCATTTCAATTGTTTCCAGGCCATAAGAATGTCTACAACTAATAATAACACTCTAACAAACATCTCAAATGTCTAGAATTTATCTCTCCAAGTCCTCTTTTAGTCTGGGTTTCTATAACTCAGCAGAATTGGGATGCATTAAAACCTTTTTTTTTTTTCCATGTTTTCTAATAATCTTAGCATAATGACTCTGAAAATGGGTTTCAAGGCTATACTGTCTGAGTTCAAATCTCTGCTCTGCCACCTTCTAGCTGATAAGCCTTGGACAAGAGACTTCACACTCTATTCTGAAGACTTCACTTCTATAACTGAGAATTATGATAGTAATCCCTATCCCAAAAGGTTGTTATGAGGATTAAAGGAGTTAATCTGTTTAGCACCTGCTGCATAAAAATCACTCAATTTTTATGATTTAATGTTTGTTATTATTATAATAGTTTCTACATTTTTTAGCTTAAGATATTTTCAAGCACGGCAAAATAGTTTTATGACCTTAATTAATGTTTCCCCCACCTTTTTTTTTCTCAATTTAATGGCTCTAAAGTTCTGTAAAAAATGTCTACTTAAAATACAGTCTTAAAAGTGTATGATATTTCCTATGACTAGTACTTTTAAACTAGTACTGAATATTCAACTGAATATCCAACAACATCAACTTATCAGCAGACCAATTCTACATTGACACTTTTTTTTAACCATGTTTTATTTAACTAATTGATAGTTTCTTAGGGTTTATTAGCACATCAAATGCATGATTCTTAAAGTTTGGCAAGGAGAAAAGTGATACGCTTATAACTTATTCTTTGTCCTACATAATTAACTGTTAGCAGCAGATACACCTTCAGCTGTCCTAATTGGGGAAAAGTAAGCCACAAATGAAAGAGAAATATTTACAGTCTAGAATGTTGCCCTAGTCATTTCTTCAATTGCTTCCACCTTTGGAAATGCATCATGGAGATAGAAATTTTAAATTACCTAGGAGGGCTCTCAAAACAAGTTCTGTTAGTTTATCGACTTTTAAAAAGTCTTTGCAACCATAAAAAAAAGATTTGAAGCATCTTTACAAGGTCTGAGATGCAAGTTTGGAACTAACAAACTAGACACTTGGGTAAAGTCTAACTTCTGTGAGACTTATGAAATCTGCATAACATAGGAATACCATCTGCATTCCTGTTGAGAAAGCTCCCACTGAGTGTCGTTCAAACACCAGTAAGAATTTCTTATGATACTCAAATGGTTTGTAAAGTATCATCAAATGCAGTTTCTCTGGTAACAGGAGACAAATTTTACCTGTCTTATTTTTCATCCTAGCCCAGATCAGGTCTCTTTCAAATCTTTGTATAAGATAGTCATTTATCAGCCTCAAAGTCTTTCTTATAGCTTGGGCGGCCACTCTAGTTAGGGTCTGTGCCTTTTATTGGTATGCTATTTTACTAACTGGTTTCATATGTAGGAAGACCTTTAGACGATATTAATTCTTGTAGTTTACAAATTAACTTCTGGTCATTCCTCTTATGTTCACTTTTTTGAGTTGGGAAATTAATTTCTATTCTTTTTATTCATCATCACAAAATGACATGCCCTGCTTCTCCCTACAGGCCTGCTGTGTTGCCCAAAATAGGAGAGAACTCTACAGAGGAGATATAACTTTCCACATTAATGCTAGGTTTTTACTTAAGTGCAAAATTCTCAGAGAACACAGAATGCATAGTCTCCAAAGCAAAAGAAAAAAAAATCTTTTTTTTAGAAGATCATTAACTCCTAACACTGAAAATCACAATGTTACAAACACGAAAGCCATGGCATTGTTTTCATTTCAATGATATCTTTCTTCTTTAAGGTGAAAAAAAGAAGTGACTGAAAATGCAATTTCTGTTTATTTACAATGTGTTAAGTAACAAAAATATTTGCCAAATATTGGACATTTTATTTATTTTCATGAGCCGAGGGGAGCAGAGTCTTCATCAATAAATATTTTTCATTATCAGGTTAAAAGCATGACTTTCATGAAATTGTAGTGTCATTAATCCTTTACAACGAGCTGTTGTTTTTTTAAAAAAGTCTACAAAAGATTATGCTTTGTTGCAGGAATATTATGTAAAAAAAAAAGGTTTTGCTACTGCAGATAAGGTCACAGCCGGTATTCCTTCTGGTCTCACATGATCTTCACTTGTTCTTTCCTCATGTAAACGGCAACTTCACTTACAATGGACGTTTATTTGAAACTCATATAAATAATGCATGTTCCCATTGTTTGTCAAAGATGAATAAACAAACTGCTCCTATGTCTCAGAACTAGTTTTTGCCAAATCTATCTAAGGTTTTTATGTTCTAATTTATATGAGATTGTCAGTGCTTTTTACTTTCAAGAATTTCCTTTTCCAGAGACCAGACTTGAAAACACTTTTCGAGCCAAGTGTTTACCTAAGTTCCTGGGTGACTGACAGATCTAGGGCAGACCCAAAGTCAGTTTTGAGCTTGAAGATCAGCAAGAGGACAATTCAGACTAAAATTAACTTTGCTTTTACTCTGGTTCACTACTGAACTCGCAAGTAAATTCTGTGAAGAATATATAAAGTAAGGAGACAAGCAAATGCACCACAGCTTACTGATGCATCTCTGGCTTCAAAGACGTGTTCCTAAAGTTATTTGATCAACTCAGCCCAAACACAGTGAAAAATCTGCCAGGAGACAGGAACGCATGATGGGGACTCGCTGCGCTTTCGACAAGGGGCCATGTCCACACCACAAAAAAGTGGCCATAGTCCACTCTACAACCATGTAAGAATGTCTTGCCATAAACATTCTTCTGATTCTATGACACGTTGTGTAGGTGGGCCTATGGCAGGTTGGCCATGGCTGATGGCTCTGTTTCTTGCCAGTTAAGTAATGTACAATCCTCTGTCATTCAAAGCACTTCATAATTTGGACCTGCCTTAATGTACAAACATCTGTCTCTTCTCTCTCCATCCCTCACAACCCTCAGCCCATTCAGCCCTTTGTCTATTTATTATTCACATGATTTCTACCCCATGGAATAGCCCCTGCCACCTGGAAAGGTTTCTCTTCTCCTTTCTCTTAGTTGTGTCTATACTTAAACATGAAATGTTTCCTAACAACACAAACTCATCCCAGCTTCTCATCTCTCCTCGTCACTGACTCCCCAGCATTTACTGCTGTTAACAAATCTACACAAATTAGAAACTAATACAACTTAACTCTTAAAATCATCAAGTTGTATACATTAATTTTCTACAGCTTTTATATACCAACAAAAATTAAGACTAAAGACATAGAGTTACAATGGGAGGAGAGAGTTTAAAAAATATTAAGAGCCTTCACAATTACTCACTGTCCATATTCATTCCTGTCTTTCATACTCACTGTTCTCAACGGTTTTTTTTTTCTTCTACTCTCTCATCCCCCATGCATTTACGTACCCACAAAAGTAAAACCTGAACATTGGTGGGAAAATTAGCAAAACCTGGATAAAGTGTGCTTTAGTTTCAAAAAAATAAGAAATCAATACAAATCAAATATTAAAAGTGTGTAAGCGCTTCAAGGGCAAAGAATATGTTTTTATGACTCATAATTCCATAATAGACACTAAGTATTTCCTACTGCTGCTTATGCTAACAATAATTATTTTGGATATTCTTCGCCCTTCTTCTAGATCCACCTTCCACCCTTCTCAGTCTCCTTTACATCCTGACCTCTATGGACTGCACCAGTGTAGCTCCCAGTTGTGCTCAGACAATGGGAGGCACAAGCAGTTGATCAGAGGTGGCAGAAGAGAGATTGGGGTATTTATTGCCCAGGCTGTCTCCCAGCTAGACTGCAGATTGGCAGAGACTGAATTTCTCCACCAAAGTTTTACAGCCCTTATTGATCATTCTACAGCTGCAGCTACCAATCCCCCTCCAGGTTCTGGGAAATACTTCATCTTCTTGCTCCTTCAAGCTTAATAGTAATGGCATCTTGTCCCTGCTAGTCCTAATATGCTTCACTATCTCTTGTTGGTTTCCCTTAATTCTGTCCATATCTATTGAAATGGTCCTATTGTAAACTCTCTGCTGTCACCCCATATAAGTGCCATCTATTTCTTGAAGGGTCCCTGAGAAATATGAGGAGGAGGAGGATATGTTTTATATCCCATCAAAAATTCATCAATTTGCTTCTATTTAGCAGCAACTCTCAAACATTTTAGTGAGAAGAATGGCATTTTCACATATTTTTTGATATCTGACTTAATAAAAGAGTCTAGATTCTCATATTTGCTTCTGCATTCAATCTGTCGTGATATGTTGTGTTGGTGTAGTACATGAAGAAAATCCAGCTTCACATAGACATGTAGATAGAAAAAGGAGTAATATAATTATCCTTTCAGATACTTATGGATGTTCTTATTTGATAATACATCAAAACTTGACAATTAATAGTTACTTAAAGGTTAGTGGCAATGTAGAATCTGAAATTTGTCAATAAGCTTTTCATTTCTCTTTCCATTAAAATCCACTGATTGCATTTACGTGTCTTTTACTCATACATGATTTTGTAACATCATAAACTAGTCATTTAGAAAATATTATCTCACCAAATTATACAGATCTTTCAAATGTCACATTTTATTGTACAGTATCAAAAATAAAATTTAATTATATCACCACCAAAATTATGAAAAAGTTTTTAAAAAATATTGGAACGCTATTAAGCTCATTATGAAGAATACGCGTTTTCCAAAATCACACAACAGTTACACAAGTGCTTTTCCTCAAGATAACCATGATACTTAGGCATGCAGCAGAAGTGCTTTATCCATATTTCCCATAGATTACAAAAAATATATACATTAAAAGAATGAGATTTAATAAAATTTATAATTGTTATTGTTTCAAAAAGGACATTCTTAAATGAAACTAGTGTTTATTTTACTGTGAGTGCATGTTGGTGATGAATTCAGGAACTGCCAGTACAGTTGGGTGCCACTGCCTTGATTCTTGCTAAGGAACCAGCAATTTTACCCAGCAATGTTTTTGTACCATCAGAGCAAATAACAAAAAAATGTTGGTCCAGGACAAACTGTGAGATCCAAAACAGCTATTCAATACTTTAAAGTACTGTGAATATTTCAGCAGTACTTGTTTGTTTGCCAAGTATTCACACACACAAAGAAAGATCTTTGCTGATTTGTTGGTGCCGAGACCAGGAAAACATAAGCAAAACAATAAGTCCAGCCGTGGCTGTAAAGTCACCCTTTTGTAAGGCAAAAAGCATCATCTGCACAAAGATATTAACTCAGCCTTCAGGTTTAGAGCTAAATCTTTAATTCAATGAGTCAATTGGCACTGCCATGATTTTTCTTTTTTACTGATTTTTTATCCAGCAGGAAGTCAGCACTGTAAACCGCAACAAGCTATCGTGTGTATTTCTCCAGTCAAGGCAATGCGATAACTTACCCTGTAAGATGATTCATTTTTCATTTCTAGTTTGAAAAAATGTAATGAACAATTTTTGCCTTTTAAAGTGTTCAGCATGTCTACATTTAATATCTCAAAATAATGCTACAACATAGCTGGCACCTTACTACTATTCAAAAATATTCTGATGCATAAGATACACTAAGGTAAATGTCTAACATCTATAAAACCAAGGCTAAGATAACTTGCATCATATTTCCATTTCTTTTTTATGTTTTTCCCAATTTCATTGAAGTAAATTTTTCCTTCCATGAGATTTCATCCTTTTTGGCAACTTTAGACAAAGCACACAACTATACAGAGAAGGCAAGTCTTCTACTCTCCTTTTTTAAAGCAAATGATCCAACTTTAAATACAAAAATACATTAATTTTAAAATTTTAGAACAAATATTACTAAATACAGCTTAAATAAAACAAACATTTATATAATATTCAAAAATATTTTTCTTAATATTATTTCAAAACAAGACACAAGGTGCACTTACTTCTTGTGTTTCTATGTAGTTGCAAGGGAAATTTCAGCATTTAAAAGTGACAATTTATTGAATAATAACGAGTTACAGAGATTATAGGAGGCATAATCAAAAATAATTAGTAAAAGCAAGAGAGAAATAATTGAGAACAGAGTTAATTTCTAAAGCCACACATGTATTTATACCCCTAAATCACTACCTTAGAAAATTCTATTAAACAAAAGAATTCACAAGCAAAAAAAAAAAAAATCTATTATTGTCAAATCAATAACAGTAGCACAAGTTATGTGGCATCTGGAAAGCTTTATACTCCTGAGAGAATGAGAGTGAAAAGGCAAAAACATCTTAGTGTTACTATGAAAATAGCTTTGTCCTTGAAGACATCCTGCAAGGATCTGAAGGACTCCTAGGGGTCCCTTGAGCCACACTTTGAGAACCACAGATTATAAATTGTTATGGGTAGAAGTATTTTGTCATTTGCCTTTGAGTTATCCATTTTGAACAGCGAAGTGGCTTGAATTCATTGGCTCAGTAAACTAAATCCTGGCACTACTAAAAACAAGGTTAGAAGTTAAAAATATAATAAATCTCATGTAAGGGGCAGGACTAGTTTAAAAACATACTGCCAAGTGTCTAGTAATTTTGTAAGCTCATATGATAAATGAGCATGAATAAGATTATGACTTTTTAAGTCTAAGGACATCTTTTTTAACCTTCAAAAATATTTGCAAAAATTCCACATGATAGCAAATGTACTTTTAGTTTCCATTCATTGAAAAAGAAAAGGGGTGTTACGAAGACTACATGGGATAATAAATGCAAACTGTCTAGCACAGTGACAGGCACATAGTAAATGCCAATTAAGTCTATTCCTCCTCATGCCCAGAAAGTCTTTCTTCAACCTATTGAGTAACACAAATTTACCAAAATTTCCAGGTAAGAATTTAAACTCTGAATCAATGCCACAAAAGGTCTTAAGTGCAAAAATTTCAAGAAATATCTTATAATAACCTATAAAGGGATATAATCTGCAAAAAAAAATGAATCACTATGCTGTATACCTGAAACTAACACAATATTGTAAATCAACTATATTTCAATTAAATAAATAATTAATTAAAAATTTCAAGAAACATGTATTTATCATAGCAAGGATTTGCAAATTGTTTAGAAAGATTTAAACTGATTTCAGATAAGGTGGACGTGACCTTGGATTGGCATCAAACTTCAGGATTATATATATGTAACTGAATGATGAATTTTAAAAGTTTTATTTGCAAATTCCTTTGAGATCTTAAGACTTCAGTGTTTTCAGTATTATAGAACCTTTGTGTCTATTGGTAGTTATCTCTTCTATCAGTTAAAACTCCCAGGTATAGAGTATTTATTTCTATAGATCGATGACATTTCTAATACATAAATGATATTAGAAAAGTAAGACATACTTTCAGCTATTTTTTCCAAAGGGCAATAACAAACCCTGAAATATGCTCTGAATTTATTATTTTTCAATTTGTATCTCTCAATGAACCCATCCTTACTGCCCTTAGGCAGACTTTTTAAAAAAAGAAATTCTTACAATTAAATCAAAACATGCCATGTAAGTGATCAGCAAGACAAACAAACAATAAAACAAATGTCAACCCATTCTCAAAACTAACATCACCTTTTAAAACAAATTTCCCTGTCTCAGCAACAAGTTCCCTGGAGCATATGCTCTAGTAAATTGATGGATCTTGGCTATGAAATTAAAATGCCCAGAGTATGTTAAAACAATATTGGAAACTGGTTCCATAAAGGATTGTCTTCTATTTCAAATGGTGTGTATCCTATACTCTATAGTGTAAATCCATGGCAAGCAAGGCCTGTGGGCTAGTGGATGGCTTTAGGATCAGAAACCTGAGTTTATGATTTGGCCTGATTACTAATAGTTGGTTCTCAATAAAATTTATTAAATAGATTAAATTATTGCAATATACTCATGAGTCCACTAAATAGTTAAACAGTGAGCAATTTTAACAAAACAATGACATAGAGAAGGAAGAAAAAAATCTTACCTTGTAATGTATATGATGCAAAGGGCTTTTAACTAAGGAGTCCCTTCCACAGAGCTTTAGCTTTGTGGAGGATATAGCAGTATATAGAAATCCCTTCTCACTAGAGCAACACAGAGAGATGGTAAAGCATTTAACGGCAATGGTGGTAGGCATATGTACAGAAACTAGAGGATTTCAAGACCTCTTGAAGTTCCAGTATGTGCAAGAATGATGAAGAGCAGCTTAACAAGTGAGAATCAACAAGTGATCCAGAAGTAGAAGACCAAGAAGGAGCAGAACTCAGATCAGAAGCAAGAGGTAGTCACCTCTCTTTATAGCCCCTAGTTAAGATTTTCACATTATCTTCTTAGGGGATTGGTTTACTGTATGTAAATATTATACAATTCAGTGTAATAATAAAGTTTAACAAATAGAACTGTGATACAACTATTCTGAGGTCCAAAGTACATCAGTATTTCTTCATATAACATGTCCAGTTATTTCAGTTAAATCCTGTCTCTTTAGTGTGTACTTTATGTGACATTTCCCTTCCTTTGCTAACTTCATCCTCTCTAGGCAATGAGGTAATTCATAAACTCACATTATGTAAGTTTTTATGCAGTAGGACTCTGTTTTGTTGTTGTTTTTTGAGTCTTGCTTTGTTTTATTGTCTTAAGCATTGCTTTCAAGCATTTTTTGATAGAGTAAACTCTATGGATTCTTAGATAGCTTACTGCTTCCTGTTTGCTTGATTTCTGACAATTTTGCACTTCTTTAACTTTTCATGAAAAGTCAAGGTAGGCAAAAAGATAATAAATCACAGAGGGCACTATTTGGCTTGCTTATTGGCAGTTTGGGAAGCGTACTGAAAAATTAAGATAATTAATCTAAGTTTTGTATTTTGTGTGTTTTCATTCAATATTGTATTTATTTTCTTTCCTCCTATAAGCAAAAGTTGGCTTGGTAAATAATTGCTTTTGTTCCTATCTGTATGCCCTTGATTAGCTGTGGATGTTTCTCTGCTTTGTTGATGTCTTCTGCAAATGTTTCAGCTCTTAAAGCTGAAATTGAAACAACCTAAGCAACTCTTTGGCCTTAACGTCTCTAGTGAAATTTCATGATCTCTTCTGACTTACTTCAGAACTAGATTACAGTCAATGGTGGCCTGCAACAGAACAGAGGGGTTTACAACAGCCTGGGAAATAAAGCTGGAAGCTGGTCTTCCAGGCTACTTTCTGTTGAGGAATTTGTCCTGCCTCCATACTACCATCTTTGCTCAATCAACCTTCATATCTCAAAAGTCGGTGCCCCTCAATTTGAAGTTAAGAAATAAATTATGCTGATCTTTCAAAATTGGAGCTCTGTCTACCAGACATCAGTCTCTCCCTGCAAGAAGTGGAACAGGGTGTGGAAGTGAGGAGGGAGGCAGGCAAGTTGAGAAAGTGGTGAACTCTCTATGCCCTAGTGAATAGAGACAGGATGAGAGCACATTCCATGCTCTCAGTAGGGCAATGCCCTCATATTCAAATGTAAATGAATATAAAAATGTCCCTCCAGAGACAAATACAAACGCTCTGAGGATTATTTCCCTTCTATCAGTGCCGATACTTAGAAGTTGACAGTATCTTGCTAGCTAGGGCTATCTACCCTGCAGTCTTTATCCTTTCAGAAAATAGCTAGCCAAGAAATGCCAGGCTCTGCTCTACAGAGCACGAAGGATATCACTTAAATATATAAAACCATTCCCTAAAAACATCATCATGTTTGGATTTCTAAACCTAAACAAAATGATATACATTTAAATATGGCATGGGTTTCTAATCTATGGGTTTCTACCCTTTGCAGATTGAACCATTACGTTTTTTCTTTTTCTGTGTAAACACAGATCTTGAAGTAACTTATAAAAATGAAGTATGTTCACTTTTCAAAGAGAGTTAGTCACTGGACTTTTAGAGAAAATGCCCCAATCTTCAGCTTCCTTCTATTCTTTTAAATATGTCTTCAGTGGAAATAGTGGCTTCGTTTAATCTGGCTCAGAAACATACCCAGTTAACTGGAAAAGGAAAACGTTACAGCTGGGCCAGATTACATGGTGTTCATGGTAGGCATTATGCATTTTTGTGTGTTGTGTGTGTGTGTGTATTTGTTCATTTATACTTAATGAGCACCTGTGGAGAGACAACATGCGTAAGTCAATATTTATTCTCCCACATACTTTTAAGAACATTTGGCAGGTTATTTGTTAATGGGTAGGAGGAAAGGAGATGGAAGAGCATGCCCAAAGCTTTTTAGCATGGCCTGCCATTTCTGTAGATAAAGCATTGAACAGATAGCTGTGGCTTCACAAAATTCTAGTTTTAAAGTTGATTACTCTTAAAGGAGCTTGGATAAACCCTTACAAATTCTGGTTACTTTAAACCAAACTTTTATTCTTCATCATATAGAGTAAATCAAGTTCCCAGTGTGCTTTTGTCATTAACAAAAACTCTGAGGGTGGTTTCACAGGGATTTTTATGCATTGTTCTATGTTCTTTGATTTACAAACTGCTGAGGGGAAATGGGGTTGTAAACCTAATCCAGGTTTATGATATAAAAGGGCAGCACATTTTAGAAACACCTTGTGGTCTTACAAATAGAGTTAACTTTAAGCAATTTATTTAGCTAAATAACTGACTCAACTACGTATTAAATTGCTGCCAGTTGGAAATAATGGAGCTTGGCAGTTTTACTGTCAAATATAGTGGGTATAGGAAAATATGTGGAGACTAGAGACTTGCAAAAGACTGAGCTGCTGTAGCATTTAGTGATGGAAAAATCAAGTAATTCACCTTGACTATACTCAAAGGGAAAAATTTGACTAGCAAGCTTCCACTATTAAACAGTTAATTATAGTGTGTTTATGTGTACAGGGCTTGATTGTTAATTGCTAAAGCTAAGTTGTCCTATAAAGACAAGTTCTCTCCTAGATTCCTATGTGCTTAGAGATTGATCTGAGTGGTGAGCTGGTCTGTTTTGCAGGGTGTAAATTGATTGACATAAATTTGTAATCTGAATTTTAGAAAAGAGGTTTTATTGAATGTCTTGAGCGTAAGACAAACTATGTGGAAAACCCACAACATTAAGGGTAAAATTTAAAATATTACATGCTCAGTCTCACCACGACTTTTGAAGAAGCATTTCTTAGCCTCTTTATTCCTATCAGTGAGAAAAAGAAAAAAAGAAAAGGGGGAAAAGAAAAGAAATATAACAGATTCTGCATTATAAGATTTTATGGGTTCAGAGGATTTGTGATTAGTTATGGAAAATAAGATCCCTGGGAAAAGATCAAGGAACATGGAATTGTTTGGTGCCAGAGGAAGGAAGGTGGAGGATTAATATAAAAGATCTTCAAGCCTATGAAAGCCATATAGGAAACAGACAATCAGCTATTCTATTTGAATATGGACATGAAGCTTAATAGGCAAAAGTTGCAATAGAAATAATTTGGCATGGAAATAATATGAATCTATAACTGTTCTTAAAGGTTTTTTTTTTTTTTTTAGACACTAGCATTATAAGACGACGTAGTGGCATTCCATATATAAAATAGACCCATATTTCAAATTCTGCATTACAAATTCTTATAAACTTTGGTTTTCAAGCCTTCAGATTTGATCAGTATAGGCTTCAGGAAAACTATTACTATGACTTGTAATATGTTCAAATTATGTTAACTACAGCATGTAGTTAACTTGTAGGCTTATAAATATCCAGAAGAAAAAGAAATAATGATAAAAAGTAAACCCAGTGTCAGGTGAGGTCATTCTGTCCTTTACATTTAATTAAAATTGGCTCAAGGTCCCTGCCCCATGTCCCTTGAAAGGTCCATGCCCTCCAAGATTTCTGAAAATTTCCCAAGGCTAAGAGCCCCATGACTTCAAGGCTAAGAGCTCAAGGCTCTTTCCCAAGGCTAAAAGCCCCATGGCTTTCTTTGAACTTAGAACTCTGAGTCTCACTTGGGTCTCAAATTCCAATTTAAAAAGTCATAATAATAAACCCAGTGTTATAAGGCATTGTGTGTAAAACAGACTTTCACATCAAACCAAAATTTTCTTCTTATCTGAATCTCTGTGTAGGTATACTAGTATTCTCAGACTTAAGTGCTGTTAAGTGAGTGAGCCTCCACTATGTTGAGTAAGGATGGTCTACAGAAAAGTATAGCTAGTCTTTGTAATAAATCCGGGAAAAATATACCAAGTCAATTCAAAACGCAAGTCACCAAAAGCAAGTTTCATCATTCCTTTCTACATTGCAGGCTGTCTGTAGCTTACAGAGAAGGGGACATCTGATAGAATTCAGGAGAGTAATTAACTGAAGGACAGCATGCAGTTTTGAAGTAAGTTGTGTCTGGTTCAAATCAGGAGTAGAGAACAGAGCTTTTTGTTCTTTCCTTCTGTGAACTTCAAGCTCTGTGGCGTAAAACTGTTCAAAACGGGAGTGTGATGGATTAAGCTAAGAGATAAGTATGATCTTAAAGTGATATAATACCTCAAAAAATCATTTTTCCCATTAATAATGGAAGTAAACAAAGGCCTTTCCAACATTTCTTGTTTATAATAGTCCCTGTTTATGTTGTCTTATCATGCTTGGGGCTTTTCCCCATTATTCTTACAAGCTTTCTTTGAGTTAAAGTATGGCTCTATAAAAAGGAATGAAATCATCTGTTCAGTAACTTTCTATCCAGTAAACTCTTTTTTCCTCCAACTACAGCACTCATAATTTTACTAGTTCCCATTCTTCTCATCTATTTTCACATTCTTTAGTTTGCATGTCAGTCCCAAATACCTCAACCCATCAGTTAAATTAGTTCTGTTTTTACAACAGCTCACAAAGGGTTTACAGCTGAAACTCTTCCTCTAATCTAGCTCTTCTCACTACATGTACTATTTCTTTATTGACCTTAGCTTGGGAGAGCTTTAAAAATAATACATATCAGCAAGAGTTGCATGCTTTCTAATCATATGTTTTCTCCTGCTAATCATTGTTACCTGATTAGAAACAGATGCAACCTATTTGAAACGTGAACTTATGAGTGAACTGCTCATAATGGTTGCATATTTTTGAGATATTCTATGTCTATGCTGTGAAATGCCCTAGAATGTTTTCAATAGCAAGCATTTAGATGATATTTCATAGCTACAAGCCTTTTTCCTACCAAATTACCCATTCCAACCAATACAAACTGATAAACAAAACAAGCGACAACACTCGACCAACGCTGAAAGCCCGGACATTTATAAGTAATCAGCAAACAAGAATACTGTAACTGTGATAATACAATTTTAAAACAGACAAATCCCCTGCTTTCAAAGAGCTCATGGTATACTGGGAGAAATAAACACATAAACAACTATTTATTATCTAAAGCAAATGTGATAATCACTTTAAATAAACTACATACTAAGTGTTAAGTAAAAAGAGAGGAGAGCAAAGAATACTTCTGTCTAAGAAGTGACCCATATCAATAGCCCAATGCCAACCAAAGGGACTTGAACTGAGCCATGTACAAATTTTGTTTGTAGAACTCCAAATATAAATATACTCAAATATTTGTTTAATCAGACTGCCAACTGAACTGAAATTTTCTTCAAAGAAAAAAAAGAGTAGAGTGAATCTCTTCAAATTAGAACTGAATCTGTGCGGGCGTCTTTATTAAGACTTTCTTTCTTTAGGGCAGTTTTAGGTTCATAGTAAAATTAAGGGGAAGGTACAGAGGTTTCTCATCTACCCCCTGTCCCCAAGCACGCATAGCCACCCTCACTATCAACACCCTCCACAAGAATGGTCCATTTGTTACAATTGATGAACAATGGATTGACACACCACAATCACCCAAAGTCCACAGTTTACATTACAGTTGATTGTTTTTACTTTTATAAAAATAACAAAATCAGGGCAACCAGCATGTTCTCAAAATCAAATCTGAGCTAAACTGATATTTATTACATCTGGTTCATATCTGTGGTTATCAATAAAACACCCATTAGGTCACCAAAATTTGAACAACAAATTTTAAGTCTCAGTAAACTGAGGCTTTTACAGCAACTATTT
Source organism: Tursiops truncatus (assembly GCF_011762595.2). Lineage (NCBI taxonomy): Eukaryota > Metazoa > Chordata > Mammalia > Artiodactyla > Delphinidae > Tursiops > Tursiops truncatus. Next base: position 79,034,882 of record NC_047035.1, on the reverse strand, counting down.
GACCATTTGGAGAGTTTTTGTTTAGAATAATTCTCATCAAAGGCAAAACACAGGGAGAAAATTTCTAAGCTTAAATTCCCTGGTTCAGCATTTAAATTACATTCTTTCCTGTGGCCAAATGGTTTGTTCAGACAATTCAGGGTGGATACAGAAGTAGTTGGGGGGGGGTGATATATTTTGAGGACCAGTTAGTAATAATAATAACCAGACACATCAAAATTTGCTGCTTCCTAATAAATAAATGCTTGTCAAGTGACTGCTGAGTTCATCCCAATGTACACTCTTCGTACACATGGTCCTTTCAGTAACCATGAGCAGCAGAGAGGCAGGGATCTGACAACTAAAAGGCCCTTTTTCCATTGCTTTGATCCACCACCAATTCTATTTAGTCATCTCTGCTCTGAAAACCGAGTTTCTCCATAACTCTGAGGGCACGCGATAGCTTGTTTTGGCACCAACTCTGTGGAGCTAAAACTCTGGGCTACAGAAGCAGAAAGATTTAAGAGCCTCTCACCTCACAAACTTGAGTTTCAGGTTGGGGCAGTGACAACCTGTCAGAATCTCGTTTGTGGCACCCAAGCAAACCAAGCACATGGACAGCGGAAATGGCTAGAAAAATCCTTAGACCCTGGTTCTCTTGGTCATTAATTCCATGGATGATTTTGGTGTTTAAATACTGAGACAGGCCCTGGTGCCAGCCAAAAATACAACTAGTCAACTCACATTTCCCTTGGCCTTTTAGAAAATGCAGACGTGCCAAAATCCTAAAAAACAGCTGAGTTAAAAAAAAAAAAGGTGAGGGGGGGTGTAAAAGAAAGGAAAAGGAAAGAAGCAGGGAGGAAAAGTGTTCCAAACAAACGAAATGTTGATCTGCCTTTTATTAATTTCATTTTTTATCTTCTTGTGTACAGACGTTTGACAGCTGTGACATTCATGGGCAATGCATTTGAAAAAGAAGACATAAATATTCAGAGACATATTAGAATGCTGTTCAATGTAAGCACCTGTCTACTTAGTGTTGACAGAAAATCATTTACTTTGCTTTATGCATGTTCCCTCCAGAGACCACAGAGGTCCTATTTTATTTAAAGAGCTGGTCCCAATATCAGTGCTTGCTCTTGAAACTGCAGTATATACAGCTAATTATATTTATTGAGGAAACAATTTTGTTTTATATTTTCAATAATACTTAAACAATTTTGTCAATCTTGACCTCAGAAACAATTTCCCCAAGGATTCAGTTAACAAAAGATTTCATACAAGGCCTGATACCAATGTTCTTACACTACACTATTTCCATTATCACCTAGGGAAGTTTTGCAAGTATAACATTCATGGAGGAGGAGAGTACAAGATGAAACTGCAAGATCTCTGTGGATATTATGAAAAAACATCACAGTCAATGAAATCCATGCTGGTATCTCTACATATGCATTTATTATTTATTATACTTTGATTTATATGCTCAAACAATATTAGTATTGCGTAAAGTAATACATTATTAAAAGACACATGAATCGTGACTTTTAAATCATATATATCAAATTTGGTAAATCTTTGCTCCTTCTCTGGTCAAATCACAAAAGTAATCTTGGAACTTAATTGAAACAGGTGGTCAAGCACAGAGAAAAGAGAGAAAAAAAGAATAAAGGAAGAGCAAACTTTGTCAGGATGCTAAGATTGCTGTGGGGACCTCACGAGGTGGTTTTGATATGTGTTCTCGAAGCCTTCCGACTTGTTCCCAAGTGATTAAAATAGGTATGCTTAAGTTAAATTAATTATTCACCCAAAATTTAATTTCCCTTCCTGTACTTGGTACAATGCCTATCTTGAAAGTGTATGGCTTGCAATGGGTTAACGTTGGACTACAGAGAAGCCTCCTTGAGCTGAATCTCTGGTCAGAATTACAAATGTACCATATTATCAGAGATATAATGAAACACAGGCCGAAGTGAACAAAACCTAATTTTTTGGCTATGACATTTCTCTCCCTTTTAGTTTTACCTGTCCTGAGTGTGTAATGATGTTAGCTCGGCCTGATGAGGTGGGGCCGGGGGGTGCAGGGAGTGCGGGCTGTTGTTGAGGGGTGCAGGAAAGCCCGAACAGGCGAAGACCTCAGAGCTCAAGACTTCCAAAACCTTACAATGCTGCCACCTACAGGCCAAAACTTTCCAGGCGGATTCCATCAATGTTGTTTTCCGACGCTTTACAATGAAAAACATGCCAAATCGTGGTAGGAGACCAGAGCCCCAAACTCAGAATCCCGCAAAGAGTTAAATCGCCAGGTGATATGAAAGCACAGGCCCTCTGGCTTAGCTAGTTCAGTGCCGTTACATAATTTAATTAGGCTCATCACACGGCAAACGAGGCTGTCTAAAGGAATTATGAGCCACAAGTTCAGATCACATGTGAATCCTTTTGCTCAATTAAAGCTAAGCAATTTTTAAGGTTTTTTTCCTCTTTGCAGTATATGCAAAGAGCACTGAAGCGTGGCCTGCATATTTTTCACATTAAAATTATTATATAAAGCCTGTAGCATTTGAAATACTTATGGAAATCAAAATGTTACACTCTGATCTTGGGCATTTAAACTTCGTCATTTTTAAAGCTATTGTTGCCATGCTCTCCTTTGTTCTAAGAAAATTACTGTGGTTAGTTATAAAAGCAGAATGAATACTTACTGCGAGAAGAACAAAAGTATGTAATAGTGCTGAAATAATTCTTGAGCCTGTGTTACCACTAAACAAAGTTTTAATTCTGTTTTGAAGACCCAGCATTGTGACTAAAGGCATTATCCTACTTCTCCTTACCCTACTGTGCCTATCAATAAAAGTCACCATTTCCCTCCTCAGCAGACTATTCAGTCTGCTTACCTGTATGTCAAGAAAAACTCTGCTAAGAACTTGATGAGGGGAGAAAATTCCTGGAGGAGTCTGTATTTTATGATGTAAGCACATGTTAGGTTCCTTACCAAGCTTTTTTCTAAAGTTTTAAACTTCCTTCAGGCTTTTAGCTTCCTTTCTCACTGATTGTATCAAGCAGACAGAAAAGATGGCAGTACTTCCTAGTTTTAATTATGCTTTAAACTTATATAATCAGACACAAAATTATAATTTTAGTAATTTAAAATTACAGCTTGGGATCATACTTGTTATTTGTGCTTATGAAAATAAATACTTTCAAATCAAGCTACTTTAAATTCTCCAAACTAATGGGGATTTAAAGTTAATTTTTAAATGTTTATTTTGGGAAATAAGTATTACTCTTAATAAAAGATCATTCTAATAAAAATGACAAAATGGGAAGATGCAAAGAAATGTCAGCACTAGGCAGAAGGTTACATTTAGTTGAGAATCTCAGCAACTTGGAGTTGTTTTATTTTTTATTTGTTTGCTTTGTTTTAAAAATCCTCAGTATTTCTAGATCTATTGCTTAAGACAGTTGAAATTAGAACAAACAATAAAACGTCCAGTGAGTACTGTGGGAAATTCTTCACTAACTCATAGATCAAAGAGAATAGGCAAAACTCATTTTTCAGTAGTACAGCCTACTTATTATTTGCAATAGGAAAAAAACATTTCTAGATTTGAAGGGCACATACAGTGTTTCCAAGTCACATATTGTTTATTAATATCTTAGACAAGAGGTACACAAAATACAAAAATGAGGCAATCCTTATTTTCACAAAATCTGAAAAGGTTAATTCTTTCTTCTTATGCAACCAGTCTTTAAACGCTAGTTGGATTTGGTTATAATAAGAATATAAATACAATAAGACATTCCTAAGGGGAATACAATTTTTAAAAAATTTCCATATTTGCTACAATAAATGTTATGCCTAGAAATTTTATAGCTAACAGAAACACAGAAAATACTATACCCAGAGCTAGAAAACTGTTCCGGTACAAAGCAAGTCTGATATATTACCTCCCAAATATACAGCATATCCCTGGTAAAGTTGTAAATTACAGTTGCAAATGAAGCCACAAAAAAAAATTTTGCTCAAGGCATGAATCATAAATTCAAACAATAATCATATCCTACGTGATGCACAACTACATTGTTTACTTCTTAGACACTGTTTCCTAAACATGAAGATGAAAGTAGGTCAAGGAAATTTAGCATCTTTTTCTCATGAAGCATGATCTGATATTGGGTGCATTGTCTTATTTACAAATGCACAAACCTTTTAAATATTAAAAATGTGTGTTTTCACAATGCTGGGTCCTTAAGCATATTGATTCTTTACCTCATGATGACACAATATCGTCAAAACTATAGATGATTACTGAGGAAAAACAAGCACATCAAAAAGTAACCTGCTATGTGGAAGTCAGAGATATTTTTCATTTTGAAAATAAAAGGATATTAAGCTAATGTTCAGTGGTACTTTTAATCTACCTATTAGATATAGTTGTTTGCTATTGCTTGCATGTATCTGAGGAGTCAAAGGTTTTTCTTTTTACATTTTAGAATTTCTAAAAGCCTAATACCACTAAACCCTTTTTAAGCATGAAGCTTAAGAGGGCTGTCCTTTAATTAAATCTGTTCAAATCATAGAAAGAATCATTAAGATAAATCACTTAAGCACCAGTTCTGAGGATTACCTTGAAAGAGCATACAATTGTAAAATATTGTTTGGAATGCAGATTTTGAATATTAACCTAACGATTTCTATTTATGGATAATAAGAATGAATAGCAGCATGCTTGTTCACCTCTAAGGGACCTAAATGTCACAAACTTCCTGTTTTTTCAGCATTGAATATCAATAGCAATAACAATCATCACATTAGTGTTTACAATATACTTAAAATTGTGCTATGTACTTTATGTGAATTATCCCATTTAATTTTCAAAATAACTCTTTAAAGTAGGGGTGATGTTTGTATCTGTTTTTGATTATGAAACTGAGGCTTAGAGAGAAAAAGTAAAACACCTCTTCCATGTCACCATGAGCTAGGCACTGGGTATTCAAAGATAGGGGGAAGGGCAGCCTATTTCCTGAAGAAACCATTACAATCTTGTACCAGTGTATAAACCAAGGGGAGACACATAAAATTTGATTTCTTTTAAGTCTATTCAATTGAAATAAGACGACTTACGGGTAGTCATATGAACTAATAAACTGGCACAATGATCTATGTGATGCAATCATTCATAAAGTATTTATTAAATGCCTAGTGTGTACCATTATCTACTAGGTGGTATGAATTCAGTGATGAGCAAAATGGAGGTATCCCTGTTTCTGCCCTCAAGGAGTTTTTGTAGTAGTGGAAAATCAAACAAAATATTTTTAGGAGAAACCTGAGTGTGTATGCACCAGGAACAGGTGTGTGGTGAGTCCAAGGGTCCAAAATGAAGGGTCTTTGTTTTCACATCCACCCACCAATCTTCTCTGTCTCATTCACATCACCTCCACCCAACTGTCCAAGATGAAAAGATAGCAGTTGTACTCAATTTCTCTTGGCCCTCACAGCCCACATTCACTCAATCAACTAGCCCTGTTAGCTGGAACACATTATTCTGAATCTATCCACTCCTCTTCTATTCCCCATCCCAGTCCAACTTATACTCATCTCTTGCCTGGACTACTGCTACAGCTCCCTAACTAGGCTGCCTGCTTCTACCTGGCTTCCTTCAATTCTTCCTTCCATTCTCCTCACTGCAGCCAGAGTCATCTTTTAAAAATGTAAAACATTTCACATACCTAGCCTTCATAAAACCCTCCAACAGCTTTCCTCTGCTCTTCCCTCTGATATCCATATGATGTGTTCCATCTTGTCTCTCAGATTTCCACTTAAATACCACCTTCTAAACGAGGCCTTCTTGCATAGCTCAATCCAAGATGGGACCTGCTCATTCTAGCACACTATATTTATTCTTTTTAACTTTCTGTTTATGGTGTATCTTCATCTCCTGGAACATATGCTTTTTGAAGAAGAATTTTGTCTATCTTAGAAGGTGTGTCTCCATCAGTTAGAACAATACCTAGCAGAGCAGACACTCAAACTGAAAGGGTTGAAAAAGTATGCAGAGGTCAAATCATCCATGGATCTTTTGGCCACAGTAAAGAGTTAAGGTTTGTATTCCAAATTCAATGGGGAACTTTTGGGAAATTCTAAGCAGGGGGACAAAAATCACACCGGCTATTCTTTATGAAGAATCGACTGAAGACAAGCATGAGTAGAAGCAAGAAAATGGATTAGGAAGCCAATTCAGAAATCCAAGAGAAAGATGGTTTTAGCTTGTACTAGGATGGCAGTATTAGAGATAGAGGAGAGATGGGTAAATTTGTGATATAATTTCACTTGTTGATGGAAGAAGGAAAGTAAGAGATTAAGAATTATTCATATACTTATATATTGTATGTCATATATATATGACATACCATATATATATATTTGGCCTGAGATGGCAGGAAAGGAGGAGTTAAAGGAGGATGGACCTGGAGGTAAGACAATGAATTTGAATTGGATGTAGTTAATCACCCTGAGCCAGATTGTATTTTCTGGTGACACATTTGGGTTTGCTTCAGGTCTGGTATTTCTCCTCAGAGAGGCAATTTAAGGAAAGGTCAATCTATTAACGGAAACAAATATTTCTTTAGCAGCCTTCCTGCCTTCATTGGATGGAAGCACCATAAGATGCAAATAACAGCCCATGAAGGACAATGAACATTTAGCTCTTTGTTTTTTATACCGGTTTTCCAAAGAGGCCGAAAATAATTTTGTCAAAGAATTTCCAGCCCTAAATATAATATATGGAGGAGCTCATGGATTAGTAAGCTTTCACTGCACTTAGTTGAAAGATGATGCTGCTGTAGGTTTTTACTATTCCATTCCACCTCAAAATCCCTCCATGTAATCTGTAGCAACAGGGGGATGCAGGACAGAAAGAAGTAGAGATGGTCTGATGCCATTAGCAATGTGTTAGTCATTGTTAGTGAGGGAGGCCTGAGAATATGAATCATAGCAGTAGAGCTGAAGGAGAAAGCCTATGTAAGAGTCCAAGAGTAACAGTGATTGTGGTAGGAGCAGTGGTTAAAGCAAAAATAAAATTGGATAAAGGAGCATAACAAGAGAATGGAAAGTACCTTGGGTGTCTCTTGATTCTAAAATGAAATGAAATGTTGCTTTTCAGAAGGTCTCCTAGTCCATTTGAAGATCGATATTCTAGTAGTTATGAAATTATTAAGAAATTAAAAATCCCTTTCACTGATATTTTCTTTATGACCGAGGTAGCTGTTATATTCATCTTCATTCTTCTAGTAATGTTGTTTATGAAACAAGAATGTACTTGGCTCTAATATAATTCCAAATTTGTGAACATCTAGTAAACATAGATTTTAAATGCATGGTAAAGATTCAGAATGCAACCAAAAGTAGGTAAATGACAACAAAGACGTTACTTTGGATATAAATTGTTCTTAACGTCCTTGCAGAAAAAAATAAAATAACCATTGAATGTGACTTCTAAGAAAAAAACAGAACCACAGTCAATATTCTACTTGACATAGATTATAAGAATTGAATGATTAATATTTCTAATTATAATTTTAATGTTGTAAAAAAAAGGAGAGAGAATACCAAAAGTAATATGATTATTATGAACATAATTGAATTTCAATAGTAACCTTAATACATAACCAAATAAAACATGGATAAAGGGAAAGCATGCACTAATGTAAGGTCAACAAAATAAGCTGGAAATCTCCTTTACAACATCCCTATATTGTTAATTAAGAAATTTGAAAAAAAAAAAAAAAAAAAAAAAAAAAAAAGAAATTTGTGCCAGGGATGTCTACCCGCTGCTCACCCCAGCTGTGGATGGCTTGAAGTACTTAAGTGCGGGCATAAACTACAGGCACAGGAGTGTCTCTCCCTCCATTCTACTGGGTCCAAGGTCCTGTTAGGGATTCTAAGTCTCCTGGTCTCCTGGGGCACAAATAATCATATTCCTCAAGGGTCCAAACATCAAGTAAGCATACATCCAGCCCCCAAATAGTACTGATTCCCTCCTGTAATGACTGGACCATATGCTGGTAGGATGAATCCTCCTTTGGCCTCTATTTTGGGGCAGGTTCTGCTTCTCTTCTACATAGCTCCTGCGTACTTGAGAATTTAGCTTCATAGCAGTTCTTCTCCCAGGCAATTGGCCACAGCACCTTTTGACCACAGGCTGCTTAGTGGATAACTTTCGCCCCCCTCTCATTATTTTTCGAGCTTCCTTTCTTTATTTGCACTTCCTCTATCTTTTGTCCTTCATCCCACTTGTTTTCTTCCCATAGGACTTAACATCCCATCAGAAAGAGACTGTCAGCAAGGACCTCAGCATTCAGCCACATGTAATTTATTTACCTTCTTTGAAGTAGAAGGTGCCAAATCCTCAATACACAACCTCCTTTCATAAAGGAGAGAGGAAATGTTTTTACTCCTCTTGGTGTCTTGGACATTTTTAGGGTGGTTTGTAAATAGGAAACATTAAATAGTAAACATACAGAGGGAAATGTGTTTTCATACCTGATTATAAACACCCATATTTAAATAATTCCTTCCCATCAAGTGACTTCCTAAATCTTTAGATCCTACCTCCTTTCTCTTTTGTAAAATGAACCAAAAATGACTCCTTACATGACAGTGATGTTTTGAAGCATCAGAGAACCTCAAACATGTATCTTGCCAGCCTAGAGCAAAGTGCTATTTTAACCTGAAACCAAAAAAAAATGAAAAACCCGAAACCCCAAAAAATTTATCAATACTAACATGACTCAATTTGCATATGGCAAAATTAGTAAATAGAGCAGAGTATTCTAGAATACACAGTGTCCTTAAGTCCCTTTGAGAAAGAAGACAGAATTTCTAAAACTTTAATCCTTCCAAAAAATAAAATGAAGTGCTTCTTGTTCTCCCACTTCGGGTGAATACATATTTATATATAGTGAAACCATTTAGGCATATGATAAAGCTGAAAATGGTGATACACCTGCATAACTGAATAAAAGCCAACATAGTTGAAAAGCCCACCAGATCCCCCTAGTAGAAGTGATGCCATCTACCTATTAGAATATATTTGTAAAGATATTGCCATAACCTGTTAGGGTTAAAGCAGACTATTTTGAACTATACTTTACCATAAGTTAGACCCCCATTCAAATTAAACACAGCACTCTATTGGTTTTGAAAATCTGTACTAATTCACACTTCAAAACTGACTGAGATCTCATCTTCTGAGCTTCAGGCTGGGCAAATATTTTATAGGCTAGTCATAAACCCTAAATACGGACAGTAGTGATGAAAAGTACAAGCCCCCCCAAAATGATAATAATACATTCAATAAATCTTTTCTTTCTAGTCTTACCAAACTACACGTGAAAAATGTAAGCATATAAATTCGTACCATGTGTAAATAGAATGGAGGAATAAAATCCAGTAGGAAATGAGAATCAGAAGCTGTAGCCTGAAGTATGCAGGTACAGTGAGAGTTTCAGGAGCTATTTCTCTGCTTCCCATAATTTCATTAATGTGTGTCATCTAGCTTTGCTAATGTCTGATACTCCATTTTTTTTTTTTTTGTAACAGCCTGTAAAACAGTCCTGTGAACTGCGTTAGTACTGTTCCTACATTACAAATAAGACACTGAGGGAAAGAATGGCCACACAGCTAGCCAAAGTAGGTAAGGAGAGATTCCATACTCTTTGTGTTTGACAGCTCTGCACATTAGGGGTCAGCAAGCCATGAGATTCACGGTCAAAACGTAGCCAAAAGCCATCAGGCTGCCCAAAAGATTGCCTTCTGGATTCAAGAGGAAATGCTAACATAGACAAAATATGATTCTAGCAACCTCAGATTTTGTTTTAAATCCATCAATGACAAGTACATGTGGTTTTTCTCCTCTTTGTCACTATTTTCTGCTACACTGTGTTGAAGGACTATAGCCACATGTACGAACTGATTGGCAAGGCTATATAGGCATTTATATTAAAGGTATGGGTAATTTACACATGCCTATGAAGACAATACCTTGTGTCCTTGGACCACTTTCATGATAACAGTCTCATACACCAGAAGTCAATAGACCAATGATAAAAAGAATAAGACAATCACCAAGTAAATGAGTACTGACTGATCAACCAAGAAGAGAGAAACTCAATGCTTACCTGCTGTTCAGTCCTCTAAAGAAAGAACTAGAAGAGACAGTATAGCCCACTCAAAACTTTTGCTAAAGGCTTAGAGGCATGATATCATTTGCTTCAAGAGAATTAAAGAAGTAAAAAAGCATTCCTCTTATTCTAGAGAAGCATAAAATCCCATTGAGAGGAAAAACAGATACTGTTGGGGACAAAAGAGACTTGAAACCCTTCAAAGCAATAAAGTCAAGAATGAAAAAAGTAAACAGTTAATTTTCATAATGTGATAGTAAAATTGAAAGAGGAGGGATTTGGAGTCAGAGAACCAGGGCTCCATCATTCAGTGGCCAAATGGCCTCTGGCAAATTCCCGAATTCACTGACCCTCACTTTCTTCATAGTGAAATGAAGACAATACTAGCAATCGTTACCACAAGAGTGTGTTGTGTGCAATAAGTTAGTTATTATAATCCAAAATGAAGTCAAGTGGAAACTTCACCAGGAAAGCCTTGTGACTAAGATGTCAAGTCTAAATTCGAATAGTTTACCTTGAAGAGTTTTCCTTATCTATAGTGTACTGTCAGAGAACCCAGGAAATTCAAAGACGGTGTCTAGGTAGACAGATTTCAAGACATTTTAAAATGGAACTGAGTAAATGAAAAATAATTTATAAAGTTAAGGAAATTAAAGCATACGGCAACTAGTTACTTACCCAGACTTCTAAAACACTTCTAAATGTACAGAAGTATTTTAGCCAAGAGTCCATTCTAACTCTTGATAACCCACAGTGACAATAGGAATTTTATCTATAGAAGTAGCTCTAAGGCAAGGCTTGACAGCCTATCTTGTACTGCAAGAATCAACAATGATTATTGAACATTGATATGCCTTCCCAATGCTATGATATTACCAAGTACTCTAAAGATTTGGCATTTAACAAAAATCACATGTTTTTTTTTTCTTATCCTCCTCCAATTTAACTGATCTCCATGCCTCGTAACAGCCTGAGGTCTGGAGGCCTGGCTCATGTAAGGACTCACATCTGCTGGTTCTGTAGAGTCTCAGGGGTTTCCGCAGTAGCAACATTTACATTTTCATTACAGAAACTTCCCAACCGGATAATGTCACCTCATACACTATAGACCCTCTGAGTCTTCCAAACGCTTGGCATCGGCTCCACATGAGCCTGTTCTTATTAGACAGTTTCCTTTCACTCTCCTTGCACTAAGCTGCTTGCTAGGCCAAAGATTCGCCTTACCTTGCCTTATGACCCATTTCTTCAAGATTTTCCTTTGGCAGCAAGACTTCCAGGGGAGTCTAAGTACTGAATCCCTGGGTGCTTTTAGTTGCACCTGTTTTTTTCTTTATGGAGTCATTAGAATTTGGCTGAGAGGACTGAGCAGCAGGTAAGCATTGAGTTTCTAAACGAGCAGCTCAGCATGGCATTTTTTTCCAAAGTGCAATGGAGTGCATCTTATAACAGAAAATTTAGCCACAACCAACCACCTTAGAGTTTTATAATTCGGTGCTCTCACACTATCCGTACCTAGGATTTCTCCCTCTGGTCTTGACGCTTCAGGCAAACTCTGAATAATGAATGGGAGGAGCTGGGGTGGGGGAGCTGGGGAGAAAGTGTCAAGAACCCTATACCAGGAAATGAAAATAAAAAGACCCTGTGCAGTCTATATTGGATACAGATGTACACAAGGCAGCAACTCCGTCCTGTAAAGTTGCCAAGAATGCACCAGCTACATATGGCCTCGTAGTAGGATGGGGAACAGTGATAGGATAATCTAATAAGCATTCTTTTACTATTAGAAACAGAGCTATAAACGGCGCTGTGGTCCTGGATCTACCTGATACCTCAGCAGTTAATGAATACCCAGTGTGGGCAGAGGACTGGGTTAGGGCCTGGAACCATGTCTCTCCTATTTGCCTTTTTTCCTCCCATGCCCACAGTCACTGGTCAGGCTCTTATTAATTCTCAGCTGGATTCTTAAAATCATTTTCTAATAGATCTCTCCCCTTCCAAACCAGCTTTCCCACCACCGTAGGACTGATTTTTCTAAAATAAAGCTTTGATCATTTCACTCATCTGATCAAAAGCCTTCAGCAGCTCTCTATCATAAAGCCAATTAAGTCCAAAGGTCTCAGCTTAGCATTTAAGACCCTTTACAAAATGGTCCTTTTCTCCTTGCCTTTCCCCTCTGCTCTCTCTGGTCTGGCTTCTGGGCAAATCCCATGAAGTCAGCAATTCTCTAGACTCTCCAAGGTAAGCAAGTGTGAAACAGCCAGGGTGTCAAGGCATTCTGGGAATTTCCTCTAGGCTCAGGGATTAAGGGGGTGCAGGAGTATCCCTGGTGGAAGGAAGGTTGGTGATGGCCAACAAACTGTAGGAAGGGATTCATGCTAAAGCTAGGAAGGGACCTCCAACCTGCAGAGAGTGTAGATGTTACCTGTTTCACTCACATCACTCAGCCAGATAGTTCTCACTGGAAGCCATTCTCAAAAGCACAGAGCTAATATGTATAAAATGGATAACTAATAAGAACCTGTTGTATAAAAAATTAAATGAAATAAAATTTAAAAATTAAAAAAAATAAAGCATTGAGCTAAGCCCACACAAGGCTAGTGATCCCTGATGTTTGCATATGAGGACATGGTGGTAACAGCAATTATGCCCAGCTTTCCTTTTCTCCCTCCCTTCCACCAGCCTAAGGACTGAACATGCAAGCCATCACTTTTTCCTCCCTGACTTGGAGAGTATTCTTTTCTTTTCTTTTTTTTACAAAGAGCTCCAGATTACATAAGAAAACACTTGTTACTTCAAATATTGTCACCCCATTCTGACTGGCATTCTATATGTTTGTGTACTTTAAGTGCAGGAAAGAGTAACACTGAAGTCCTAAGAGGTAGAGATCTGAGTAAAGTGAGTGCAGACTGAGTGTATGGATCACCTGCATGGCACAATCACCAACACCTCCTCCCTGAGATGAGAAACAAGACAACTATGTTTGCAATTTCCACTTCCATCAAACACTATACTGGAGGTCCTGGAGAGTATAAAAAGGCAAAAACAAAGAAACAAAGAGCTTATAAGACTTGAGAGCTCATTATTCACAGATGACATGACTGTGGCTGAATAATCTACACATACACTCTCAGAATTAACAAATTTAGCAAGGTCACTGGATACAAGTGCAATGTTCAAAAATTAATTACATATCAGCAAAAACAATTAAAAACAAAATTTAAAAATTAAAAAAAATATCATTTACAATAGCTTTAAAACCAGTAAATACCTAGGAATAAATGTAACAAAAAGTTGTACAAGTCCTCTAATAGAAAACTAAGACCTAAACAGTGGAGGAATATGTAATGGTTGTGGATTGGAAGACTCAATGTTCTAAAGATCTTAATCCTCCTCAAATTGATCTATAGAGTGAATCAAAATCTGACCAAATGAGGTGGTTATTTTTGTTTTGTTTTGTTGTTGTTTGGGAATACATGGTATGCATATGTGTAGAAATCAACAGGCAAATTCCAAAATGCATATATAGACCTGCAAGGTGTCAAAAATGGCCAAGACAATCTTGAAGATGAAGAACTAAAGTGAAGGATTTATACAACTAGATATGTAAATTTATTATAAAACTATAATATTTAAGATGTGTGGTACTGGCACAATGATAACCAAAAGGATCAATAGAACAAAAGAGACCAGAAACAGATTCATGTATATATAGAGACACCTGCTTTATGACAAAGGTGGCGTGACAGTGTGATAAGGAAAAAGGTGGTCTTCGGAGTCAAACAGTGATCTATACGGAGAAAAAACTCATCTTGACCTCCCCACCTAATATCGTACACTAAAATTAATTCCAGTTAAACTGTAGATCTACATGTGAAAGGAAAATCAATTCAGCTTTAGGAAGATAGGAAATATTTTCATTAGCTTGGAATAAAGCAAAAATTTTCTTAAACAAGACACAAAAAAAACCCTATCATAAAGGAAATGATTGACTTGAAATACATTACAATTAGAAACATCTTTTCATCAGAAACACAATTAAGGGAGAGAAAAGGCAAGCCACAGAGTGGCAGAAAGTGTTCAGAGTAAATATGATCAACAAAGGACCCATTTCTGGAATGATAAACAACTCCTATAAATCAATTTATAAAAGACAGATAACCCAATAGAAAAACAGGAAAAGATTTGAATTGAGGCTTCACAAGAGGCTATGCAAATAGAAAATTATTGTAAGAAAATGTGTTCATCCTCATTAGTAATCAGGGAAATGCAAAATAAAACCCCAGTATACCACAACATACCTGCCTAAAATTAGGAAGACTGACAATATCAAATGTTGACAAGGTTGTGGAACAACTGGAACTCTCATACACTGCTGCTGGGGCAGTAAATTGTACAATTGCATCTGGAAACTGTTCAGCCTCATCTATTAAAGCTGAGCATATACTAACTCTAAGACCCACCAATTCCACTCAAAAGAAATGCATACATATGTGCACTACAAGTATGTACAGGCAGCTCCTCAAAGTTAAACATAGAATTAACATATGACCCAACAATTCCACTCCAAGAGAAACAAAAACATACATCCACACAGAAACATGTTTGAAAAAGTATATAGCAGCATTATGCAATATATATTTTGAAAATAGTCAAAAGGTAGAAACAACCCAAATGTCCACAGATGAATGCAAGAACAAATGGAGGTATATCCATGCAATGGTATCTTAATCAACCATAAAAAGTAATGAAGTGCTGACACATGCTACAACTTGGACGAACCTTGAATACTTCATGCTCAGTGAAAGATGCCAGATACAAAGGTCACATTTTGTTTGATTCCTTTTATATAATATATCCAGATAGGTAAATCCACAGAGACAGAAAATAAATTGTTAGTTACCAGGGAATGGGGGAGGGAAAATAGGGAGTGATTACTAAATGAGTACAGGATTTTTTGTTTTTAGTGTGATGAAAAATTCTGAAAGTTGAGAGAGGTGGTAGTTATACAACATTGTGAATACACTAAATGCCACTGAACTGTACACTTTAAAATGGTTAATTGTATGTTATGTGAATTTCACCTTAATTTTTTAAAAGATATTAAAAATGGCCCTTTTCCGTGCTTACTTTAATATTCTCTGGAAACTATATCCCTATTCTATACAGGCAGTCCTCACCTTGTGCAGCACTTGTGTGAATTTCAGTTACCACAGTTAAGTTCAATTATACCAGTCCCCCAACAAAATGGCTCCAATTTCAGTGACCACAGTATACTTACTATGAGTAATTGCATGAAGTACAAACTTCGTACCTAGGTCTTCAGTCCACAAATCACTATGTAAATAACAGCCAAGCACCATAATCAGTGACCAATCACATCACTTTTTCAAAGTCTTCCAGTGCAGACTGCACATCTGATACTCAGTTCCAGCATGAACAGGGAAGCATACAATTGTGTTGTTTCCCAGTGATAAACTCACATGCCATTCCATAAGCATGGATAAGTGAAAGAGGGAATTGGCCAACAAATATAAAAATGCTAGCAAAGAAATGAAAAGTGATAACTTCAAAAGTGAAATTCTAATCCAATGTAAATAGAGTTATGAAAGAAATAGCTGACCATGGGATTGTTGACAGGGCTACCATTTGAGAGACTCAGGATATACAGCCAAAGGAACTTAGGAAAGGTGAACTTATCAACATACATGAGGAAAGTGGTTTTGACAAAAAGAATGAAGATGTCCCAGAGGACACGATGCTGGCAAACAACTTCAACATTAAAGGAGCTCCCAGAAATATTTTGCGACATTGAAAACACGAAGAGTAAAATGTTGGAAATTAATCAAAACTTAGAAAGGAGTATAACAATATGCCAGTGCATAGAAAAATGTTTACTCCCTATCATAAATTATAGGCAAGAAAATAACAAATACCATTAAAACTACTTTTGATAGGTTTTTTACAAAAATAATAATGTATTTTAATGTTCAATGTTTCTCATGTCTTTGATTACAGTGTATTAAATAGTTTCAATGTTTTAGTTTCCCTATATATTTATAATTGAAAACAACACAGTTTTTACTCTTCTGACAATTTTTTTTTAAGTCACTGAACACTTGTAATTTTCCCATTGATTATTTAGTTCACTTTGCATGGTTTCAGCTTGCATAGCCGTTTTTATGATCCCACACTACTATGCAAAACTACAACAGCCTATACTCTAACCTGTATACTCCATATCCCAGTCAAATATTCACTATTAACACCAATTCAAAATATCCCTATACCTCCTAGCAATATCTCTGCCACATGATATTGGCTTTAAGAAATTTTATTTCCACTACTCCCTCCCCACCCAGTGACTTTGATTGATATTTCCTTACCCTATAATTTCTTCCTCTTACAATTTTAAATTGACCTTCCTTCATGAAGACATTTTCTGATTTCCTGCTCCCCAAATTAAGGGGATACCTCCCTCCCTTCTCTGAAGTTTCTGCCTACTACAATAAAAATACTTCTTTAGAATTAGCAACAAGCTCCTCTTAATACACCTTTGTTGTAAAGTCATATATGTCTGGGCTTTGGTTTTGGTTTTCTTTTTTGTCTATGTTTTTGCAAATAGAGAATTGTGTGATTAAAATGGCATATAGTTGAACATGTGCCTATAAAAATAAAGGCAAAATGGATAAAGGAAGGGAAAACTAGAACTTCTCTTTTATTTTTAATAAATATAAAAATTCTAAAGCAAAATTTTCCTGGAAAACAGTTAACATACTATTATGGCTTTTTATTTGAGTATTTATAGAATATTGGATACCCCTAAAACATCTATGTTAATAACAAAGACTATGTGAGTTTTATTCCTCAAGGGTGTGGGGAAAAGACAACATTGTGCGCTGTAAGTATTTCAGCAGACACTCTAGCAACCTTCCAATTGCTGTGTTCAATTGCACTTTTATATATTGCCCTTGAATAAATAGTTACTTGGCTCTGAAATTTCTTGAACCGACAGCTCTTTGTTGAAGACCTCACAAGACTTTTAATAAAGACAACTAAAAAGCAATTGATTTTCCCCCTGGTTGGAGTATGTATTCAAAAGAGTGGTAAACAATATCCACCATGTTCTCCCTTAAGAATGCATCCTTTGATTTGTACTTTGAAAAAAACATATAAGTCAATATTTGTTTTCTTTGTATAATAACCACATGCAGAGTTTTCTGGGACAGTAATACAATATAGCTACTGTTGTTGAAGATTGGGACAAATGGTTTCTGTTCACACTCTCATTCTATGTGACTTAGTTGAAATTAGTTCTAGCTGATACACCAGTTTCTGCCCACATCACACACAAACATGCTATATTACACTGCTGGGCACTCTACATCCACTGCCACTCCATCCATGAAGGTAGACACATCAGCTGTCACTTTATTTATAACCCCACCCCCTTGGCCATGGTTGATGGGACCAAGGATGTGCACCTGCCTCAATCTCAGCCTAACAGACTCCCTTCTCTCAGAAAGTGAATTTACAACTTAAAGGCAGTCCTCTTAGGGGTGTCTGGACCTGTGAGATGTATACTCAGAAATGTGAGAAAAAGATTTCATTTGTCATGCAGAAGAAACCAGTCTTCAGAAAGGAAAAAAAAAGTTTTCTAGTCCTTGGTTTCAACTCCTTCCTAATCCCAAATTCCTTCCCACTACTAGATTCCATGAGACATCCTTGTATCTTTATAATGTATTCTTCTTGCCAACTTAAGCTTACTAGAATTGCTTTATGTTACTTGCTACTGTGACTCATAACAAAAACAAGGAATTTTTTAATATGGTTCTGTGTAGAAACTTCACCTTTGAAACAGGAATAATGATGACATTATTATTATAAATCTCAATAGCAGACAAGCAGAACAATGAATGCCATTTTAAAACTGGAATCAACTACTAATTACTTTTACATACAAATTTTTCAAGCTTTTCTCAGGAAGGCTTTCTTACCTGTCCTAAGCATGCTGTGTAGGTCTAAACTGCTAATTTGCTACACTCAAATTGATCTGCTACTCCACAAAAGCACATCAGCCTTTTAAGCCTGCAAGTAACTCTCCACCTGAGTGGGATATATAGTCTCAAACAATGTAGTACATCTTTTATATGAGACACTCTTCTAAGTGAATAGCAATTTCAACACCTTAACAGAGTTTGTGTTGGTTTCCCTGGTGCCACAAGGTCCTTGCTGGGGAAAGTGTCTCTAATCTGACTACTGACCATAATGGTGCTTGTTTATTTCCTGTCTAATATTATTTACCTTTAGAAATGTTTAGTTATTAATATTTTTGACTTAATATTTTCTAAAATGCACCTCATATTCTCTCCCAGAGGATTTTTTTCTCTTTTCCTATTCAATTTCTCATGGGTCTTTAATCCCATTCTCATCACATAACGGTATACAAGAATAGAATATCTAAACTTGCTATAAATTGGGAGAGCTGGATAAACGGATCCTAAGTATAAAGGTAGAAGAAAGGCAATATTGTAAGTTTAGCAGACAATGCAGACCATTATTCTCCCCCGAGGCCATTCTTAATTTATTAAAAATAGAATGATTATACAATCAAGACCCAGAATACAGAGCCATTTCTCCTTTACTAAATACACAAACAGTAGGATTTATTTCCAATATTTGTACTTACCTTTGAAAAAGTTCTCAATTATCATCAGATGGTTTAAAGGTATCTAACCTCCAAATTTTTACTGGTCCCAACAACACAGTTCAGGCTAACATTTTAAACAATCAATTAGCTAATCATTTATAGATATCTAGAGAACAGTTGGGAAAGCCATTAATTTACTATTCTACTGTCAAGGTTAATAGTTTCTTTGTTTTAATTGTGATGTGTTCTTTTTTTTAAGTCTTCTTTCCTTACTGTAAATTAAAACGTGTTTGATTTTTATAAATATGTTTAAATAAAATAGAACATTTCACAGCTAGGATATGGGTCCAGGTAATCTTTTCAGGAAAATGGGGTATTATATAAATAAACAAACAAAAAAGGGTAAATAATAACTATTAATAATAACTATAAATAATAACTATTATCAATGTAATTCCTAAAAATGGCTATCTATTTATATATCTATCTATAATCAACTATGTAACATTGATTAGCAATTATTAATATAATCATTTTTTTGGTTTGTCTCTAATACTGGCTGTAATAGCATAGTAAAAATTTTGAGTCAGAAAAGTTTGAGGAACAAGGAATGGGTGTTTAAACTAAATTCAACTTAACTATCCAATACATAAAATGGAACTCTAACCAAGGAATAGTTTGTACAGAGAAGTTAAAGTAAAAAGAAAGCATAGGTAAATTGATAGAAATAGGAAAGTTGTTGAATGTCAATTATACATTATCGACTTATAAATACTTATATTTTTGCTGCTTTGGAACTCAGTTTGGAAGGTCCTCAAAAAGTCAAACAGCAATTACTTTTAAGTACATTCTCAAGAGAATTGAAAACAGTTTTTCAAACAAAGACTTGTACATGAATATTCATAGCAGCATTATTCAAAATAACCAAAATGTGGAAACAATGTAAATGTCCTTCACTTGATAATTGGATAAACAAAACGTGGTTTATTCATACAATGGAATATTATTCAGCCATACAAAGAAGGAAACAATTAGCAAACTGATTCAAATTTTATACGAGAGGCAAAAGACCCTAAATAGCCAACACAGTGTTGAAGCAGAAGAACAAAGTTGGAGGACTGACACTGTTTAACTTTAAGACTTACTCTAAAGCTACAGTAAACAAGACATTGTGGTACTGGTGAAAGAATAGAGAAATAGATCAATGGAACAGAATGGAGAGCCCAGAAATAGATCCCCATAAATATAGTCAATTGATTTTTGAAAAAGGAGCAAAAGCAACACAATAGAGAAAAGACAGTCATTTCAACAAACAGTGCTGAAACGAATGGACATCCACCATGCAAAAAATTGAATCTAGATACAGATCTTACACACTTAAAAAAAATTAACTCAAAATGGATCACAGACTAAATGTAAAATGCAAAACTATAAAGTTCCTAGAAGATAAAATAGAAGAAAAACTAGATGACCTTGGGTATGGCAATCCCTTTTTAAATGCAACATCAAATCATTGATAAACTGAACTTTATTAAAATTAAAAATTAAAAAATTTCTATGAAAGACAATATCAAGAGAATTGGAAGAGAAGCCACAAACTGGGAGAAAATATCACACATGTGATAAAGCAGCAGTCCCCAACCTTTTTGCCACCAGGGACCAGTTTTGTGGAAGACAATTTTTCTATGGACCGGGAGTGGGGGTGGGAGGGGGGATGGTTCAGGGTGGTAATGCAAGTGATGGGGAGCCGCAGATGAAGCTTCGCTCACTCGCCTGCCACTCACCTCCTGCTTTGTGAACCAGTTCCTAACAGGTCATGGACTGGTACCAGTCCGTGGCCCGGGAGTTGGAGACCCCTGTGATAAAGGACAATTATCCAAAATATTCAAAGATCTTTTAAAACTTAACAATAAGAAAACAAAACCCAATTTAAAAATGGGCCAAAAACCTTAACAGGTACCTCTCCAAAGAAAATATACAGATGGAAATAAGCATATAAAAAGATGTTCCACATTATATGTCATTGGGGAAATGCGAATTAAAACAATAACATACCACTACACATCTACTAATATGGCAAAAATCTGGAACACTGACAACACCAGATGCTGGTAAAGATGTGGAGCAACAGGAACACTCCTCCGTTGCTGGTGGGAATACATAATGGTACAGTCACTTTGGAAGATAGTTTGGCGGTTTCTTACAAAATTAAACATACTCTTACCATATAATCCTATAATCACACTCCTTGGTATTACTCAAATTATGTCCCCACAAAAACCTGTACACAAATGTTTATAGATATTTTATTCATTATTGTCAGCAGCTATGGCAGCAACTATGATGTCTTCAGTAGGTAAATTTGGTACATTCAGACAAAGGAATATTATTCAGCACTAAACAGAAATGAGCTATTAAGTCATGAAAAGACATAGGGGAAGCTTAAATGCATGTTACTAAGTAAAAGAAGCCAACCTGTAAAAGCTACTGTATTAAAAAAGAATAATAAAAATAAATAAAAGCTACTGTATTATTCCAACTATATGACATTCTGGAAAGGCAAAACTATGGAGACAATGAAAAGGTCAGTGGTTAACAGAAGTGGTAGTGGGAGCTGTATAAGTAAAGCACAGAGGGCTTTTAAGTCAGTAAAAATACACTGTAAGAGAGTATAATGATGGAAATATGTTACTACATACTTGTTCCAACCCATAGAATGTACAACACCAAGAGTGAACCATAATGTAAACTCTGGACTTTGGGTGATTATGATGTGTCCATGTACGTTCATCCTTGGTAAAAATGCACCATTCTTGTGAGTGATGTTGATACGAGGAGGCTATGCATGTGTGGGGGGGCAGGAGGAATATGGGAAATATCTGTAACTCCCTCTTAATATTGTTGTAAACCTAAAATTGTTCTAAAAATGAACTCTTTATAAAAATAAAAAGAATGAAATACTGATACATGCTATAACATGGATGGACCTTAATATATTATGATAAATGAAAGAAGGCAGACACAAAAGGCCACATATAGTATAATTCCATTTACATGAAATGTCCAGAATAGGCAAATTCATACAGAAAGTAGATTTGTAGTTACCAGGAATTGGAAAGAGGGAAGCGTAGGAAATTGACTGCTTATGGGTATGGTGTTTCTTTTGGGGATGATGAATATGTTCTAGAGTTGGGTAGTGGTGATGGTTATATAACTTTATGAATATACTAAAACCCACTGAATTGTACACTTTTAAATGGTAATTTTATAGTATGTGAATTATATTTCAACTTGAAAAATTATATGAGAGAAAACATTTTTTACAGATGAGAAAATTAAGTAGAACATAACCAATGCATGTGATAATAAATCACTTGATTCTGGTCATCATATTTCATCCTAAAAATGGACTCAATGCAGTTATTAATCTGTGTGCACAGAAGCATTCCCTCACAGATAATCACCATGCACAGACAACACTTCCTGGGTAGAGTGGGAGCCACACTGGAAAGGACTGGGAGGGATACAGAGAAAGAGCATGGTGTAAGCTGTAAGCAGGCCCAGAAAAAAAATAGTGTTGCACTTCAGAAGCATCTTTGGGACTTTGGATCCTAAATTATTAGAACAGGGGTCCCCAAACCCTGGGCCATGGAGTGGTACCGGTCCGTGTCCTATTAGGAACCAGGCCACACAACAGGAGGTGAGTGGCAGGCGAGTGGGCTGTATTTACAGCCGCTCCCCATGGCTCACAGTACCGCCTGAGCTCTGCCTCCTGTGAGCATTATGGTGAGTTATATAATTATTTTATTATATATTGCAATGTAATAATAATAGAAATGAAGTGCACAATAAATGTAATGCGCTTGAATCATCCTGAAACCATCCCCCAACCCAGTCCGTGGAAAAACTGTCTTCCAAGAGACTGATCCTCGGTGCCAAGAAGGTTGGGGACCGCTGCATTAGAAGACAGCTAAAGTAGAAATACGAATTTACAACAGCTTGCAGAAAATGGACTGAAGTATCCATCTAAATTTGGATGTTAGTTTAGTGCTAACCACATGACGTTTCTCTGACTCTTTGCGTACCCTGTGTCAGTCCTAATGCCAGGCTTTCCCAGATGTTTTTCTTTGCCACAAAACATCCAAGAGGGAAAAGAAAATAAAATTTCAGTAGTCATGCAAGTGAACACCGTTGGGGTTTTTCACAGGAGTGATAGAACATTTCACCTTTTTGATGCAGTATCTTGATAACACCAACCCTCATTTTGTTCCCTCCCTAGGCAGAGCCTTCTATTTCTACCAGTGCCTCAGAGAATGAGATCCCAATTCCTTAGTGTACAAGTGTTGAAATTTATCTGTAGTCCCAGGCAATGTCAGTATACCAAAATGGATTCATTTAGTGTTAAGTACCTTACCAGCAATTTCCCTTTTGAGCACTGGAATGTGATAAAGCATCAGAGCTTTACTCTTTGGAGTGAAATGTAATACTGCATGGGCTGCAAGAAAATAGATTGGGGAGAACTTCTTGCAGCCATTTGTCCCAGTAATTGACCAATAGAGAACAATAAAGCAGTATTCCTCAATGCTAGTATCATATTGGAAGCATCTTGCCCTTCCTCTTACACATTTTATAAATTAGAATGCTAGTAGGACAAGCACACTTCTCCATTAAATGGATAAATTTGGTTCCTGGAACATCATCAACAGCACCGAAGCACCTACAAACAGCAATGAGGAGATCCATTTCCATTGCTTCCCAGAACTTGTGGGCCTCTTTAAGGATGAAAGTAATTTTTCACATTCCATCTTGAGGTAGTGACCGGATTGGCTCTGAAGCTGGCACCTGCATCTGTCACATTCTGATAAGAAGCATCTCCAGCTGACTTTCTTTCCAAGCAATTCCCAAACTTTACATAATTAAATAAGCTGATGGAAAGAGTGAAAGGGTTCCACTGCAGAAAGAATACCATGGCAAACAGAAAAGTGAGGATTTCACCAAAGACTCCTTCTTTCATGGTAAAAATGCACCATGCACATGTGCAATAATTAAGGGATCCTGTTCACCTGAAAAGCATAATCTCCTAACACATCATTTTACATGAAAGATCATCCAACAATCTACTTATTTTTGGCTTAAGTCTATAATAGCTCAGTTGGAATAGTTTCACAGAAAAGAAAAACGTTCTTTCCCTAGGTAACAGTCTAGTAGGTTTTCCCGCCTCGATTCCTTTTTCTCTCTACTATCTCTGGCCCCAGTGTGCAATTTTTTTAAAGCATGGCAAAATGTCAATACACAAACAAAGGAGACCAGAAGCAAACCTCTGCTATCACAGAATCTTGTTGTATAAACTGAGAAACACTGACATGTAATGAAACCTTATTCCCTTTTTTCCCTCCTCTTTGTAAATGATTTGCTTCCCCCTCCTCCTTCATGTATAAATAAACAGAAAAGTGTCTGTGTATTTGGTGTTTTTTCTCCTTTGGTCTTCATAATCAAGGGCTATTACAGCAATAGATCTTATCTGTAGAATGGCAGTCCCTCTGCACCTTCAGTTCAGATTTTTGTTTATGCTTGGCTGCCATTGTGGCTGTTCCTGATAGTTTCAGGTCAGCCATGACAGACTATGGGTGACACTAAATAAACAAGCTGGGAGTCTGGGACCAGCCAGGAAGGAGTGGTACTAGGGCTCACAGTTTGATTTTCCTTGATTAATCACCCCTTTTACTTAGAATAACTTACTGTGTACAGTACCTTCTTGTCTGGCTAAGCAAATTACACCATCAACAGGCAAGGACTTAGAAATCCTCATAAACAAAGAGAAACAAGGAAGACAAGTCCAGCTTACTCAACTGCAAAGTGAAGCTGCCGGCTTTAGGAGCATGATCACGGCTGTTTGTTTATTTTCTTAAATACCATATAGCTCTTTCTTCTGCTGCTTGTTATCCTGCTCTGACCTAAGTAACCTTGTCAAGCCACCTCCCAGGTTGCCCAGATGGCCACAACCAGCAGACTAATCATTCTGAATGATAAGAAAGGGCATGATTCCTAGTGATCAGTGTCTCAGTATCCATCTTGGCTCCCCAGAAGCACTCTGCATCTGAGTGTGTGTGTGTGTGTGTGTGTGTGTGTGTGTGTGTGTGTATGTGTGTGTGTTACAACCATTAGGTTTAGAAAAGAGGCTGCCAAATGGGATCATGCTTTATTATATTTTCTGCTCTGAAACTCGGTTCAGAATCATCCTCTGTGTGTCAAGAGCTGTAGCACTTTTGTAAATAATCATTATCCATTAATTTCCTCAAATTGTGCTCATTAATTAGGCAAAGACTGGTGACTTGTGTAGCTGACTATAACCATTTGGGAAGAAAACAATTTATTCCTCAAATTTTATGTAGTTAAAAAGCATGTCTGTCAGGAGAATCCTTTAGTTCAAATTCAGCAGGTTAACAAATGGTCCTAGGAGTTGTCTGCATTGCAATTATGAAGGTAAGAATAAAAATAGAGTTTAGAAAAGTATACAGATATTTAGATGAGAAAAACAGCTACAAATGCTATGTACAGAGAATTCATGGACAAATATTAATATGGAACATCACCAGTAATGAAACAGGATAAATAGTATTAAAATATGAATTTTCAATTATTAAAACTGCAGCTTTTTTTTTAAATTAAGGGTAATACTCCGTGCTGGTGAGATTATGGTGAGTTGAGTTTTCTTATACTGTCCTGCTATCAGTAGAAAAATAAATTGATACAATCTTCCTGGAGTGTTAGAATTCCCATGGCTACAGCCATATTCTAAGAAATTCCTTTTAACTTTAAGAATCACTTGGGGATCTTTTTAAGGACGTGGATTCTGATTGCATAAATCTGGGTGAGGATTGAGATTCTTCATTCTAACAAGCTTCAAGACAATGGGGATGTTTCAAGTTCAGGAACCATATTCTAACTTGCCAGGTGTTAGAAGGCTTCTCAATAGTTCCCCCAACAGAGCCTGTACTAAGGAAGTAGGTGTGGAAGGCAAACACCACACATGTGATAACCATGGTACCGGACACTGAAAGAGGATTGACCCAAAGATAAGGTCAAAGCTTTAAGCTTAGAAATTTCCTAAGAAGATGGTAAGTTCCATTTTGGATGTGTTACTTGTGAGGTTCCTATGGTGTAATCATGTGGATATGTATAAAAGGCAGGGGGACATACAAGTTTGGAGCTTCATGAAAGTTTAGAGTAGAGACGTACCAGGTTGAGCCATATGAAATTGCCAATAGCCAACAACTCTCAACCTACAAAAATGGCTGTGTCATATGCTTCCACCTAATAAATTTGAGGATCATTTTCACAGAGGTAATACTTAAATGTGTGAAGGTATGTGATATTAGCAAAGGTAAGCATGAAGACTGAGGTAGGGACTGAACTTTGGGAAATGTCTACATTTAGGAGATGAGCAGATAGAGAGAAAAAAATGAAAGAGTCTATATTCGTTTGCTAGTGCTGCTGTAACAAAGTAAATGGACTGGATGGCTTAAAACAGAAATGTATTTTCTCAGACTCCTTGATTTCTGGAGTCTGAGATCAAGGTTTCTTTGGAGGCCTCTATCATTGGCTTGGCTTATAGATGGCCATCTTCTCCCTGTATCTTCACATGGTCTTCCCTCTGTAAATGTCTGTGTCTTAATTTCCTCTTCTTACAAGGACACCAGTAAGGCCAAACCTAATAACATCATTTTAATTTATTTACTTCTTTAAAGACCCTATCTCCAAATATAGTCACATTCTGAGATCCAGGGAGTTAGTGTTTCAACACATTAATTTGGGGGGAACACAGTTCAGCCCATAAGAGAGAATGACAAAGAATTTTCAAAAAGATAGGAAGAACTAGCATTGCACTCTCAAAATCTTAAAGAAGTAGAATTTCAGTAATGAAGCCCAGAAACAAGAATGTAATGGGAGGAATGTGGATGAACTGTTGGAAGAACCACTGGATTTATAATTTGGAGGTCTTTGTTGACATTTGGAAAAGCAGTTTGAGTGATAAAACTGGGGATGGAACTCAGAATAGGAAGAGGAATAAGTGAAGACCTCACAAAGATTAAAGAGACCCACTGGATCAAGTAAAACAAGCATAAATCCTTAGGCAGTACTTGGTCCAGCCTTGCTGTGACCTAACAACTCCCTTTCTCTCCCACTGAGGTACCGCTTCACTTACCCAGAAGGAACATAAGTGTCTATACCCAAGAAAATGTGTAGTCCTAGGTCCTGGGACCACACTCATTTCAGTACTACCCTCTGAACATTCTGGTACCTTTAGAGTAAAGTGTACAGTGGAAATCACTGACAAATCATTTGCCTCCAGTAGATAGAGTTTACCAAAGATCACTAGCTTCAAAGAGAGGAAGGAAAAAAGTTCTTTTTCTCTCAAAATTAGTCTGGGACAAAGCATCAGCAGTGAGGCACCCAAGTGCCTTTGGTGTCTATGTGAAATCATTTCCACAGCATCATATGGCAAGGTCATGAAATTACCCACACCACTCTGGCAAATCTCCCTACTGGCAGATATCAGGAAAAATGAAGTAAATTTAAATTTAATAAATTATCTCAGTCATTCCAATGTAAAGCTTCCTTTTAGTTTAGGCATTTAATTCACTGATAATTCATTTTTAATTAAGACCCACTCAAGTACTCTCGTTCGGATATCTGCACTTGGCAAATTTTGCCACCTTCTCCCTTCTCTTCTCAAAATGGTATCTGGGTATATGCTGGGGAAGGGGCTTACCAGGTCTTTGTGTCAGTGGACTGAAGGATTCCTCAGAGCTGATGGTAACTCTGCTATCATATTTCTTTTTTGCCTGGTTGCTACTCCCTCTGCTGGCACTCAGGTCTGAAGTCAGTAGCTGGTGTACTTGATGGGTGGCCCGTTCCAACTTGATTGGGGTCTGATGGTAAGCCCCTGACTCTTACTGTTGACTTGATAAGGGTATCCAGCATTCAGGCCGTGCTTTGATTAACCTCACCAGAGCAGATACCATTCCATCATAGGCCCACTGGATCCCAACTCTACCCCAACTAGAATAAGAGCTCAGCAAGGGCAGAGATTTATCAATAGATTTTATTCACTGCTATATTCTCAGTGCTTAGAAGGGTCTCTAATCCATAGTCATCATTCAATAAATATTTGGGAGAAGTGAATTTTCTAGGCTTGGCTCTTGCCACGCTAAAGGAAGAAAATCCTTTCTCAATCTCTCTCTCTCTTTCTTCTTCTCAACTAGTTTCTAGTTTATTTGTCAAAATCCTTATTTGAATATCAGCAACTGAATGTTAACTTTTTAAAATTTGTATCACTTCTCTAATGAGCCTAAATCCTTCCTCCTTCCTCTCTTCTCACCTCTCACAGAGGGAGATAGTTCCCTCAGCCCACAAAAAGAAGGCCATTTAAACACACACATGCATGCACGTGCATGTGCACGTGCACGTGTGCGCGCGCGCACACACACACACACACACACACACACATTTAGTGGCCCCAAAGTTCATAAAGAAGGAAGGTGCTTCCAAAAAATCTTAGGTTCCATGTCTTTCATGGCCAACTGAAAGGAAAAACCATAAAAGGCAATATCCACCAAAATTCAAGCACCCTTGTTAGGAGGCAATGTTTCTTCCCCCTCCTATGTCCTCCTGTGAGGGAGTTCAAGGAGAGTAACACTGATCTTTTTGCTCTCCTTTCATTTCACCAGCAGAGATGAGAACGTAAGAGACACATGGAGTTACTTATCAGATTAATAAATGTGATATGACCCCACCCCTCCCCTTGCCACTGGGAGCAGCCCTGCCCACCTGCCATAGGTCACTGTTGACTGTGACTAGTGAGTGAAGCCCACTGGATTCTGGGATTCAGCTCTAGCCCATCTGAATGCACTGTAAGATATATTCTTTGAATTTTATCAGTAATAAAGGTGATCTTTCAGTACTCCATTAGCTTACTGCTGATTTATTACTTGATTAGTTCAGAATCTGGGCAAGGTAGAGAAGCATTATTTATTACACTGCTTCAGAAACCCCCAAATTGGAATATTCTCCTCAACCTAGATCTATCAATAGATACTTAGTCATGAGATAATGAAAATCCAAAGTGTGCATGGTATGGATGAAATAAATGCCTAGGTTGAATCATTTAATATGTTGCAGAGTGTAGGACATAACAGAACTCCAGCATTCTGACACTAACCAGTCCCCTCTCTTTGCTTCCATCTGTGCCAGGGCCACTTATCTTCTCCAGATTTGTTGAAACAAATTTCAAGAACTTTCTTTGTTAACCATTTCCATTTCTTTTAAGATTAGCATTATAAAATTCTTCACTGGCTTACAGTAATGCAATGGAAGAACTCTCAGCTGAGAAACAGAGAAACTTAGTTTATATCCCAGCCATAAAGGGGACAGGTAGACTAGATGTGCACTAACATGCCATTCTGTACCTTTTCTAGACAATTCATCCTTTTTATCTCATAAAATAAGAAGAAAGTTGTCTCAGTTAGAAAGCAAAGATAATTGATCAGCATTCTTCATTAAGTAAACTTTTATAAAGTCACCTTTAAATTAAAGACATTCTTAAACTCTATTTTTCTAATCTTAGTAAAATCACCTTAGCATATAGCTTCAAGATGGTGGAGGAGTAAGATGTGGAGATCACCTTCCTCCCCACAAATACATCAAAAATACATCTACATGAGGAACAGCTCCTACAGAACACCTACTGAACGCTGGCAGAACACCTCAGACCTCCCAAAAGGCAAGAAACTCCCCACGTACCTGGGGAGGGCAAAAGGAAAGAAAAAAAAACAGAGACAAAAGTATAGGGATGGGACCTGCACTTCTGGGAGGGAGCTACAAAGGAGGAAAAGTTTCCACACGCTAGGAAACCCCTTCACTGGCTGAGACAGGGAGTGTGTAGGGGGGGACGCTTCAGAGCCATGGAGGATTGTGCAGCAACAGGGGTGCAGAGGGCAAAGTGGAGAGATTCCCGCACAGAGGATCAGTGCCGACCAGCACTCACCAGCCTGAGAGGCTTCTCTGCTCACCCGCCGGGGAGGGTGGGGCCTGGAGCTGAGGCTCAGGCTTCGGAGATCAGATCCCAGGGAGAGGACTGGGGTTGGCTGCGTGAACACAGCCTGAAGTGGGCTAGTGCATTATAGCTAGCCAGGAGGGAGTCCGGGAAAAAGTCTGGAACTGCCTAAGAGGCAAGAGAGCATTGTTTCGGGGTGCACAAGGAGAGGGGATTCAGAGCACTGCCTAAGTGAGCTTCAGAGACGAGCGTGAGCTACAGCTATCACTGAGGACCCCAGAGATGGGCATGAAATGCTAAGGCTGCTGTTGCAGCCACCAAGAAACCTGTGTGTAAGCACAGGTCACTATCCACACCATCCCTCCTGGGAGCCTGTGCAGCCAGCCACTGCCAGGGCACTGTGATTCAGGGCCAATTTCCCCGGGAGAACACACATCATGCCTCAGGCTGTTGCAACGTAATGTTGGCCTCTGCTGCCGCAGACTTGCCCCATTCCGTACCCCTCCCTCCCTTTGCCCTGAGTGAGCCAGAGCCCCCTAATCAGCTGCAACTTTAACCCTGTCCTGTCTGGGCAGGGCACAGACACGTCAGGCAACCTACACGAAGAGAGGGGGCCAAATCCAAAGCTGAACCTCAGGAGCTGTTGGAACAAAGAAGAGAAAGGGAAATATCTCCATGCAGCCTCAGGAGCAGCAGATTAAATCTCCACAATCAAATTAATGTACCCTGCATCTGTGGAATAACTGAATAGACAACAACTCATCCCAAACTTGAGGCAGTGGGCTTTGGGAGCAACTGTAGACTTGGGGTTTGCTTTCTGCATCTAATTTATTTCTGATTTTATGTTTATCTTAGTTTAGTATTTAGAGCTTATTATCAATGGTAGATTTGTTTACTGATTTGGTTGCTCTTTTCCTTTATATATATATATATATTTTTTTTCCTTTTTCTCGTTTTGTGAGTGTGTATGTATATGCTTCTTTATGTGACTTTGTCTGTATAGCTTTGCTTTTACCATTTGTCCTAGGGTTCTGTCTGTCCATTTTTCTTTTTCTTTTTTTTTTGGTATAGTTTTTTACTGCTTGTTATCATTGATGGATTTGTTTTTTGGTTTGGTTGCTCTCTTCTTTCTTTCTTTCTTTTTTTTATTACTTTTTCTCTTTTTAATAATATATTTTTTATTTAAGAACTTTTTAATTTTATTTTATTACTTCTCTCTTTCTTTCCTTTCTTCCTTTCTTTCTCTCTCCCTTTCTTCCTTCCTCCCTCCCTCCCTCCCTCTTTCTTTCTTTCTCTCTCTCTCTTTCTTTCTTTCTTTCTTTCTTTCTCTCTCTCTCTCTTTCTCTCCCTTTCTTTTCTTTCTTTCTTTCTTTCTTTCTTTCTTTCTTTCTTTCTCTCTCTCTCTCTCTTTCTCTCCCTTTTCTCCCTTCCTTCCTTCCTTCCTTCCTTCCTTCCTTCCTTCCTTTCTCTCTCCCTTTCTTTCTTTCTTTCTTTCTTTCTTTCTTTCTTTCTTTCTTTCTTTCTTTCTTTCTTTCTTTCTTTCTTTCTTTCTTTCTTTCTTTCTTTCTTTCTTTCTTTCTTTCTTTCCTCCCTTTTCTTCTGAGCCATGTGGCTGCCAGGGTCTTGGTGTTCCAGCCAGGTATCAGGCCTGAGTCCCTGAGGTGGGAGAGCCAGGGTGAAGACATTGGTCCACCAGAGACCTCCTGGCCCCACGTATTTCAAATGGCGGACGCTCTCACAGAGATCTCCATCTCAACATGAAGACCCAGATCCACTCAATGACCAGCAAGCTACAGTGTTGGACACCCTATGCCAAACAACTAGCAAGACAGGAACACAACCCCACCCATTAGCAGAGAGGCTGCCTAAAATCATAATAAGTTCACAGACACCCCAAAACACAACACCAGATGTGGTCCTGCCCACCAGAAAGAAAAGATCCAGCCTCATCCACCAGAACACAGGCACCAGTCCCCTCCAGCAGGAAGCCTACACAACCCACTAAACCAACCTTAGACAATGGAGACAGACACCAAAAACAACAGGAACTACGAACCTGCAGCCAGTGAAAAGAAGACCCCAAACACAGTAAGGTAAGCAAAATGAGAAGACAGAAAAAGACACAGCAGATGAAGGAGGAAGGTAAAAACCCACCAGATGAAACAAATGAAGAGGAAATAGGCAGTCTACCTGAAAAAGAATTCAGAGTAATGGTAGTAAAGATGATCCAAAATCTTGTAAACAGAATGAAGAAAATACAAGAAATGCTTAACAAGGACCTAGAAGACTAAGGAGCAAACAAACAATGATGAACAACATAATAAGTGAAATTTAAAATTCTCTAGATGGAATCAATAGCAGAATAACTGAGGCAGAAGAACGGATAAGTGACCTGGAAGATAAAATAGTGGAAATAACTACCACAGAGCAGAATAAAGAAAAAAGAATGAAAAGAATTGAGGACACTCTCAGAGACTTCTGGGACAATATTTAACATATCAACATTCGAATTATATGGGTCCCAGAAGAAGAAGAGAAAAAAAAAGGACTGAGAAAATATTTGAAGCGATTAGCTAAAAAATTCCCTAATATGGGAAAGGAAATAGTCAATCAAGTCCAGGAAGTGCAGATAGTCCCATACAGGAGAAATCAAAGGAGAAACATGCCAAGACACATATTAATCAAACTATCAAAAACTACATACAAAGAAAAAAACATTAAAAGCAGCAAGGGAAAAGCAACAAATAACATACAAGGGAATCCCCATAAGGCTAACAGCTGAGTTTTCAGCAGAATTTCTGCAAACCAGAGGGAGTGGCAGGACATATTTAAAGTGATGAAAGGGAAAAAACTACAACCAGGATTACTCTACCCAGCAAGGATCTCATTCAGATTTGACAGAGAAATTAAAACCTTTACAGACACACAAAAGCTAAGAAATTCAGCACCACAAACCTAGCTTTACAACAAATGCTAAAGGAACTTCTCTAGGCAGGAAACGCAAGAGAAGGAAAAGACCTACAATTACAATCCCAAAACAATTAAGAAAATGGTAATAGGAACATCCATATCAATAACTACCTTAAATATAAATAGATTAAATGCTCCAACTAAAAGACATAGACTGGCTGAATAGATACAAAAACAAGACCCATATATATGATGTCTATAAGAGACCCACTTAGGACCTAGGGACACATACAGACTGAAAGTGAGGGGATGGAAAAAGATATTCCATGCAAATGGAAATCAAAAGAAAGCTGGAGTAGCAATTCTCATATCAGACAAAATAGACTTTAAAATAAAGACTATTACAAGAGACAAAGGACACTACATATGATCAAGGGATCAATCCAAGAAGATATAACAATTGTAAATATTTATGCACCCAACATAGGAGCACCTCAATACATAAGGCAAATGTTAACAGCCATAAAAGGGGAAATCAACAATAACACAATCATAGTAGGGGACGTTAACACCCCACTTTCACCAATGGACAGATCATCAAAAATGAAAATAAATAAGGAAACACAAGCTTTAAATGATACATTAAGCAAGTTGGACTTAATTGATATTTATAGGACATTCCATCCAAAAACAACAGAATACACATTCTTCTCAAGTGCTCATGGAATATTCTCCAGGATAGATCATATCTTGGGTCACAACTCAAGCCTTGGTAAATTTAAGAAAATTGAAATCTTATTAAGTGTTTTTCTGACCACAACGCTATGACACTAGATATCAAGTACAGGAAAAACATGGCAAAAAATACAAACAGAGGCTAAACAATATGCTACTAAATAACCAAGAGATCACTGAAGAAATCAAAGAGGAAACCAAAAAATACCTAAAAACAAATGACAATGAAAACACGACGGCCCAAAACCTATGGGTTGCAGCAAAAGCAGTTCTAAGAGGGAAGTTTATAGCAATACAATCCTACCTCAAGAAACAAGAAAAATCTCAAATAAACAACCTACCTTACACCTAAAACAATTAGAGAAAGAAGAACAAAAAAACCCCCAAAGTTAGCAGAAGGAAAGAAATCAGAAAGATCAGATCAGAAGTAAATGAAAAAGAAATTAAGGAAACGATAGCAAATATCAATAAAACTAAAAGCTAGTTCTTTGATAAGATAAACAAAATTGATAAACCACTAGCCAGACTCATCAAGAAAAAAAGGGAGAAGACTCAAATCAAGAGAATTAGAAATGAAAAAGGAGAAGTTACAACTGACACTGTAGAAATACAAAGGATCATGAGAGATTTCTACAAGCAACTATATGCCAATAAAATGGACAACCTGGAAGAAATTGACAAATCCTTAGAAAAGCACAACCTGCCAAGACTGAACCAGGAAGAAATAGAAAACATAAACAGACCAATCACAAGCACTGAAATTGAAACTGTGATTAAAAATCTTCCAACAAACCAAAGCCCAGGACCAGATGGATTCACAGGAGAATTCCATCAAATATTTAGAGAAGAGCTAACACCTACCCTTCTCAAACTCTTCCAAAATATAGCAGAGGGAGGAACACTCCCAAACTCATTCTCCGAGGCCACCATCACCCTGATACCAAAACCAGACAAAGATGTCACAAAAAAGAAAACTACAGACCAATATCACGGATGAACATAGATGCAAAAATCCCCAACAAAGGGCTTCCCTGGTGGCGCAGTGGTTGAGAGTCCGCCTGCCGATGCATGGGACACAGGTTCGTGCCCCGGTCTGGGAAGATCTCATATGCCGCGGAGCGGCTAGGCCCGTGAGCCATGGCCGCTGAGCCTGCGCGTCCAGAGCCTGTGCTCCGCAACGGGAGAGGCCACAACAGTGAGAGGCCCGCGTACCGCAAAAAAAAAAAAAAAAAATTCTACAAACAATAAATGCTGGAAAGGGTGTGGAGAAAACGGAACCCTCTTGCACTGCTGGTGGGAATGGAAATTGATACAGCCACTATGGAGAACAGTATGGAGGTTCCTTAAAAAAGTAAAAATAGAACTACCATACAACACAGCAATCCCACTACTGGGCATATACCCTGAGAAAACCATAATTCAAAAAGAGTCATGTACCACAATGTTCACTGCAGCTGTATTTACAATAGCCAGGACATGGAAGCAACCTAAGTGTCCATTGACAGATGAATGGATAAAGATGTGGCACATATATACAATGGAATATTAGTCATAAAAAGAAACAAAACTGAGTTATTTGTAGTGATGTGCATGGACCTAGAGACTGTCATACAGAGTGAAGTCAGAAAGAGAAAAACAAGTACCATATGCTAACACATATATATGGAATCTTTAAAAAAAAATGGTTCTGAAGAACCTAGGGGCAGGAAAGGAATAAAGTTGCAGACGTAGAGAATGGACTTGAGGACACAGGGAAGGATAAGGGTAAGTTGGGGTGAAGTGAGAGAGTGGCATGGACATATATACACTACCAAATGTAAAATAGATAGCTAGTGGGAAGAAGCCACATAGCACAGGGAGATCAGCTCGGTGCTTTGTGTCCTCCTAGAGGGGTGGGATAGGGAGGGTGGGAGGGAGACACCAGAGGGAGGAGATATGGGGATATATGTTTATGTATAGCTGATTCACTTTGTTATACAGCAGAAACTAACACACCATTGTAAAGCAATTATACTCCAATAAAGTTGTTAAAATAAAAATCACCTTAGCATTCTTTCTTAGATATTATTTGTTAACCAGTTCTGAGTGGTCAATTTTTGCTTCCAAAATGCAGTTTAAACAGTGATGCTTTTTTTAAAGTGGATATTGGCCAGAGTATCTGACACCAGGATAGTTTAATTAGTTATGCATTTGCCTCCTATCCAGTTCCAATAAATACGCATTCATCAGCACAGCTGCATCTCAGCATGCACATTTAAATTAAAGAGGCTTTCTCAGAGGCTGAGGCAGTCCTCACATCTCTTCACTTTGCCAGAAGACACATCAAATACTGAATCAGTTGCTTCCTTAGAATTTCTTCATAGGTTCTTCTTGTGACAATCATAAACATGTTGCCAGATTAGATTTTCACATTGTTGCCTAATAACCTAGGGATTATTTTTAAATGAAATAATAGCACCTATTTCTTTAATAAAATCAATTTTTTCCTCTCTGTCTCTTAAATATAAGTGCATAAATGATATTTGATATAAGAGACTCAAGACTATTGTCCCATGCTTTTCCTTTGATATTCACTGTGGCTTTTCTAGAATAAAGCATCATTAGTTGAAAATGAAATTAAACCCCAAAGATTCTATTTTTTGTACATTAGAATCCAAATGTAAGCTGCCCTATCTAATAGACATCAGATTAGCATTTATTCAAAATGGGATGCTATTTCTTGAATGTTAACATTTAAAATGATGTAGATATTATTTTCTTCCCAGTCAGAAACCCCTAGCTAACAGGGAAAAGGGGCATTGTTATGGAAGTTCTAACCAGTGTCAGTCTCTGAACATTCATCCACAGCTTGCACCTGACATAGGCAATGACGAATGAGCCAACCTGCTGTTTGCTCTCCCCTGTAGAGACGGCAAGCTTCCTTTTTTTTCTAGAGAGCCAGAGGGAAAAAGATGAGAAGGAGGTGGATGGACATTTAAGAGGTACCTGCAGGGGCGCTGTATGTGTGACAGGCATCAGTAGCACCTTCCACCACATGGAACCAGGCCAGAAGGCTTTAGGATCTGCATCAAGTCCCCCCAGACTTGGTCCTCAGGTCCTCTGGTCCTCAGGGTCGATCCAGAGCAGAAAAGACGTCACATAACCATGTGTAAGTGATCTCCTTGAGGGCTGCCCACATTGAGACTTTACAGATGGGCACCAAGTTACAACTGCCACCATCCACATGTAAGTAGGGGACTCTACACATCTCAAAGACAGCTATAGCATAAATGAAACTGAGGGGAAGAGTATGGTGGGGTGGGATGGGAAGGGGCTGGGGTGGATGAAGAAGGGGGAAGTGAAAAGAGAGGTGGTGAAGAAGATCTTAGATTTTCTTCCAACTGTTCACTTCTTTAAATAACAAGAAGGTTAATGGTTTCTGCAGTCCTAAAATATACCTATGCCTGCCAGGTTCCTGAAGGTTAATTGCTGCTGCTAGGGAAGCTGTTCTAATTTGTTCTGCCTTATAATGACCTTCCTATAGGCAAACTCCAGAGGGACCTGCCTGCAGGTGTGCTGCATGCACAGGAGATGATGACCCCTCCTAGAGCAATGGGGAATATGAGGTTGAGTTACTGGAAAAGTTTATCAGTGATTGGCAGTGATTGATATTCAGGGGCAAATGTTGCTAGACATTTTCAGATTTGCATCTGTCTTATAGGCTTTTTTAGTGGAGTTTTCAATTACATGTCAACTGTTCCTTTCCTGTCACCTTGAAGTTCCTATACTATCCACAGCATGCTCCTGTAATACATTCAGGCCTTTGAGAGGTTGACAAGAGAAGTGAATGGCATGAGGTACCCAAGATCACAGCCACACTGTTTCCCTTTCCCCTGGTGACGACAAATATGTTCAAATCCAAAAACTGAGATGTACTGACACCTGTCTGAAACAGGAAATTCCAGGACATGTAATGACCATAACTTTTTACAACAAACTAGCTCTTAGTGACTCAGTGATTAAACTGACCTACATTAGGCCAATTTCCTAACCTGAAAAGTGTATATTAAAAATGTATACGGTGCTATTATTTTGATAGAAACGTAGAAACTGTTACTATGCATTCAGATTAGTTTAGCCACTCATTTTCACTAGCAACATCGAGAAATTCTTTGCTTTCCTTTGAAGCAATTCTCACATACATGACCATCTCCCATCTTTTTAATCAACTGACAATGAGACACACTCATACCTCCTGGTCCCCTACCTCAAGCTATTTCTAGAAGTAGGTAGAGAAGCAGGCAGCCACCTCTGTGCTGTGTAAAAGAAAAGGGGAAAAAACCTTCTTCCAGTAGTAGTCATAATTCTAGAATAACTCCATTCCAGCAGTCCAGAGGGGCTGCCCTTACTATCACTGTAGCTTCGTTTCTTTGGTTCTGGAAAAAAATTTCTATCTTCTTGGGGTCCTCTTTTTTATGGTAATGAAATTGGTAGGGGCTACATGCTTTACTTGCTCACTGTATTAAGTATAGTGTGGGAAAAAATAAACATGGCAATGCGTTTAGTGTGGAAAGATATGATTTTGAGTCCCAGCTCTATCACTGGGAATTAGGATCAGGCACTTTGCTTCCTTATGCTTCAGTTTAGTCATCTGTATAAAATGGAGTTAATACTCTTTGTCCTACATATGTCCCTGGGTGGTTGTGAGGGTCAAAGGAGATATTTTATAGAGAAATGCTATGTAAACTATAAAGTCTCTATCAAGTCAATATGTTATCATTATCGATTAATATCTTGATCAAAATCAAGTAATAGCTCAGTTAAATCAAGTGCAAAACGTAGAAAAATGCCTGGACTGAGGTGGGTAGTTCTAAGCTGATGAATGCTGACCATGGTGAGGGAAAGAAAAGTATAGAGAAGGAGTGAGGCATCTAGGGTAATCAATAGTACTATTTATCAAGTATTTATTCCTTTCCCAAGCACATGGACGGATTTCATTTCCTTGCCCAACTAAAGATATTGTGGCCAGGTTATTTGCTTCGTAATGAAATATGAGCAAAAGAAAACATGTTCATCAGCAGGATACTTTTACCTACTAGATCCTTGAGAGGCTATAACATATAGGAATCTCTGGTAACCAATCTTAGATATGAAGTATGAGTAAGAAATAAAATTTTGTTGTGTTAAGTCATTGAAATTTTAGGATCATCTGCTAGCCTATTCTGCTGCTATGGATCAAAAGTAAATTTTGTGCATAAACCATCTCCTAGATTTGACCATATCTCTGCTGTACTTTATCTCCTGCTCTTTGAGGGAGACAGAACTTTGATAATGGTTTCCCTATGGGTAATTTACATTGTATAATAGCGATTCAGGGTTGGTCTAACCAGTAAGTTATTTCGGTTTACTTCATTAAAAAGTACAGGAGTGGATACGTAGTGACTTAAATTTTTATTTGCTTAACATTTGGTGGCTTATTCTGATGCAAATGCTAAGAGATCTTCTCTGTGCAGGGAGAGCCACCTTTGATGTTTGGCAAATAGCAAATGACTGGTAAGCAAATTCTGGAGGAACGCTGAATGAAGTTAGTTTTCATGAAAAAAAGTGAAGTTTGAACAAATACCATAAAGGATGAAAAGGTAAAGTTTAGTAGCATGAAGAAGGAAGAAATTTTAGGAAAACCAAAGAGTAAATTTCTAGT
Organism: Tursiops truncatus; assembly: GCF_011762595.2. Classification (NCBI taxonomy): domain Eukaryota; kingdom Metazoa; phylum Chordata; class Mammalia; order Artiodactyla; family Delphinidae; genus Tursiops; species Tursiops truncatus. The sequence goes on along the minus strand of NC_047035.1, from coordinate 78,995,693 downwards.
CCCAAAAGAGCCTGTCCTGCTCTTGACCAGAGGTGGGAAAACCAACTGCACTGGACGATATTTGAGGCCAATTCCATTATATCTCAATTGGAATTCTCTGGTTTGTAATCAACAAAAACCAACTCTAATTTAATCAACAAAAACCAACACTAGGGCTTCCCTGGTGGCATAGTGGTTGAGAGACCGCCTGCCGATGCAGGGGACGTGGGTTCGTGCCCCAGTCCAGGAAGAACCCACATGCCACGGAGTGGCTAGGCCCGTGAGCCATGGCCGCGGAGCCTGTGCTCTGCAACGGGAGAGCCACAACAATGAGAGGCCCGCGTACCACACACAAAAAAAACAAAAATAAAATAAAAAAAACCCCAACACTAAACAGAAGTTTATTGGAAGGATAATGAGTAGTTCACATCATCGTGAAGAAAGCTGAACAGTCAGACTCAGCAAGGATAAAAGGTACAGCAACATTGGGGGTGCAGGGAGCAGGGGCAGATGGGCAATCTCCTTGGGGTGAATGAGCTCCTATCATTTTCAGGCTTTTTGTCATTCTGCTCTGCCAAATTTCAGGGAAAAGGTTTGGATCATGGACTTTTGCCTAGGACAATGGAGGTCAGGGTACCTTTATTGACAGTTTCTGTAGATTTTAAGCAATAGAGCAAAATTGAGGTCATGTTACCAGGAGAAATGAGTGTTGTGTGGTAAAAAAAAAGTTCCACCAAAACCAGCAATAGAAATGTAATCCTGTAGCCATAAGACTGAGTTTAGATTTGGCTTAACAAATAACTAGAAGGTATAGTAGGTAGACTGCACATGGAAATGGCATTCCCTAAATGCCATGTACTTCTAGTAGATGATCCTTACTTTGTGTACCGGACAAAAAAGTAAAGAAGATAAAACCAATAGTGGGGTAATCGATTACTGGAATAGTATGCATTCATGTGAAGTAGTCACTTCCTGGGAGGTGCTGACTTTTCAAAAGAAGGGATGAATCTGAACTCTCTGAAAAAAATGTCAGGGGGCAGCTAATTTGGGGATTGAAAGAGAGGGGAGCTAAAGGCGACTCATGCTGCAGCAAGACAATCAAATCATGTAGAAAAGTTTAATACTGAGCAGATAGTGGTAATTAAAAATGATTCTCATTTAACAACTTTGAATGCAGCACACTGATTTAAGATCTCGGCAGTGAGTAATCTTTTTCTCTACATGATAAATTGAATTGAATTTCTATGTTTGGTGAATGCTGATGGGTCCAAAATCTCCTTTTAAATCCATTTTTTAAAAATTCTTTGCCTCTCTTTCTTCAATTCATCACTGTGAGGAATGTTCTTCAGATTGTGGTGAGTTCTAAATGGATTGATTGCCTTGTTTTAAATAGCTCTCTCATTTCCTTTGGGGAAGGAATTGTACTTTTAAGAAGGTCCGCTCTGAGGCATAATGCAAGATTACAATTCAGGGCTCCTCTTATATTTTAAATCAATAATATGAAACAAGACATCTACAGTACCTGAGGAGAGTTAGAACTTTTCTCCGAAGACAGGAGATTTTGTTTTTTTATCTGCATTGTGTGTGTGAATGTGGGGTACACACATGCATATTCACAAGGCTTCAAAGATAGGCAGAGAAAGGGCAATAAATGTTGAGAAGTGTGAAAAAAGCAGCACTAAAGGAAGAGAACGCATCCTTATAGGGAGAGAGGCTGTGACAAGGAGGAGGGGAGATCTTCGAGTGACAGACAATGAAGTGGGAGGATAGAAGCTTTCAAAGGTTAATAACTTAATGAACTTTAAATTTCCAAAAAAGGGGGGAAAAGAAGATATATGTTCCTATTTAAGAACCCTATATTCAGAGTTAAGAAAGTTATTTTACTTAAGCAAAATAACTTGTACAGAGGAAAGAGTTTGGAATCTAAGTATTAGGTATAAAATATACCTTACTCTAGGAATAATGAGCTTCAAGTTCAGCTGGCTTTGCACATCTCCCCCTACCGCTACAGAGGGACTAATTGAAGAATGGACTTTGAGGAGAGATCTTCACTGGGGCCTTTCAGAAGATCTTCAGAACCAAAGTATTTTGTAGTCTGAATGGACTAAAATGAGTCCCTGAGGCTTAAGACTCTGAAAGAAATCCTAACTCTTGGGGCAGGTTTGGAAGGCTTTTTATTTATAAGGTTCACATACAAAAAATGGTGACAAGCTGTTCTCCTGGTCTGGTCCTTGCCAAGAACAGAACAAGAAGAAAGAATCTAAATCACAAAAAGAGGGTTGTTTAATCATAAGGAAAGACTTCCTGCTTTGATTCAGCAGGGAAAAAACACTGTACTACAATCCCCAAAACACAGATTTAGGCAGAGCTTTGTCACTAGCTATCAGATTGAAGAGCACAAGTTATATAAAGTGTATGAGCCCCAGTTTCCTCTTCTTTAGAAAAATAGTGTTGAACTAGATTCTCATTCATGTCACTTCTACAGTAGTGGCAGAGCTGCATCTAGAATCCATGAGTCTAAATGCCATTCACTTCCTTAACGCACCATCCTCTTCCAACCTATGTAATAGAAAGCTTGTATAGACTGGGGAGAAAAGAGGTCAGGATTTCTTTGGAAAGAGTTGATTAGAGTTATACATTTGAAGGGAAAGGGTGCTTCCTTATGATCAAGCCAAGTTGACAAAATGATTCAAGAAAACCTTGAGGATACTAGAACTGTCCTTCACCTGGAAAAGTTTAATGATGAGTAGCTGCCTCTATTAACAGAGAATAAGGACTACAATAGATGCAACACTTTAATCAACCGCAGGTAAAGGTGCTTATTTCTCTTAAGTGGCATATAGTAGCAGAACTTGAGTACTTGAAAGAATCCCACCCAATAGATCTGATAGACTGAAAACCTCTGTGAGTGGTATATCACCAGAAGCAGGAGCCAGGAGTGGTCATGCAGAAGGTACATTATCTGTTCCAAGTAATGGTTAAGCAAGAGGTCCCTGCCAGGGATCTCAAAAGAATCCACAAAATATTTCATGATACAAAGGACCAGTACCTTGCCATGTGCTATACATAGGACCCCAATTTATATCACAGAAGACTAGCCACATTAGAACTTGCTTTTTTCTTCTAACCATGCTTCTTTCTGGCATTCAACTTTGAAGAAGCCAGAAATAGCATGTAAAGTTAGAAAGTAGGAAAGTGAAGAAAGGAGAAGAATGGAAAGAAAGAAAAAAAGAAAGGGAAGGAAGGAAGAAAGGAAGGGAGGGAGGAAGGAAGGAAAAGAAACTGGCCATGTTCCCTTTCCCCACTACAGACTTCTAAATATGGATCAAGCCTAAACTACAGTGGGGAAAGGAGAAATTTAGAATTAGATAGGATATTAAAAATGTGATATTAAACTTAACTGGAGCTAACTTTTTTTAATGGTATATAGATGATTGTCCAGCAATGATTCAACCCTCTCTACATCCTGGAGGAGCACGCATCTCTACTTATTCAAATATGTTGGCTGGAAGTGACTGTGTGAACATTCCAAGCCTAGACCTTTAGTTAGAAGCATGAGTGTTTTTTTGTCACCTCTCTGGGACCTCTGGCCTCACTACAAAAAGAACATGTCCCAGAAAGTCTCTGCCCCTCCAGCTGGGGCCCCAAAATAGACAAATGAAGTAGAGCCACCACAGGCAATCTGCATAATTGCAGCCTGAAGCAAGCCACTCAGCCGAACCACTTGTCTATGAGCATGAGAGTCAATGCTTATGGCCCTGAGTTTGGGAGTAATTGTTATTATGCATCATTATTGTGGAAATAGCTGACTGAGCTCAATAGTAATACATTCAAGTAGATTAAAAGTCAAAGAGAATAAAAAGACATTCAGTGAAAAGTTTCCTTCCCTCTACAGTTACCCCAGCCAACAACTTCACCTTCCCATGGGCACATATTTTTATTAGTTCCTTGGTGTTATTCCAAGTAGTATTTAATACACATATAATTAAATATAAATATGTATGTTTTCCCTTTATTACATATTGGTAGGTTATTATGTTCACTCTTCTGTTTTTTTCCCACTTAATATTTTGTTTCAGTACATAAGGAACATCTTCATTCTTTTTGCCACCACATGGTATCCATTATATTAATGCATGGATTACAATTTCTAATACAGTACCTGAAAAGTGATCAAGAGAAGTTAGGGGATCTGCTCAATATATTGACCAGGGGTAGTCACGGAGAACTAAGGTAATGGGATTGAAAGGCTGTGTTAGGAAGAGAAAAATTATTTCCTGCCTTGAACCCTACTGAGCCCAGTCCATTCAATAAGCCAGTTGTTAGGATTAAATGACTTAATACATGTAAATCACTTAGAAAAGTGTTTGGCACATGGTAAGAGTTCAGTATATATTTACTATTATACTTAACAATCTGAGGTCCACCCCAATCAACATATTAGAAAACTCTCTGAGGTGGCATCAAGGGGCATCTTGCCACTCACCCCAAACTTTTAAGTTCTCACCCCTCTTTTCTGCCACATTTAATGTAATTGCTCCCTCCTTTCCTTCTCTCTAGCTTTGGCTGTACTTGCATCATACAACATAGAGGGGTTTCTCCCTCCATCCCTTGGAGAACATGCATGCAGTGTCCTCATCCCTTCCCCTTATTGTCTGTGTTTCACACATCTCTGTCCTCTTAGGACCTGCATCATATAGATTTGGAAGTCAGACAGACAGGTTCAAATCTGAGCTGTGTGTGCATTCTTGTGTGACCTTGCTATGCATCATTTTTCTATTTTGTAAAATGGGGAGAATTATATGTCACAAGATTTTTGTGAAGTTTAAATGAGATGCAAATAACATGCCTAGCACAGAGTAGTCTCTCAATAAATGTTAACTCCCTTAACTCCAATTTTCTCTCCTGTCTTTTTTTATTGTCTTGTCTTTTCCATTTCGTGACTTCACCTACTATCTCTATGTAAGTGACCCTAAATCCCTATAGATCACCTCATTTCTATTTTGCAAATGAGAAACTGGAGTCTTGCTCTTTCTCAAGTTTCCAAGGAGCTATCAGATATCAGAAAAAGATGTCATTGGCCTCTCCATTGCAACAGATCCAAACCTCTCTTTGCCCACTGATTCCAAATTATTCTCTCTGCTTGACTCTCTTATCTGTGAGTGACACTAGTCACCCATTCTTCAAACCATGTTTGATTCTTTCTTCTCCCTTCCTTGTATTTCTATTCTTTTGCCCAGCCCATACATTCACAATAATTTTTATGTAATTAAAGTCTTCAAAGCTAGGAGGAATTTAGGTGATCGCATAGGAAACCATCCCCATTGCACAGATGAGGAAAACAGAGGCCTGGAAAAGTAAGGGGAGGTCTAGTTAGAGGAGAGGTAGGACTAAGATCTGAATCCTTTGAGATGCGGGACAGTGTTCTTTCCATGTCACTTCACTAATAGACGTCTTTCTCAACATTTCTGCTGCCTCCACCATGGTTCAGGCCATCATTATATCTGTTCCATTATTGCAGTAGCCTTCTACCTCTTCTCTCTACCACAGTTTATCTATATATACCTCCTGACTAATCTCATGACAGTACAGTCTGCCATTATACAGGAGTATGGCATCTATTCTAGTTCCCACAGTGTAGACCTAGGGTATTGTTTTTCATACTTGGTCATTTTGTAATCACCTTCACAACATCAGTCATATTCATATTTATATACATTTAACATTTACTTAATAGTTTATCAACTCAGCCTTACAAAGACTCACTTTCTCTTTCCTTAACTTCATCCTATGCAATAATAATCTGTGAAATCATGAGTTTGGTACACTAGTATATTTTTTGAATGTATGTTGAAATATATAGTACCATTAAAATTAAAAGACAATTTCCTGTATGTCACCAAAAACCATGTCAAATACCACATTTTGCAAGACACTAAACCAGCAAATGAGTGAAAATCCAAGGATGGTTGGTTGAAAGAATTTTCAAACAATTAGAATGTTCTGAAAATTAGGTAGTAAGTTTACTCTCACTAAAGATATGCAAGTCAAGATTGGTTAATCACTTTTAACGGATATTGTAGAGGGATCATATGCATTAAAAACATAGAATAGATTATCCTTAAGGTTTTATCGAACCCTGAGATTCCATGATTTTAGAGACTAATCTAGTACTTTTTAATTAGTTACTATCAAATTATTGTTTTGTAGTATAAATTTTAACTCACTCGTCTCCCATGAGAAAGTTGTGATTGTTCTCTATTGCCTTCTAAATGAAGTATTTTGTGAAATGAGTAGATTACTCCTTCCTTTCAACTTGGAAGTTTCTAATGAATAAAACCTACTTATTTCTTCAATCATATAATTTCTTTTCACTTACACTCCTCCAGACTCTCATTTTAGCTCCTCTCCCAAAAGAAGACACTTCAACCCCAAGTCTAAGGTCATTCCTTAAGTAGGAACTACATTAAGCCAATAGAAGGCATGAGTCTTTTAATTCTTTTAGAGTTAGGAACATTTTTGCCTCATACTAGATCACAGAATTAAACCTAGACTACTCCAATTCCTGAATTTCTATTTTGTTTCCTATTTCTTTAAAAAAATAAAAACTACAATATTCCTCAAAAGGGTGAGAGGGTCTAGACTACTAATCTCTCTCTCTGAAGAAAAGAAAGAGAATTTATAGCTTTTAATGGTTGTGAAAACCAGGAAATAATAGAGAAATCATGCATTCTGCAGGAATTCTCCTGAGTGTATTAAATTAAACTGACAGCGTTGATATCGCTATTCATGTTGAAATAATTAGCAATTCTAAGGCTATTAATGGTGTATTGTATCACTGTTTTAGAACTGGTAGGATGAATGCAAAAACCTTTTGGTGACTTTTGCTCCTACTAAAATTTAATTAGCCTTAGTTACTGACCTCATGTTTTATGTAACAGTACACTCCAAAATGATCTCATAAAGAATTGAAGTTTTAGAAGAAAGTCATTCTTGCTTTAAAAACTAGCATCACATAAAAGTTCTCTGAGTGTTTTTTAACTACTTTTGCAAAGTATTCTTATAATTGCTAACATTACATATGGGACTGACTGATTTTGAATTTAATTGAAGCAAAAATGCATCTCTTTGACAAGGTCACTTTTTAAAGTGGAGTTGCACTACTTTGCATTACAGTTCTGATTTTTTTCTTTCTAAATTAACTATGATCTATAAAATTATCGATAAAGAGTAATACCTTGGCCATCAAATATTAATAATGATTACAAGAGGGGGAAACTACATTTAACGCACATAAAATTTATGGATGGTAATGATCTCTACTAAATCTGGAAGACTGGATCTGTGCAGCTGGGGGTGGGCAATGCATTGGGGTTCAATGGAAAGATCTGAGCCAGAACAGCTATGCTTCATAAGAGATTGGAGACTAGGAAGTCTAAACTAGCTGAGACCAAACAAAGGCTTAAAAACAAAACAAACAGGAAGTGCCACAGATGGTGAGGTGGTGTTATTGTTTGGGGGTAGGTGGGAAGGAGTTAATCCACCAGTATCTCTATGTTGCTTAATTGGAGTTTTATTAATGCTTTGTGATTGTTCACATTGTTCTAAAAGCACATTATGGAAATGACTATTTTGTATTAATAGATCATCTTTCTTTGACAATTTTGTACATATTGGACTTTCTGCTCTTTAAGAAAGTTGCTACTAAATGTACCCTCCTCATTCTGAGAAAAAGGTATCTGAGAAAAAGGTAAAGGATGTTCTAATCTTCCCCCTGGTGGGTCAATTGGCCCAGAAGCTTACACTAAACTTCCTTTTGAGCTAAAGCCAGAATCATGCTGATCAAATGAAGCATGAGAGCTCAATATGCTCAGAGTGCAATGTTTGAGCTACATGTGGCTCTTTTTCATGCAGCTTTCAGTTCTTTAAGGCCTCTTATTTCAGTATTACAATTTTATTATGCTAGAAGCTACCGAGCATATAGTAGTCAAGGGGCTCTCTTGGTTAATAGTATTTGCAAATATCACTTGAGGCAGGGTTGTTACTTCGGGATGAGTCACAAACTGTGAGCATTGCAGTGATAGCTTTATGGAATGAGAAGCAGCCTGGTGGGTTGGAAAGAGCATGAACCCCAGAGGTAAAAAGAAACAAAACAAAACAATACACTGGGTTCAAGGTTCGACTACTTGTAAGATGTGAATGTGGACAAATCACTAAATCCTTGGGAGCTTCTGTTTTCTCGGCCATAAAATGGAATCAATATATTGACTCCCAGTTTTCTTGTGAGAATCAAATGAGATAATATATATTAAAAATACTTGAATTTCCAAAGAACTGTTATTAATAAAGATAACTCAACTTGGCCGGGTCAGATCATGCTCTCATTTGGCGCTCCCTGAACAGGATACATGAGCTACTAGACGCACTCCTCTTCTGGTTCTATCCCATCTCTACAGAGAACAAAGGGTTGTACTAATCCTATACATTGTGAAGTAATTTATTGTGCCCATGATTCATGTCATATTATGATCAGTCAAGTTTATATCTATTGCCTGCTCTGTATGGAGCTACATGTTAGGCCCTTTGGAGTTAAAAAAAAAAGTGATTAAAAAGAGGAGTATAATTAAAAAACTGAATAGACACATCAAAGAGCTAAAGAAGGGATGTGAAAAATATATGAGGTGAAACGAAGCTATCTAGGTATTCATAGATTACTGAACTGTGTCAATAAAGGAGGCTTAATTAAAGAGGCAACATTTTTAAAAGGTCTGGTCCTGGAATAGCAGAGTACAAGGGGGAATGGCATCTTCTGGGAGAAAGAATAGTACGGACAGCAAGGACCTAGTCCATAGCCTCCTGAAGTTGCCTGTTTCATCTAACAATCATATATTCTCCCCTTGCTTCTCCTCCTGACATTTGTCTTGACTGCTGTAGAGATTAAATATATATCTGCCTTTTAGAAGCATAAATCCTAAAATAAAATTAAAGCAAAAAATGAACTCTATTAGGAAGATTTTAAAATATTCCACATATGCCCTTCCAATAAAGATGGCTTCTTGGAAAAGATGATTTTTTTTTTTTTTTTTTTTTTACACAGTGAGCTTCAATGGACACACATATACGTTCCTAGTTTTTCCTTTTTCTTTTCTTTTCCAAGTGAAAGCAGGGTTGGGTTGGGCTTTTTTTTGGTTTTTTTTTTTTTTTTACTCATAGATACAATCCAGCACTAGAGGTCGAAAATGTGAGTTTTGTGTACGATGAGAATTGGTGACCTTGGGCAAGTCACTTATCCGCCTGAATCTCAGTTTTTCTACTTCAAAATAAAAATTCTTTGTGCTAGCCAGAATTTTTACAACAGAGTATATTGAATTCTTCATAAAAGAAAAAATACTATAAAGATTATTTATTTCTGTTAATACCCTCTTAAAATCTAAAATACCTGTAAAAAAAAACTTATCAGCCTTCCTTGAGCACAACATTTTCATAATAGTTAACTCTTATGTCAGCTGGAACTGAGCCATAAGAAAGTCTGCGATAGATAAGAAAAGCTTAAGATGAAACTTGGCCCTTGTTGAACGGAAGTCTATGACCCGGAGATGCACAAAAAGGTATCCAACCAAAGAAGAAAGGATTATTCTACCTCATCGTGGATGACTGCTCTTCTGCTTTTATTGAAAATTTTCTAAATCCTCTACTAATTACTGCTAAATGTATACATGAATTAGCCACTCAACCAGAATAGTTAAAATTTCCTTCCAATTATATTTCTGGACTTTAGCTTCTCAAGCTAGTCAGGAAAAACAAAGAATTCCATTAAAAAAAAAGCTAACTTCTCTGAGATCTTCCCCATAAAATGATCAGGAAAGATGCCTTCTTTAATGACAGTATGATGCGATACAGTATAAATCAAAACAATGTGGGAGAGGGTATCTGATCCAGAGGCCTACTTTAAAAAAAGTAACAAGTGAGTAAAAAAAATCATGAATTCACAGTATCTTCAATAATTCTACATGGTGTTCAAAAACAAGGACTTACCTCTCATTAATGCAAGAGAATGTAAGAAATGCTATGCTTTATTTTCTCACATGAATTTTAGGTGAAGAATTGAAAATGGATTCTTTGAGTTGACAGCAACTGTAGTCAAATCCCATCCTCTAACCCCATCCCCAAAGGTCAGGAAAAGCTCTTGAAAGTGGCTTATTTTACATCATAGCCCCAGGTTAAGCCAAAATAATCCAAGAGGAGGAAAACAACAATCATAACAACAAAAAAATTCCCACAGTGAGCTACACACCCCAGATGCCCAGACTTTCCATGGGATCTTAATGAGGGTCAGAGGTCAGTGCTAAGGAGCCTGGTGAAACAGTGAGAACCAAGATCCTGTTTCCATTTTAATGCCCTTGTGTTTATGTTTTGCGCTCTGCAGGGGAAAGACGGAGACAATCCCACTTCCAGGGAGGCCAGAGAAAAATGCACTGGATATAGTAGTTTGACAGAAAAATAGGGGTGTTCCATGAGGCCAAGGGTAGCCTCAGTTCAGAAAAACACAGAACTGCCAAAAAGTATACTGTTAGCTGAAATTTCTCCTCCAGCACTGGCCTAAAATTACAGTACGTTATGAAAATAAAGACCATTGTTTTCAATCTGCCCCTTCACCTCTCCACCCACACAAGTCCAGAGAAGGCTGCCCGTGTTTAAATTTAGCGGAGATGTTAGTGACATAATAGTCATGAGCCAGCTCAACATTCCAGTCTCCCAATTTGTCACGCCTGACCTTCCTATCGCACTCTGATAAACTTCATTCTATTACAGCTGCTTATTTTGTTTATCTTAGAGACTCAGATTATAGTTTATCATTAATTTAAAGTTACCTGCTTTCTTGGCCACTATTTCAGTCAAAACTTGTTTTCCTCTCTACAGAATAATTTTCCCCTATGGGTAAAACGCTAGATGCCCTCCCACCAACCCTTAAACTTCCATCCCTTTCTCAGCTCCTGAACCTTTGATAACCTTTGAAACTAGATCCAAATCAACATTTCATGGAGTTCCTGAGCTTACAGCTTTGGGATAACTTTAGCTTCTGGTTTCCAGGACAGGCCTAGCTGGAAATCCTGAAACAACATGAGTATGTTCATCCTAGAGGAAAGTCCGATGGGGATCGGAAATGCCAGTCTCTTCTATTCTGACCTCACCAAATGTCTAGTTTGTCCTTACTGAGATTTAGAAGGAACTAGTTTCACAGACCATTTTGTGGTTAAACAGATGAGAGAAAATGATATGACAGCCTCATCCAAGAGACCAGGGAATGCGGTTCTTCAGCCTAGGTCTAGTACTAAAAATAAAATAAGCCACAGTCCCTGATGGTTAGCAATAGCGAAGTTTATTGAAGCCCTATCCTGTACCACATCCTGGGATGTGCACTTTTTTTTTTTGAGGGACTTTTTTTTTCTTTTCCCTTTGTGCTGAGTCTCGTGTCACTTGCCCATAGAGGGCAGCATTCAGAGGCCTTGCATGGTTTGCTTCAGACCAGAGTTCCTGGATTTTATATGGATTATCTCCTTGAATCCACCCAACGGCCCTATGATGGTAGTTATTTTTATTCTCCCCATTTTATAGATGAGAAAACTGAGGTTCAGAGAAGTTAACCTTACAGTTAAAATGCTAAGAAGGGCTAGAGCCAGGTTTGAAACCCAGTCTTGGTTGAGAGGCAGCAGCCTGTTCTCTTCACTAGGGACACATTCTGTTAGCCTATGGCTGTGTGCCAGAATAACCTGATGGATTTTGATACTGTACACCCACCATCAATACCGAGTCCCAGAAAGATTCCATTCTCTAAGTCAGGTTGGGTTGCAAACATCTGCATATTTAAAAAAAAAAAAAAAGTCTACCCAGGTCATACAAACCAGAGTTGGAACCACTGACTACTATAGATAATAATGTAGGTCAGGGACATCCCCGGTGGTGTAGTGGTTAAGAATCTGCCTGCCAATGCAGGGGACACGGGTTCGAGCCCTGGTCTTGGAAGATCCCACATGCCACGGAGCAACTAAGCCCGTGCGCCACAACTACTGAGCCTGCGCTCTAGAGCCTGCGAGCCACAACTACTGAAGCCCACGCGCTGCGCAACAAGAGAAGCCACCGCAATGAGAAGCCCATGCATTGCAATGAAGAGTAGCCCCCCCTAGCTGCAACTAGAGAAAGCCCACCCGCAGCAACAAAGACCCAATGCAGCAAAAAATAAATAAATAAATTTATTAAAAAAAAATAATAATGTAGGTCAATAGATTTATGAACTGTCAAGCACTCCATGAATGCTTTTAGAATCAATAGGCTCCTTGTGGGCAGAGAATTCATCTTACAGATCCTTGCATTATTTTTCCGCTGCATTCGTTGAACAAATATCTACTAAGTGCCTACCATATTCCAGGAAGAGCAAGGGTCTTTCATAAACATCAGACAAGGTCTCTGGACTCATAGAGCTTCAGCCCAACTCTGTGATACCCTATGACAAAGCAGTGCCACAATGGGCATTCAAGACTCAACTATTGAATTGTTAAAGTATTTAGTATATGTATTGCTTTGCTTTAACCTTTTAATTGTAGTTTGGGGCAGATATAATCTCTAAGAATCACCTTTTTAGTTAAGTACTACAGGAAAAGATCGTACAGCCTGAATCAACAGTCTTCTAGTACCATCACCCCAACCTCCTTTCTTTTAAACACTAAGCCTCTGCTTCTCTGTGGTTTGTAGCACAAACATGATGCTACCTGCTCATCAGTGGGGAAGATGCTTTTGATTTTCTTTTCTAATACTGGTATTGGTTCTATGTTCTCAATTCATCGTTTTGGAGACCTTTGAAATCCACTGTAAAGTGATAGTTCAGGTTGACTACATTCCTAAGTTCTCAAATTTTAGTTTGGTTTACCTCAAGTTTCCCCTTGGCTATAAATCAAGCATTTTTGTTATCATAACCAAAAAAGCAAACAAAGAAACAAGATTTATTGTTTAAAATCCTAAAGAATCCTAAAAACATGGGTTGTACGCTTAGAATTTTCTTTTTTTTAAACAATTTTTTAAGAAATTTGTTTTGTCTTGGTTTCTATGCCTAACAAACAGGAAGTATTCCAGTAGCAGTCACAGATTAATGCATTTCAGGAATGTAAACTGTTAATCTAAAGAAAAAAATTATACCTGTGAACTAGCATATACCAAAGTATATAGCTGAGATGACTTAAAATAACAGTTTTCTTTCATGAGACAAATATCCCTTCTTTAGTGATCAGCTCTCTACTGGCAACTCATTTTCATGCCATTCCACATTTACTTTTTCTTAAGATAATGATTGTAAAAATAAGTATCTAATAAATCACTCCTTAAACTGAAAAAACAAAAACAACCCCCTTTCCAATCTTTTTTTTCCTCCTTTAAGTTGCTCCCCTTTTAAAATATATCTAATTTCAGGAAATTTTCATGATTTTGTTTTACATGAGCATGAAAAATAAGCATACGTAATATTTAACAGTAATAATTCAAAAATAACTTATATATTTGATATTAAACATTTCCCAAAAAGCCAAGTCCTTCTTTGGCTGTCTAAAAGAGGTGATACCTAAAATAGGTGATTGGAGTCCAATCTAGGAACTTCTGTTTAATTGGAATCATGACCATGAACTTGGGAAACGAGATCAGGCCAAAAGTTTGACTTCTCTTTGAGGCAGTTTTTTAAGAGTGAAAATAAAAGATTCATTTACACAGAGGTTACTCTAAGGACCCTCACAGGCAGTCTAACAAGGGAAAAGCATTGTTATTAAAAAGGAATGCAGAGGAATGGAGGGTAGAATCATCTGGTTGGTGACCCTAACCTCAAGAGCCTAAGCTTGCCTCTCAAGGGGCAAACTGGAAACAGAGTGAGGCCCAACAGAGTCTGGGTGATCTCTCTGGACCAGAGAACTTGAAATTGGGCCTGAGAACCTTTTCACTTGTTTTGCAGTCAGACTATAAACAAAGATATTTTTATTCCCTTCTGAACAATTTCCCTTTCCAAACACCATTTGTCAATCAAGTTGGGCATATAGAGCATACTCAAAGGTCTGTGAAAGAAAACTTCCCTATGTAGGCTTGAGTAGCATCCAACCCAATACCCAGTGCCTATTTTTTGAGTCTCTTCTGCTTACTAAACACTGGAAAGTCAATGGAAAATAAGACAAGCAGGGTGAGGAAGGAGAGTATCAAGAGACCTGAGATGAGGCTGGGAACTGTGTCATAAATAATGGAGTAACATTTGCTCAATGAATCAGTTCTATAAATTGCAATCATACCAAGGTTTTTTCTATATAGTATTTTTCTATATAGTTTTTTCTATATAGATATTCACTATATCTGAAAGTTAAAATCTAACAAAATAAAAAGTAACAAAATCTATAAATTATTTTATTACACAGTTGAATTTCCATTTACTTTATTTTATATTTTTGTTGTTTTTGTGTGTATAAGAAGAGGGTCAGAATGCATAGCATCTAGAGGAAGTAGCCACGGAAATCAAATTTTCATTACACTTCTCCATGGCCCTACTACAGCTAGATGCCTTAGAGTTGTTTTACAACCCACAGACGGGCACTTAACTGTGAGATGTTTGTAAAGAATAAACTTTGGGGTATGGGACAAACCTTTTAAAAACAAGCAGTCTCACATCAAGCAAATAAATGTTTTGAATAAGTTGAACACCTTCTGTTTTCTTCAGCTATAAGGACATTTTACACCTCAGTCAGTTCAGATAATATCTTAGTGTTTTGGGCAGTGTCTCTTTCATTGTCAAAAGGATCCAAATGATCTTCTACTAAAAGCATATCTTTTTTAATCAGTCTAAAAGTAATGGATATTTCCTTTTCTTTTTTAAAGGCATCTTAATGAAGAGAAAAATAATTAAATTTCTCCTTCTTTCTAAGAAACACATTTCCTACACTTCTACCCCAATTAGCCCATTAAAAAGTTACCAGATCTTTAAAAAAAAAAAAAGCATATATATATATAATATATATATATTATATATTATATATATATATATATATATATATATATATATATATATATATATGGTATTGAATCTGAGGTCCCATGGGGGCTCACCAGATATAAGCAGAGAAAATAGGATTTGATCCCTTTGGAGTGGTTTTAATACAAAATGTTCCTATTTAGGTTTGATTAACTGCTCTCTAAAGGGGTCTTAACACTAGAAAATGCAGGCTTTATAAACTCCTTAGCTAAGGATGCAAAGTTACTTATTTCACAGGTATATGCAAAGATTCATCATATTATTATATCAGATTGGGTCAAATTGTAGCACTTCAGAAAGTGTGTGTGCTTTTCAAAGAGGTTAAGGAAAGTGGGCTCCTGAAAGTCTCAGATAGATAGCACAGTGGGAAGGAAACAAAACGCCCTTCTGTTTTCCATTAAAGTTATGTTCTGCACCAAGTTTGATTGCTAAACATCTGGCAGTCTTTTCTCTGATAACGTAGTTCAATAGGGTGGACAATGCTAAGCCTTTGAAGCTCTCCCTGTAACTCTTAAGTGGTAGGTGAACAAGAGAAAGAGATAAGAACTCTAGATCTTTCCCTTCTATCAAAATTGGCAGAACAGGTTTACAGTCTTCTCTTATTTTCTTTATTCTTTGAGGTCTCATTATTCCCTTTCCCTTGAATAGGATATAAGCAAAACACAGAGAAAGTCAGTAAAACGTTTTACCCATCTCCACAGCCAGACACAAAGCCTTCTGGCTTTTCCTTCACTGTTAGAAAGGAACCAAGAACTGACTGAAATATTCATAATCATTCCTTTAAATTCTTTGGGTAAATCTGTAGTGAGAGAGAAAAGAAATATCCGAAGTGATAAGATCTGAAAGATTTTCCTATATCCTTTGGCGCTGATAATATTATGTATCACTTGTTTCCTGAAGAGTCTTCTCTTCATTTATCCATGCTATCATCTTCAACAACAAGAAGAGCTTATTTTATTTTATTTTTTTAGAGCTTATTTAAATTATGAATCTGCATTTTGAAGCTGGAAAAAAAATGTAAAAATCACCTAGCTCAGCTTTACATTTTAAAAAGGAACTGTATCTCAAAGAAGCAAAATGACTTGCTCAATGGTGCACAGTTATAAAAGAATAATTGATGTGGTTTACAATAAGAATACAGTAAAATAATTTTTACAAATAAGGACATGGAAGTTTATGAAACTAAAGGAGGGAGAAACAAAAGCCTATGATGCAAGAGTCCTGTGTAGATAACTAGAGATGCGTTGGTTACAGATTTGCTTTTGAGACTCCTAGCAACCAATGAAAACAAACAAAAAAAATTATCTGTTACATATTCACCGTCCATAGATTTTTAAAACACCAGTTTTTACCCAGATTCTCATTAAGAAGTCCCTGCATTACAGTGTGAATCATCCTAGAGTAAATGCATGCCTACAATAGTAAGTTCCATGAGGATCATGTCCCTCAAAACAGTCTTATGGCATAATGCTGAAAATTCAATAAGCTCACTCCTATTAGAGACCAAAATGATTCCATGTAGGTATATAGCCTTGAGGTCTGGCTTTATCTGGGAGAAAATTTGTATGAAGGAATGGAAGGACTAAAGATCTTTCAACACAGATTTATTGACTGAGCACTTACTCTTTGCCAGGCTGTATTCTAGGAGCTTTATGTTCATGAACCAATCTCATCCTCAGCAACCCTGTGAGATACATACTAAGTCTTCCAGTTTTACAGATGGGGGAAATAGGTGCATGACTTGACCAAGTGCATGCAGCTAGTGAGAGCTGGAGACCTGAACTCTGGCTCCAGAGCCTGGGCTGTAAGCCAGTCCTGCTGGACTCCCTAGTAGGCCATCTTTCTCTCCTATGTGTGCTAACATTCTTTCAACAGTTCTCAGCCATAAGGTCTACTAATAAGTAAATATTGATATCTTTTTGGAGAGTATAGTGCTGTTTTTCCAACCTGTACAACAAAAGTAGCTGAAAGTTGATATTTTTAAGCCCTGAATCCATGCTGAGGAGAAACTATTTCTTAAATTAATTTTTACCAAAACTAATCAACCCTTAGAAATGCTAAAAAAAAAAGGACAGTTTTCTCCTGATCGCTGTAGGAAAATAGAACAAGAAATGCAAGTCAAGTTCCAGGGCTCCCATTGAAATAATTCACCATAGAAAAGGCTCCTGACACCAGAGGGAAAAGGCACTTCTGTTAACACTTCTAAATGTCCCTTAGCCATGCTCTCCTACTTACTTTGTAATGATTGCATGTTTTCCCTTTGGGCCTACTAAAGTATTTAATTGCAATTACACTCATTTACATAGCAGATGAGGCTAATTGCTGGTATTAGTTACCAAAAGTATGCTTGTATTGTGAGGGTGAAAAAAATGCCCTACAGAAAAGAAAACGACTTTGCCTCTAATTAAGGAGTTATGAAGTCAGAATGAGCTGGCTCCAAGGTGCAAATATGAAATTGAGGGCTTTCAGAACTCTATAATGGTTTTTTATGACTCCATCTCACTTCCTTGATTACACACAATGTTTAGGGACTAAAGATAAATACAGTGCAACGTTCATAGTGCTGACCTGATTGCTAGTCACATTCTCTCACACGTAGATTGAAATAAATGCAGTTGTCTGGCAAACCCATGATAAATGGTGGGTTATGAGTACCTGGTCTTTATTTACTTGGCTATTCAATTGCTAATTCTGGCTTCACGTATTGCAAGAGCAGCTTTGGCATCATCAAATACACACAAATCGGTATTTGAAGCTTGTTAGGCATACTTGATATAGAATAAACAAAGAAATAATGAAATGTGGTACAAATTTTGGGGGGAAGACCAAACGTTAGAGACCTCTAGATGTACTGTTCTTCCCTGAGTCATTTCTGTGTTGGCACTATAATGTCTAAAAATGGAACTTTGCGGCGACCTACCTTGAGGACGCTTACAATCTCACTGAGGAGACAGAATTCATACCCCTGAAACCATACCCATATATGTATGTTCCCACCTATTTAATGCCAGAACGACTTAAGGCAGAATGGTAGCCAACAATAAAAGATGGCAGTATTTAGTACTAACTATAAACCAGAAGGTCAGAAAGGCAAGCTGTCAGAAAGGACAGGAGCCTTTTGAGAAGGTGTCATAAGAAAATGTCTTCTCTTAATAAAGATCTGCAATGAACAAATACGCAACAACTCTCACAGTCACAGAATTCCAACTGTGAATTGGAATCAAACTCAGTTATTTAAGAGTTTCCGTTTTTTACAATGATTTTTCACAAGTAACATTTTTTTTTCGTTTCTCATTCCTTTCTTCTTCTTATTTCTGGCTTCCCACCATCACCTCCCACACCTTCTCTTAAACTGTGTTTTTAGAAAGAGAGAGAGAGAGAGAGAAAAAATGAAGGAAGGAAACAAGGGAAGAGAAAGAAGGAAAGGAAGGAAGGAAGGAAGGAAGGAAGGAAGGAAGGAAGGAAGGAAAGAAGGGAGAAAGAAAAACTTTTCTGGCCTTAAAATATACTTGCTCTGTTCATTTTCTCTTTACTGAACGCTTAGTTATAAAAATATTACACTGTACAGTGTTCAGTTACCTATGCAGGTCATTTCATGAAATGAGTCTGGCTGTCAGCCAAGCTTCTGCCTCTCCCTTTGCTCTTTGTTCAAAAAAAAAAAAGTATTGAGGGAGAAAAAAAAGGAAGAGAAAGGATAAAGAAAATCCTCCATGCCACCAAAAACTGCATTCCATGGATGCCATGGCCTCACCCTTCTTAGTAAGCATTCTTTTAAAATATAAGCCCTTGATAAACCAATCCCAGGTGGCATAATGACAGGGTCAGCTGAGTGTTATTTTTTAAATTTGTGTGAAAAATCCATTTTGAGTTTCATCTCATCTCTGGGGCACTCAGGCAGTGCAATCACTAGGCTCTGGTGCCAAATGTAAACAGGACATCCTTTCAGATATCCAGGTCCAGCTGGTGAGAACACACACCCACTAGTTCTTGCCCAGTTCGGGAAACCGACCCCAGTCCTTTCATAGAGAGATGCTGAAGCAGGGAAACCTACTCCTGCATGTGGGATGTAAACAGAATCCTTCAAAACATCTTTTTCTCGCTATTGTTTGATGTGTTCCTCCCCATCTCTTAATTCTTTTTACACCACAGCAACACCTGCAGGCTAAAATTGTCACAAACACCCCATGGTTGTGATTTGTCACAAAATTTTCCATTCACTGGGGAGATTTTATATCTTAGACCCTGGAATCAGAGAATGTTAGGGCTAGAAGACATTTGAGAGATCATCCAGTACAATTTTTTGATTTTTCCAGTTAATAATAGATGCTGAGGAGTACAGAAAGGGTACAGCCCTTAAGTAGCCCAATCTCCCGGTGAATCACCGCCTTCAGTGCTCTTGGGAAAAGGTGGGTCATAAAGAAACAAAAACATGAATCCTACTCTGAAGAAGGTATAAATGTATATTCTTACCATTTCTCTGCATAACACAACACTTAAAATGAGATATTATATTAGCAAGAGTACAACAAGAATTATAGACTTTCAGAGGTTAAAGGCATCTGTGAGAAATGACTAGTAAGAAAATGCTTTAAGTAAGAGGTGAAGTTCTCACAGCACTCTCCACCTCCATGCTGGTAAAGGATAGGAAATATTCTCAGTCAGAAGTGTAAGAATGGCTGACTCTAATCCTCGTTGATAAAAAGTTACTTTTACCTCTACTGCCTTTTATTTCTTTTATCTTTTACATCTTCCTTTCACTTTTCCCTACCCCGTTGTAAAGTTTGAACCCCGTTTCAAATTTTACACTACCACTCTTGGGCATCTATCCAACTCAGCTGACTTACCCGGCTTTGGAAATTGCTCAAAGTAGCAGGTGGTCATCTGGCTGGTCTTCGTTAGTTCAGTTCTCCACTCACCCCACCCATCTCTATCACAAAGAGGTGATTCGATCAAGGTTCAATGGCTGATCCAAGTTGGGTCAATCCACTTCTCCCAGGAATTTGGAATTAGATTATCAGAGAGTTCAGTTAGTTTCAACATGCGATTGAAAGTATAACAAATTCCTGTGAGAGCTGTGTACTGGCCATCTGTACCTGAAGCAGAAAGATAGCTGGAGCTGGCTTTTTTAGGCACTACTTCAATCCCTTTCCAAAGACTGGCTGCACTCTTGCCCTCAGGTACCTAGCGATGTCCCTGTATTCCTACAATAAATTCCTAAGTAGTTTGAGTTGTTTTCTGTTGCTTGTAACCAAAGAGTCTTAACTAAACTTAAGTCCTAGACTTGAATATTTTCCCAGTAGTTCCATGTGAAAAAAAAAATGTCTCCTTTCCCTGACCATCTAATTCCAGAACCAACCTATCCCCAAGCATTAAGAGTGAATCCAAATTTGTCCATATCTATTTTCGCCCTCTGGATCTGTCAAAGGAATAGCGTGGTCAAGTTCAAACAGGATTTAAGACCAGTTAGCTAAAATCAGATTCCTCCTAGCAGCTTTTAAAATAATAAATAAATTTAAGGAAGTACCTACTGGGATCTCCAGTGCTGCCTAACACCTACTGTATTGACTTATCAGAGCAGTCCCACTTTAAGTAAGACTTGAAATAATATTGTTACTTCATGTTTTTACAAGCTAATATTTATATAATTTAATATGGTAGTTTGCTTTTCTAAAGTAATTAATAAAGCAAAAATATGCTTATATAATTGCATGGGACAATTATTTAAAATAAAATATTTATAAAAGAAATTTGGTTTTATAATAAGAATTCCTAAGTAAATCTGAGCAAAGAAACAACTGACTATGGTTAAAGTTGATTTCACTAATTTCATGTACAGGTCTGAAGAGAAGAAAATATCTATGAGAAGACTGAACATTTTCATTGGACTATCAACGTACATTGCCCATTGTCAGGCAAATACATCAGGAATAACACTTTTAGGGACATTGATCCTTACAATCAGACTGATGTTTTCTGAATAATCACTAATTTCATGTTTCTTCAAGAAGGTCATAAAGACACCGAATCATCACCTCCCCCTCCTATGTCTTATTTCCTACCAATTCCCCATCAATTCCCCATCATCACCATAGATGTGCTCAGGACCAAGTCCAAGCTAAGTTGTGAAGCAGAGCTCTGTTTTAGTATCCTCTCCCAAGATAGGCTCTCAGAATCCTCACACCACCTCTACTGACCAGGGATCCTCCCTGTGGCTCACCCCACTTCCACCCCCCCCCCCACATTTCTCCTGGACAAAGCCCAATGTGCTTGGCTTCACTATCCTCCACCATCATCATTTATCTTTCTAAGTCTTTTTACCTTAGGGCCCTGTTGCTTGCTGATAAAATGATAAAGTATTTAGTGGTGTTGATAAATTAATTCATGACTTTGTCCGGTTAACTAGGTTTGCATTTTAAGAAGCCTTCTAGAGACTGTTTATACTCCAGAAGGTCAGGAATATGTCTTAACCCTTTCTACACATCCTATAACATCTAACAGGTATAGATCTGGTAATAGGTGCCAAATATAAACTTGAATTGAATTCCTAAAAAGAATTAAACCAGATGAGTCATTCTAGGTTTTTCCCAATGTCTTTCCTTCCGTCTCCCCTTCCTTCCCCACATAACCATATGTTCATGCCAGAAGAGATTATATTAGTCAAACTATATGTGGCTCTAGGTAAAAACCACAAAGTAAATTTAGAATTTAATAACTTGTTTCAATATTATGGCCCCATTGAAGTCATTTGGCCATACTTTGTCTCAATTTCCTCTTCAATGAAATGGGGTTATTATTGATCTATTACTCCTAGAAATTTTTGGTAACATTGTTTTGGTAAAAACACTTTAGGAACCTCCTAGGAAAACTGTCAGAGAAAATTAAATATGGTCTATTAATTTTTTTAAACAAATATATTGAGCACCTATGGTGCACAAAGCAGTGTCAGCTCTTATGGAAGACACAAATATGGCTAATATTTTCTGCCTTTTTTAAGCCTGCAGTCTAAAGTGGAATTTTATAATCTAGGTTGTTTTACTAATGATAAAATCACAATATAAGCAACAACATTTCTGTAACTGTTGTGCAAAAGAAACACGCATCATTTTTACTTATCTTTCAGAATTTTTCCCATAAATAAATGTGGAAAAATTATGACAAACCTCACAAATTACTAAAAGGTGTGGCCCAAAGAACTAAGGCAAGTACCTGAACAATTGTCTATGCTTGATCAGATAGCTCAGCAGAAATTGACCTTATGTCTTTATAACTGTCCTGTGAATGCCATTCATCTCTATGGACTCTAGGAATTTACTGTAGAGTGCCTTGCTAACAGTGTTCACCTTGTTAACATTAACCATGAACTTCAGGTCCTGCTGGATGTACTCAAGGGACAATATAATGCAAAACTTCAAAGCCCAGGGCTTCCCTGGTGGCGCAGTGGTTGAGAATCTGCCTGCTAATGCAGGGGATACGGGTTCGAGCCCTGGTCTGGGAAGATCCCACATCCGAGGAGCAACTAGGCCCGTGAGCCACAACTACTGAGCCTGCGCAGCTGGAGCCTGTGCTCCGCAACGAGAGGCCATGACAGTGAGAAGCCCGCGCACCACGATGAAGAGTGGCCCCCGCTTGCCACAACTAGAGAAAGCCCTTGCACAGAAACAAAGACCCAACAGAGCCAAAAATAAAAATAAATTAATTAAAAGAAGGCTCAACATTTAAAAAAAAAAACAAAAAAAACTTCAAAGCCCAGAGATAGCTAAAGAGAAATGAAAAGAACAGTTAAGCTAGGGAAACCTGGAAATTTTTGAGTGACTCTAAATAGAGTTTCCCCCAACACACACACCTGAGCCATCAGAAGGCACATCAGGTCAGATGTTTGACTGCACACTGACCCTGTCACGCAGCACAATTGCTGGAACGAATTTATATTATTCCAAGAACTATCATCTCCAGAGAGCAGATTCATCAGAAAAAAATGATGCTGTGTTATAGGGAAATGCTGAAATTTTAACACTGAGTCCCCTTCTATCAATATTACTTTCATCAAAGATGCTGCTATCTCTAGGATTAAGGCAAGTCATTATTTTTCTTCCTAGTTCCTGTTCATATGGAGGAAATGCATTTCTGAAAAGAATGGTCATTGAATGTTCACTCCAAAAACAAGCAAAGGAAATTTAAGAGTGAATCAAATTCTCTCATTCTGGACTTGGAGGCTGATCTGCCAGCTTCTTACCCAACATTCCAAGGAAACAAATTCTTTTCTAAGAATGCACATAAAAGCATCTCTCACTTCAAATTTTCCTATCTTTGGAAATCATAGTTTTTGAGTCAGGACATAAACCTAGGATTAAAAGCAGCTGTCCAAGAAGTAGGTGTGTACAGGAAATGGGAGGGTGACAGACAGGGGACATTGAAAGGGCATTTTTAACTGGCCTCTGAGAAAGCTTATGGAAAATTTTTCCAAATATTTTATGGAATGACAAAAGGAGTCAAATATTTGAAATTTAGGTAAAAACTCTTCCAATGGAGGACTATGGCAGACGTGTTAAGGCACAAACTTTTCCAACTTTAGGCTTAGGGAAGTTAATAATCTGTGTGTGTGTGTGTGTGTGTGTGTGTGTGTTTGTGTCTGATTTAATTGGGAAGTGCTAAAAATAAATCAAGTCTTGGACAATCACCTTTTTCCTTTCTTATCCAAAAATGTCCACCTATATTAATTATGGGTATCATTAACTTTGTCTCTTATTTGAGTATGATCCTACTACAGAAATTAGGATCCACCAAAAAAAAAAAAAAAAAAGAAAAAAGGATTTTCTCTACCTTCCTCCTTCTATACATTTTCAATAATAATCTTTCCTTACCACAACTCCCTATACCTTTCCCTGTGTCCACTTTGTGAATTCAGCGCACCAAGTCACAATATTAGGTTCTGAATATCAAATAAGTTTTGTTACTTGCTTGCAAAGAAAGTGAATATAATTTATTTAAAAATCAATTTACCTCAAGAAATACAACTAAGAACTTAGAGCAGAAAGATGGATCTTGGCCATCACTGTATCTCTGCAAGCTACTCTTTTTTCATATTGGTCTTTGACCTGAGCTGGTGAAAAATTTTCAGTTTCAGAGAAGCCTGGAATTTAACAAAAAAGCTAATATTCTCCCCATGTATCTGCTCCTTTTGTTATCATTTCGTGTTAAAATAGCCAGGTTGTCAAGGGCTTTGACTTTTCAGAGATGAGCACTAGAAATACATAAATACATAGATGTCTTTTTACAAAGGCTTTTTCTAACCAAATTTATCTGCAGAGGGATATAAAAGACAAACGTGTTGACAAATGACAAGATGTTACTCCCTGTAAAAATATTATTGCATGCACACAATTTCCTGTTATGGTGCATATATTGAATGCAACTTTGTTCAAGATGAACTGCATATTAAGAGAAATCTTGCCTCTGATCTGTTCTAGCTTGATTCTGAATGCTCTGGAAGTAGCTATTTAAAAAAGCTTGCCCTGAACCTAATAATCACAAATAGATGTGAATTTCCCCCAAGAGATGCCACAAATTTAAAAAATGGATTTTATTTGGATCAAAAGTAGTTTTGGCCAGAAATTGATAAAAATATTTCAGATAAAGTATATGAGGGATGTGGCTCTGGAGACACATTAGGAGTGTTACTGCCAACCTCTGCTAAAACGCACGCTCTTCAATAATGATGTACAGATAGTCATGTGGTTATTTTAATTTACTATCTATATTTCAGTTAAGTCAAAGTCTTAAAGATAAATCTGGGCATCAGAAATATTATTCATCTTTTTGAGGTTAGTTACAAACTAACCTCATAAGTGTTTATGTATAATTGGTTCTAATATATTGATTACCCAAAGAATATATATTATACTTCCAATATCTACTAGCATTAATAACAAGATCTTGTAGTCCAATTTATTATTTAGCTGAGTTGGATTATCTTTTGGTACAGATATCAAATGTTAAAAAGGATGTAACAGGAATTCATATATTCTTATTCTCCATCAAACCTGGCGTATTTAAATCTAGGTTAATATCACATCACGTTATCATAATTAATGAGTGAAAATTGAAGCCAGCAACTGGAATAAGTTACACACAAAAAGAGCAAATCTGAATGCACTTTTATTAAGCAACTCAGGACTCTTGGACATAGAACTCATTTGGCTTCAAAAAAACATGTCACGGAGGGCATCAGACCTCGGCTAGGGTTATGAACCTAGATGTCTTATTCAACTGTTGAGCCAAAATAACTCTAGCCAAAGGCTATTCAGTATTCTCAGTGTTAATTACAGTTGTCCTGGTGTTTTATGTTATGTCTGGAAAGAGCAGGACAAACAAGCCCATTCTGAATTAGACAAGGCACATGGTAGACACAACACTGAACTCCACGTCTATATTTGGGCTTCAGCATGGGCAAATCCTAACTGTGTTTGGCAGAAATGCAGGTCTAATGATCCTCCCAAGACTAATCCAAACACAGGCAAATGGCTGGTTTTAGTAAAGTTTTCATCATACCACGTTTCGTGTAAGAAATAGGTCCACTGCTTTGCCCAAATTTTATTTGAAGTCAATATTTAACTGTAAATTTTTCCTACTGTCTTCTCCAGCCTACATATCTTACAGAGCCACCACAAACAACAAGCAAAATATTTTCCCATTAGATCTTCAGGGTGGGGATTCTATTGAGGTCAGTGTTTCAGAGCTTGGTACAGGATGTCCCTTCAGCTTTCTGAATCCTGGCTCAGTGAAATCACTGATAAGCTGAGCCTTTGCTCTTGATTTCCCACAGAACTGAGGGGAAAAAAAAAGGATAGCTGAAGTGACTTGGGAGAAATGGGTAAAATGTATTTTCCCAGCACGGCAAGCTCGCCCTGCCCCCCACCACATACTCCCACACACCATCTCTGTCTCTTTTTTATTTTTTTCTTCCTCTTTGGCTTATGCTGTTCTTTTTTGGTCTCTGGCCCTAGTTATGACAGCTGATTGACATAGCTGGCAGTTCCCTTGGTGTCTGGTTAGGCAGAATTCCCCCTGCAAAACTAGGATGCAAAACAAAGAACAGACAACAGTGTAGAAAGGAAGACCGAACAAAACAAAACCAAGAATGAAGCAATGTTGTTTGCTGACAATATTTTTAAGTTTTTCAGAAAGAGAGAGCAAACCTTTAAAAGATTGTTTTAATTTTCTGTGTTATTTTTTCTTCCCTCTTCTCTTTCTAGCCATCCCTTCCCCCCACCCCATACACACCACTTTTTGGCTTCCATTTCTCCATCTGCCTTCTTCCTTGTATTTTTTTTCCTGAGTCATAAACATTTTATCAATAAGAAGTCTTCCTATTTCTTACCTTCCTCAGAGCCAAGCATTTGTATTATCTTATTTATTTTTCCACATGGAGGGTAGAATCATGATTGCATCAAGTGAAATTGTGAGCAATTATTACTCTGCCTCCTTTTATTTAAGACCTTTCTTCTATTCTTCTACAGGAAACTAGACTTCATGCTGCCCCCAATACTACCACTAGGCAGGGTCCAACACCCGCAGCCTGAGATACTCTTCACTGAAATCTTCTTACATGATAGATGGCCCTCTCTATTTTCCCTCTGTTGGGTGGATCATGTGTCTGAGAAGTTTCTCTCAGTTCTCTATCACATTTCAAAAGATCATATAAAATTACATTCATTGAACTGTTGGTAACTTAATACATCATCCCTTTGATAGTATATTCTTTTTAGTATTATTAAGGCAAAGAAATAAATATAAGCTGGAAATGCAGGCTTCAGCAACTGGCCTTCTGAATTTTTTTTTATTTTATAATGCAACTAGCTATACTGTTTAGGACAGAGATTTGTCCTATGTATCAGGCAGGGTCCTAGAAACTCCTAGAAACTCCACTTTTTCTTATAGTAACTTTGTATAAAATTTGAGCTCAATACTTTTTTATTGCTCATATTTATGCATTTAGTTTTCCTGAACTTTTAGATGGAGGCTTAGCTTACATAGCTTTTTTACCTTCACAGAGAATTCTCTTATGTTATTTTTGTGTACGGTTTATCTATCTATCTATCTATCTATCTATCTATCTATCTATCTATCTATAATATCTGATAAAGGACTTGCATCCAGAATATATAAAGAACTCTTAAAAGTCAAAACCATGAAAACAAGCAATCCAATTGAAAAATGGCAAAAGACTGAACAGATGTTTGACTTCACCAAGAAGATACATAGATGGCAAATTCCATGCATAGAGAGATAAGATACAAAGATGCTCAATATCATTAGTCACTAGAGACATACAAAACTGAAACCATGAGATACTACTACACACCTATTAGAAGGGCTAAAATTAAAAACACTGATCATGCCAAATATTGGTGAAGACGTGGAGGAACTGGAACTCTTCATACACTGCTGACAGGAATGTAAAATATTACAACTTCTTTGGAAAATAGTTTGGTAGTTTCTGAAAAACTTAAACCCACGCCTACCCTATGATCTAGTCTTTCTACCCCTTGGTGCTTACACAAGAGACATGAAAGCATATGTCCATGCAAAGACTTGTATGCAAAAGTTCATAGCAGTTTTATTTATAACACTCTCACACTGGAAACAACCTAAATATCCAATAACAGGTGAGCAGATAAACAAATTGTGACATATCCACACACTAGAATACTACTGAGCATTAAAAAAGAATGAATTAATGTTATATACATGCAACAACATGGATAAATCTAAGTAAAAAAAAAAAAAGAAAAAGATAACAAACTTTATAATGCAATTTATATAAAACTCTAAGAAAATGCAAACTAATCTACTGTGACAGAAAGCAGATCAGTGATTGCCTGGAGGGGAGCTGAGTTAGGCAGGAGGGTGAGATCACAAAAGAGCACTAGGGAACTCTCAGGGATGATGGATATGTTCACTATCTTGAGTGTGGTGAGGGTGTCACATGTCACAGCTTGTCCAGTTGCACACTTTAAATATGTGCAATTTATTGTATGCCAATTATATCCCAATAAAAATAATCTAGTGGCTTGCCTTTTGAGACTTCTTTGCTCTGTTTTCTGCCACCTACATTTAATTGACTTTCTCTTTCCTTTTTCCATTAAATTTTAATTCTACCTCCAGCAGTTCCTCCTCATTATGGGACCCTGTCCTGCAAGGGAGCCGTGGCATCAGTTTTGAGAGTGTGTGGGAGCTAAGCAAGGGCCATGGGTTGCTTGAACTTTTCAGCTCTTAGAGTAAGCAAAACCTCTTCCAGTTTGAGCTGCTTCTTAAATTGATCCACCACATTGCAGGGAGCACCTTTTATCTACTTTGAGGCTCTATTCTTCTCACCCCATTGCTTCTTTCCACTTTCTCTCTCACTGACATCAATAGCATGCAGCTCTTATGGCTGTACATGGTTTGCCCCTATACACTTGTCTTTTGGGGTTCATGAGGATACCTTATCACCTAGTTTTATCTTAAGGGTTATTATGGGGTTTTTATTTAGCTATTTTTTTCTCTCTGTTTTTATACAGATTTTATAAAGGAAATTCCAAAAACTGCACTGCCAATGCTATCTCCATCTTCTTAAAATCCGTGGTTGACCTTCTTTTGAATTTTTGAGATTCCTTTTTTTCAGGAATACTTTTCTTTCTCTGTTGACAAGAATCAAACATCGTGCTTTGGTAAGGCATCACATACTAAAATTGGTCATTCATTCAAGTAATATTTGTTGAGTGCCTCCTACATGCCAGGTACTGTTCCAAGCTTTGGAGATGCAGTGGTGAACAAGGTAGATAAGGTCCCTGCTTGCATGTGGCTTAAATTCAAGAGGGGAGACGGGCTGACAAATAAAATAAATAAATAATACATTGATATGGTCTGAATGTTTGTGTCCCCCAAAATTCATATGTTGAATTCTTAATCCCCAAGATTATGGTATTAGGAGGTAGAGCCTTTGGGAAGTGATTATAAGGGCTTAGTGCCTTTATAAAAGAGGACCCAGAGAGCTCCCTTGCCCCTTCCACCATGGAGGACACAGCAAGGAGATGATATCTATAAACCAGGAAGCAGGCCCTCACCAGCCACCAAATCTGCTGGCACCATGATCTTGGACTTTCTGGCCTCCAGAACTATGAAAAAGAAATGCTTGTTGCTTACAAGCCACCCAGTTTATGGTGTTTTGTTATAGCAACCTAAATAGACTAAGACATATAAATACAGTAATATATTATTTCAGTTTTTTAAATTGTCAGCATGGGTTGTAATTGAACCCCTGGTAATAAATGATGTCACTTGGAAAGAGTATGTAGAATTAGAAGAAACATAACCCTCAATCATATTAAAAGTTCAGGTGCAGAATTAAAAGAGAACCCATGAAACAGGCTGAGAAGAAAAATCAGAGAGATGGAAGTAGGACGGGAAATCAGGGTTAGAAAAGAAAATGGAGAAGAGTTTATAAAAGGAGGAAGATTATGATTTCATGGAGCTTGTCCATGAAGAAAGGAGAAAGGGCAGTAGCAGAAAAAAAAAGATGCAGCTCTCAACAGTTTGTTTTGTTAGAGAGAAACTTGGTGGTTTCGGTTACAGTGAGGAAGTATTAAAAAAAAAAAAAAAGAAAGAAAGAAACAGTCATTTTTATACCACTAGAATCTCTGTATGGAGCACATCCAAAAATTTCCCAGCAAGCTTTGATGGAATTAGGGCCAGGCACGGTGCTAGGCACTGGGTATGTAGAGACATAAACCCATCCTCTCCTGCCCCATAAAATACTCACCATCTAGTGGAAAGGGTAGCAAATAGACTTAATTTATAAATTACATTAACTATCTTAAATTGGCTAAATCAGCATTGTGTGCTAGATTGTAAATTAGCTGGTAGAATTTTATTCCTTCAAGGGGCCATAGCAAATATCTACTGCCTTTTTTACATGATAAAACTAAGTCATAAAAAGTTTAAATAGCTTGTCTAAGGCTACTACAGCACATTAATAGAAGATTCCCAATTAGGACAGAGTGTCCAGACTCCCAGGAATGTTTTTACTCGAACAGCACAATACCTTACTAAAAGCTTACATATTCATGTTATTTTTAAATACTCCATGCAAGTTTTAAATATTTAAAATCTAAATAGTCAATTTCAGCAAGAAAAGCAAACTTGGATAAATCTGAAACCATCCTGTTACCAACATCTAGAAATAATGGAAAAACACAACAAAAGTTTTAATGCATGTCTAAGTTTGAAAGGAAAAAAAGGAAAGTCCCAGGTGGTAGAAACCAGGGAACTAAAAGCCCTAATTGTAAGCACATGAGCTGACTCTGCAGTTGCCCTGAGGAAGGGTCCTTTAGTTTGGTAACAGCCAGAGGCTTAGGGTTACAAAACACAGGAGACAAAACCTTGGGCCTTTATGATGCAAGGTATTAGAACTGAAACTGAGCATAAAGTCAGAACTTTCAAAGCCACACCCTCAGAGTAAAGGATAACAGAAAGAAAATAGACCACCACCCAAGGGAGATTACAAGGAAGTTTGTCTATGAACTCTAGGGAAAAGAAAATGATAAAAATCTCAAGCAACATGCACAAATTTAGAGACTGAACTTAGATCACCTTCATAGTTCAAGATTCCCCTAAAAATGAGAAATTAATTAAAAAATTAATTTTTCTCTAGGGACACAAAGCAGAAGTAAAAGTAAAACCACTCTGGAGGGATACTTCTTAAATCTGAAGGCAGAGAATTCACACACACGCACACACACACACACACACAGACACACACACACGCCCGCTGACACAGCACCACTAAAGATGAGCTCGCAGTTAAAACTGACAAAACACACATAAGCAAAAGTCAGCAACAAACCAATGGGAGGATTAACTGCCTGTAGCAAATGTTGATTGCCCTGCCAGTATGCTTTTGGCTTTGGACTTTACCACTTCATGTTTGTTGTCAACTCCCAACTGCATGTACCAGCATGACTGCCTGAGGGCTGTCTCTAAAGCAGCAGCAATAAAGATGCAGACATAGAGAATGGACTTGAGGACACAGGGTGGGAAGGGGAAGCTGGATAAAGTGAGAGAGTAGCATTGATGTACATACACTACCAAATGTAAAATGGATGGTTAGTGGGAAGCTGCTGCATAGCACAGGGAGATCAGCTCGGTGCTTTGTTGACGACCTAGAGGGGTGGGATAGGGAGGGGGGAGGGGGACTGAACAGGGAGGGGATATGGGGATATATGTATACATACAGCTGATTCACTTTGTTGTACAGTAGAAACTAACACAACATTGTAAAGCAATTATCCTCTAATTAAGATATACAAAAAAAAAAAAAAAGCAGCAGCATAAGCCACTCTATCCTTGCACATAGCAGGCTACATGTTCCAAGGAGTTAACACCCTCAGAGCAACCCTCAACCAATGACTAATATGTAAATATCCCAGCACCCTTGCTGCTGGGCAAGGGAGGGAGGTGTGATAACTCAGAAGTATTCTAGCTGTTTCCCACACATTTCCTTCACCTCCCAAATAAACCACTTGCACCTGAATTTTCTCAAGGTTGACTTCTGGAGAAACCAGAGCTAATAAAATAATAGAACAACAATCTGAACAAGAATATAATGCAAATACATTTAACAGTGTTAAAGACATGAAAGAAGGGATAGAAACTGTTAAGCCAAGAGCTATACCTAAGGGGAAAAGAAAAGGCATATTTAGAAAGAAATGAATAGAAGTTACAGAATAAAAATTGCCATCATTGAAACTTTAGTAAATGAGTTAACCAGAAGGTTAGACATAAACATGAGTTAATTAGTAAACAAAAGCATAAATCTTGGGAAACTATTAAGAATACAGCACAGACAGTAAAAGAAAAAAATCGATGAAAAATATTAAAAATAGTTAAAAGCTTAGGGGATAGACCAAGAATTACCAATATATCTCTAATGGATAACATAAAATAAATGGAATAAAAAATAGTATTCAAAGATGCACTAGATTAGATTTTTCTAAAATCAAAGAAAGTCAAGAATACCCAGATTCAAGAAACACAAGTCCTGAGTAGGATATATAAAAGAAGTAATGATCACTTATTTAGATGGAGGAACTAAAGCCAAGGTTGTACTAAAATACTAGGTAATAAAAGCATGCTAGAAAGAGATGGTTATAGAAGTTAAAATACTCTAATGATCTTGTATTGCTTAAAAAGGAACATAGGGCTTCCCTGGTGGTGCAGTGGTTGAGAGTACGCCTGCCGATGCAGGGGACACGGGTTCGTGCCCCGGTCCGGGAAGATCCCACATACCGTGGAGCGGCTGGGCCCGTGAGCCATGGCCACTGAGCCTGCGCGTCTGGAGCCTGTGCTCCGCAATGGGAGAGGCCACAACAGTGAGAGGCCCGCGTACCACAAAAAAAGAAAAGAAAAGAATATTATCAGTAATTTAAAAATCAAAGTGACAAAGGAAAAATTTTAAAGGCATATTGTTTGTGTCAATTAGCTATTGCTCTGTAACAAACCACCCCCAAATCCAGTAACTTAAAAATGTAAGTATTTATACTTGCTCACAAGTCCCAAATCAGCTGGGAACTTGTGCTGATATGGACCAGGCTCAGCTGCCCGTGACTTGGCTCACCCATGCATCTATATTCAGCTAGGGAGTTGGCCAGAGGCTGCTGGCCTAGGATGGCTTCACTGCACGCTAGCTCTTAGATGAGGCAAGGAAGGAAATGGGCTATATCACTCATCATCCAGTAGGGTAGCTTGAACAGTTGCAGGATTCTAAGAAAGAAAAGAAACGCAACAGGCCTCTCAAGGCCCAGACTTAGAAGTGGCACTCTGTTATTTCTACTTCATTCTTTTGGCCAAAGCAAGTCACAAACCAACTTGGGGTGGTGAAATAGACTCCACCTTTTCACAAGAGGAACTACAAAGTCATGGCAAAGAGCATGGACATCTATAGAGGCCATCAACTGGAATTATCAATATAATCAAACTACCACACTCAGCAAGTACAAGCAAAAATAAAGCCAATAATACTACACTATAATAGAAAATATATTTTAAGTTTAAGAGCAATTAAGATAATCAGAACCAGTATATCTTATGAAAAATGAATATGTCATAGAAAGCTATAAAAATGTCAAGCCTATATCTACTTAATAAAAACAACTCTAAAATATCTGACTAAATTACATAGAAAATTTACAAGTTCATAATTACAATAAGTGGTATTAAGGGACCACACAAATTGATCAAAAAGACTGAAAATTAATAAGGATATAGAAGATGTGAACAGCAATATAATCACATTTAATCTAATTAACATATATAGAGTTCTGCATCTGAACATTGATGTATACACATTTCTTTTAAGCTTATATTGGAACATTTACAAAACTGACCATGTAATTAGCCCAAAACAAAGTACCAATGACTACTGAAGAAATTATACCATACCTACCATTTTATATCTCTGACCACAAAGCACAAAAGGAGAAAAATCAGAAATTTATATCGATAAGATAGCTACTCCCTAGTATTAAAAGATAGTCCCTCCACCAAAACAAACAACAGAAACAAACAAAAAACTCTTAAGTTTGGAAATTTAAAAACACACACATAATGAATCAACATTGAAGTCGTAATGGTAATTAGCAAAATTTAAACCTGAAGAACAATGAATATATTGCACATTAATATTGAAGGGTGTAGTTAAAGCAGTACTTAGAAGAAACTATATAGTCTGTGGAATACCAACTAGCAATAAAAATCATGAGACAAATATAATAGGTAATGTTAATTCAACATTAATGCTCTGTATATTTTCATTTAATCTCAGAACAATCAACCCACTGAGTTGACTACTATCATGAATTTACAAATGAGGAAATTGGATCTCAGAACTTCACTAATTTGCTCAAAGTTACAGAGTAAGCAACAGAGACAGGATTCAAACTGAGGCCTTCTTACACCACAGCTCATGCACTTAGGTGATATATAACTACGTATGTATGTAGTGCCATGAAACGATCTCTAAGAGGCATTTTTTAGGTAAAACAGCAAGATTTCTAGTAATTCCTATGCATAAACCCATTTATGTAGTATCAAATTCTAAGACTAGGTATAGATTTATATAAATAAATATTTTATTTCTTAAGTATTAAGAATGGAAGTGAGGAGAACATAGGGTAAGAGGGGATGTTCAAGTTTTGGACTACGTGTACTCACTGAGTATTTTTATATTGTGAATATACTCATATATTACTTGCATACTTAATTCAGAGTGGAAGGGGAGATGGTAAATTTGAAAATGATGTTGGAAAATAGTTCTAGAGCAAAAACTTCAAAATATAAATGCACAAAAATCTATATACAGTTGACCCTTGAAGAACACGGGTTTGAACTACACAGATCCACTTATAAGTATATTTTTTTTCAATAAATACATGTTACAGTACTACACTATCCACTGCTGGTTCAATCTGCTGATGTGGAACTGTATATATGGAGGGCAGACCGTACTGTTATATTTGGATTTTCAACTGTGTGGGGTCAGTGCCCTAGCTTCCACATTGTTCAAGTGTCAAGTATATATGCATGTAAGAGCAAACAAGTTGTTCAAACTAGTAGTCTGGAGAAACAGTACTAGGTGTGTGTATGTTCTATATACATACAGTTTCAATTTGCCCTTTGGAGTAAGTTTGGATTATTCTCCAGGTTTGGATTATTCTCACATTGAAATAGCCTTCAAAGAGCTAACAAAGACTTGATTATATAAAGATTAACTTACTTTATTTAACACAAAAACTGTGTACCAATCACTATTCTAGATTCTGTGATATAACAATGAATTAAGATCATAGTAATTTCCCTAAAGAAACTTAGAGTTTAGTAGAACTTGTTGGATCTCTGTGCTCTATATTTAATACTAGAGGTCAGGATGTCAGTGGCTAATACATAGGATTTCTGGAGAAAAGAGAAATCAGAACTGATTTAAAAATGCAAAAAATAAGTAGGTATCTGAAGATCCAAAGCAAAATTAGCAAAGATAAAAAGAGACGTAAACAATGGAGGGGGAGGGTGGTTGGAGACATGTTTTGTTTTGTTTCCCTGAAATCACCTGTGTGCATCACTTTTTAGATGATGAAAATCTTTTTTCTATTGCCACCACACATTCACAACCACCTTCTTATAACATTTGTCCTACCCTTGCTTATATCCCAAGAAATACCTTCAACACAAGCATTCCAAAGGGTATGGTGAATTTCCCTCAATCAGAACAATTTTCAATATCAGAAGCATTTCAACCTGTTCTGAACTTGTTATTATCATACTTTCTTGCTGCTTTGGGGTTTAATCTTCCCAATTTAGCTGACAATTACAGAGCAGGCAGGCAAATTCTCTAAGCAGTTATGCCTAGGGGGTCCATGACAGAGTAACGTTCTTACAGACCATGGGAGCACTGGATTGACTAAATAGTTTCTGAGAAAAAGGAAAAAACAGCTGAGCATGTCAAATTAGATTGAAATCCTAAGTACTTAATCCACTGAGGTACAGAAGACTAACATGTGGAGCACAAAGAAAAAAAAATGTTGTCTTCTTTATTAAATTTCTAAAAACCTGTACAATCTGGGCAAATAATGGTACTAGAAGAAATAATCTGAAAGATTACAGATGGCAAATATTTGACGTGTTTTAGGAGGTGAAATTTGTGACTTTAACCAAAGTGTTTTTCAGAGTATTTTGTATTTAAAAAGGATTTCCACTGTTATTTTCTCAATAGACTTTAGAATAGCAAAGGAAATACAAATACCTCATGTTAGACAGGAAAACAAAAACTCA
Organism: Tursiops truncatus; assembly: GCF_011762595.2. Lineage (NCBI taxonomy): Eukaryota > Metazoa > Chordata > Mammalia > Artiodactyla > Delphinidae > Tursiops > Tursiops truncatus. The sequence continues at coordinate 78,959,800 of NC_047035.1, read as the reverse complement.
AAAGAGTAAAATGACTTAACCAGGGTCACACATTAGGATTCAATGCCTCTGTTATTAGCAAAAACAGAACAATAAATCTGTTCCTTCTGACCCTCTTTGTCTTGATGACTACCTATTGCAAATTTAATTCCATCCTTAGGAGTCTTCTCTAGTTACCCAGGTTTGATTGCTAAGTTTACAAATAAGGAGATCCACTTGAGGCTAGGTCTCTTCTTCTTGAATGGATTCCCAAAGTATGAGGCAAAGAAAGAAAACTGTTTATCTGTATTGGATATTTTTACGTTACCTGAAAGTTACTGATTTTTGTAACAGAGGCATTTGTGGCTAGAGCCAAAATAACATACTGTCTGATTAAAAGATGTTATAATAACGCTATTCTTTTGAGAACTGTTTTTTTAATTTAAATTTAGCTCCTGATAAGAGAGAAATATATGCCGGAGGGATAAGAGAGAACAAGTGTCAATGCACTGACTTGAATCTTTGGCCGTAAATCATGTTCTTTAGGCCATTTGTTAGTCGTAAATATCTAATCACCTCAATACTCTCTTTTACTGCCTAAGGAAGATGAGACTCTGCTAAATATTTATAAATGGCAATTGTGTATACAAGCTATGCTATTTTCTGGTATGAGGGAATGCAAATAAGACTGAGCAAAATATATATATATAAATAAAAGCACCAGCTTGCTTTTCCCAGGAAAGTATATCGTGGGACCCTTGGCACTTTTCTATTTGCTATTCTATATTAAGCTAACCTTGAGCTAAAGTACTATGAGACAATGAAAAACAAAAAAGAGCAAGAAGCATGCAGAATGTTTAAGGAGGGCTGGGATCATCAGTCTAGGTGTGGGGGAGGAAAAGGAGAAAGAAATCACAGAGTTATAATCTAGCTGGGAGGAGAATACCTACACACACGAACTGACTTATCTGGCGTGATGGACTATCAGCAAGTGTAAACTAATATGCACGAAAATTCCATTAACCAGCACCATTAGGCAATTAGCATGGACTGAAATTAATTCCATTTTTTCAGTCATATGTGTTTAGCTTGGGGGTGGGGAATGGCAAAGTACCACACACACACACATTTTTATCATTTAAAAACTTTCCAAAATGTGCTTTTGGACCTTTACTGTTCTAGAAGTAAAATATAGTTACAGTAACCATGGATATTGGGTTTTCTGGGACAGCTCCCATTTCAAATACTTGGCAACACTGCTTCCATTAATCTTTCAATCCGGATTTTGTAAAGACTTGAGGCTATCAAGCTGAATATCAGCAACCTCATATAGATCTGCAGATTAAGAAGTTATAACAGGTTGCCATAAATGCATGTAATGCATGAACATACTCTGTAAGTTTCTTTTATGAAAAATATGTTTATTTTATTACCAGATTTCCCTTAAAAATAAAGCATATCAAAGAGATTACAGGGTTTCCCTGGTGGCGCAGTGGTTGAGAGTCCACCTGCTGATGCAGGGGACGCGGGTTCGTGCCCCGGTCCGGGAGGATCCCACATGCCGCAGAGCGGCTGGGCCCGTGAACCATGGCTGCTGAGCCTGCGCGTCCGGAGCCTGTGCTCCGCAACGGGAGAGGCCACGGCAGTGAGAGGCCCGCGTACCGCAAAAAAAAAAAAAAAAAAAAAAAAAAAAAAAGAGATTACAGTTTGTCCAAGATCCTAGTTAATTTATCTAACAAAGAGTTCACAAGTATAAAGAAAACATTCATAGAGACCTGACCAGAGTCAATGAAGTTACTCCAGATGTTGGACTCTAGTCATGACTATGAAAATATAAACTGGCATTTTAGATACACTGCAATATTAATTATAACATCATGCCAGACAGTGTAGATTAGTCGACTCAAAACTTTTTCCCCAAAAACTTTCTTCCTTGCCTTCCTCTACTCTAAATATTGGAAAGCTGAATATTCCATTTCCCAGCCTCTCTTGTAACTAAGGTGGCCATGTGATAGTTCTCTACCATGGGAGATAGGCAGAATTCTGTTGAAAAAGGCTTTCCTTACAGAACAAAAGGGCAAAGCATCACGAAGTACTGTTTTCCCCTTTTTCCTGTTGAAAATACAGATGCCTGGAGGTTCAATAGTCATCCTTATACCAATGAATTAACACAGTAAGATAAAGATGAAGAAAACCCCAGAGATGTGGAACCTGGTAGTTCAAAGCTACTACATCATTGCCAGAAGCAACACTTTGTGACTTTTGTTGTATGCAAGACCAAAAAAAAAAAAAAAAAAAACCCTTTTTTTTTGAGCTATTGTTTACTCTGGTACTTAAAGCTGAACACACTCCTAACTAATGAAAATGTCTCCCATTTTTACACACTTTCCCCTCATTGTTTCTAACCACAAACATGTGAAGTAAGCTAAGTATTAGTGTAGAAGTAGTAACAAGATTAACAATTATAGTAACAATAGTAATAATGATGATAATAATGATAGCTTAGATTTATAGAAATTACCATGTGCTGCTAGTATGCTTAGTGTTTTGTTTTGTTTTGTTTTTTAACATCTTTATTTGAGTATAATTGCTTTACATTGGTGTCTTAGTTGCTGCTGTATAACAAAGTGAATCAGCTATACTTATACATATATCCCCATATCCCCTCCCTCTTGCGTCTCCCTGCCACCCTTCCTATCCCATCCCTCTAGGTGGTCACAAAGCACCGAGCTGATCCCCTGTGCGATGCGGCTGCTTCCCACTAGCTATCTCTTTTACATTTGGTAGTGTATATATGTCCATGTCACTCTCTCATTTCGTCTCAGCTTACGCTTCCGCCTTACCGTGTGCTCAAGTCCATTCTCTACGTCTGCATCTTTATTCCTGTCCCGCCCCTACATTCTTCAGAACCTTTTTTTTTTTTTTGATTCCATATATATGAGTTAGCATATGGTATTTGTTTTTCTCTTTCTGACTTACTTCACTGTGTATGACAGATTTGAGATCCATCCACTTCACTACAAATAACTCAATTTTGTTTCTTTTTATGGCTGAGTAATATTCCATTGTATGTATGTGCCATATCTTCTTTATCCATTCATCATTGATGGACACTTAGGTTGCTTCCATGTCAGGTTGCTTCCATGGCCTGGCTATTGTAAATAGTGCTGCAGTGAACATTGTGGTACATGTTTCTTTTTGAATTATGGTTTTCTCTGGATATATGCCCAGTAGTGGGATTGCTGGGTCATATGGTAGTTCTATTTTTAGCTTTTTAAGGAACCTCCATACTGTTCTCCATAGTGGTTGTATCAATTTACATTCCCACCAACAGGGTAAGAGGGTTCCCTTTTCTCCACACCCTCTGCAGCATTTATTGTTTGTAGATCTTTTTGATGATGGCCATTCTAACCAGTGTGAGGTGATACCTCATTGTAGATTTGATTTGCATTTCTCAAATAATTAGTGATGTTGAGTATCCTTTCATGTCTTGTCAATCTGTATATCTTCTTTGGAGAAATGTCTGTTTAGGTCTTCTGCCCATTTTTGGATTGGGTTGTTTGTTTTTTTGATATTGAGCTGCATGAACTGCTTGTATATTTTGAAGATTAATCCTTTGTCAGTTTCTTCATTTGCAAATATTTTCTCCCATTCTGAGGGTTGTCTTTTCATCTTGTTGATGGTTTCCTTTGCTGTACAAAAGGTTTTAAGATTTATTAGGTCCCATTTGTTTATTTTTGTTTTTATTTCCATTTCTCTAGGAGGTGGGTCAAAAAGGTGCTTGCTGTGATTTTTGTCATGGAGTGTTCTGCGTATGTTTTCCTCTAAGAGTTGGATAGTGTCTGGCCTTACACTTAGGTTTTTAAACCATTTTGAGTTTATTTTTGTGTATGGTGTTAGGGAGTGTTCTAATTTCATTCTTTTACATGTAGCTGTCCAGTTTTCCCGGCACCACTTATTGAAGAGGGTGACTTTTCTCCATTGTATATTCTTTCCTCCTTTATCAAAGACAAGGTGACCATATGTGCGTGGGTTTATCCCTGGGCTTTCTATCCTGTTCTATTCATCTATATTTCTGTTTTTGTGCCAGTACCATACTGTCTTGATTACTGTAGCTTTGTAGTATAGCCTGAAGTCAGGGAGCCTGATTCCTCCAGCTCTGTTTTTCTTTCTCAAGATTGCTTTGGCTATTCGGGGTATTTTGTGTTTCCATGCAAATTGCAAAATTTTTTCTTCTAGCTCTGTGAAAAATGCCATTGGTAGTTTGATAGGGATTGCATTGAATTTGTACATTACTTTGGGTAGGATAGTCATTTTCACAATGTTGATTCTTCCCATCCAAGGACAGGGTATATCTCTCCATCTGTTGGTATCACCTTTAATTTCTTTCATCAGTGTCATACAGTTTTCTGCATAGAGGTCTTTTGTCTCCTTAGGAAGGTTTATTCCTAGGTATTGTATTCTTTTTGTTGCAATGGGAAATGGGAGTGTTTCCCTAATTTCTCTTTAAGATTTTTCATCATTAGTGTATAGGAATGTAAGAGATTTCTGTGCATTAATTTTATATCCTGCTACTTTACCAAATTCATTGATTAGCTCTAGTAGTTTTCTGGTAGCATCTTTAGGATTCTCTATGTATAGTATCATGTCATCTGCAAACAGTGACACTTTTACTTCTTTTCTGATTTGGATTCATTTTATTTCTTTTTCTTCTCTGATTCCTGTGGCTAAAACTTCCAAAACTATGTTGAAAAATAGTGGTGAGAGTGGGCAACCTTGTCTTGTTCCTAATCTTAGTGGAAATGGTTTCAATTTTTCACCATTGACAATGATGTTGGCTGTGGTTTTTGTCATATATGGCCTTTATTATGGTGAGGTAAGTTCCCTCTATGCCTACTTTCTGGAGAGTTTTTATCATAAATGGGTGTTGAATTTTGTCAAAAGCTTTTTCTGTGTCTATTGAGATGATCATATGGTTTTTCTCCTTCAATTTGTTAATATGGTGTATCACATTGACTGATTTGAATATATTGAAGAATCCTTGCATCCCTATGATAAACCTCACTTGATCATGGTGTATGATCCTTTTAATATGCTGTTAGATTCTGCTTGCTAGTATTTTGTTGAGGATTTTTGCATTTGTGATCATCAGTGATATTAGCTTGTAGTTTTCTTTTTTTGTGACATCTTTGTCTGGTTTTGGTATTAGGGTGATGGTGTCCTCGTAGAATGAGTTTGGGAGTGTTCCTCCCTCTGCTATATTTTGGTAGAGTTTGAGAAGGATAGCTGTTAGGTCTTCTCTGATTGTTTGATAGAATTCGCTTGTGAATCCATCTGGTCCTGGGCATTTGTTTGTTGGAAGATTTTTAATAACAATTTCAATTTCCGTGCTTGTGATTGGTCTGTTTATATTTTCTACTTCTTTCTGGTTCAGTCTCGGAAGGTTGTGCTTTTCTAGGAGTTTGTCCATTTCTTCCAGGTTGTCCATTTTATTGGCATATAGTTTGCTTATAGAAATCTCTCATGATCCTTTGGATTTTTTTTTTACCATCTTTATTTGAGTATAATTGCTTAACAATGGTGTGTCAGTTTCTGCTTTATAACAAAGTGAATCAGCTATACATATACATATATCCCCATATCTCCTCCCTCTTGCATCTCCCTCCCACCCTCCCTATTCCACCACTCTAGGTGGTCACAAAGCACTGTGCTGATATCCCTGTGCTATGTGGCTGCTTCCCACTAGCTATCTATTTCACATTTGGTTGTATATATAAGTCCATGCCACCCTCTCACTTCGTCCAGGCTTACCCTTCCCCCTCCCCGTGTCCTCAAGTCCATTCTCTACGTCTGCATCTTTATTCCTGTCCTGCCTCTAGGTTCATCGAACAATTTTTTTTTTTTTTAAGATTCTATATATTTGTGTTACCATACGGTATTTGTTTTTCTCTTTCTGACTTATTTCACTCTCTAAGACAGACCCTAGGTCCATCCACCTCACTACAAATAGCTCTGTTTCATTTCTTTTTATGGCTGAGTCATATCATTGTATATATGTGCCACATCTTCTTTATCCATTCATCTGTCAATGGACACTTAGGTTGCTTCCATGTCCTGGCTATTGTAAACAGAGCGGCAATGAACATTGTGGTACATGACTCTTTGAATTGTAATTTTCCCAGGGTATATGCCCAGTAGTGGGATTGCTGTGTCATATGGTAATTCTATTTTTAGTTTTTTAAGGAACTTGCCTACTGTTCTCCATAATGGCTGTATTGATTTATATTCCCACCAACAGTGCAAGAAGATTCCCTCTTCTCCACACCCTCTCCAGCATTTATTGTTGTAGATTTTTTGATGATGGCCATTCTAACTGGTGTGAGGTGATACCTCATTGTAGTTTTGATATGCATTTCTCTAATGATTAGTGATGTTGAGCATTCTTTCATGTGTTTGTTGGCGATCTGTATATCTTCTTTGGAGAAATGTCTATTTAGGTCTTCTGCCCATTTTTGGATTGGGTTCTTTGGGTTTTTTTGTTTTGGTTTTCTAAGAGCCTTACTGGTTTTTCTATTTATAAAAGGATGCAAACCCTTTGAAATAATTTTAACGAAATACAGAAAAGGAGAAAGAAAAAATAAAAATCACCTGCAAATTTTGCTACCCAGTGATATGACCACTGTTCATGCATGGGTGAACATCCTTCTAGATGCCTGTTGGCATATAAAATAGCTCCAATTTATTTTCCAGCCTTACAAGAAATTCATCAGATGGGCAATATTATCTTTCTTTTTTTTAATTTTTAAATTTTATTTAATTTCTTTTTTTATACAGCAGGTTCTTATTAGTCATCCATTTTATACACATCAGTGTATACATGTCAATCCCAATCTCCCAATTCATCACACCACAGCCCCAACTCCCTGCCGCTTTCCCCCCTTGGTGTCCATACGTTTGTTCTCTACATGTGTGCCTCAGTTTCTGCCCTGCAAACCGGTTCATCTGTACCATTTTTCCAGGTTCCACATATATGTGTTAATATAGGATATTTGTTTTTCTCTTTCTGACTTACTTCACTATGTATAACAGTCACTAGGTCCATCCATGTCTCTACAAATGACCCAATTTCATTCCTTTTTATTGCTGAGTAATATTCCACTGTATATATGTACTACATCTCCTTTATCCATTCGTCTGTTGATGGCCATTTAGGTTGCTTCCATGACTTGGGTATTGTAAATAGTGCTGCAATGAACATTGGGATGCATGTGTTTTTTTGAATTATGTTTTTCTCTGGGTATATGCCTAGTAGTGGGATTGCTGGGTCTTATGGTAGTTCTACTTTTAGTTTTTTAAGGAACCTCCATACTGTTCTCCATAGTGGATGTATCAATTTACATTCCCACCAATAATGCAAAAGTGTTCCCTTTCCTCCACACCCTCTCCAGCATTTGTTGTTTGTAGATTTTCTGATGATGCCCATTCTAACTGGTGTGAGGTTATACCTCATTGTAGTTTTCATTTGCATTTCTCTAATAATTAGTGATGCTGAGCAGGTTTTCATGTGCTTCTTGGCCATCTGTATGTCTTCTTTGGAGAAATGTCTATTTAGGTCTTCTGCCCATTTTTCGATTGGGTTGTTTGTTTTTTTAATATTGAGATACATCTGCTGTTTATATATTTTGGAGATTAATCCTTTGTCCATTGATTCGTTTGCAAATATTTTCTCCCGTTCTGAGGGCTGTCTTTTCGTGTTGTTTATGGTTTCCTTTGCTGTGCAAAAGCTTTTAAGTTTCATTAGGTTCCCTTGGTTTATTATTTTTTAATTTCCATTACTCTAGGAAGCAGATCAAAAAAGATCTTTCTGTGACTTATGTCAAAGAGTGTTCTTCCTAAGTTTCCTCTAAGAGTTGTATAGTGTCTGGTCTTACATTTAGGTCTCTAATCCATTTTGAGTTTATTTTTGTGTATGGTGTTAGGGAGTGTTCAAATTTCATTCTTTTACATGTAGCTGTCCAGTATTCCCAGCATCATTTATTGAAGAGACTGTCTTTTCGCCATTGTATATCTTGCCTCCTTTGTCATAGATTAGTTGACCATAGGTGCGTGGGTTTATCTCTGGGCTTTCTATCATGTCCCATTCATCTATATTTCTGTTTTTGTGCCAGTACCATATTGTATTGATTACTGTAGCATTGTAGTATAGTCTGAAGTCAGGGAGTCTGATTCCTCCAGCTCTGTTTCTTTCCCTCAAGACTGCTTTGGCTTTTCGAGGTCTTTTGTGTCTCCATACAAATTTTAAGACTTTTTCCTCAAATTCCATAAAAAATCCCATTGGTAATTTGATAGTGATTGGATTGAATCTGTAGATTGCTTTGGGTAGTAGAGTCATTTTCACAATGTTGATTCTTTTCATCCAAGAACATGGTATATATCTCCATCTGTTTGTTTCATCTTTAATTTCTTTCATCAGTGTCTTATAGTTTTCTGCATACAGGTCTTTTGTTTCCTTGGATAGGTTTATTCCTAGGTATTTTATTCTTTTTGTTGCATTGGTAAATGGGAGTGTTTCCTTAATTTCTCTTGTAGATATTTCGTCTTTAGCGTATAGGAATGCAAGAGATTTCTGTGCATTAATTTTGTACCCTGCTACTTTACCAAATTCATTGATGAGCTCTAGTAGTTTTCTGGTGGCATCTTTAGGATCTCTATGTATAGTAACATGTCATCTGCAAAACAGTGACAGTTTTACTTCTTCCTTTCCAATTTGTATTCCTTTTATTTCTTTTTCTTCTCTGATTGGTGTGGCTAGGACTTCCAAAACTATGTTGAATAATAGTGGTGAAAGTGGACATCCTTGTCTTGTTCCTGAACTTAGAGGAAATGCTTTCAGTTTTTCACCATTGAGAATGATGTTTGCTGTGGTGGTGTCATATATGGCCTCTATTATGTTGAGGTAGATTCCCTCTATGCCAATTTTCTGGAGAGTTTTTATCATAAATAGGTGTTGAATTTTGTCAAAAGCTATTTCTGTGTCTATTGAGATGATCATATGGTTTTTCTCCTTCAATTTGTTAATATGGTGTATCACACTGATTGATTTGAATATATTGAAGAATCCTTGCATCCCTATGATAAACCTCACTTGATCATGGTGTATGATCCTTTTAATGTGCTGTTAGATTCTGTTTGCTAATATTTTGCTGAGGATTTTTGCATCTGTGATCATCAGTGATATTAGCTTGTAGTTTTCTTTTTTGTGACATCGTTGTCTGGTTTTGGTATCAGGGTGATGGTGTCCTCGTAGAATGAGTTTGGGAGTGTTCCCCCCTCTGCTATATTTTGGTAGAGTTTGAGAAGGATAGCTGTTAACTCTTCTCTGAATGTTTGATAGAATTCACCTGTGAATCCATCTGGTCCTGGGCATTTGTTTGTTGGAAGATTTTTAATAACAATTTCAATTTCAGTGCTTGTGATTGGTCTGTTTTTATTTTCTACTTCTTCCTGGTTCAGTCTCAGAAGGTTGTGCTTTTCTAGGAATTTGTCCATTTCTCCCAGGTTGTCCATTTTATTGGCATAGAGTTGCTTGTAGTAATCTCTCATGATCCTTTGTATTTCTGCAGTGTCAGTTGTTACTTCTCCTGTTTCATTTTTAATGCTATTGATTTGAGTGTTCTCCCTTTTTTTCTTGATGAGTCTGGCTAATGGTTTGGCAGTTTTGTTTATCTCCTCAAAGAACCAGCTTTTTATTTTATTGATCTTTGTTACTGTTTCCTTCCTTTCTTTTTCATTTATTTCTGTTCTGATCTTTGTGATTTCTTTCCTTCTGCTTACTTTGGGGTATTTTTGTTCTTCTCTCTCTAATTTCTTTAGGTGTAAGTTTAGGTTGTCTATTTGAGATGTTTCTTATTTCTTGATGTAGCATCATATTGCTATAAACTTCCCTCTTAGAACTGCTTTTGCTGCATCCTATAGGTTTTGGGTTATTGTGTTTTCCGTGTCATTTGTTCCTAGGTATTTTCTGATTTCCTCTTTGATTTCTTCAGTGATCTCTTGGTTATTTAGTATTGTGTTGTTTAGTCTCCATGTGTTTGTATTTTTTAAATTTATTTTCCTGTAATTGATATCTAGTCTCATAGCGTTGTGATCGGAAAAGACACTACGATTTCAATATTCTTAAATATACCCAGGCTTGATTTGTGACCCAGGATATGATCTATCCTGGAGAATGTTCAATGACACTTTAGAAGAAAGTGTATTCTGTCGTTTTTGGATGGAATGTCCTACAAATATCAATTAAGTCCTCTTGTTTAATGTATCATTTAAAGCTTGTGTTTCCTTATTTATTTTCATTTTGGATGATCTTTCCGTTGGTGAGAGTGGGGTGTTAAAGTCCCCTACTATGATTGTGTTACTGTTGATTTCCCCTTTTATGGCTGTTAGCATTTGCCTTATGTATTGAGGTACTCCTATATTGGGTGCATAAATATTTACAATTGTTATATCTTCTTGGATTGATCCCTTGATCACTATGTAGTGTCCTTCTTTGTCTCTTGTAATAGTCTTTATTTTAAAGTTTATTTTGTCTTATATGAGAATTACTACTCCAGCTTTCTTTTGATTTCCACTTGCATGGAATATCTTTTTCCATCCCCTCACTTTCAGTCTGTATGTGTCCTTAGATCTGAAATGGGTCTCTTATAGACAGCATATATATGGGCCTTGTTTTTGTATCCATTCAGCCTATGTCTTTTGGTTGGAGCATTTAATCCAGTTACATTTAAGGTAGTTATTGATATGCATGTTCCTACTACCATTTTCATAATTGTTTTGGGTTTGTTATTGTAGGTCTTTACCTTCTCTTGTGTTTCCTGCCTAGAGAAGTTCCTTTAGCATAGCTGGTTTGGTGGTGCTGAATTCTCTTAGCTTTTGTTTGTCTAGAAAAGTTTTAACTTCTCCGTCAAATCTGAATGAGATCCTTGCTGGGTTGAGAAATCTTGGTTATAGCTTTTTCCCTTTCATCACTTTAAATATGTCCTGCCACTCCCTTCTGGCTTGCAGAGTTTCTGCTGAAAGATCAGCTGTTAACCTTATGGGGATTCCCTTCTGTGTTATTTGTTGCTTTTCCCTTGCTGCTTTTAATATTTTTTCCTTGTATTTAATTTTTGATAGTTTGATTAATATGTGCCTTGGCGTGTTTCTCCTTGGATTTATTCTGTATGGGACTCTCTGTGCTTCCTGGACTTGATTATTTCCTTTCCCATATTAGGGAAGTTTTCAACTATAATCTCTTCAAATATTTTTCAGTCCCTTTCTTTTTCTCTTCTTCTTCTGGGACCCCTATAATTTGAATGTTGGTGCATTGAATGTTGGTGCATTAAATATTGTCCCAGAAGTCTCTGAGACTGTCCTCAATTCTTTTCATTCTTTTTTCTTTAACCTGCTCTGCGGTAGTTATTTCCAATATTTTATCTTCCAGGTCACTTCTCCGTTCTTCTGCCTCAGTTATTCTGCTATTGATTCCTTCTAGAGAACTTTTAATTTTGTTTATTGTGTTGTTCATCATTGTTTGTTTGCTCTTTAGTTCTTCTAGGTCCTTGTTAAACGTTTCTTGTATAATCTCCATTCTATTTCCAAGATTTTGGTTATCTTTTCTATCATTACTCTGAATTCTTTTTCAGGTAGACTGCCTATTTCCTCTTCATTTGTTTGGTCTGGTGAGTTTTTACCTTGCTCCTTCATGTGCTGTGTATTTCTCTGCCTTCCCATTTTGCTTAACTTTCTGTGTTTGGGGTCTTCTTTTCACTGGCTGCAGGTTTGTAGTTCCCATTGTTTATGGTGTCTGTCCCCAGTGGCTAAGGTTGGTTAATATGATTTTAGGCAGCCCCTCTGCTAATGGGTGGGTTTGTGTTCCTGTCTTGCTTGTTGTTTGGTACGGGGTGTCCAGTTCTGGAGCTTGCTGGTCATTGAGTGCAGCTGGGTCTTAGCGTTGAGATGGAGATCTCTGGGAGAGCTCTCACTGACTGGTATATTGTGGGGCCAGGAGGTCTCTGGTAGTCCAATGTCCTGAATTCAGCTCTCCCACCTCAGAGCCTCTGGCCTGACACCCAGGCAGAGCACCAAGACCCTGTCAGCCACACAGTGTAGACAGCTGTTGTAAAAATCTTACTGGTGTCTTGGATTTTTCTTTGCTGGGCAATTTATCCTGCTGGCTGCTCAGGGCTGGCTGCTCATGGCTGCAAGGATGCACTGGTGGCAACTGGCGGCTCCTGGATCGCTCCTGCCTGGTGCCCTCAGGAAGCCCTCAGACGAGAGATGCAGCCCCTGGGGACAAGGTAGTCTCTGCTCCCCATGCTTAGTGTTTTATAAGGCATTATCTAATAGGAACCTTAGTCTTTTTAAAGCTCCCAAGAGTTTTTTAAACTATTAGTTTCAAAAACACACCACAAATCATTCTTAAATACTTATCGAATTCAAATTCAAAGTGCAAATAATTCTTAGCCATTTTTAAAATGTTTTTCCCAAGAAATGTCAGTAAAAGGCAATTAGCCATATTCCAGTTCTATGTAGTATTTTCAAGTCAGGACATTCTTCCTTCCACCCTGCCCACTGAGCTGGATTGGGTATTGCTCTTGTGCTCCCAGAACAACTTTTGAACATCTCCATCATATCTCTTGCCACATTCTATTAAACTTATCTCTCTGTCTGTTTCCCCAACAAGATTTTCTTATGCATCTTTGTAATAAAGGTACCCAGCATACTTCATATAACGTTGTAAGTATCCAGTAAATTTTTGTCCATTAAACAAAGGAACCTTTTAAAAATTGTCTTCAACATTTTTTCTATAATAACTTTGTTCTTCCCCTTCAATTATTTCATTGGGTTATACTGTCCTTAATTTCTGTCTCTAGTAAAATTTTTTCTAGTAAAAATCTGAGAAGGGCTTAACAGCAATTTGACTTTGTGATTGTGGGGACTGGTTCACCTCCAAGATGTTAGCATATTTTGTTTAATTTATAAAGATGGTGAGCCTCTGACGTTCCTTCCCCTCACTGAAGAAAAAAAAGAGCGAAAATAGTAAATTTGATCTTGAGTCACATTACTTGTTTCACTTAAGGAACTGCCAATTCAAACACAATGTTAAATATTATCTGTTCATAAAGCACAACTTAAGTCCAGATTATATGTCTAAAAAGTGGAAAATACTTCCTCATTGGCTAAGACTTATCTGTATCAGTTGTTTCTTTCTTTTCCATTATCAAAATAACAGCAGTAGTTTTTCCAATGTTAAAATATACAAGCAGGGGCTTCCCTGGTGGCGCAGTGGTTGAGAGTCCGCCTGCCGATGCAGGGGACACGGGTTCATGCCCCGGTCCGGGAAGATCCCACATGCCGTGGAGCAGCTGGGCCCGTGAGCCACGGCCGCTGGGCCTGTGCGTCCGGAGCCTGTGCTCCGCAACAGGAGAGGCCACGGCAGTGAGAGGCCCGTGTACCGCCAAAAAAAAAAATATATATATATATATACAAGCACTTATAGATATATGTATACATACACATACATATATACACATATGTATATATACATTAAACATATATGTATATTTATGTATGTATACACGCCTGTGTGTGTACAGCAGCCCCCCTTATGCATGGTTTCAATTTCTACAGTTTCAGTTACCCTCAGTCATCCAAGATCTAAGTTTATTAAATGGAGAATTCCAGAAATCATTCATGTTTTAAGTTGTGCACCATTCTGAGTGGCGTGTTGAAACCTCACACTGTCCCACTCTGTCCACCCAGCCCAAAATCTCCAGCCATTGACGTCGTCCACTCATGACATCCAACCATCAGCATCATCATGGCTCTATGATCCAGGATCACCTGAAGCATATGATACTCATCTGCAGATAATTCTCATATGTCACACGTCAGAAGGTCAGTAGTAGCCAGCGCTACCTCACAATGCCTACGTCATTCACCTCACTTCTCTCATCAGGTAGGCATCTTATCATCTCATATCATTATAAGAATAAGGATGAGTACACTAAAATAAGATATTTTGAGAGAGAGAAAGACCACATTCACGTAACTTTTATTACAGTGTATTGTTACAGTTTTTTCTATTTTATTATTAATTATTGTTGCTAATCTCTTAACTGTGCCTATTTATCATAGGTATGTATGTATAAGCTTGAGTACTATCCACAGTTTTAGGCATCTACTACGGGTCTTGGAAGGTGTAGGTATGCCACACAGATAAAGGGGGACTACTTTATAATATACACACATAAACTACATGTGTGTATTATATATATTGGCTTACTACATGTGTTCCAGAATTGTTAAAACTGGTAAATTTCAACCTCAAGACACTTTACAAATAATGACAAGATCAATGACCCAAAGCTGATGCACAAATTCAAATTCTAAGTCTCTGAATCCTTTAAGTGAATAATTTGCATTCACAAGATCTGCTGAACTTGGCCTATATATTTACTATCCTAGTATATCTTATATATTGAAAAATCAACAAAATTATTTAAAATTCAAGGAATAACATTTGTGTCTTTGATAACTGTATTCTTGGAAATAATCTCATTATTCTAGCTATCAATACATAGGGTTTTAAGCAAAGGGTTATATAAATGTTATTGGTCTATGTCTTGTTTAGACCATTATCAGTTTGCAATCATATGATTTTTAAAGTGCATTAAGTCATTAGATCAATAAGCATAGGAGGAACTAAGGAAGGAAAATTGTTACTGCTATAATTATGTCATGGGTCTAAAACTGTACCTATGAACAGATTTTTGAACGAAAAAATTCAAAGTTATAAAATTATGGTTGCATGTGGGATTGCACATGTTTGGGATTATATTATATAAGGCAACAAAACTGTAAGCATCATCTTTCCTTTCTTCCTTCTGAGAAAGCAAGATCCCCAAAGTAGCTTTGAGGATACTTTATTTATGGGCCTGCTAGTTCAGGAGCCACACACCAATTCATCATGCTCCTGCTTTGTGCCATCTGTTATAAATAAATATTCCTGCCTGCAACTTTCTGTCAGGGCATGTGTTTACTGTTATGCAGATGAATGCAATATGGGAAGACATTAAAGTTAAAAAAGAGAAAAATTGCTTATGAAAATGTCTGTCGAACGTGTATATTCCTTCTACTTGTGTACAAAGGTTAGGATCACATGAAGGCCTGTAACCCAAGCAAGTCTGACTCAGAGCTCCTCGTTTAGCTTGCAACTACCTGGGGAATAGGTGAAAATCAGCAGGGAGGACGTGGCCAGATTTACAAAGAAGTACACAGCCAAAGCCTCTTCTCTGAGCCCTTTTAGCCATTTCACACAACATATTGCTGTGACTTTGGGGAGGGAAGGACAGATAGGTAATGTGGGAACAGTGTGAGAGAGTTTTTGAAGGCAGCAGTCAACATCCAAGCTAAAGAGTGAAGAGAAGCCTCTGGGGGCCTGTGAGAAGCAGAGTGACATGGTCAGAGTGCTCGGAAAGCGAAATAATTCTGAGAAGTGTGTAGAAAATGTTTGAAGTGGAAAGAGCCTGGGAGGTTGGGAATCAAACTAAACAGAAAAAATGATGACAGTGACTCCAAGAGCAAGAAACCCTAAGCATTCTGGTGCATTCTGGAACCAGTTACTGAATGCACAAACACACTTGAAACAGTAGAAGGCCCTTTTCTTCTATAGCATATCATGCCTCTTCTTTACCACCTTCCCAGAATTCCCACAGACCTAGAAGTAGGAAGGATCCATCCCCAAGGAAAGAGCAGAGTATATCAACAACACACTATATTCCAGTATGTAAATAGAGTTATCTGTAACCCCACATGTAGATGAGAAGACATAAGCCCCAGAAAAGTAACATGTAGATATATAGTGATGAGAAAACATCTCACTGACTTACTGAAAACCTGAACCAGCCTTTTTCCCCAAATAGGAAGAACAATAAAATTAAGACAAGCAATCTAAAGACATTTATTTGACTTTTGGTTGCTTCAGCTAAATTTAGAGTATATACAAATAACCAGACATAGTATTTTTCATACCATTAGTATCTAAAACATCACTGTTTTCAGTGGTGAAATGGAGAAATTTACCATTTACTTAATATGAGTAATTTTACCTTACCTTAAAAATTTATAATCATGATTATTCTTCATATTATAAATTTTAAAAAACTATGTAACTTGGCTGTAAGTTTTGTGGAAGTACTTATGGCCCAGGTAGAATGTTTTACTTGATAAATCTATATGAGAAAAGGGTACCTCCAAATTAACATAAAAGAATAAATGATTTCCTGACTTCAAGATAAACTACAACCCTCATCCCCAGGGTGTCATTAAAGACTTGATATATTTTCTGAAGAATATTTTTGAAAGTCTCTTCTATTGGCATTATAATATTCCACAATGTTTTCTGTTAGTCATTTTATTATTTTCTTTAAAGATTTAATTCAATTCTCTTTAATGTGTTTCTCAGAAGATTAATTTTTCCCATTATTTATTTTTAGAACAAGACTTTTCCTTGAAAATAGGGCTTGATCCTTTCCTTTCTTATTGGACTTAAATATTTCTGCTTGGAAATGAGAGAGTTTGCAGTTGAATTTGAATTAAAAAACAGAATACCCTTCAGTAAATACAAATATTATCACTCTAACCAAATTGTTTTATTCGTGGTGTTTTCCAATTTTGAAGATTTCCAGAATGCTAATTTTAAAACTGCTTGTTGTAGAAAATAGATTGCTGATAAGAAGCATCTACAGTTACTCATTCTATATCAAATTGCTTGATTTGGGGTTGCAGTAATTACTAAAAGTGATAAATACTAATTAATTGTAGGGCAAATTAATAAATGCCCAATTACTCTTCTAAATCATGATCTGAATAGATTTAGAGGTCAGGAATGTAGACATTACCTGTGTATTTTTCCAACTGGAAGAGTTAGAAATTAAGAAACAAGTTTTACACCTGGACTCTTTAAAGTGGCAGAGTGAATTGTACTTTTAATTCTCATGCTCATTTAAGCTATTGCACCGGCAGTTACTGGAAATGAGCTTTGTACTAAACAACAAATCTAAACTTAAATAAGGCTGAGAATGCATGAGTATCTATGGCTAAACACAAGAAGGTTGCTGTGGGGCACAGGGCAAGTTTCAGGTCTTGATATTTTCTACTTTGCCAATCAGGCTGTTTCTTATTTCCTTTGCACCTGGACTGTTTGCTGAATAAGAGATGGCAAATAATGGAACTGATAGTAACTTTCCAGTGAGTAAGAACAGTCTCTTCTATCTGAGAGGAAGAATGTCAGGTCTGAAACAGCCAAATGATCCAAAGCACCCAAGAGGAAAAACACCCGAAGTGACTCCAGCACCTTGGGTCTCCTCCCCAAACAAACCCTGTGCTGCTATCAGGTTTGATAAGCAGGCTTTCCTCACCCATGAGGCTATAACATGATAATGTCATTCAATAACCCTCACACCCTTTCCTGCTATTTGTCCAGCACAGGAAACTGAGGATTTTCTTGTCGTGTGGACACAGCGGAAATATCTAACCCACAAATACTGACCCTCGCATGCAAACAGACCTATATCCTCTTTCCGCCTGACAACTTCCTTCCTGCATGCCAAGAACAATCTACCCTTCATTTTTTTCCGGACTTTATACTGACTACTCTGAAAGCCCTTGGGGAGAAGACCCATGTAAACTTCCACTCAACAGCTGGATTCTCAGAGAAATAGGCTGCCATGGTTGAGATACTAAAGATGCCCTCTAAACATGGTGATATTGTACTGGAAACGGTTACTACATACCACAAACAGTGCTTGTGTTTTGACAATTACCTGAAGAATTTGGCCTGTATGGACAACTGCACTAGATGTTTCAGACTCAAATCTAAGATATTTAAAATTATATCATAGGCCAGAAAGTTCTCTTTTCTAGTTATCCTGCAGAACTAGACCTGATATCATTTTATGTTCTTCAAACCTGAGAATTTAAGACATAGACATTTAAACCTAGAGAGGCAGAGGATATTCTAGTTGCACATCCAAATTAGCAGCTAAATCTATTTTGCTCACCCAAGCAGATTAGGCTTACTAGAGATATTCAAAATCACTATTCTTTGAGCTAGGTAGTAAGACTGATGAGGTAAGTTATATTGCTGCTTAATCACAACTCACATCTCAGGCAAGGACAGTGTGGCTTTTCAAATTTCCTTCTGAAACACTGAAAGCTTAAGACTGACAGTCAAGGGACTTCCCTGGTGGTGCAGTGGTTAAGAATCCACCTGCCAACGCAGGGGTCACAGGTTCGAGCCCTGGTCTGGGAAGATCCCACATGCCGCGGAGCAACTAAGCCCGTGCGCCACAACTACCGCACCTGTGCTCTAGAGCCCACAAGCCGCAAGTACTGAGCCCGAGAGCCACAACTACTGAAGCCTGCACGCCTAGAGCCCGTGCTCTGCAACAAGAGAAGCCACCGCAATGAGAACCTTGCGCACGGCAACGAAGAGTAGCCCCCACTCGCCGCAACTAGAGAAAGCCTGCTCACAGCAATGAAGACCCAACGCAGCCAGAAAAAAAAAGACTGACAGTCAGAAACCTTATTCATGTATATTTACTTATCTGAATAACTTCTTGATATTAAAAAGACAAAAGAGCTCAAGCTCTGAAAACCTAACCCAAACTTGAAAAAAATGTCACTAGCTTTTGCATCCTTTTATGAAATCATTTTCTTAGAGTTAGGTGGTTTATAATGGGAAAAGTTAAAATGCTTATTTAATAATGTTGTCAATAATTTGACTTGGTTTAAAACATTTTACTTCCTGGACAAGCCTAGTGTCAGGATATGCCTATGCAGTTAAACCTCAGAAAAGTGTAGCAGGGAGGAGGAGAAGGCTATACGTTGAAAGCAATGTTGCCAAGCACAAAGTCTGTTATCACCAGCTGCCTTTCTCCTCATATGTCCTCAAGTGCTCTTTAAAACTTCTACATATAAAATAATACCCAACAATGATAGAAAATAATAAACACTTCTATTTCTTTATGGCAGTTGCTGAATTGGTAAATAGTATTCATGGCCAAATGATTACCTTTTACCAATTTATCTAACTAATAAGTTTTTACATTTTTAATCCACACAGTTTAGTTAACAGTTTATTTTAAAATATGATAGTAAAGGACATTAAAAAGTACTTTGAGAGAGTTTTCACCAGCATTCACGTGAAGGAAGGACTAAAACTGTCTTTTAGTCTCCAACCAATAACTCATTTGAGTGTATATTTCATCACCATGATGGCATAGAATAAACATAAAAATAATATTGAAAGGACTCCAAACACTAATTGCTTCTTTTTTGCCAGGAAATGTCTAAGCATTTTTCATGAACTATCTTATTTAAACCTAAAAGGTAGATATTATTTTACACTATTGTGTTAATAGCTGACACTGACCACTTACTACATGCATGTCACAGTTTTTAGAAAACTAATTAAATTAATCCTAACAAGAACCCTAAGATGGAAGTGTTATCCCAACTTTTACAGATGGAAGAACTAAGACACAAAAAGACAAAGTATCTTTCCCAAAGTCATAGAACTAGTAAGTGGTGGGGCTGGGATTAGGAATCAGGGAACTTGAAAATTTAGAGCCTAAGACCTTGAGTAAGTCACTTGAGTTACAGGTTCCTCATCTCTAACTTGGGTCTAAAAATAACTGCCCCTCCACATCACAGGGCTATTACATGGACCAAATGAGAAAAGGTGTGTGAATAATTAACATGGACTTTTCCTTACCCTTGACGCACACAATTTCGAATCACTAGGGCTAAACAACAGGCTGTATGTCAATTAAACATAAAAGCCACATTTCTCCTCTGTGGCTTTTTGTTACTTCACTTCCTTTAACAATTTCTGACATTTTCCTAAGCTTGTTCAAAAGAAAGAAACCCATGCCATTTTGAGAGCAAAGAGCAATTTACTTCATAATTGATTGGGTAAAATGTCAAGAAAATGAAGAAACAGAAGGGTATTGGTGTTGGCTGCAGCTATGAAAACAACCCAGCACAACTTGGATGAAGGCTCTTGAAAAGTACTATAGGAGAGAATTTTATGCATCTATAGTTGTTTGCTCAAAGATGCTGCTACATCAGCTCTAACATGCATCCCTGGAAACAAAGAGGTGCTGATTAGCCCATTTTAGTTCAGTGCTTCTGAGGGAGACCTGATCTCAGAGGGAAGGCACAAAGCAGGAGGGACACTCATTGTTTTTATCATGGGATCTCAGTCTTAGGGAGGCCCCTGCTCACACCTGCACACCCACACAAGGTCCCAGTCCCACAAAGGCAGCTCATGGGAATACTGACCTTCCCAGGAGTGAAGGTTGGCATGAATGAATTAACACATTCATTTCTGAGTGATTCCTTGGCTTGGTTTGAATAGATGAGAAGCCAGAGCTGGAAAGGAGAGAGTTTTTAATAATTTTCTATATTATCTGCTTCTGTTCTCCCTTCAATAAGGATGGCTGGATGGTGATAATAGTTAATGTTTATTGACTACCTCCATGTGTAAGGCACTGTGCCGAGCAATCCACATTCTCTCTCTTACTCCTGACCACATCTCTCCTGATCACAGTATATAGACACCATTAAAATACCCATATTAAGCACAAAGAATCTGAGGAACAGAGAGGTTAAGGGTATACAACTATAAATGAGAGAGCTGTGATACAAATTCTTATAGCTAGATTTTAGCCCTTGTACTCTATGCATTAAGGGATAGCTTCTGAAAAAAAACAAAATAGAAGAAGAAAAAAACAATGAGTTTATTTCAATCCACAAATCAACAGACAGTTGTGCCTTGCTAGGTAAAAAGTGGTAAACAAGGCAGGCATGTCTTGCCTCTGTCAACATGTAACTTACTATGTACCAGGGAAAACAGATACTGAACAGATAATTTTAAGTGTATTGAATCTTATTAAGTACATATGCTAACAGAGCATTCCTCAAAGAACTTTAACCTAATCCAGGGGATACCTGAGGTAGCAGTGTTTAGATGGAAGGAGGAAGGATGAGCAAGTATTAAGTAGATAAAAGGAAGATGAAGAGTCTTCCAGGGAGAGGTAGTGGTGTGTGTGTGAAGACAGAAGAAGCATTTCAATACCAAACTCCATACATCCCTATTCACACACTATTCATATACAAGGGATGATGTGATTATTCTGAACTATACAAAGATGAGTGATGTGAGGTCACCTCTTCAGTAACTAAAAATTCAGTGAAAGAGACAAAGCCATACATAAATACATGGAAAACAGTGCTAGGTGGCATAAGAAGATACAAACAAGATGTGAAGGGAAGGCAAAGGAAGACATTAACATTGATGTGGAGGCGAGCTTTTAACTGGTTCTTTAAGGATAGGTATAATGTTCAAAATGTAGTGAATTCTCTACTCTTAAGTGGGGAATAAATGGGAGAGTAGGAGTTAGCCCAGCAGGTAAAGGCTCTGCAACACTCATCCTGCAAAAATGTGAATGAGATCACAAACTGAGGGAATCAGAAGTAGCTAATGAAAAATGAGGCATGGAGATGACAGCAGAGACAGCAAAAGGAGATGAAGTAGGAGGGCTATGCTGATAAATTCCTGAGTAAATGGGGCATTGTTCCCCATTGGTTTTTACCTTCCCCAGAAAATGTGGTGTTGGCAGGGCAGGCTAACTTTAATGGCAGAGAAAAGACCAGTCAGACATCTGTACCCTATGCAGCAATGTGAAAAGAACAAAGAGGTTAAAGAGAGAGTGAGAAAAGATATCTTCATACTTCAGAGAAAAACAGCAAAAAAATGTAGTCCAGAGACCTTTTTGTTGTTGGGACCACAAAGCCCCTGAAACGTAATAACTAGTCACTGAGTAAGTGTAAAGAGAATCTGAATGTCCATAAAATATACACATGAACTGCATAGAAGCAGAAAAAAGTAAGATGGAAAATGTGAATGTAGCAAAGAGAAGGAAGAAGCTAGAGAACTGACCTGTGACTAATAAACAATTGTTGACTCCCTAGTACAATATACTGTAATAAATAATAAGCAGAACTATACCTGTACGGTATGCCTGCAATAAATAATAACAAATATCTGTAGAATTATTTATAGTGCCTGAAGCGTGTATTTTGACATATATTATTTCAACTAATCTTGTAAACCACCTTGTGAGATAAGCGCAAATCATGTCAAAATGTAATGCCAGTAGATACTTATCTATTGAGAGATAAATGGCCGAGAAATAAGATTCTAAATTCCTAAATCCTGTCCTACACCAGTCATCTCTCCACAAGTTCCCTGAATTTAAAAAAAAAAAAAAAAAAAAAAAGTGCCCAAGGAGACAAAGAGCAATTTATTATTATCTTACTATCTGGGGCTTTGACCCAACACTGACGTGGACTCTAGTCTTCTGGTATGGGCCATATGGAAGACTTCTTTTGCCCTAGCAAAGTAGACTTAAGTAGAACAATGTCAAAGCAATTCTAAAGGCCTATGCTGCTTCGTACCACTGCAATCCAAAGCCTGACCATCAGATCTTACCATTCCAATGGAAGAAAAGACCAATCTAGAATGCATGTGCCATTAGGCCATAGTAGAAATTCAAATCAAGAGAGTGGCTGCCCTAGATCTCAGTCTTCCAAGTCACTCTCATTTCATCATCCATGTGACAACCCAAGAGATGGCCTGTTCCCCCTACAGATAACTTATCCAAGCTCGTGGGAGAGGGAAACGGGACCTAAAAGGGTCATGTTCAAGTGTGAGCCAGTCTTTAACCTGGCACAGCTCTTAGTGCTGTGTCAACAAAATGAACCCAAACAATTCACAGCAGCAATCCTCCAGGGAAAAAGCCCTCAGCTTCTTTCTCCTGCAAAGAATTATTAGTATCCCCGCTTTATAGTTGTCAATGGCTTGACTAAGAACATACAATAATAAAAAATGAAACTAGAAATGGAATTCAGATTTTCTACTTCAAATTCCCTGCTCTTAGTTAAAATGAAAACTTTAATGTTTTATTAAATCAAATCTTCCCAATAAGATTCGTATATTCACAAATAATACCTTTGTTTCCTAAATCCCAACTTCAAAACTCATCTTGGGGAGCAAAAATGCCTGAAGCAAGGCATTTTTATATATTAAGTAAAACATTGATATTATCACTATGCTAATGTCTTCTTTGAAACACTCACATTAGTGCCCAAGGAGGGTCTTGAGACTGAGGACCACAACCCTGATTCATACCACTCTATTTGCTAAATGTGAGGAGCACACAAAGTAGCTGCAGACCTGAGGCCACATGTATCTGGTGACCTTGAAGCAGGACTATTGTGTTCCTCAACATCTTTCCAAACACGGGGGAAAGCCCCAGTAGTTGGAAATCTTGTTCTAAAAATCAAGGTTCTGTATCAAGGGAGTACTACGACCTGCCAACAAGTTGATGGGTATATTTTGGAAGCCATTTTTATCTAATATTTTGCCTCAGGAGAGCTTGTTTGGTTTTAATAAAAGTCCTCAATAAAAATGGATGAGCTAGTGCATCAATTCTCTTGCTTCTAATTTAAGAATCTGGTACATAAAAGCACAGAGAGTGTGAAGGAAATGGATCATGACCTTATGACATTTGGCATGATTTCTGAGGCAGGTGTCAGATAGGTTCATAAGCAACTATCTTGCCAAATCTTATCAAACCCTAAAAGACGAAAAGAGAAGAAAAAATACACACTTTATAATTGACATCAAAAAGGAAGTCATTTTATTTTTAGTACATTTGCTTTGGAGGGAGAGCCAACTCATTGGAAAGAGTCCATAATTTAACCAACATCAGATCTCCTCACTGCATCCCCCATTGAAACTTAATAAATGTTAGTTTCCAGATTCACTGACTTTACAGTTTTCTCTAGTTAATGATCAGCAAGCACCTTTTATTACTTTAAATGAAAACAAAATGAAGACCTGAAATCTCGTGATCAGGAATTTGCTGGCAGACAAGCAAAATTGTTTGGTCTATTTTTATGGTTGATATAATTGTATTCAAAACCCGTAAACAATGTACATCCACTTCAATACTTTTCAGCCCGTCTTTGGTCATAAACTTTAATTAAAACAAAACATCCCTTAGGTAAATCAAAGGAAGTGCCATTGAAATAACATAAACACCCAAGGAAACCTTGGGCTGTTTCCATGCTCAAGTCTGATTAGGTGGAAAAGCACCAAGCACTTGTGTCGGTAGACCAACCAATAGAGTGTGTGATTATAAGCACTTTCTCTAGTATTAAAAATCTTTCACATAGTTTCTGGGAAAAGTGGTGCCAAATTTCTCTGTTCCAAGAGAGGGTTTTCCACTTGGAGGCTGTGGTATCTATAAAGGCTATCTTTCATGAGCAGGGTGTCCTCTATTTAGCTGTCAGAAGGCCTGTCTATCGCAGGACTTAGACTGTCTGTCCCATTTGGCTGATGTCAGAAACTTATGCTAGAGTTATGGCAGAGAAAACATGTTTTCCATTACGCCTGCACCAAAGTGTTGATTAAGGTGGCACATGTCAGACCTGGGAGTAGCCAGCACTCAAAAACCGTATAGACTTTTACAGATGCTGAAATTGTTTCCAGAAAATTCAGCATCTCAGCTTATCTTTTTTTCTTTCTTTCTCTCTCTCTCTCTTTTTTTTTTAAAGAGAGAAAAGAACCCAGGGCATTTTGCCCTTATTTTTAAACTAGCACTTTAATCATGTCTGATTTTTTTTTTTTACCACATTCAGACATTTCCTTTGTGATTGTAGTCAAAGAACCTTTTGATAATTGGCAAGTAGATTCTACAAGAAGCAAAGATTTCAAATTTTACTTGCGATCTGGTGCTCTCTGTAAAGGGTGATCTCTATAAGATGATTCTTAACATTTTTAGAATTCTGAGCCCTTTCAAAATCTGTCGAAACTATGCATTCTTTCTCAGAAAACAACTGTGCAAGATCACAAACCTATGTGGAACACCTAGAATTCCAAGGGCCTCAGGTTAAGGACCATTGTCTAAGTGAAGACAGAAATAATCATACAGCTGGCAGATTGAGTTTTTACTAGTAGATAGGAATAGAATTCCTTCACAAAACATAAATATTAATGAGCCCATATAATTTAAGCAGCTGTTGGCAGTTGGTAGATTCTTCTCATTCTGGAAAGTAGAGAAAAGCAGAGGTTATCCCAAAGGCCAGCAAGCCCTTATGTGTAAGTCTCCTTAGAAGGCCAACTCCTTAGAGAATATATTGGTATCCAATGACCATCAGTCAAAACTACATTGTTTCAGAAACAGAATCAGGGACATAGAGAATAGACTGGTGGTTGCCAAGAGGGAGGTGGCGGGGAGAGGGATGGATTGGGAGTTTGGGATTAGCAGATGCAAACTGGTATTTATAGAATGGATAAGCAACAAGGTCCTACTGTATAGCACAGGGAACTATATTCAATACACTGTGATAAACCACAATGGAAAAGAATATGGATAAGAATGTATATATGTATAACTGAGTCACTTTGCTGTTCAGCAGTAATTAACACAATATTGTAAATCAACTATACTTCAATTAAAAAAAAAGGCTGCTTTGTTTCTCCTTAAGGAAATACAGAGTCTCAGAGTGATAATGGGTAGGCTTGCCAGATTTAGCAAACAAAATGAGGGACACCCAGTTAAACCTGAATTCCAGATAAGTGAGAAATAATTTTTAGTACAAGTATGTCCCAAACATTGCATGGGACACGCTTATACTAAAAATTATTCGTTGTTTATCCGAAATTAAATTTAACTGGGTACCTTGTATTTCAGCTGACAACCTTATAAGTACCCAAAATTTTACAGCCAGGTCACTGGCTGACAGTGGGATCGCAGTTTCTAATATTTTCTAAACAATAAGTAATGAGAATTACCACTAGATTTCACAATATCACTTCAGTGAACTCTTGGGCTATTAGCAGTTAAGGCAAGCCAAAGTGATGAGATTGATATTCAACATTTTGTTTTTTGCCCTTAACTGTCTGACTCTGGTTCATTAACCCATTTGTTCTTCTTTCACTCACCCCTAAATCTGGGTATTTGATGATCTTTGGTCCTCAACCCTGCCTATTCTTTATCCTTTCAACCTTTCTTTGCATTTTCATTTACCCTACCACATCAGTATTTTTACCAATGACTCCCCAATCCACACTGCTATTTATTCTAACTCAAGACTAATTTTTCCATTTGCCAGCTGAGCCTTATGCCAGAAATGGACTCATTAAACCCCATAATGACATCTCAACCTACCACCAAATAGCAAAGCATCATTTGTCCTCTTTTTTCTTTTTTCCTTATTTCACATTCCTAAAATTAGTTAACTAAATCCTGTATATCTATCTGTTAAATATTTTCCCATCCACTACCTCCTTTCATTTCCCCTTTCTTGTACTCTAGCTCAGATCCTCATCATCTCTTTCCTGTATTATTGCATTAGCCTTGAATTTGTTTCCCCACTTTTAGTATTTTGCCACTGTACTGCATCTACATTATGGTCACATTCATCTTCCTTTTCTCTTTAACCATTTATTGAGAGTCTACCATGGATATACAAAAGCAGTAAGACTAATATTTGCCCTCAATAAAAGTACATTCCAGTGGAGGAGGTAAAAATATGCACAAAAGAATATAATTGGCCCTTGGCCAGAGAATAACACAAAATACAGTGGTTACAGAAGTATGTTAGGGGCATGGATGATGGTGGTAGGAAGGTATTCTGATGCTTGGATGAGATAACACCTGAACTGAGTTTTAAATTGGATCAGCGTTGGCCATTAATCAGGGAGACTGGAGTTCCAGGTAGAAAGAATACCATATACAAACACATGGCAGTATAAAAAATGTGACACTTTCAAGAAACTTCAGTAGTCCATTATGGCTGGAATATGTGATTCTAAGACAGGAGGGATGAGGTTATACAGGTAAGATGGGCCACAGAAGCCACGTTAATAATTTAGATTCTACCATGAAAGCAGTGGAGAGTCTTTGAAGCTCTTTATGTAGAGTGATGACAAGATCAGATTTGTATTTTGAAAAAGGGTGTGAAAGGTTATGAAAAATGGTTTTTAGGTGGCAAGGCCTGAAGCAGAAAGATGGTGAGATGCTATTGCAGAGATCTCTGTGGGAATGATGCAGGCCTTTCCTAAGTCAGTAGCAATAATGATATAAAGAAAATATTCAAGATATATTTAGGAAGAGTTTAGATTACTTGGTGATGGCTTATATGTAGAAAAGAAGGAAAAGCATTTCTTTGATTATATGAAGGCTTGGTGAAACCTGCCCTGATTCCCATTGTCTACAGTAGAGATTTTAAGTACCCAGAAACTAAAGTAATAATTTACTATGAACCATTTCAACATAAAACATTTTGCATTTATCACTTGACACATGCTATTCTTTAAACATTGTCCTGGGAGGCAGAGGCGGGGTGGCAATTTCCCCCCCCCCCCCCAGGGAATATGGTAAAGTCTGGAGACATTGTTGGTCATCAGAAAAAGGGAGAGAAAGAGAAGAATGCCACTAGGCTGGGGCACAGGACAGGCCCCGACAACAAAGAATTATCTGGTTTCTATTCTTAGTGCCAAAATACCCATAGTGGTAAGGCTCAGCAACTGTGCTATACAGCATCAAGTGGATCTCTTACCCTGAAATGTAAGGCTCTTCAAAATATTGCCCAACTTCCTTTCCAGACTAAATTCCTATAGCCCTGCAAGTCTTCTATAGACCAAGCAAAAACAACCTATTCCTGATTTCCCAAATACATCTCTCACTTTCCACCTAACCAATCTTCCTTTTAATACTATTCTCTCACCCAGGAACATTTTCTCACCACCTGTTGGGCTGCACCCCACAGGCCTTTACTTTAAGTCCTGTGCTTGCCCAGCTTCAAGACCGAAGAAAGAGCCCGGAGTCAGCAACAGAGACATCAATGGTTTAATGGATAGCAGGGGAGCTTACACGTCTGAAGCAAGGTCCTGGAGCAACACCCCACCATGTGCAGCACACGGCAGGTAGGACATGGTGGCAGTCTTTGCTCCCAAGGTGGAGGGGAGATTGCCAGTTATAGGGGGAGTTGACTTCAGGTTGGCTCATTAGTTACCAGAGAAACCAGCAGAGGGTCATGCCCCTCACCACCCCTTTGATAAGCAACCACTAGCTGGGACCTGGGGCAAGTACATAGGAAGGTCAGTCATGCGCATTGGGTATAGGTGAAGCAGGCACTGATCTGGCAGGGGATGGACAGAGAGCAAGAGAACAGTCATCTTGAGTGGCCTGACCATACACCACCCCACCCCAACCCCCAGTTGATTGTCGAAGTGCTACCACTGTCTCCTCCGTGAAGTCTTTTATAATTTGCCCTTCCAGATAAACCCTCTCCCTCCTCTGCATCCATTTTGTGGCATTCATTACATTGTACCTGGTAAATGTGCTATACTAGTGGATTGACTTTGTCTTATCCCCCTCCTTGAAGAAACACCCTATCAGGCCAAGCACAGTTCCTTCAACAAAGTAAGAATTGAATAAATATTTGTTAAAATTAAGCATGATCTTGTAAATCAGTTGTCTAAAATCAATGCCTAGGCTTCCATTGCATTCATGTGGACAATTCAGAGTTGACAGGTTCTCACTTATAAATGCTAAATAATATGTACTGCCAGTAAACTGTAACCAATACTTAGTTCTACAAATATTGTGCTTTCTAATTTGAATATGCTTGTCACCACAGCCCACGAAATATCTGAGTTTTTTCCTTAAGTTCTCATTCCAGTCCAGGTTTTGGGTTTGCTTGGTAGAATAGATGCTTAAGATTCCTTATACCTCTTTACGCACAGTTACCTATCTACCAGGTGTTGTGCATTGCCTTCCAACTGCTCATTTTAAGCTATTTAATTCTGTAGTGCATGTTTCATTGTTGATATCCTTAGAAAATTTTTTCTGCCTGGTAAAATAAAACCTGTTCCTTGTCAGTTTAATAGATAACTAAACTACTTAATAGAAACACTGGGAAATATGAATGGTATGGGTGGCCAAGACTTTGCTTCTAGATTTTTACTTTATTGCCTTTTGACTTTTACAAGACTTACTTAAGGACTTACTTAATCCTTATGGAATATTGCTTAGTCCTCTGAGGGCCATGCATTCATGACAGGCATCTCCTTTGCCTGTGCACTAATTCATTTCTACCACCCCTGAGACAGTTTTTTTGTTGTTTGTTTGTTTGTTTTTTCCCCAAACCCAGTAAGGTCTATGAAACTGAAAAGAACCTGTGGATCACCATGTTACTTACCATACACAGTGAGGATAGGCTCGGCAGTTCTGGTTTCTGCTGCCATGTTTGGCCTTAGGATATGTGTAACAGCAACAGAACATGCACAAATCTTCAGCAGGCAAGGTGATGTAGAAACCAAACAACCTTCCAAGCTATAGAGAAATTTAGCTGGTAAAAAATAAATCTAGGCCAAGTATACTGTTTCCAAAGCAGATATTTGCAAATCATCTGGACCAGGATGGCTTTGTGCACCCAGATCAAAAAGTTATGGCCTGGGCTTCCCTGGTGGCGCAGTGGTTGAGAGTCCTCCTACCAATGCAGCGGACACGGGTCGTGCCCCGGTCCAGGAGGATCCCACATGCCGCGGAGCGGCTGGGCCTGTGAGCCATGGCCGCTGAGCCTGCGCGTCTGGAGCCTGTGCTCCGCAGCGGCAGAGACCACAACAGTGAGAGGCCGGGGTACCGCAAAAAAAAAAAAAAAAGTTATGGCCTGACCCCTTCCTCCCAAACAGTTCCATCTTCATGGCAAGAAAGTGTTTGAGTTGTTGGCCATTGTGTGATACAAAGGATGAAGGATGGGCTCTAATTTTATTCTTCTGTCTTAGTCTATAATTGGTGTCAATTAATACTCTGGGAGTTGATAGATAGACAGATAGATAATAAATAGTTTAAAGATAGAAAACGAAGCCCTAAGAAGCCAATTCCTCCTGAGAAGATTAAAATTTGTAAGAGAAAAAGAATGTTTTTGATTTTTTAAATTTAGGTATAAGCAACATATAACATGAGTTTCAGGTGTACTACATGATTTGATAATTGTATGTATAGTGAATGATCACCACAATAAGTCATTAACATCCACATTTTAAACATTTTCTTGAAATAGCTATTCTAGTTAGAATAATAAGCTATTTATTTCCATCCTCCTTCCACTGGACTGACATGGGGAAAACGCATTTTTCTTATTTATGCCTGACCAAATGTGAACATATTTCACTACAACATGAGACCCTGAAGACCATGGATCATATCTTATTCATCTTTGTTTGTCTTCATATCACCTGGCCCAGAGCTTTGTATGTTTTAAGTGTACAGTAGTTGTTATTGATTTCATATTTGATCAGTCTTGTGGTATGGAGACAGGTGTGGTCTGCAATGGCACTACCATGTGCCTCTATCAGTTCTCTCTGTATATTTATGTTTTTAGACTTCAGTTTTCAGATGAAATTCTCAACTTAAATTTATCATACGGATATAAAATATATTTGTCTATCATGAAATTTGAAAAATATCAAAAAACAATTATTAAGAAAGAAAAATGGAGGAAAATGAAGAAAATTATTAATATTATAATAGTAAGAAACTGAATACATTTAACTGTAAAAAGATCAAAATAGTAATACAGTGGAATTTTGTCAATTATATATTTTATCCAAGTGTTTAAATTGTCCAAATGCCTATTGTGATTCACTGTTTTGATACAATAGTAACAATGAAATGAAATCCAGTAAGCTATAAGTAAAGGGCATTAAACTGCAACTTTCATTCTCAAATGGGTACCTCTAACAGCATCCTTCCCAAAGTATTCAAATAACATTCAAGGTCTACTTCAGGGCAACTCCAGCCAACATAAAGTGAAGCACTTGTCAATTATATGTTAAATATTACAACTTTTATAATGATTCTATATACAGAGTCATGAAACACTTTTTACTTCTTCTAAGAACTCCCACACACTGCTTTGATTATTATAATCTTGAGGTGAACAGGGCAAACATCATTCTCTTCCAGTTTACAGATAAGAAAACAGGTACAACATTTTAAATAACTTGCCTGCATACGTCTTCTTTCAGTAAGGGGCAGAGAGGAATGACACTCATCAATAACTCCAAGGCAGACTGTGACTGCCTCCCATATTTGTTTTACCAGAACATATATAGAAGAGTTCTGGCATACCATAAACACGAATCATTTCAATTATTCATTTATTCAAAAGTGATACTGAGTATTCATAATGAAGGAATACACATCATCTGACTCTAAGACCAGAGTTTTACCTTAAATGTATAGGTAGTAAATTCAGAAAGTAGAGAATGCTGTGGTGCAGCACCCAGGTTCCCCTACAGGGCTGAGGCATTCTTTCTCCCAACTCGCAGATCACAACTGCATCCTCCTATAGAAATTGACCTTGGCCAATGGAAACTGTTTGGCCCAAGATTATGTTTCTTTCTGGAGTCCAACTGTATCTAATGACTAGTCAATGCAAGGTTAAAAAGCCTGGGCCCTTTGCCTCAATTTGGGAAATCTTCAAAGGATCACTCCAGTTTCAACACTCCCAGTGGGATCATCTGAGGCTGTTATTGCAACCACATTACAGTTCAGTTTCTTCAGCTGCCCATTCCTGAGATCTTTGCCCTCTCACAGGTGTTGTTCCTGAGAAGGCACCTCAATAAATCTCCTGCACACAAATCTCCAAGTCTCAAGTCTATTTCCCCAGGATCCTGAATTGTGATGGTTAGCACAAGAGTCCAGTGGCACAGATTCTAAAGTGGGATTTTCATTTCTGGATACATCCAGAGCCTCATTAAACATTAAGTTTCAGGTGACTCGTGGTTACTTTGGGTTCCTATGAACAAGAGATTAGCAGATAGAGAAAGGAGTCTCCATCTTAACAGAGACAATTGACCCTGATTATCAGGAAGATGTGGGTCTATTTTCACACAAAAAGGACAAGGAAGAATAAGTTTTGTGTCCAGGTGATCCACTGGGACATCTCTTGGCAATCCAATGGCCAGTTTTAATGGCAAATGGACAAGTACCTCAGTCATGGCCTAAGAAGAGCACAGTGACCATAGGCTCATGGATGAGAGTCTAGTCACCCTTGCAGGTAAGCCACGTGGACCAGCAGAGTTGTTAATCAAGGGTGAGGGGAAATCTAGAATGTATAGTTAGTGAGTATCAGGAACAGCTTTGAGACTAGCTGTCCTGACTGTGGCTAGAATTCCTCTTAACTTTCTCTTGAAAGTTTCCCCAGGAAAAGAAACCATCCAGAATGAAGTAGGTCTTCCCAGATGGGTTGAATTTACTATATGAAGCAAACAGATTTGAGTGGCAGAGGGAGTGGACTGTACTGGATTCTGTAGTGTGACTTTAATATTTCCCCGAGGACCAAGCCATTTATTTTTTCAACTGTAACCCTCTCCAAGAATTGCCCTTGGCCAAAGGGAGCTGCTTGACCTAGAGACAGACCACATCCAATGACTGATCATTGCACAGGTGCAAAATTTCAATCCCCTTGCCTCCACTTGAGACATCTCTGAAAGGATATTCTAGCTTCAGAGCTCCCTCTGAGTTGGCTGAAGCTATTGTTGCAACTGCATCACAGTTTGATTCCTCCCTCTTGGCCAGTCCCACTTTCCTTTGCTACTCAGTAAACTGCCTGCAACCAAATAGCCAAATCAGTCTGTTTCCCAGGGAACCTTGTCTTTGACAACCAAGAATCCAACTGTATATAATTCCATCCTTTATATTATACATCCTTAAATGATCCAAAATTTGTTTTTTCTTCCTCTGGGTCAGAATTTGTCATTCAGGTGACAGAAGCAAAAGCAAAAAAGCAAAATTATTACTTTATTTTCCTCTAATGGTTCTGGGGCTTGGGTTATGATCACCTTACTTATCTGAAAACTGACTATAACTGAGCTTTAATTTCATCTTATGCAGTGGCTTTTCTACAGCAAATATTTTATAGGGCTTGTCTTCCTGCTGAATCAGAACCCATGTGGTAGCAGGTCTGACAAAACAGATTGACATGATCTATTAAATCAATAATCCAAGCACTAAAGAAAATTTACACTATGAGTTCCACTCTACTCTCCAATATGCATCACTACAAAGCTTGGGGGAAAAAGTCAGCTGCTGCAATGATGCATAAAGAGGTAATTTTTAGGTTTTTTTCTTATGTGATACTGGGATCATTCAGTGAAATTTAGTCATAAGGCATTCTAGTCAATCACACTAAAATTTAGCATCTCACAGAATCAGAGAGACATCAAAGTGAACGGGACCCCAAGAGATCGTTTCATGCTGCCTGACTCAAAGCAAGTTTGCTTGAATTATTTCAAATACATTATTTTGTAAGGTATTCTTCAGCTTTCAAAGAAGTTACCCACTGCAGGATCCCAAAATCCTTACTGTTAATAAATTCTTCTGCATGTGATAATAGATTTTTTTCATTTCCTTTGTATTGGATAAGTAATGCATTTGGCCAACAAATTTCTAATCATCTTTCCTATACTTGGAGAAAAGACTGTTTCAACTTTTCTTTAATAAGCTTCTTTTAAACTTTCATTAGATCTTGTTTTCCAACCTTGCTTCTAAGTTTAAATCTTTCTGTTAAACATAGAGGAGCTAGAGTAAAAATTTGACCAAAAAAAAATTAGTAGAGCCGTCAACAGTGAGATTTAATCTTATGATCACTAAACAAAGTTGATTAATTTGTGGCTGAAACAGTTGATTAGCTCATGAAAATCTCCATTCCCAACCATACAGTAGCAAACAAGTGAACAAAAAATCAACACAGCAAGGGACAGTGGACCAAAACTATAGAAAAAGAGCTTGAGTCCTCAATGGCATCTTTGATCAACTGACCAATAGCATCAGCACCTATAATAGCCTGTCTCCTGACTTCTCGTTATATGAAAATAATGAAACCTTGTTTTAGTCATTCATCAAGTGTTCTGTTACTTATAGCTCAGCACAATTATAATTGATACCATGATCATTATAATGAGGTATTTACTGTGGGACTTCTACCAATGAGGTATATCCAGCACCAGTCTTCCCATCTTAGTGGAAATATTCAGTCAGTACTCTACCTCTTATCCATTTATATAATTTTCATTAATGCAAAATATTTCTCAAATTTGTAAGTTGTTTTCCCTCTCTAACTGCACCACTCTTCTCAGCCCAGGAGGGGACAGAAAATTACAAAAGCAGTGATGGCAAGAGAGAAGGCATAAGGTAAATTACAGAGTCTTTGGTTTTTTGGGGTTGTTTTGTTTTGTTTGTTTTTTATTTTTTAAGAATTCACATGCAGCAACATACCTGCCATCTCCTGTTCCCTCCACAGGGAGGTCCCAATCCAAAGTTATAAATGCCATTTGTTTTTTTGTTTGTTTTATAAATTTATTTATTTCTTTTTGGCCGCATTGGGTCTTCGTTGCTGCACACGGGCTTTCTCTAGTTGCGGCGAGCGGGGGCTAGTCTTCATTGCGGTGAGCAGGCTTCTCTTTGCTCAAGGGTATTTTGAATGAAATTATGTCATTCTGGCTTTGGGTGGGTGGGTGGAGGGGGATGTGGGTAGGGAGAAGAATCCTTAGTCATCTCAGGATCCAGCTGCATC
Organism: Tursiops truncatus; assembly: GCF_011762595.2. Taxonomy (NCBI): domain Eukaryota; kingdom Metazoa; phylum Chordata; class Mammalia; order Artiodactyla; family Delphinidae; genus Tursiops; species Tursiops truncatus. Next base: position 78,925,081 of record NC_047035.1, on the reverse strand, counting down.
TGAATTATTTTTCTGTGGGTGTCTTGTTTCCATTCTTTGCCACATGAAAAGTAATGAGACAAGTATACTAAAACCTCACTCAAAATTATTTCTTTAAAGAATGTCTGGCAAAGACAGTTTCTTTCCCGACCAAGGATTCATTTTCAATACCAAAGGTCTTTTTAGTAGGTTTAGCCATCCACTGGGTGGTCCTACAGCTTCAATTCCAGTGACAGCATCAAAATGAGATTCCAGTTTTTATTTTTGTGGCCACAGGAAGCAGGCATTTGCAAAAATTTTATATACAGCAACACTATCAGTAGGCTCAGAGTATTACCCTTCTGAATGTCACCCCTGCATAGTCCATAAACACCACCAATTGCTTTGGTGGATGCTATTTATATCTTGGGTTTCTAGGAACAAACGTACTTTATAGATGTGAAAAATACATGGTTAACGGAAAAACATGATTCCACGTTAATTTTTTCAGATATGTGCACAACTGTCTTAAAAATTTATACACACACACACACGCAGATTGAGAAAGAAAGAGAAGAACAGGGAATAATTATGCACAGTGTAAATGCCAAATTATTTTAGTTTTCTTGAAGTATTTTCATATTCCTGAGCTTATGACAGTAGTGACCATGTCCACTGAGCTATAAATAATTTTTTAGGAGTTGAAAGTTGAAGGAACTAGAGCTCAGTAAGAATTCTTAATCTGTGATGTGGCTTTGCTAACTTAGATGAAGAAAAAAACTCCATTCCTTTGGGAAATGAGACAACCTTGGCCTCATTATAAAGGTGTACTGAACACAATTCAGTGATCTAAAACACCCCATTCTTCCAAACACTGTTTTTAATCAAGAGGTTACTATAAAATCACATTACATGCCATCACAGAAACGTAGATAACATTTTGAAGTTTATCCATCATGCCTGTCATAATTCAATGGGAATGTATAAGATCACTCATAGATGTCATCAATTATTCACCTGCCTTCTTTGCATCTTAAGTAGCCTATACAATTCTCTACTTTAAAAAGGAGATCATTTTCTTTATTGAAGACTATAGGAGAACCCAGTTTACCTAAGAATCTTTTGTGAAAATATCATAATTAATGAGCAAAAGATGCCATACTCTATCAAGATTTATTGGCGATTTGCTATAATCAGACTAACTTAAGCACAAGTTTGTACCTTGCCCAATTTTATCTAAAGACTACATAATGAAAAAACGTTTGACAAGTTGATTAATAATACTGAGCTGTTAAAGTTCAGCTGAGTGAGCAATTAAACATTCCAAACAGCAATGAACCTTCAGAAGGTAATTTATGATAATTTTATGCACAAGAGCTCAGTGGCTTTTTAATTTGATAGAATGTTAGTAGCACGAATTTCTAACAAGGGAGTGTCAGGGTTCCATACATCACTGAGATTACTTAAACATTTCAAATGTGGCTGATGAATGAAGTTTCTTGGGATATGGGGAGATACAGGAGGTGTTGGAAGGTTGAGATTATTCATCATATCAATTATTGACAGTAGATGCACTGACATCACACTCCCTGATCATATTTTATGTCCACAATAAAGATAAGTCAAGCTTGAAATAACAGACTTTCCCAACCACAATATCTGCAGGTAATTCAACTCCCTTTACCTCCTTCCCCTCCTCCTTTACACCTTCCTTCAAACTCATTGCCCCTCTTCTATTCCTACCCAGACTTTTAAATACCCAGACCCCTTACTTGAAAAATCACAGATAGATAAGTAAGAAAAAGGACAAATTGAGAAGTGAGAATGAGTACAAAGCAAGAATCATATCATAGACTCACAGAACCAGAAAGAACTGATGGAATAATTTAGATTAGCTCCCACTCTTTTCACCAGTACACAAATACACACACATACACATACCACACACTTTCATGCCTGCACACACACACATGCACACATCTCAGATATGAAAATCTCCTCTATCACATCTGCAGCAATGGCCATCTAGCCTCTCCTTTAGCAGCTCCATCCTTGAATTAACATGCCGCATCTCTGGCAGGCCTTTCTCTTTTCAGATCATTAATGACATATTGTGTTTTCAGCAGAAGTAAATTTCTTCTTGCTGCAATTTCTGTCCTCGAGTCCTCAAATTTTAAAGCCAGAAGACCCCCTGGAGATCCATTAGTCTAGAGTCTGCACTTTTAGCTCATGGAGCATTATGTAGCCTGTTGACATGATTATTTGATCCACACATTTTTTTCTTTTCTTTTTTTAAAAATTTGAATGAATTACCCTCCTTGAAAAACTGAGCTATTTTACACAAAATCTAGATTTCTAAGCTGAAAAATTAGAAGCTTTGGGAACACGTGTCCTTCCATTCCCAAATAGCAATATTTGCCTGGAGCTTGGTAGCAGCTGCCCCTTTAAAGGAAACATGCTCTCTCCAGTTCATCACAAGCCCCACCACCACCTACAGGCTTACACCTGGGCAGATGTACTCATGTATGATACCAGCCTGGACCGTGTAGAAATTTAAATTTGTTACCATTTACTTAGATTAACCTCTTTGTTTTATAGTCTAGGAAATGAAACCAGTAGTAATAACATGACTTTAACCAAGGTCACCAGCTAGTTAATGGCAGAACAAAAATCTTTTAACTCTTGATCCAGTGCTCATTTCATTACACAAGAATTTTAGCTCATCATCTTTCTCATCACTTCTATGTGTTCTGTTATCTTTTAATGTAAAAAGGGGAAAAAATACACTAACCTGATCATAATACAAGTTATGCCTCTGTATCAATTTCAACTCAGTGAAATAAGAATAAGATAAACCAGGCTAAATTTAATCCATAAGCAATAAAATATCTTTGACATGAAGGTGCTTTATTGTCTACTCAGTTCTCTCCATCTTCTCTAAAATTAAAGTAGCACATTAATTAGAATTACATCACTAAAGTAATAACAAATATGGACTGTCTCAATGCCTACTTTTGTTTTCTTCTATATATGTTTGCTACACAGCAAATATCAAATGCTGACACAATGTCAGTTATGTTTCTCTGCTACAGACACAGAAATTGAGTGCAAGATCATTGTGACTATTTCCTAATGTTTTTATTTCATCAGATGGGCTGGAAAACAAAACCAAACAAGTAAACACAAGCTCATCTAGCTATCATCTCTGCAGATGTCGTTTCTTGGTAATGTGCTATTATAATTCATGTCAGGTAAACAGTCTTGCAGATGAAGTCAGAATTATTCAGGCAAGTTTCTTCATACCACCCTGTAAAGCTGTTTCCCACACATAAGAAACTTCCATAAAGACTACTTGTTTACAGAGACCATGTGCCGCATGATCCTCTTTTGTGTTTCTCCCTCCCTAGTACTAAGCATATGTTTTTAATGTTAACACTCCCTCATCTATAGAGACCATCTGCTTATTAAAAAGAGTGTTCTCCTCCCTTCTTAGCCAGCTTTTTTGCGTGGTGAATCCTCTATGCCAGTTCCACAGATTCAGGGGAAGGAGAAAAGGCTATGGTTTCCAGTTCTAAATGAGACAGTTTGGGACTTGAGTGGCCTTTGTAGAAGGAGTGGAAGGTGCTCCTGTGGATTCAGAGAAAGAGAGGCATCACACACCTGAGGGCCTGAAGCTGCTTTTTCTGCCCATGTAGCCAGTGGCTAAATCTTGAGGGCCCTATCTCCCTTATTTCACCACCACCTAACCTTATAGATTCAGGTACTTTATTTTGCATCTCTGCCCAATCTCAGCAATATAGATATTATGATAATAAGATGGAGGTTTCCCTGAAAACAATACACTTAAAGTCCTGAAAAATGCATAGGAATTGATCAGGCAGATGATAGTTACAGGCAGAGAAAAAAAGTCCACATGCAGGGGTAGTTTAAGAGCATGTGATCTACAGAAGGATAAATTGCTTGATATTTTTAAAGCTTAGGGTATGAATAAAGAAGAAGCAAGAAACAAATGAAAGAGAACTAGAGGAAGAAAAAGTATAGACTATGAAAAACCTCATAGTTATTTAAGACTGATTTGGCTTGTAAGTCCTGAAGTTCAATTTTGATGCCCTTGGTTTGAGGAAGATCTCACTTCAAACAATAAGAAAGGGCAAGAAAAGTGTTGCAGCTGCCTTGATTTGGAGACTCAAAAAGGAGAGTAATCTTGGCACAAACTCCTTATATGGGCTGTGTATCCAGTAGCACAGGAGTCCTGAAAAACCTCAGCTGTCATCAGCCTCATGGAGTCTTCTCCACCCAAACCACAGCTGCTATCTACAACCTTACTTTGTACTTCCTGGAAGAGAATGGGTTGAGGAAAGTTTCATAGTGTGGTATAGTGAACTTTCCCCCAGTGAAGCAGTGCCCACTGGTATATGGAAGAAACTTCATAACTTAATTGGGAGTTAGTAATGGGGAGCAGGCAGTGGTGAACAGCATGGGAAGGCAAGAGGAGAAAGTATACCTCCTCTGGACTAAACTACCAACTCCCCACTCTGGAAGGAGAGACGTGGCCAGAAAATGGCGGGAAAAGCAAGCTGCTAGGATTAAGAGCTCTCCTCTCTGCCACGAGGACATAATGAAGCCAGGAAAGGAACTGGAGAAGTATTGGTAGTTAACATGCCCAGATGCTTTAGTGCCCAAACTGGTATATTTTTGAGTAAAAAATGGCATAATTAGTAATTGTGGGACAATAGCCATAAATCAGACTGTCCTGGGAACAGCAAAAACAAATAATCACACTACTTAAATGACACTAGCATTTAAAAGGCTGCCTCCTAACTGATCTCTCTTCACTGGGTTCTCTGTTTCCCTCTCTTCCCCCATAGCCTTCTCCAACTTAATGGTTAGTATCACCATCTACCAGGTGACTGTGCCAGAAAATTGTTCCCACGTTTCTCTCATCTCAGATGCTATTCCCTTTCTTAATAATCTGCACTTAAAAGAAAATCCATACTCCTTATCATGGCCTACACAGGTTTGCATGACCTTGCCCCTTGCCTATCTCTTGAACCTCACCTCATGTAATTTTGTGTTGTTTTTCTATCTTCTGGTCTTTTTTTGTTTCTAGAATCATCTAAGAACTCTTCTACCTTGTGACCTTTTACTGCTGTTACCTGTGCCCATTATGTACTTCTCCTAGTTCTTCATATGCCTGGCTTATCATCCTTCATCTTAACCCAAGCATCTTCTTCTACAACAGGTCTTCCTTGACCCCCATCTAAAAAAGGGTATCTTTCCCTACACACACACACACACACACACACACACACACACACACACACACACACATACACACACACACACATCAGAGCAGCCTGTTTTATTTTCTTTATAGTATTTATCATAGTCTGGAATTATCTTGTTTATCAAGTTAGCTCGCTTACATAAAAACAGACTCATAGACCAATGGAATAGAATCAAGAGCCCAGAAATAAACCCATGCATATACGGTCAACTAATATTTGACAAAGGAACCAAAAATACTCATGGGAAATGAGAGTCTCTTCAATAAACGGTCCTTGGAAAACTGAATGACTACATGCAAAAGAATGAAATTGGACCCTTACCCTACACAATTCACAAAAATGAACTCAGAATGGACTAAAGACTTAAATGTAAGACACAAAACCACAAAACCCCTAAAAGAAAATGTAGGAAAAAAGCTCTTTGACGTTGGTCTTGGCAATGATTTTTTTTGGTATATGACACCAAAAGCACAAGCAACAAAAGCAAAAATCAATAAATGTGATTACCTCAAACTAAAAAGCTTCTGCACAGCAAAAAAGCAATCAACAAAATGAAAAGGCAACCTATGGAATGGGAGAAAATATTTGCAAGCAATATATCTGATAAGGGGTTAATATCCAATATTTACACAGAAAATATATAACTCAATAGCAAAAAAACAAATAATCTCATTTAAAAATGGGCAAAGGACCTGGCTAGATATTTTTCCAAAGAAGACATACAAATGGCTAACAGACCAAAGAAAGATGTTCAGCTTCAGCTATCATCAGTGAAATGCAAATCAAAACCATGATGAGATATCACTTCATACCAGTTAGAATGGCTTTGATCAAAAAGACAAAATATAAGTGAACAAGAGGATGTAGAGAAAAGGGAATCCTGTACACTGTTGGTGGGAATGTAAACTCATAAAGCCTCTGTGGAAAACAATACAGAGGCTCCTCAAAAAATTATAAATAAAACTACCAGGTGATCTAGCAACCCCAGTTCTGGGATATGTCCAAAGGAAATGAAATCACTATTTGGAAGAGATACCTGCACCCTTATGTTCATTGCAGCATTATTTACAATAGACATGGAAACAATCTAAGTGGTATCCATCAGTGGATGAATGGATAAAGATGTGGTATATATAAGCAATGGAATATTAGTCAGGCATAAGAAAGAAGGAAATTCTGTCATTTGCAACAACATGGATGAACTTAGGTGAATTCTGCTAAGTGAAATAAGTCAGACAGAGAAAGACAAATGCTTTATGATATCACTTATATGTAGAATCTAAAAAAGCCAAACTGATAGAAAGGAAAGTAGACTGATGGTTGCCAGTTTCCTGGAGGTGGTGGGGATAAGAGATAGACGTCAAAGGATACAAACTTCCAATTATAATATGAGTAAGTTCTGGGGACCTAATGTACAGCATGATGACTATAGTTAACAATACTGTATTGTATAACTGAAAGTTACTAAGAGAGTAGATCTTAAATGTTCTCACCACACACACACACACGCACACACACAAACAAGGTAACTATGTGGGGTAACGGATATTAACAAATCTTAATGTGGTAATCATTTTAAAATATAAATGTATATCAAATTACTGCATTGTACACCTTAGGCTTATACAATGTTATATGTCAATTATATCTCAATAAAGCTGGAAAATAACAGTCATAAGGAATTTTTTAAAGTTAGCTCACTTGCATATTGTTTGTCTCACCCACTAGTAAGCAGGAAATAGGACTGTTTTGTCCACGTTAACTTGCCAGTGATCTAGCCCAGTACCCAGCTTTTGGTAAATATATACTAACTCTTTATTTGAGTGAATGTTGAATCATTGAATAATGTCTAAGGCACTTTCCCACCACCAGAACCTACCATCAAGACAAAGAGAAGGAAAGGGAAGATAATGAGTCCTCACCTATGCACACCAAATAATAAAACAAGACGAAACAAACCACCCAGGACAAAATTTTTAGCCTATCCTTTGAGTATCCTTCAGGATTTCTAACTCCCTGCTGAAGAAACCGCCTAATAAAGGACTGTGGGGACCTATATGGGGGACATTAGGGGTCGCCTTATAACTCCCAGAACTCCTCTCCTGTTGTCTCTAGTGTTTCAGAGATATCGGCTTGATATACTTTGAACATGGCTAAGAACCAAAACTGGGCCTGCTGGTGGATTTCTCATAGCTCCAGGCTAAACATCTTTAGTTATCTGACAATCAATATACACAAATGTTATTGTTTGTTTTCTAGGAGTTAGATGAACAAGATCACTCTAAATTCTTGTGTTATTAATACACGGCAATGAAAGTGAAATATTAATGACTTAGTCAAGTGTATTAAGAATTTGAAGTGCTGTGCGAACTGAAAACTTGCATCTTAGAGGGGGGGAAAGCCCAAATGCACCAGATGGCTTGGTGACAGCCATTTTATTTAATGCCATCTCAGCAGATATGTTTGATAGCCTTCAGGAAAGGCCATCAGCTATGCAAGGGAGGGTGCTATACCTGATTGTCTGGGAGGGCCAGGCCAAAGACATCAAAGGGATGGAGCTGAACTGTGCCTCTTTGTGTCTCAAGTGTGCACGGCCCTGAATGAGATATTAGGGCATCTCGGGCTGTCAGTGAACCATGGTGGCAAAGTCTGCTGGTTTGTCCCCCTCCCCACACCTAGCTGTCATATCTATGACTGGCCTTAGAGTAACAATCTTCCTACATCTTAAAATGTGACAGAGTGGAAACAGCCCTAGACTAGGAGTCAGCAGCCTGGCCAGCCAGCCTGACCACAGAGGAGCCGATTAGCCCTGAGCAAGTAGACCATGGACTGGGGTTGAAAATTCCTTGTCTCCAATCTGCAGATGATAAAACCTAGTTCTCTTCCTCTCTGAGACTGCCAAAAAGATTTAAAGAGATAACACTTTATAATAAATAAACAGACTATGTAAAATGCAGAGTGAAATTGTTTTGAGGCTGAATGTACTTTATCAATTCTGTTACATTTTTGTGTCTGGCTTATTTATTCTTATATAAGAGGCACATTATTCAATAATACTAGTTTCTTTTTTATAGTAAATATATACTCAAGGATTGTCTTTTTCTTTTCTTTCTTTCTTTCTTTTTTTTAATCTATATACCAGGTACATAGATGCCTTTTCTGTAATTTCAGTGTACTGTTCTTAATTTATTCTGCATACTAATTTCAACATTCATTAACAGTATTGAGGTAAAAGTCCTGATATGACAGGAGATATCTATACATAGATCTATCTATAGGTATCTAGGTAACTATATAGATATATCAATCTTAGATAAATAACTCCTGTCATTTTACATCCTTAAAAGAAAACTAATTAATTAATGTGTTCACAATTTCACAGTCTGATGTCCTAGCTAAACATCTACTAACTGCAATACCCATCCTCCATCAAGGATCTGGAATGTTGGTTTGCCCTAGAGCAAATAGAAAGAATTGGCCCTGGTCACGTGACAGAGAATGGAAGGTAATAATGACTAGAGAAATAATTTCTGCTTTTTCAATAGGGAGAATGTGTCCCTTCCTTGTACTTTGTTTATTATGATCCTACCAACTCTATGGAGAAGATGTCCTTTGAGTCAGGAAGTATCAGCTAGATAGATACTCCCCAAGAGATAACTGAGAAGCTGACAAAATTTCCTCATTAGCCCATACCCATTTCCTGCTCCCAATAAATCACAAAAAACAGTTTACCACTGGACACTACTAAGGGAGTTCAAATTCTGCAAATTTAATAGCAATTTTCATTTGATAATCTTTAATCTCCTCTTTGCTAACTTCTGCTTCTAACTCTAGATATGTATATTAGATATTTCTGGATTTTATCACTAATTATTTCCTCTGGCTCTGTCCTGATGTTTTCTCCTTATAACTACCCTGAGTTTGTGTATTAATCTATCCAATGAATATTTATTGAAAGCCTGCCATATACCTAGCACTGGTCTGGACACTAAAAATGTATACATGAACACAAAATCTCTACTCTCAAGGATCGTATAATTGAGTCAAGGTTATTATCATTCAAACATCTTTAATCTACTCTCAAGGACAGTATAATTGAGTCAGGGTTAATATTCGATCATCTTTAATGATCTGATCATCAAAACACATAAATAAAATCATTACTCTAGTAATCAGGATAGAATAGGCTATGCTTTAGTAACAAATAAACTCCCAAATTTCAGTGGCTTAACATAATGGAGAATAATGGAGATGTATTTCTTATTCATGCTACAATCTGATACAGGTTGCATACCTATTCTGTGCTGGTCTCTACAAGTGGAAATTCAGAGCACTAGGCTGCTTCCAACTTAAAACTGCCATCTCAAAGTCTTTCAATTCCAGCCCCAGAGATTAAACGTATCCCTTACTCTTTCCTGCCTCCAACCAGAATGACATTACTTCTTCTCATATTCTATTAGTGAGAATTTGTCAAACACCCCACCCAAATGCATGGGAACTGGGAAATACTGAGGAGCAAATGAAGTTTTGGTAAATACCAATATTCCCTGACAGTCCTCTAAGAAATATGTGAATAAGCATATTACTTCATTTTTTTTTTCTTTTTTTAAAGTGATCACCACCACAAGTCTAGTTACCATCCATCATCATACATTTGACATCCTTCACCCATTTCACCCACCCACAAATCCCCCTCTGGTAACCACTAATCTGATCCCTGTATCTATGAGTTTGTTTTTGCTTTATTTTTTATGTTCATTTGTTTTGTGTTTTTAGATTCCACATATGAGTGAAATCATATGGTATTTGTATTTCTCTGTCTGACTTATTTCACTTAGCATAATCCCCTTGAGGTCCATCCATGTTGTCACAAATGGCAAGAATTCATTTTTTTATGGTAATATTCCATTGTGTATATACACCACAATTTCTTTATTCATTCATCCATCAATGGACCTTTAGGTTGTTTCCATATCTTGGCTACTGTAAATAATGCTGCAATGAACAAAGGGGTGTATATGTCTTTTCGAATTAAGTGTTTTTGTATTCTTTGGATAAATACACAAAAGTATAATAGCTGAATCATATGGTAGTTCATTTTTGAGGAAGCTCCATACTATTTTTCATAGTAGCTGTACCAATTTACAGGCCTACAAACAGTGTATAAGAGTTCCCTTTTCTCCACCTCCTCTCCAACATTCATTATTTCTTGTCTTTTTGACTATAGTCATTTTAATGGGTGTGAGGTGATATCTTATTGTGGTTTTATTTGCATTTTCCTAATAATTAGTGATGTTGAACATCTTTTCATGTGCCTGTTGGCCACTTGTATGTTTTCTTGTAAAAATGTCTATTCAGATCCTCTGCCCATTTTTCAATTTGTCCATTTGTTTCTTTGATGTTGAGTTGTGAGTTCTTTGTCTATTTCAGATATAAATCCCTTATAGAATATATCATTTGCAAATATCTTCTGCCATTTAGTAGTCTGCCTTTTTTTGTTGATAGTTTCCTTCCTAGTCTGATGTCTCATTTGTTTATATCCGCTTTCATTTTTGTTTCCCTTGACTGAGAAGACATATCCAAAAAAATATTGCCAAGACCAACATCAAAGAGCAAACTGTGTATGCTTTCTTCTATGAGTTTTATAGTTTCAGATATTACAGTTAAGTCTTTAATTCATTTTGTGTTTATTTTTGTATATGTTGTGAGAAAGTAATCCCTGACAGTCTTCTAAGAGATATGAGTGAGCATATTACTTCATTTTTTTTCTTTTTTTAAAGTGATCACCACCACAAGTCTAGTTACCATCCATCATCATACATGTAGCTGTCCAGTTTTCCCAACACCACTTATTGAAGAGGTTGTCTTTTCCTCATTGTATATTCTTGCCACATTGTCATAGATTAATTGACCCTATATGTGTGGGTTTATTTCTGGGCTGTCTATTCATTCCATTTATCTATGTGTATAATTCTGTGCCAGTTCCATACTGTTTGATTACTGTAGTTTTGTAGTATAGTCTGAAGTCAGGAGTGTGATAACTCCAGCTTTGTTCTTCTTTCTTAAGATTGTTTTGGTTGGTTATTCAGGATCTTTTTTGTGGTTTCATACAAATTTTAGAATTATTTCTTTTAGTTCTGTGAAATATACCATTAGAATTTTGATAGGGATTGTATTGACTCTGTAGTTTGGAAATTTTAATAATGTTAATTCTTCCAATCCATAAACATGGAATATCTTTCCATTCATTTGTGTCTTCTTCAATGTCTTTCATCAGTGTATTATAGTTTTCAGTGTACAGGTGTTTCACCTCCATGGTTAAATTTATTCCTAGGTATTTTATTCTTTGCAATGCAATTGTAAATGGGATTGTCTTCTTATTTTTGCTTTCTGATAGTTCATTATTAGTGTATAGAAATACCAAAGATTTCTGTGTATTGATTTTGTATCCTGTGACTTTACTGAATTTATTAATTAGTTCTAACAGTTTTTTGGTGGAGTCTTTAGGGTTCTATCTATATAGTATGATGTCATCTGCAAATAGTGACAGTTTTACTACTTCCTTTCTAATTTTGGATTCCTTTTAATTATTTTTCTTGCCTAACTGCTGTGGCTAGGACTTCCAGTGCTATGTTGAATAAAAGTGGAAAGAGTGGGCATTCTCATCTTGTTCCTGATCTTAGAGGAAAAGCTTTCAGCTTTTCACTGTTAAGAGTGATGTTAGCTGTTGGTTTGTCATATATGGCCTTTATTATGTTGAGGTACATTCCTTCTATACCCATTTTGTTGAGAGTTTTTATCATAAATGGACGTTGAATTTTATAAAATTATTTTTCTGCATCTATTGAGATGATCATGTGATTTTTCTCCTTCATTTTGTTAATGTTACATACCACATTGATTGATTTGCAAATGTTGAAACATCCTTGAATCACTGGAGTAAACTCCACTTGATCATGGTGTATGATCCTTTTAGTGTATTGCTGTATTTCATTTGCTAATATTTTGTTGAGGAATTTTTCATCTATGTTCATCAAAGATATTATCCTATAATGTATTACTTCATATTTTGAAACAGAATATTAATGTCCACATATAAGCTAATTCCCAGCACAAAGTCTAATACATAGCAGACACTTGATAAATTTTTGAGAAATATAGCAAAGAATAAACGATGCTAGTGGAACTAATGATTTACACAAATATAAAAAAAGCATAAATGAAAAGTTACTTTAAAATACAAAAAAACAAACACTATACCATTTTATATTGCACATAACTGACAAGTAAATTATACAGATCATACATACTTAAGAGATGGAAGCAACCACCTTGTACTGGCATAGGCAATTATGTTGTTTTGTTTCATTTTATTTTATTTTATTTTAAGGTGGTGGGATTTGATTGAAGAAACAGTTAAGATTTGGACAGTGAAAAAGGTCGTGTCTGATAGAGACCTTTGTGATCAAATATATACAAATAGACAAATGCAAAATGTGTTTGAGAATCACTAGCTCAAACAACCTGGTAGGACAAGAAGATCAATCTAGGAAAGTTACTGTGAGAGAAGTTTGGAGCAAAAGATTCAGAAATTTAAACTTAAATGACTATCTGCAACCTACAAGATAAAAGTTTTGAACAAAGAGTAGCAACCTAGAGGTCACAGAGGTAATTTTGGCTCCTGATGCTGTACTCAAGCCTACTCTACATATAGATCTTGAGTGAAAGTCCTGTCTCAAATCAGGAGGGTAAATACAAAGTATAAATTCCTGCACTAAACCACTGTAAAATAAGTGCCCCAACATTATGGCAATGTCAAACTATATAGACTAAAAGGTATAGACCATGAAATTGGTATAGCAAACTTCGGCCAATCTTGTGAGCCCTAGGCATCTATGAATGACAAATAACTCAAAGATATGAAAGGAACTTAGAGTTGGGTTGGGTGCGTTAGCCAAACAGGATATATTGTCTAATTAGTTACAAAAATAATTTATTTATATTTATAACTTATTTATGACTATATTGAAAACATTTCTTTTGGAGAGGGAATGAATATAGATAATTGGGCTCTTGTAGGTGTTTTAGTGGTTCTCTTTAGAAAGCTTGTTAAAAAAAAAAAAAGCCAAATTTACAAGAAAATTGAACCATAGGAGTGGTTGTTCAATTTACAAACATTTAGCAACTATTTCCTTTAAATGTTTTTTCCTGATATATTTAAATATAGTTCTATGTTTAAATCCGTTCACTTAAAGTCTCTAAAAGTAGTTTGCAAAGCACTTCCTTGCAGGTTATCTCTGGCAACATTGTTCAGCTTCATCTGTAATTAACCCTAAAGCAAGTCAGTACTTTGTTGGAAGTCAAGGGGTTTAGCTCAGATATTTGCAATCAAGCTATTATACATGATATTGAGTCTCATGGAGCTACTTATCTTACCAAAGGAAAAAGGAAACACTAACTACTCTTTTCAATAAGAAGAACAAAGCAAAATGTATTTGAGTAACAAAGGAACAAATGACAGGACTGAATCCATTTAGCCAATAAACTGTCCATAATCTAGACCAGTGATTTTCAAACTGTGGAATGCCACCCAATTGGTGAGCCATGACATCAGTTTAGTGGGCCACAGGGTTGCACTGTTGAGAAAAGGAATAGAATAGAATAGATCCAAATATAACTCAAGTAGTAAAGACAGATATTTATGAAAATTTTTACTTACATGTGTGTGTATATATTGGAGTACAATTAAAGTTATTTCTTACTGTAGGTCAGGGTCAAGAATTTTAAAAATAACTGACATGCAGTTATCGTAAAGAAAATGTGTAAAGTCATGTCAAAATAAAGTAGCATTATTGTGATCATAGCATAAAATCACATCCACAAAAATTCATTTCTTCTTAAGTATACTAGGTAGTTCTTGAGAGCATCTTACTATTTTCTAACCATTTTCACAGAAACATTTCTCTCTTAATTGTGGTAGGTTCATCCCTTCTTGACAGAGAGGAAACAAAATTGGGATTAATTGCCTCTGTTTTATCTGTTATTCCTCTTCCATTTGTTCCTAGTGGAAGATCAACACCTTTTTAGTTTTCTTGTTCTGAACATAACTGAAACCAAACTCTTTGGTCACCAGCATTCCTACCTGACTCCACCCCTATGCCTTTAGTTTCCTGATCCTATTCTAATTTTTAAAGAATATATTATTTCATTCTAACTGATTTGTGCCAAACTCTATATTGATCCCTAGTCATGTAATTTTTTTTTGGCTAATGATTGTTGGAAGGATGGATTCATTTGAGATCTCCTATGCAGTAACAGTAAATTATTTAGCTGTCTCCCCTTTTCCTGTCTGTCATTTACAATTTCATACCAGCAGATTGTTTCACTTATTGTTAAGCATCTATTTTAGGGTCCTTCGGGAAGCAGCCTTGAATCCAACTTTCCCAAAATTTTATTTCCCCTTGGTTGTATCCTACCCTCGTTGCTAGAACAGATCTCTTACCACAGCAGTACTGCTTTATTCTCCACTGACCTCTGGTCTGATTTATTTTTCAAGTGTCCACTGCCTCTTAGTTCTCGGAGATGCTCTTGGCCTTTTGGTAAATCCTTCATTTTCTCCTGCTTCACTTGACTTTTCTCCTTGGCATCCATGCATGATTCTTTATTCTTCAATTCAATTTGAGCACTAAAGCCCTGTAGCTATTCCCTGCATAACGGTCCCTTCAGATTTCGGTATAGACTAAACAGTTTTTCTCTTGACATTATTCTCTTCTGACCTCTTTGCTTCCAAAAATGGTGACCTAGCTTAAGTAGGCCTTTTGTGAAGACGGTTCGCTCTATTTCCTGAAATATTAGATACTTTCCCTGCAGTTATTTCACTTTTTACAAAGTAATAAGCAAGGGAGTCACTGTGTAATAAACATGGGTTCTCTCACTATAATAATAAATTGTAGGACAATTTATTCTAATTTGATGAAGTTTTGAATTATCATTTTCTCCTTTACATAAGGCAAACAATGTTGATGACTTTGAAGGTCTGTTCTGCCTTCCCTTCCCTCACAAAGCAGAGTATTGCTCCCTTTTCCATTGCTCACTGGGACATGCCACATAGTACTGCAATGGCCATGTCTGTAAAGGTGTCAGAGACATTTCAGCACAGAATCAATCACCACCAGTTTAGCAAAAGCAGCCCAAAACAGATATTATCAAACTGTTTAATTCTCACTTTTTCCCTCTTTCTGAATGAACTCTGTTTCCCCTTTGCCCGTGTGCCATTCCCTCAAACCCAACATTCCCATGTACCTAAGATCACTCTTAATATGGCAAAAGATAAATCTGATAACCTAACTTGTATTAATATGTTATTGACTTATAGTGTTACCTGTTGTAAGAGAACTTGCTTAAGGAAGGTAATATTTTATTCAAATATATTACTTTCATTGGGAAATTCAGGCTCCCTTAAATGTGTTTCAGGAGAAGAACTGGAAGCAGAGGTGACCGGCAATTGTGCCATGCAGGTGACTGATCTTTGCATCTTCATAGAGATTTAACCCAGAGCCCAATTTGGAAAAGGCCTTGTTTCACTTTGTTTCTAAAGAGACATTCATCTTCTAAGGAGTTCACATCTGTCAGGGAAAGGCAGCCCATTTCCCATTGCTCATTATTACCTCTGCAAAAATAAAAGCAGAGCCCAGTTTCAATCACTGTATACCTTGAACTCTATGGAATGTGGACAATAATTAACTACAGAGAATTGACTAACATAGTTCCCAATTATTAACTCTGCCACATTTTGATGTTCAATAAATTTAGAAAGATATACTAAAGTAGAAAGGATGTGAATTCCAGGTAGAATATAATAAAGATTTATAAGGTTTTTGCAAAACCCTTGCCCTTTACAAATATTAAGAGCCGAATTTACCTACTCTTCAGCCTAAGAGAAAATGGCACCTGAAGAGCCTCAGGAATTAACAGTTTTAAACTCTGGTTGAACCCCAGGTGCTAGCTCTACCACAGCACTATCTTTCTTTAATAGAAAGTTAAAAGTTTCCAGAATTCACAGGAGTCTGGCTGGCTTCCATCCAGGACAAGAGTGTAGAGGAGAGGTAATCAATATGCCCTAGCCTATCCTGCAAGGTTTATTTTAAAGATTACCTTGAGTTATGGTAAGGTCTTTGTGAAATACATCATCCTTACAGAGTAAAGCAGATCCATGGAGGTGTCCTAGATGGGTCTTCAGGGAACCACAGCAAAATGTCAGAAAGCCCTCGAAATCTCTGTTTTTATTTTATGAGGAGCAGAGGATCGATAGTAGTGATTGGTAGAGCCCAGTTGATGAAAAGGTCCATAACTTGGGAGGATGCTTCCAGCTGTGATTGGCAGAGGGACCAGGTTGCAGCTTAGAGCCAAGAATTAAAGTTGCATAAGCAGCATGAACTAAGTCCAAATGCTGGGTAATCTAGAAATAGCCTTGTCAGAAAAGCCATGCTAGAGAGAATAACAGAAATCAATTTTGGTTGCAAGCGAAGCCTTGTTTAAAATTTCAGCTTGCTAGATACTAACAACTATGAGACATTCTTCGATTCAAGAAAATTGGAGGTAAATGCTTTGGGATACGACTGTGTGATTGACATAGTTGAGTTCCAGGAGAGAATTGTGTTGTCTTTATAATGAGGTTTGGAAAAGCTTCACATACTGCTATACCATAATAGTAGTTTTATTATCACTGTAAATATTACTAGTAGGTGAAATAAAAATCTTTATGAAAGTCTTCATAAATTAAAGTGCTTACATTTGTAAATAGTTGCTATCACTTTACTTCAATATTAATTCATTTGCTCAGAATTAGTAGAGTCCTCTTTTTCAATCGATCAGAGTTTGTGATAGATGAGTAAATTCTGTGACAACTGGAAAGCTTAAGTAACATAGCAATTGTAATAGGACTGCTTTTGGTAGTGATGAGAGAAGCAGATGAAAGCTATTGGCAGTCCATTTGGCCTGTGAACCTGATGAGATAAAATACACATAAAGGTAGTTTGACTAAAGTCGCTCCTCATAAGCTCTGGATTCTGAGGGAAATTTCTTGGCTCTGTTGTTTTTACTCACTACATCTCCTCTCTGCCTTCAATGCTTATGCTTATCACTCAACTTGTAAACATTTGCCTTGGTCCTGCCATTCCTTCTAAATATGGGACCAATTCATAATCAATCTGCCTTAATTTCTTCTTCTTCACCTTCAGTGTAACCACTTAACTCCATTGCAATCTGGCCTTTATCCCCATAATTCCACTGCAACAAAATTTCTCCAAGCTTATCAATAGTTTCTTCTACATCATACTCTTTCAAATTCTGTATGACATTTAATGTTTTGATCACTTACCTCCCTTTAAAAACATTGGTTCTCATCTAACCTCTATAACTGCTCTTTCTCTGTTCCTCATTTAATAGTTCTAGAAGTCTCCCTTCCCTCCCCATCCCCCAGCTGTCATTCAAGTTTTAGTCTTTGACCCTATACTAACTGCCCTCTGCTTTCTCCACAGAGTTCTTGAGGCTTCAACCATCATTTTTGTCTTCCAAATGTTACATGCCAGGTAACACTTCTCATGTATCTCTGCTAATTAATCTTCAAAACCTATTGTTTTGTTCATGTTGCTCTCCATTTTGAGAGTAACAAAGATGCCTGGATTCTGAGACCCAATCTCCACGCTTGACATCTTCCATGAGACATATCCAGGCCAATTCTATTTCAATAATAATACTGCCTTAATGAAACTTTTCTACCTCTTTTCTATGTCACACAATCTACTTTCTGTTGCCTTTTATTATCTAGTCTATCTAGATCATCAGTCTCAAAAGATAACATACTGTATGATTCCATTCATATGGTATTTCCAAAAAGACAAACCTATAGTTATAGTAAACAGATCAGTGGCTGCTAAAGGAAGGGGAGGATGTGACTATAAAGGGATAGCACAGAGGGCTTTTGGTGGTGATGGTCCTGTTCTGTTTCCTAATAGTAGTGGTTGTTACATAAATCTATCTGTATGTTAAAATTCACAGAACTTCATATCGAAAAAAGTCAATTTTACTGTATGATCGTTTGAAAAATAAAACTTAAAAAAGACTTAGGGATATGAGTAACTTTTCATTTCTTTTTCATTTTGAAAACTTCAGAATAGAAAAGCTATGAAAAGAGTAGAGCTGGTCTGTGGATAAAGCTTTCAAAAATCAGATTAATCTTCTGGGTTATGCATGCCTCCATGATGAGAGCATGGACACATGTGGATTAGCCATAAATATGAAAAGGAAGCACGAAGTAAATTAAGGTTTTACATTGTCACTCAGCCAATGTAGCAAATAAGCAAAGGCTAGGCATCCCAAAATATCTTCTCACGGATTGCAGCTATGAGTGAACATGACAGTAAAAAGCTAAGGTCTAAGACATAGGCACAAAGTATTAACTCTCAGGGTGATTGATAGAACTTAGAAGGCATCCAGGTCATAATTCTTTCCCTTAACCCTAGGCCATTAATAACTAGTAAAGAGTCCAATTTCATCAGATTCCATAGCTTCTCTGTGTTTTCATTTCCTATCTTGATGGAAACAATTACAGTTTTACACAACCGAAGAACAAATATGACCTGTTTCACAATTTATGCAGCTGACCTGCATGTATTTTTGACAAAATTATCAAGTTTCTTAGCTATAAATGTTTCTCCTTCTAAAATTTGGGATACAGTGGGGAGCAAGGGGGAATATATCATCTGTGACTCCCTTCTGATGCTACATTCATGGCTAACTTCTTGATTCTGGATGAGCCTTACCAACAATCTTCATTCTTTGGAAAGATTTCCCTAGTCTCTTATAATCTTCATCAATCAAAAGTTACAATCTGAGGGACCATGCTTTCTTTGCAGGTAGCTAAGACTTCCACACACTTCGTTAAGCAGAACTCTTGACTCCAGGCTTGATCGATATATCTTAAAGCTACAGGCAGTTCCTTTTGCTAAGGTTATCTACAGCAATTTCTTTTATTGCCATTCACAGCTGGAGACTTTCTTATTGAAATGTAATCAGCGCCATAATAGCCTTGGTACTCTCAATGCTCCCAGTGATCTCTTCAGAGGCCTTGAAACACTGCTCCTTTAGGAAGACTGGATCAAGCATAAGAGTTCATATAACAACTACTGCGATGGCCCCAGGTTCTCTGTGGGACATTTCAGATATTAAGTGATGGATACTTGCCCCTCCTGAAGCATCCCATCCAAGCATGCTATTCAAGGTTCAAATGCTTCCTTTCCAGAAGCGAAAAGAGGACTTGAGCATAAACTCCTTTATAGACACTGGGTTCAATAGGGGAGAGCTCTAACACTTATAGAATGCCTCATCCCAGGGCTTTGGGCTGGATCACCATGATGTCAAAGAGCACCAAAGAGGCCCACTATATCATCACTACCTGTCCCCTCTACTTCAAGCACTATTGCCACATTCATATGGGTACTATCTCAAAACCATTTTCTTAAAGAACACTGTGTCACGTGAGGAAGGTTTACTTAGCTACCTTCAGGCACACCCTTTAGGGAGTTTAGCAGGTTCTGTTACCACTGGCAGGCTATATGACCCTTTAAAAGAATTGTTTTTGTAAACATAGAGCAAAAAAACACTAAGCCAGAGAGCACAGGCTCTTGCACAACTTTGGGATTATTCTTAGAGCCCCACCACCCATAGGAAAACCGACTCCTAAGTGGTCAGATAGCACCTCCCCAGCCCAGCTGTTAGAGAATAAGCACAAGTCATGGAAGAGAAAGGGTATTGAATAGACAAAATTAGGGTAAATGTAATGCTAAATATCACAAAAACAAGCTCTAACCAACAAAGGATGGTTCCTCGCCCTTCCCCATACTTCAAAGGGAAAATTCTGAATCATATTTCACATCACCTCTCAGAGTTCCCCAGCAAGGCTAAGCCTAGTTGCCCACAATGAAAACTCACTTATTAATATACAGGCCTCCCCACCTCCCACTCCCACCCTCCTACCCCGACTTTCTAAAAATTCGCTTTACACCACTTCACTTTTACAAAAGACCTACATTAGTACATTTCTTTTCAAACTGAAAGAAATACGAAAAGGATTTTAACTTTTGCAAAAAAAGCAAAAAGTAAAAATAGCATTCAGCCTTTTTTAGCAGTGAGCCCTGATAGAGGCATCAGGCTCCTTGAGCAGCAGCGAGAGTGGCATCCCCAAGCTCCTTCCCCAGGAACTACACTCAGCATCTCAGCATCAGGCCACCATAGCTTTGAACTGTTTCTGTGAGCAACTGTGCTTTATCTGGATTTATTTTATACATCCATTAGCAAGATGTGTCCTAGGGTACTTGCATCTTCTTTGCCTTATGCCATTCCAGCTTAGCAATGTTTCACAGGAATGCTCTACTTTCAAACATCAGGGGAAAACTGTACTCTTTATTGACTTCCCTTTCTTCCATCTCTCACTTCCTCACTCACAGTGCTTCCTAAGGTAACTTTCCAAAAAATACTCCTTATACCCAATCATTGTCATAACATTTGCTTTGGGGTTGGGGGGAGGAGACCTAATTTAAGACCCTGTCTTTTACTCATACACAAAATTTCTGTGATTTCAACTGCCAGGCTTTCTGCCGATTGGATTCGATTTATTTTTACTCAGAGAATATTCATTGAATACCAGCAATTTTATATTACCATGGAATTCTTAGGTTAGAAAGAGAAATAAGAGCTGCAAGTAAAAAGTTGTACTAGAGTATATAAAATTGGAGTAATAAAAAAGTTACAAATGTGAGAGGCAAAAGAGGGAGCTCAGAGGACCAGGACAGAAGAACTGAAGCAGGTGACATTGGAGCTGGATCTTGAAGTGCAACAGGATTTGGGCATCCGAAAGCCCTGAAGAAGTGCCTGATGGGCAGAGGGAATGATGAGTGAAGACACTGAGTCAGGAACGTACAGGGTGTATATGAGAAACAAGAGGTAGTTTCATCTGTTTCAAGTACAATATGTAATAAGGGCAAGTAGAGAAAGGTAAAGATGGAAAAAAAGGATATTATCAGACGGGACTTCCCTGGTGGTCCAGTGGTAAAGAATCTGCCTTCCAATGCCGGGGACATGGGCTCGATCCCTGGTCAGGGAACTAAGATCCCACATGCCGTGGGGCAACTAAGCCCACGTGCCACAACTACTGCGCTCGTGCGCCTCAACAAGAGAGCCTGTGTGCCGCAAACTACAGAGCCCACGCTCCCTGGAGCCTGCGCGCCACTACTAGAGAGAGAAAACACGCAGGCCACAGCTAGAGAGAAGCCTGTGCACCACAATGAAGATCCCACATGCCGCACCCAAGACACGAGGCAGCCAAAAAATAAATAAATAAACAAATAAATTTTAAAAAGGATATTGTCAGATAATTGATTCTCAATCTAAGTAGTTTATAAAGAAAGCAATGGTAAGCCACTGAAAATATTTGAAAAAAATAGTGATATCTTATCTTTCATGTCTCAGTTTGCTATCAGTTCAGGTACACTACTTTTACCCCCTTATACTACTGTCCCTATCCCTCTCTATCTAGGTTCTTTGCTTTTTTCCTTTATAACATTATTATAATACTATGTTGGTTTTATTAATTTCTGTACTTATTTTTTTCTCCCTCAGTAAAAAGTAAGCTGTCAGATAACCCATTTAATATTATGTATCCAGTGTTTTTTATGGCATCCTGCAAATAGTAGGTACTCAATTTAAGTTTTGTTGAATAAATGAATGAATGACGTGTTTTTTGATGGCTCTGATACTTTATCTGATATTTCTCTGACAAAAGACTCTTCACTTTCTCCTCTCGTAGAATCAGTGTATTCAAACACAAATCAAACCCACAACACCTAATGTATTTCATTGTTTCCAGACTCACACAAACAAGTTTAACTTGAACTATGGTTGCATATGATTTGAGAGTGTACCAAAGACCCATCTAGCAGGCTCTAAAACTCTATTTAATCAAATCTGAACAGAGAACTTGACTGTTTACTCTCCTGTTACATCTGAAGCCCCAGACTTGAGGGCATGGCTGGTTGCAATGCCGAGCTGGTCCTTCCACCAGGTAAGGTGTTCCTACCACATCACAGGTTAACCCAGGTGAGTACAAGAAAGCAGAGTGGCATGCTTTTGTTGTGACTGGCACAAGTTTTGATTGTTCCATCCAGGCCTCCATCTTTATAAGTCTACACACCCCTTGGTGAGAACACAAATTCCTGTGTTTTAATGTTGACTTTTGATGTTAGGCGCTAACAAGAAGGCCATTACACTGAGGTGGCCTGCTTAAGCAAACCAAAATCTAAGCCTGTAAATGTCTCAAGGTTATGAAAGCAAAACCCAAGGACAAAAAATCACAAACAGACACCTATAGCCAATTAAATAATTTCTTCTCTTTGCTTCCATACCTTCTCTGTATAAATCCCCAGCTCCTGTCAATGAAGTGTCCTAATTGATTCTGCTTTGGCACTGCCTGATTTAGATTGATTTTTGCTTAAACTCTTAAAAATCTTTATATATCTCAGTTTACCTTTTAACAAAACTGAGTGTGCTATGGGAACCTAAGTCTCCCATCTCTAAAATTAAGAAAGGATGTACACCAACCCAGAGAAACAACACCCCAGTATTTACCACAAAAGGAAGAAACACTTGGGCAGAGAGATGATATCTGTGACCACCTGACCTGAGCATAGGTCATTCCTCTATTGGTGCAGGAATGGCCTCAACACATTATTGCAATACTCTTGGGTAAAAGAATGTATAGCAGCTGATAGCCCCACTGATTATTGGCTATAGACATATCAAAAAATAATCGGAGCAGATAAAGGAAGAGAATTCCTCTCCCTACCCAGAACACAGAGAGACACGTGCAGGAACTCAAAGAAAATCAGCATAGTTAACCACTACGGTGATTAGCAATAGCAGTGATCATAATAGGAGGGAAAATTTAAACAACAACAGGAAAATTACTAGATAAAAGAGAAGACAGGTGGAGATAATCTTAATTTCGGTCTGAAAATGCTGGATTTTGAATCTTTCTGAAAGATTTTCCAACTTCCATTGTCTGTGGCCTAATTTTTCAACTAGCTCCATCAGTGCCTCTTATTTTCAATTTTCTAGCCCAAACTCCCAAATGCTTGCCTGTTTATCCATCCTTCTCTTCTCCCTTTCCAGATCCTCTTTCTTTTCATTTCTTTGTTCCTCCGTGTCACCCACGGTTATATGTTATTTGCATATAACATTCATAATAACTTCATACCCTAGCAAAGTGACTTGCATGGGGGAGGTTTTCAATAAATATTCATTTAAGATGACTTTTTCCCACTCTTCTTTTGTCATAGCTCCCCATCCCACTGAGCCATGGAGACATTGGTCTTATTGTAGGTCACAAAATAATGAAGTACAAGGATTTCACTTTAGGAAGAAACAGGAATCAGGACTTTTGTCACTGACTTTCATGAACTGGGCTTCCAACTTTTAAATGTGGTGCATAATTGACACTTTGATACTTTTAGGCTATGGTGTATTCTCACACTCTCATGGGGAAAAAATACTTGCTGACACAATCAGGAAACAGATGGTGACAAAGATCTTATACTTTGGTGCCAATCAATATGTTTTACTTGCCACTACTAAAATCTCATTTGAGGGACCCAGGAATTTAAAGGAATTTTTCTGGCTTTTTTCTCTATCCTTTAAAGACTATTTTTAAGAATCTTCAGGGCTTAAAAGTTTTACTTCATTTTTCCTCTTCAGTTTATTAAGTCAATTCTAGAAGGGTTTTGGCTTGTAGCTAAGAGAAAATAGTTAATTCAAGTATTTTGTTCTTTACCATCAGTGACAGAATAGTGTCTTAACTCTTGCCCCCTTCCATCCAGACGCCACCCTTGAGTACAGCTACCCTAACCTTGAAAAATTAATCTTCTGGAGAATGATGAGTTCTGTAATTGTGCACTGACATAACAACAGAAATGTTTCTCCCCATCCCTTCATTCCTGCTTCATTTACATAATAGCAACTGTTTGTCAAATAAGAAAATAAAAGGAGGGATTTCCCTGGTGTTGCAGTGGTTAAGGATCCACCTGCCAATGCAGGGCACATGGGTTTGATCCCTGGTCTGGGAAGAACCCACCTGCTGCGGAGCAACAGAGACTGTGCGCCACAAGTACTGCGCCTGCGCTCTAGAGCCCATGAGCCATAATTACTGAGCCTGCGTGCCACAACTTCTGAAGCCGCAGGCCTAGAACCCATGCTCTACAACAAGAGAAGCCACAGCAATGAGAAGCCTGCACACCGCAACAAGTAGCCCCCACTCACTGCAACTAGAGAAAGGCCGCATGCAGCAACGAAGACCCAACGCAGCCAAAAATAAATAAATACACAGACCCTTCAAAAAAAAAAGGAATATTTCTGGAAGGAGTAAATGATAACATTATTATCCAGAATACAAAATATTAACGAGCTGAAACTCTATGTCTGAGGAGAAAGAATCAGATAATCACGTCCAACTAGGAACTTCTCCCCCAGACCAGAAACTTCTGAAGGGCAAGGACAATGTTTTATTCTACCTCAGAGCCCACATAGCCATTTTTAACAAATATTTGCTGAATTGAAGCTACAGCAGTCCATGAACTGGCCAGTTCTTGGTGGAAGAAAGAACTGGCCTGTTTTCTTCCACCAAAAGAAGCCCCTTTGTTTATGTATCTCTAGTATATTGGATTTGCATTGTGACTTTTAGGGTTTGGGATGCCTAAGAAATGTGTAGGTGATTGAACCTTTATGCATCACCTGCCTAGGCAACTATGGGAACCTGATTTAATCAGGTGTATTCTATTTCATTGTGCTTTTTCTCCTCACTGCTTAAATTGGTCACTAACATCTCTCAAATAATTTGAAAATATTTGTTGAGTATGACTTCCATAGAGGATGCAGAGGAAGAAAACTACAATGTGTTGAACATACACAATACTTTATGCCAAGCACGCATAGGATATATAATTTAACACTCAAAACAATTGTGTGAGGGCGCTGTTATCGATATTCCTATTTTATAATGAGGAGACACAGGTTCAAAGATATTAATTAAGTAGCCTAACATCACACAGATCGTAGCATAGCTGGGGTAGAAACTTAAGTCTGTCTAGTTGCAATGTCTATTGCACAGGAATGAATATTAATTTCACTTTAATTTTCTTGAATCTACACAAATTCTGTGCTCCTATTTCTAGGATCATAAATAGGTCATTACTTCTAATTTCTCAGTTAATTGTTCAGTAACTTACTCAGCAAGATTTTGGCTCTGACATCCTAACAGAGTCCTGATATGGGTTTGGTTTTCATCCTCATAGCAGTCTTTCATAGAAATCCACAAAAGGTCTAAAGTGTGCTGATCTTATTCTTCTTCATCTGCCAGGCTTCCTGAGAAATTCTACAAACTCCACACTGGTCACAATCTGAGCAAACATGTTTTTGTAGAAACAAATGTATGGCATACACATCATATAATTCCTCTGCTCAAAACTCTCTAAAAAATCTCGATTTTGCTCAAAGTACAAAATTTTTGGCTTTCCAATAACCTAGAGGGCATTATGTTACCTGGCCCACCTCCCTTAACTCGCTGGTAGTCCCTTCTCCTGTTTTCTCCCTGGCTCATGTTCTCTGGCCACACTGCCCTTCATGCCTTCCAGTCTTGCACCCATATCAGAGCCTTTGCATTGGCTGTTTCCTCTGCCTAGTGCCTTCTTCCCCAGATTTGCAGACAGTTTACTCCCTTACCTTCTTCAAGTTTTTGTTCAAAAGTCACCTTCTCAATGATATCTACCCTGATCCCCCTATTAAAAATTATAACAAAACAGTCAAGAATTCTCAGTCTTCTTTACACTACTCAGCATTTTTAGGTAACATTTATCACTTTCTAACAAACTATATTTCAACTGTTCTTTAGGCTCATTATTTATTGTCTGTATCCCTCCACTAGAATATAAGCTCCACAAGGACAGGGATTATTTTAAATTTCATGCATGGATGTATCCCAAGCACCTAGAAACAGTGTATATAAGAGATGCTCAATAAATGAATGAATATGCATGTAAACACACATACATTTCTGAACTCTTAAACACCTGAATCTCTCAGGAGTATCACACAATATTAAGAATTATAATAATTACCTGATTTATGAGTTTAGATTCAACCCACCCTACTTTATAGTTCTTTTTAATCAATAAATTCAACAAGAGTATGTTAGCAGTGAAAAAATAGATCCAGCTGCATACATTCCTTTAAAAGGCACTCAGTAACATTGAACATTTTCTTTTCAGTAGTAAAATGACTTATTTGAATCAGAGACCTTAAAGTCCATTTATGGGGAGGGAAATATTCTCACATAAACTGAAAAGTATATGTAGGTCAACATATAAAGACTGGTCAGGGCTTCCCTGCTGGCGCAGTGGTTGAGAGTCCGCCTGCCGATGCAAGGGACACGGGTTCGTGCCCCCATCCGGGAGGATCCCACATGTCGTGGAGCGGCTGGGCCCGTGAGCCATGGCCGCTGAGCCTGCGCGTCAGGAGACTGTGCTCCGCAACGAGAGAGGCCACAACAGTGAGAGGCCCGCGTACCGCAAAAAAAAAAAAAAAAAAAAAAAGACTGGTCAGACTCTAGTTTGTATTTTCATCTCTCTCCGGCTGTCTGCGCATCGTTCAGCTTCCCGCTACCTCTTTAACTCTATGCTCTTTTCTAAGGTGTAGTCCTCTATCTCTCCCAGCTCAAGAGGAAAACAGTCTTCCATCAAACATGGTGCTCAGGCTCAGACTTCCTTAAGCACTGCATCAGATTTATTGCTGGCTTCATCACTTATCAATAAAACCGGTTTACACACCTTGCTCTATCTTGACAGCCGTCTCTCCAGACATCAGGAACCAAGGTTTACATAGACTCTGGACTTTATCTGGGCCCTGTGATGTACAATATCATGGCAACAAGGCCTTTTCTCTTTGTTCTGGGGAAACTTGAGCCATAATGTGCCAGCCTGGTGTTCATGCTGATTGTGATAAAGAGCAGCACACAGCTTTTTCTCTCGCTCTTCTTTCTCTTCTCTCATTTTTTTCTCCTCTCTCTTTTAAAGAAACAGGTGTTGGCATGGATTAGAGAAAAATTACATCATCTTGAAGAGAAGAGGAGAAATGGAAAGGAGGGAAAAAAATAGGAAAAAAAAGTGGCAACCAGACCCAAATACATTTGCACATATAAAGCTGTTCTAATGAGAGCCAAATTGATTTGACATTCAGTGGCAGTTTGAAGCCAAGAAAAGCAAAGCAGCCTACAAAAGGCCTAGCTCATTGTTTATGGAGTGTCATACTCTATCATCTGTGAGACCAATAACAGGGATGGGGAGGCCTTTAAAGGCAGGGTGTGTGCTGGGAAGGTCTGTGTGGATACCACCAGTGTCAGATCTGATAGACTGATTGAACGTGGCTTCCTGAGCTGAGATGGGGTTTGTCAGATGAGGCGGATATTATCTGCAGATTACACATTAGCCAGTAAATTTATAAAGTATTAGCATTCCTTGAAGATGTGTACAATGCTTAGGGAGGCACATTTTACACTGGTCTAGGGAGAAAAAATTCTCATAAAAATACTAACCAGTGAAAGACAGTAATGAATTATATGTCATTCAAATGGAACTATATGCATAATATAACAGAAGCATCATTATCATCACAAAAAGAGTATGGTTCCCTCATAGCAAGCAACGTACACTGCAGGTATGCACATGTATACAGTTGACAGAATGAAAAAAAATCATACTAAAATGGAAATTTTTTCCATTAACTTTATTTTTCAAGAAAGAATGTTTGGTCATTTCAATATTTGTTAACTGGCCAGGGATTTAGCGTTCTGCAGCTCACTGTTAAGAATACCTGGGGAGGAATGAGGTGTTTATTAAATGTCAGCACATGACAAGGTGGATTAAATAAGTCCTTCTAGAAAACGTGAGAAATGCTAGAGTGTTACAGTCTGTGTACAAAGAAGAGTTCCTCTTTCTCCATCCCCTTCAGCCTCAAGCCCAGTCTAAGTATTATTTTGATATTAGATTCAGTAGAAGATTCAGATAGTAGTGTTTACTTTTGGGCTTCACAAAGGAAAGTTGATTTTATTGCAGGGTATTGCTGAGTGATATCAAATCCAAAATTTCAGCCTCTTTCATCTCAATTTTCTAAACATTTATGGGGTTAAAAATAAAATTTGACCTTAAGTAATCTAGATTTCACTGCGTTTCTCTGGTATAGATTTTATGGTACCATAAAATACTGTGCATATGAGACAAAGATTAAATACCAAAATGGTGTCAAAGGAAGCATATTAATACACCATGAATAAATTCAGAACTCCTATTAATTTAAGCATATACATCTTTAATATAAATTCAAAAAGAGAAATGGAAAGTATTATTATTGATAGGAATAGCAGCGCAGATTAGAATTTTGTTATGCACATTTATCTCATACAGCTATGAGATCCTTACTTGATATTCCTTGGGACTGGATAGGCCTTGATGCTTCTTTGCCCCATATTGCTGAAGGTCAGGAGCACTGGGGGTTCTGAGGAATTACATGTAAAGAACAACTGGAATTGTTTACCAAGCCCACTGCCCCCTAGTTACCTGCATTCAGATAGTGGGTTACAGGATTTTTATAGAACCCTTATGGAGCATAAACACCTCACTCTAAACCCAAACGGAATCCCTTAGCCT
Organism: Tursiops truncatus; assembly: GCF_011762595.2. NCBI lineage: Eukaryota > Metazoa > Chordata > Mammalia > Artiodactyla > Delphinidae > Tursiops > Tursiops truncatus. Next base: position 78,896,031 of record NC_047035.1, on the reverse strand, counting down.
GCACCCTGTGCAGGATATAAGGATGAAAGCTGCGGCAGTGGCCAGGCTGGAACACGGTGTTCAACACACAGCTTCTCTCCCTCCCTGCCACCACCAGACCAATGGAGTCACCACAAGGAGTTCAATTCCACAGACATTTATGCTGGGAATACAAGTTAAATAAGATCCTAGTCTTTACTCTCAAGAAGTTTAACATAATTTACAGAGTTCCAGGCAAGCACAACTCTTACTTTCTCCAAATCTCAGGCCCTCACGCCACCATCAGAGCTTATGCTATCTGGTGGCATATTGTATGCCTCACTGAACAGAGGGATAAACATTTCCTAATAGGGATTTGATGGACCTAGAGTCTCAGAGAGTCTAAGTGGACAGATATGGAAGCCTAAAATTAAAACTGTAACCCTTACCTATGGATTACATGGCTAAGGAAAATAGGGGTTCAAAATAAAAATATAACTAATTGTATAGTGGTTGTTTTCAAAATGCTTTCACATAGGTAATTTACTGTGATAATGTCAAAGAATTTGGCCATTTGATGGGACAGTTAGAATTAGGATCTGATAGATGCATTATAGTTATACTCAACTGTTATGGACTGAATATTTTTGTACCCCTCAAAAGTCATATGTTGAAACCTTACCCACCCCAAGTTGATGATATTAGGATGTGGTGCCTTTGGGAGATAATTAGAATTAGATGAAGTTATGAGGGTGGAGGCTTCATGAATGGGATTAGTGCAATTATAGGAGTCACCAGAGAGTTTGCTTCCCCTCTCTGCTCTCTGCCATGTGACGATACAATGGGAAGCTGGCAGATTGCAGCCTGGAAGAGGGTCCTCACCAGAACCCAACCATGCTGGCACCCTGATCTCAGACTTCCAGACTCCAGAACTGTGAGAAATGAGTATCTGTTGTTTATAAGACACTCAGTCTATGGTAGTTTATTATAGCAGCCTGAATAGACTAAGACATCAAACTAAAAGAAAGATCTGGCATAATTAGTGTAGACCCCACAGATTGCTCATTAAAAAAATGAAGATCTTCAGGAAGTTCTCTAGCTTTAGACAGGATTTGTTCTTATTTAGATCCAGGGGTATACTTTCTATGAATATCAATAACAATAAAAAATGATTTGAATTCTTCTATCTATAGGTATTAGATGACTTTATGAAATATTTTAAGGACAATTTGGGTAAAACCAATCAGTCTATGTGTTCTGTTAGGAAGAACAATTAATACAATAATGCTTCCAAGTCTTTGTCATATAAACTGATCCCTGCTGATTGTTTAAGCTAAAATAGCTATCGAAATCATTCTGCCCTCACTTGAAAATTAAGAGCAACCTGCCTGTGCACCCTTCTACACTATTGGTGAGGATGTAAATTGGTGCAGCCACTATGGAGAACAGTATGGATGTTCCTTAGAAAACTAAAAATAGTTATGATCCAGCAATTCCACTCCTGGGCATATATCTGGAAAAGAGGAAAACTCTAATTCAGAAAGACATATGCACCCCAATGTTCATAGCAGCACTATTTACAATAGCCAAGACTTGGAAGCAACCTAAATGTCCATCAACAGATGAATGGATAAAGAAGATGTGGTATATATGTACACTGGAATATTACTCAGCCATAAAAAAGGATGAAATAATGCCATTTGCAGCAACATGGATGGACCTAGAGATGATCATACTAAGTGAAGTAAGTCAGAAAGAGAAAGACAAATATCACATGATATCATTTACATGTGGAATCTAAAAAAATGATACAAATGAACTTATTTCCAAAACAGAAACAAACTCACAGACATAGAAAACAAACCTATGGTTACCAAAGGGGAAAGGGGTGGGGAGGGATAAATTGGGAATTTGGGATTAACAGATACACACTACCGTACATAAAATAGATAAACAACAAGGACCTACTGTATAGCACAGGGAACTATATTCAGTATTTTGTAATAACCTATAATGGAAAAGAATCTGAAAAAGAATATATATATGTATATATATATATATATATATATATATATATATATATAAAACTGAATCACTTTGCTGTCCACCTGAAACATTGTAAATCAACTATGCTTCAATAAAACACACATACACACATAAAGAGCAACCTGCCTGTGTTCAAATATTGCCTCTGTCTCTTTTTAGTTAGGTAACCTAACACAATATAATAAGCCATTTTGTGCCTCAATTTCTTCATCTGTAAAATGGGGATACTAAAGGAGGTGCTGTAAAGATTAAACAAACAACACTTGTAGAAGGCACTGGACATATATTAAAATAACAATGCTAACAATGATAATAAGTTTTAATTTAAGGAATATTCTAACAACATATCTAAAGCAATTCAATAATTGTTTCACTAGATTTGTAGTGAATTGTTTCTTTTTCAATTTTGGAACCTCTATTTCTTTAATGTTGATGGTAATGTTAGGGAAATATAAAGAATGATGGCGGAAAGTTTACTGAGCATTTCTACTAATCCAATAGTATTCCTTTTAAAAGTCCTGGATTCATTGTACTTACATCGTATCCATCCTCCTACATGTATCTTTTCTGGTACATGAATATGTAGTACTTCATATTGACCAAATTAATAGTCTTTCTTTCTGGTGTGAAATATTATCAGCTCTTTGCGGGGTTTCTCACTATGTATGCTGTCACTGCTTTTCCTCATAAGCCATAGATGCCTTTCTGTAAAGCTGGGCCACCTTATCCTTGGTTGAATTACTTTAAAACCCAACATCAAATAAACCTGTATGTTTCTCTTTTTTCAGAAGGAAAAACTATAGATAAAGATTCATGTTTTATTTTCTCAATTTTGTTTAAAAAGTGTCACTGGGACAAAAATACAACAATAATAATAGCTACACTAACTTAGTGCCAGGGAGTAGGTATTATTACCATCTCTACATCACAGTTGAGTAGGGAGGAGTGTAGAATAGAAAGGAAGCATCATACAGCTGTTACACAGCCAAAACAAGATTAGCTCCAATCTCTCAAGCCCTTAACGCCAGTTGTACTGCCTCCTGGGATTATGTCTGAACTCAGGAATCAGAACCCTCAGTGGCTAAACAATAAATGGGCATCTCCTAGAGATAACAAACTGCTCTTTCAGACTCAACGATTAGTGACTGTAATTTGTGGCATGTGCAGCTCCAACAAGTTCAAGTGTTACAGAGAGAGATAAAGCAGCACATTGGAACATTTTTTTGTACATGTTGCGAGTTAATCTTCAGTAGTTGAACCTATATTTTTGGTTATAAAGTTTAGATGAAATGCCTCAATAAACATATAATTAACAATAAAATATGATAAAATAGATAAAAATATCCATCCAAGACCACTGACCTAACCAGAAATCTGACTCTCTACTTTTAAATTTATTAATTCATGTTTAACATGGGTATTTTTTGTAATCCACATGGTTATGCTTAACAGAGTGCTATAGTCTAAATAAGTTTATAAAGTAACATTACTAAGCACTTGACAAAGTTATTTTGTCATTATTTCCACTCCCATCCCCTTACTTTGCACAGACTGCCATGTTAAGAAATAGTGTGTGAAATAATGGAAGACACCTGAGTTCTAAATTGATTCATGAGCTTGGTGCTCTGGAAGAGATAGTTTAGTGTTGAATCTCAACAAGCTGAAAGCCTTATGCCTCTTCCCAATACAAAGAGATGAATTCCTGTTTGGCAAGCCAGAACAACAGGTCCATTATTTCTGACTCTGTTATCACAGTGAAATTTATCGTATTTAGATCTCAGATATTTGAAACTTTAGTTATCAGGCAAACAATCTTAGGTCACAGCTTATAACACTGAAACCAAAAAACAAACCAAAACCAAAAAAAAAAAAAAAATGCCCGTGATTAAACAAAATGTCCCAAAATCCATCATCGTAACTTATGCATAGATGAGAATCCTCAGAACATATTTACACTTGCTTTTTCTACAGTTCAAAAGAGCCTTTCTTTCCCCATTTCCTGTCCCACAGTTGATTAAATACAACAAATTAATGGGTGATGGTTGCTATCTGCAGACACATTGAAAGTACAAGAATGTGCTAGTTAGTGGTCTGATAACAAGAGGGAATGTAAAGAAATATAAAAACAACTTGAACCATATTCCCACCTGGGGCCATTTAATGTTGGAGAAAGCAGCTACTTGAAATTCAAACCCCACAGTATTATGTGGATCATTAATATATTATAGAAAACTATAATTTACATCCATGATGATTATCTTGTATAAATAGGATGTCACAAAAATTATGTTCAGTATATTCTTTAAAAGAAGGCAAAAAGTTTTTAATATATTTAAAGAAATATTTCCATACAAAATGCTTCACATATTGGCTTAGCTTTGATATTTAAAGGATAAACACTAAAATAACCAGAATACTCAAATGAAAAAAAAATCATGCATTCCCTGAAGGCTCTAGACTATTGTGGTTTTATTAAATATAATTGTTTTTGAAGAATAATACTGGTATGTCTGAACTGGTTGGTGCCCTTAACAGCTCCCTCTCTATCCACAAACAAGGCCAAGTGCTTTCTATAACCACAATTCCAATACATGTTCCAAAAACTATTTCTAAGCTCTATTTCCTACCCACCCTTCCAAATCCACTCGCTCTGGCTTGGTGTCCCTAGTCACTGCCCTGTTGCCTTGTTCCTGCTTTGTGTTTCAATTGCTTATTTAGTTCCCAACTCTGGCTTTAGCCCTGGATGTAATTCAGATATCCCATAGCTCCATGCCCCAGAATAGCACTGTCTAAGAGAAATACAATGGAGCCACATACAAAATTTCCAATTTCCAGTCACTACATTTAAAAAGTAAAAAGGAACAGAGACAATTAACTTTGTAATGCATTGTATTTAGCCCAATACACTGAAAACAATCATCATAAAAATATTAATGAGATTTTTTTACATTTTTTCAATTCTAAGTTGGAAATCTTGTGCGTCTTTTACACTTATAATATATATCATTTTGGACTAGCTACACATTTCAAGTGTTCAATGGCTACCTGTGGCTAGTGGTTACCATATTGGACCATGCAGCTATAGAGCACTTAGGTCATAATCACTCTCAACTCCCAGAACTCCCACCCTGGCTGGAGCTTCAGATTACCTAAAGGTCTCTGAGGGTAGTTCTTAAAGTACGCCATATTATTGGTTAGAGGTTCCATGTATGCATTGGTATGTACCTAATAATAATCTCATTTTAAACAACTTTGTCTTTTATAAGTTTCACACCAAAACACTTTCAAATCTTTTTTTCTTCCAATGGCACCCACATCAACTATGTGATGTGGATAAAGCAGGCATGAATAAAGCAGCCATTTTATAGATCAGGAAACTGAGACTCAGAGAAACTTAGTGATTTATTTAAGGTAGCCCAGCAAAGATAACAATTCAAGGGGAAGTTTGTGATTTCTAGTTTACAGCTGTTTCTACAATTCCTTATTACTCCTTAAACAATTCGAGGATGAATCTATTTACTAATTCTTGGATGCAAATTCCCAAATAATGCAGACATCTGGTCATCAGTAGCCTAACTCTCTCTCTTGAGTAATGATATCAAATATATATTGAAACATGCACAGTCAACCCAGAGATATCAGGGATAATAGAAGAAAGTCTGCGTGAAATATGTGGGAAAGAGGTTTTCTTTTCATGTATAAGTAGAACTAACACTTGGGCAATGATTAAATCACATTGAGAAACCTCAAAGACACATAAAACGGGAAATTCTTTGGGGGTTTGCTTATTGTTTATTTTTCAGAAATGAAGTGATCTAAAAAGAGAGGACAAGTTCATTCAGTTATAGCTTTCATATAATTACCACAAACTCTAATGCAAAGTAGACTGTAGGTCTGCTCAATGTACATTTCTGTGCTTGCCAAATTATGTTTGGCAGTGTGGTCAAGCAAGAACAGATGCACACTGGGCCGAGTTTTCTTGGGCTGTTCAATAATTAGGAGGACCATGTATTATAATAAACCACATCCCCTTGGCTAAGATTTGGATGCAAATTGCACACTAATTCACTTCCAAGTTTTTTGGAAGCTCACCAAGAGAGATGAAAATCAGGGAAATATACTGTTTACTTCAGGAAATTTGTTTAAAAGTAAATATGGCTCATTTATAAGAGGCGTTGGGGAACTCCATAAGAAATGTAACAATAGCTTTTTTCAGGTTCCATTCAGCAGGAATAAAGAAATCCTAAGAGGCTCCTTTGAAGAGGTGTCCTGTGTTAAATGCCAGTTCTAACCATCTTCTTATGAACGCATTGGAAGAGTTCTAAGTGGATGATAAACACTCATATTTGTAAGATATCATGTTGCTCAAATGGAGGGTGAAATAAGTTCACCCTCAGTGAATGAGGCCTTGTCAATATTTTATGCTACTAACTGATAGGTAGCAGGCTGCCTCAAATTTGGAAGTGGGTGGGTTGAAACTTTTTTCTGCAAAGCCAAAATATCCATTATAATAAAAGCCCTTGCATCACTTCAACTGGTATTGCTTAGTAATCCAACAATTGCAAATACTATCTAGAAGGAGGTATTTTTAAAAAGGCAAGACCTAAAAGACCAAAGTCTATGCCATATTCCCTGCATATCTTTTTCAACTTGCAGAGAGAAGCCAATGCCTTTCAGCATCACTCTTGTTCTTAGATGAAATTACATCCAATCATGTTGTTAAGAAGAACTGCATGTGTGTTCTCAGTCTCATTCCCCAAATTACATTTTTTTTTTTTTTTTTTTTTTTTTTGCGGTACGCGGGCCTCTCACTGCTGTGGCCTCTCCCGCTGCGGAGCACAGGCTCCGGATGCGCAGGCTCAGCGGCCATGGCTCACGGGCCCAGCCGCTCCGCGGCATGTGGGATCTTCCCGGAAGGGGGCACGAACCCGCGTCCCCTGCATCGGCAGGCGGACTCTCAGCCACTGCGCCACCAAGGAAGCCCCCAAATTACATTTTTTGACTACTTACTTTAGTTGACTATTAGCTCAGTCACTGACCTGGGTCTTTGTATGCCAACTGTGTCAACACAGAGATACACTGCCTGAATCCTCCTTCCAGGCAGGACTTGCTGCCCAGCTGTGGGGAATGCAGTCAGCAGAGAGCCTGAAGCTGTCACCTTTTCAGGATCTGTCTCAGTTACAGAGAGCCACTTCACCTGAGGTCATGCCCTCTGAGGGTTGTCTACATTTGATGACTGAGTAAGGCCACTGGGTACAGCTCAGGATGACTCTGCAAAGCAATACTCCATCCAGAGCTTGAGTCTACTTAATCCTTCACTTTTCTTTCATAGGTGTCAATCCTTAACAAACACCCTAAATTCCATCTCATCATCTGCTTTCAGAAAGCCTAGCCTACAGTCAAGCTTCTGCTCATGTCAGTGGCCTTCTGCTCAACCTGGATCTATGACACAAATGCTACCACTTGATCATGTCCTCCAACTGGACTGAATATTCCAGCCTCTAATCTTGGCATCCATTCAGGATTCACAGTAAATCACTCCTTTCAGCAGAGTTCCCAACACTTTATGACCTGATCCAATCAGTCACTTGATATCATTCTCAGGCTAGTGTCTGCAGAAATGGTAATACAGACTCCGGTAGTGGATTCATAATGGTAGTGAATAATCATTTTCTAAGTTTTTATTTTGAGATAATTGTAGATTCACATGCACTTTTAAGAAGTAATTCAGAGAGGTCCCAAATACCCTTCAGCCAGTTTCCCTTAATGGTAACATCTTGCATAACTAGAGTATTATGTCACAACCACTAAATTAAGATTGATAAAATTCACTGACCTTGTTCAGATTTCATTAGTTTTATATGCATTCATTTGTGTCTGTGTATGTATGTAATTCTATACAATTTTATCACATACGTAGATTGGTGTGATCACCCTAACAGTGAAGATACAGAACAGTTCCATCCCAAGGCTTCCTGGTGCTACCATTTATAACCACAGCAGTGTTTCTTCCAATTCTCCTCCCTAAACCCTGGAAACCACTAATATATTCTCCATTTCTATAATTTTGTCATTTCAAGACTGTTATATAAATGAAGTCATCCAGTATATAACCTTTTGAGAGTGACTTTTTTCACTCAGTGTAACTCCCTTGAAATCCATCCAAAGGATGTAGCAATAGTTCTCTTTGATTGCTGAGCAGTGTTCCAAAGGAAGCATGTACCACAGTTTGTTTAACCATTCATCCACTGAAGAACATTTGGCTTATTTCTACTTTTTTGGTTATTAAGATAAATCTACTTTGAATATTCATGTATAGGTTTTTGTGTGAATGTACATTTTCATATCTCTTGGACAAATGCCCAAGAGTGCATTCACTTGGTCATATGGTAAGCACACGTTTAGCTTTGTAAGAAATTGCCACACTCTTTACCAGAGTGTCTGTACCATTTTCAATCTGCACCAGGAGTGAGTGAACCAGTTTCTCTACACCATTGCCAAGATTTGGTGTTATCATTATTTTTTATTGTAGCCATTCTGAAAGGGGTGCATGATATCTCATTGTGGTTTTAATTTGCCCTTCCCTAACAGCTAATAATGGTGAACATCTTTTCATGTGCTTATTTGCCCATCTGTTTATCCTCCTCAGTGAAATGTCTGCTTATGGATTTTGCCCATTTTCTAACGGGATTATTTGCATTATTACAGTTGAGTTTTGAAAGTTCTTTATAGATTCTGGATACAAGTTCTTTGTCATAAATGTAGTTTGCAGATATTTTCTCCTAGTCTAGAGTTTGTCTTTTCATTCTCTTAACAGAGTATTTGGCAGAGCAAAAGTTTTAAATTTTGATAAGGTCCAATTTATCAATTTTTGTTTTAATCGATTGTGCTTTTGGTGTCTGAGAAATCATTTTTCATTATGACTTTTTTTTTCATTTTTGAATGTGTAATAAGAATTTTATTTTACCTTTTACAAGTTAGTATATGTACAAGGTAAAAATAAAATTCAAACAGTCCTGGAAGGTATAAAATCAACAACGTATGTGTTTTTATGGAGCATATACAAATTATTTTTTAAATCAAAAAGCAGGAAGCTTTACAAAGTGAAAAAATTATAAAAGACAGCCAGCTTGTACAACAGTGAATATAATCCCATATTTTATTACAGAATATTTGCAGATCTATTTCTTTCCAATTCAGTGAGATTCATGGTTAACTTATGAATGGGGATAGCTCACATTGCATTCAATATTTATTCAGTTATTCATTCAACCAATATTTTGAACAATTACTACATGCTGGGCATAACCTGTCTCACTTTCATTCCAAAACCCTTAATGATGTAGTTTTACATCGATCTTAAACCAATGGTATTTCTTTTTTTTTTTTTTTTTTTTTTTTTTTTTATTGTTGCGGTACGCGGGCCTCTCACTGCTGTGGCCTCTCCCGTTGCGGAGCGCAGGCTCCGGACGCGCAGGCTCAGCGGCCATGGCTCACGGGCCCAGCCGCTCCGCGGCATGTGGAATCTTCCCGGACAGGGGCACAAACCCGCGTCCCCTGCATCGGCAGGCAGACTCCCAACCTCTGCGCCACCAGGGAAGCCCCAATGGTATTTCTTTTACATTGCATTAAGTCCGCAGAAGATGTAAAGTTAAAAACTTTCAGTTTTGTTCTAAAGCAATTCGTAATTTGTTAGAGGTAAAGGAGCAGTATCTGTTTTGTGATGGAAAAAGGTCAGTAGTAGGTGTCAAGTGACGGCATAATTTACTACAAAGGCAATTGATATGTTATGTATTTAATAAACTGTTCAAATGTAAAAATTATTGACAGCACCAAGCAATTAAGTTGAGGCAAAGCTGAGAAGATAGATAGCTTCCAGAAAAGCCTTAATAATGTCAATTAGACAATGGAATGAAACAAAATTGAGACCAGGTGAACATAAAGTAATACACAATGGCAGGAAATTTTTAATTATATCTGTACACATGTGGGTTCTAAATCAATTGTAATCATTCAAGAGCAAATAGACATCATCACAAGTCAATCACTAAAACAATAATAACAGTGGTCTTTAAAAGTGAGTGGGACTTTAGATTGTGCAATGGTAAAAAAAATAATGTGGAGAATATTTTGATACTAACTATATTGCCATATCAAACAGTGAATTCAAATTAGTATTCTTACCTACCAAGCACTATCTAAGTTCATCAAGATTTAATAGCATTAAGCATATTACTGAAAATAGGTAAAATAATATTGTTTCAATAATATTTAATAATATATTTTTTAGTAATCTCAAAGTGTTTTGCAAATAAATTCATTTTGAAAAGGAAAATACTACAAAAAAAAGAAGTTTCTACAAGTCAATGGAACAATAATATGTAAATCTAGCAACTGTGGAGTGGACACGTTTAACCATACAGAATGGAGAAACAGAGAAAGCCAGTCCACAGAGACTGACAGAGAGATGCAGATATAAGAGATAGGGAAAGAAAGTATTGCCTGGGATGCTGAAGGTTATAAATTCCTTATTCCTAAATCTTGGTTGTATTCTTTTCCTTGAGTTTTTTTTATATGCCCTTCTATACAATAAATTCCCCCCTCCCTTTTATTTTTCATTTAATACATATTATGCCCAGCCATGATAAAATATTAGGTACTCGATTTACCCCATATCAGTAAACAACTTAAAAAAAAACAGACAAAAGAGACAGAAAAAACACACACACACACACACACTGAACAACAGGAAGCACTAGACAGTGATCCCTGAGAGAGTAGAAACAAATATTTGATCCCAATAAATGCCTTAGCTCACTATTTGAAGAGATTTTCCAGGTCACCGCACAAGGAGGGGACACCAAAAAGAGACTGCAGTCTTGCTGAGTTTCAGAGAAATAATTCAGAGTTTGGGGAGGCCAAAGTGGGTATAATTTTCAGAGCAAAGAACCAAAGAAGGAGGAGGTTGCCACTAAAAGGAAGAATGCAGGAGAGCTCCAGAAAAATTCCTCTTGAGTCATTGGCTGGGTACTGATCTGCACATGAGTGTGAGGCCAGGAAAGAAACCACCAGAAAAGAAGAAGCAAATCAAATCCTTGAAGGCTAAATTGGCCCAGAAATAGGTTCCATTCTCAGCATAGTGGAAAAACTTCCTAATACATAAAGGGGGTAGAGTCTTCAGAAGTATACTACCTAAATAATGATAGCAAATTAACCTAGACTAAAGAATGTCTGCACTCATGTTAACAAATCTTGAAAGGAAACTCCAAAGGATAAAATTGGATCCAAGTAACTTAACTTTATCCCAGAACCAAGCTCCCAAATATTCAAAGTATTACCCCCCCAAAAAAATCCACAAAACAACAACCTAAAATCCTAGCTAGCTTCCAATCAAAATTTACCAAACATGCAAAGAAGCAAGAAAATATGAACTAAAACCAAGAGAAAATTATTAGAAACATAACAAAAATTACACAAATAGAATTAGTTTAAAAAATAGAATGTTAAAACAGTTAAAATATATATACTCCATATGTTAAAAAAGCTATAGGAAATCATGAATATTTTGGAGAGGGAAATGGAAAATTAAAAAAAAATTAAATTTCTAGGGATGAGAAATAAAATACATGAAATAAAAACTACACCAAATGAGATTAAGAATAGAATAAGCTTTACAGAAGAAAAAGTCAGTGAACTTATAAACAGAGCAATGTAAATTACACAAAATGAAACACATAGAGAAGAAAAAAAGTGAAATTAAAATGAAAAAGAGCACGAATGGATTGTCGGAAAATAACAAGAAACTTAACATAAGGGTAATTGACATCCCAGAATGGGGTCTGGGAGGGCAGAAAAAATATTTGAAGTAATAATGGCTGAAAAAAATCCAAATTTGATAAAAACCATAAATCCACAAATCCAATAAGCTCAGCAAAAGTCAAGCAGAAGAAGGGGGCTTCCCTGGTGGCGCAGTGGTTGAGAGTCCACCTGCCGATGCAGGGGACACAGGTTCGTGCCCCAGTCCGGGAGGATTCCACATGCCGCGGAGCAGCTGGGCCCATGAGCAATGGCCGCTGAGCCTGCGTGTCCGGAGCCTGTGCTCCGCAACGGGAGAGGCCACAACAGTGAGAGGCCCACATACCGCAAAAAAAAAAAAAAAGAAAGAAAAAAAGTCAAGCTGAAGAAAAAAAGAAAACTATACAAAGGCATATCATAATAAAATTAATATAAACTTTAGGTGTGTGTGGGGGTCAGTCACAAAGGCAGCCAGAGGGAAAAAAAGACACATTGTGTACCAAGGGAAAAGAATGCACTTCTCATAAGAAACCATGCAAAGCAACATAGAAGACAATGGAATATCTTTAAAGTACCAAAAAAAAAAAAAAAAAAAAAAAAAAAAAAACCACCTGTCAACCTAGAATTCTATACCCAGCAAAATATATTTTAAAATTGAGGATGAAATAAATAGCTATTAAGGCTTACCAAAGCTGAAAGAATTTATCCCCAGCAGACTAGAACTACAGAAAATACTGAAGGAAGTTCTTCAGGCAGAAGGAAAATAAATCTAGATGGAAATGTAGATCTACTCAAAGAAATGAAGATCACAGGAGAGGTAAGTATGTGACGAAATATAAAAGATTTTTTTTTCTCTCCTTAAAGCAAAAGTAATGATCACATATTGTGGGGCTGGTAGATCTGGAAGTACAACGTATTATAAATATAGCACAAAGGCTGGGAGGGACAAATTAAAATACATGATTACAAGTTTCTTACATCATATGCCAAATGATATGACATTATTTGAAAATAGACTGTGATAAATTAAAAGTATATAATGTAAACTCTACACTGACCATAGAGAAAATGAAATAAAGACACATAGCTAACATGATAATAGTGGAATAAAATAGATTTATTAGAAAAAAAAGTAATCTGACTAGAAAAAGTAACACAGAAAAAAAGAAACAAAGAAAAGATAGGATAAATAAATCCTAAATAGCAAGGTGGCAGATTTAAACCTGACTGTACCAATACTCATATAATAGCTTATACTCATATAATACAATAGCTCAGTGATGGAAAATTTTATTATTTGACTGTTGTGATGTTTTCACGGGTGCATGTATAAGTCAAAAGAGATCTAATTGTATACTTGAAATATGTACAGTTTATTGTGCTTCAATTATACCTCAATAAATTTGTAAAATAGATAATGAGAGAAGATAGAAAAAGAAAGAAAATAATGCAATTTTTAAAAGTCTCAAAAATATAAAAAACTTAGAAATAAATTTCCAAATATTCCAAGTAAAAGGCATACATTATTAAATTACATGAAAAATAAACAATGCCAACTTTATACTGTATTAAGGAAATTCACTTGATATATAAAGTTATAATATGTTAAAAGTAAAAGCATACCAAAAAGATATACCATGAAAACACTTGTCAAAGAAAGCAGAAGTGGCTATACTAATATTAGAGTAGACTTCAGAACAATGAATATTACCAGGAATAGAGAGGGAAATTCATGATGATGATTGAGTCAATTTTTCAAGAGGGATTAATTATTATGTTTTTGTACTTAATATCAGAGATACAAAGTACATGGAGCAAAATCTGATAAAACATAGACAAATCCATAATTATAGTTAGAGATTATAATACTCTCAATAATTGATAAACAAGTTAGAGAGAATATCAGTATGGCCATATAAGACTTGAACAACACTATCAACCAACTTAACCAAGTATATGTTTATACAATACTCTAAAGCAAGAGTAAAATGCATATTTTTTTCAAGTGCACATAAATCATTTAGGAAGAATAGACCATTTTTTGTCTTCAAACAAGACTCAATAAAACTTAAAAGATTGAAAAAATACACAGTATGTTCTCTGATCACACTGATTTACATTAGAAATCAAATTTTAAAAATAATATCTGGACAATCCTAAAATATTTTAAGTTAAATGACACACAGCTAAGTAAATCCTAAGTCACAGAAGAAATCACAATATTAATTAGAAAATTTTTGTAACTATGAAAATTAATATACAATATAACAATATTTCTGAAGCAGTGCTTAGAGGAAAGTTTATAGCATTAAATACTTATGTTGGGAAGAATTCAATCAACAATCTAAGCTTCCACCTTAAGTAATTAGAAAAAGAAGAGAAAATTAAAATGAAGTAAGGAGAAAAATTGATATCATAATGATCAGAGCAGAAGACAATAAAATATAAATGGAAAAACACTAGAGAAAATCAGAGCTGCTTCTTTGAAAAGAACAAGACAACTGATAAACCTTTAGTCATGCTAATCAGGAAAAAAAGAGAAGACACAATGTACCATTATCATGAATGAGAAACAGGACATCACTACTGATTCTATAGTCATTAAGAGATTATTAAGGTAATTTTATGAACAACTATATGCTAAATAATTTGATAACAAAGATAAAATGGGCAGTTTCCTTGAATGACATGAACAACCAAAACCCACTAAAGTAGAAATAGATAAGCTGAATGTTCTCATATATCTATTAGAAAAATTAAATTATTACTTTAAAACATCCTACAAAGAAAACTTCAGGCCCAGATTACTTCACTGGTGAATTCTACAAAATATGTAAAAAGGAAATAAAACCAATTCTGCACAAACTCTTCCTAAAAGTAAAAGAGGAGAGAATTCTTTCTAACTCAAACAAAGAGACCATCCTACCTTGATACAAAAACCAGAAAAATAAATTATAAGAATGACCACTCTTATCACTTTAATTCAGTAATATAGTGGAGATCCTAGCCAGGGCAATCAGGCCAGAAAAAGAAATAAAAGGCTTACAAATTGAAAATGAAGTAAAGCTGTCTATATTCGCTGACAGCACAATCATCTGAATTGAAAACCCTAAGGAACCTACCAAAAAAAGCTATGGAATAAATAAGTGAGTATAGCAAAGCCATAGAATACAATGCAAAATAGTATTTCTACATACTAGTTGTATTTCTACATACTAGCAAATTGAAAAAAAAATCAATTGCATTTCTATACACTAGGATTGAGCAATCAGAATCTGAAATCACAAAAATGTTTCTTTAAAAATTGAACATTCACATGCCATACAACCAAGCCATTCCACTTCTAGGTACTTACCCAAGAGAAACAAAGGCATATGTCCTCACAGAGACTTGTACACCAGTGTAATTCACAGCTTTATTTGTAACCACTGGAAACTGGAAACAACTTAATGTCCATCAATGGGTGAAGAAAGAAACAAATCCTGGTGTAGCCTTACAATAGAATACTACTGAGCAATAAAATGAAATGAATTATTCATACTTGCAACAACATAGATAAATCTTGATATCATTATGTTTTGTGAAAGCAGCCAAAAGTGATACTATTAGATGATTCAATTTACATAAAATTCTAGAGCATACAGACTAATCTACAATGACAGAAGGTAGGTTAGTGGTTGTCTGGGGCTATGGGTGGGGAAAAGGATCAAAGGGCATAAAGAAATTTTGAAAGGTGATGGTAATGCTTTTTGTCTTGATTGTGATGATAGTTTCGTAAGTGCATAAATAAGTCAAAACTGATAAAATTGCATACATTACATATGTGCATTTTGTTGTACTTCAATTATACCTCAATAAATGGGTGGAAAAAAATAACTAAAAGAGATATAAAAACACAGAAAATAATTCAATTTAAAGTAGCCTTTAAAATATGAAATACAAAAGGGACAAATTTTGTAAAAAAAATCCTAGAGTAATGGAAATAAAAATAAACAAATGGGACCTAATGAAACTTCAAAACTTTTGAACAGCAAAGGAAACCATAAACAACACAAAAAGACAACCCTCAGAATGGGAGAAAACATTTGCAAATGAATCAATGGACAACGGATTAATCTCCAAAATATATAAACAGCTCATGCAGCTCAATATTAAAAATACAAATGACCCAGTACAAAAATGGGCAGAAGACCTAAACAGGCATTTCTCCAAAGAAGACATACAGATGGCCAAGAAGCACTTGGAAAGCTGCTCAACATCACTAATTATTAGAGAACTGCAAATCAAAACTACAATGTGGCATCACCTCACACCAGTTAGAATGGGCATCATCAGAAAATCTACAAACAACAAATGCTGGAGAGGGTGTGGAGAAAAGGGAACCCTCTTGCACTGTTGGAGGGAATGTAAATTGATACAGCCACTATGGAGAACAGTATGGAGGTTCCTTAAAAAACTAAAAATAGAATTACCATATGATCCAGCAATCCCACTACTGGGCATATACCCAGAGAAAACCATAATTCAAAAAGACACATGCACCCCAATGTTCATTGCAGCACTGTTTACAATAGCCAGGTCATGGAAGCAACCTAAATGCCCATCGACAGATGAATGGATAAAGAAGATATGGTACATATATACAATGGAATATTACTCAGCCATAAAAAGGAATGAAATTTGGTCATTTGTAGAGACGTGGATGGATCTAGAGACTGTCATACAGAGTGAAGTAAACCAGAAAGAGAAAAACAAATATGGTATATTAATGCATATATGTGGAACCTAGAAAAATTGTACAGATGAACCAGTTTGCAGTGCAGAAATTTAGACACAGATGTAGAGAACAAACATATGGACACCAAGGAGGGAAAGCGATGGGGGTGGGGGTGTGATGAATTGGGAGATTGGGATTGACATGTATACACTGATGTGTATAAAATTGATGACTGGGCCTCCCTGGTGGCGCAGTGGTTGAGAGTCCTCCTGCCGATGCAGGGGACACGGGTTCATGCCCCGGTCCGGGAAGATTCCACATGCCACGGAGTGGTATGTTAACATGCCGTGGAGAGGCATGTTAATGTAATATTGAAAAACTACAAAATGATAGTTTCCTCTTTGTCAGTCTACTTATAAGCAAAGAGTAGTGGGTAAGAAGGGAGATGAGGAAAAGTTGTTAAACTGTTTGAATTTATGTGTGTCAGAAACAAGATCCCTCCAGGTAGCAAGAGTATGCACCAGGGTAAAATCTAGTTAATAATCAACCCTAGAAATCAGTGAGATAGCAAGAATGAAATAGCTGAGGGTTTGTTTTTATTGTATACCCTGATTTCCCCCAACTGAATTCTGGAAATCAGGATGTATTGCATCTGAAGGAAAATCACAAAGCAGGCACTTTGAAAATAACTCTTTTATTATTACAAAAGTAATGCATGTTCATTTTAGAAAAAAGAGTTAAACACACACACACACACACACACCAAAAGAAAATAAAAATTTTCATAGTTCCACCACCCAGAGATAATTACAATTAATACTTGGGTATCAACCATCTATGTGCTGACCCATCCATAACACCAAAATGGAAGCAGGCAGTACATATTGTTTGTGATCTTGAGAAGTACATTCTCTTGGTGATATATGGATGCCTCTGCTGTTCCAGCTATTATGCAGGATGAAATTCAGCAAGGCTTAATTAAACATGTGGTCCCAAAGAAATGTAAGAGTAGATTCCTAGCCAAAAAGAGTTCACTTACACCAAATATGTATGTTGAGAGTTTGGTAACCTGATTTATCTGATTACAACCACAATTGAACTGTGTCTTTTCCTCCTTGTCACCTTGTATTCTAAACATAGGGATACCATTTTTAATGGCAATGTCTTACTTTTTATTTATCTCCAATTCTCTCTATTGGAAACTACAATTTCCCACTTAGTTGCAAAATGGATATTAATTATCAGCAGAGATCAAAGGATCAAAATTTACATCCTTACAGAAATTCAAGTTCCTTCCTACTTTTTCATGAGTCTTTGTCCCTAAACAGTAGCAGTAATGACTTTCTCATATTAAAAAAAAAATACTATACAAACAAAAATTATTATTGTTGCTCATTCTTACTGTTCTTTTTCCACAACCATAGGGAGCCAAATTACTAATTCTTTATTGGATTCGTCATTGGAAATGTTGCCAACGTGGAATTAGAAAGAGAAAACAATCGAGCTTCCTAAGAGCACAAATCCTCGAATTAACTCTAATAATTAAGGCATCTTGTGAAGGGCTTCAATGACAGGATAAACTCATCTGTCCCTAGCACAGGACCCATATCAATTACCCTGGGCATGAGGAGGCTGGTACACAACAAAAGGAATCAAAATACAGAGGCTGACAATCTAGACAAAGCCTGACTCTGGTCAAAGGCAGCCTCTCCAAGTGTTATCTTTAAGCCAAGTGGTTTTAAATAAGTTTAAATACCAATAGGGGGTTAATTTGGACCCAATTTGATTTTATTTCTGAATTAATGCTTTTAAAATCTGCTTTTATAATTTCTGCTTATCAAGGATTGCCCTTCTGGTATAAAAACTGAGCCAAGACTCAGTTATCAAATACTATGAAGGGTTCTGTTAATTAGATAGTTTATCTGTGATGAGTTGTTGACACTGAGATGATGTGTTAAATAATTTTAAAATATTCTGTGGGGCACTAACTTGGTGGCTCAAAGCACTGTTCTTCCATTTTTCAGACCCTGATTTGAGTCAAACTAGAAGCTCTTAGTAAAAATTAATGTGATGGTTGTAACACATTTCTTAAATATAGAATCATTCATATCTCAAAATTATACATATGAGAGAATAAATCTTCTGGCACTCTTTATTAGGCTGCTCTAGACCATCCTAATTCCGCCTCTCTCACATGCTGGTTGGTCTTTAACTGCTCAGTACAGACTGCCAGGAAATTCATCCTTGCTGTTATTAAACACAATTCTCAGGATTTGCTCTTTTCATAGTGTTTCTTTTAAAAGCTTTTTTGGTGATTTTTCCTCTGGCTTCTCTTTCTACCTTCAAATCAAGCAACCCAGGAGAAATCTCAGAAAATGAAATATTTTTTCCCATGTAGGTAAATTAAAGCTCCAGCTGTTAAGGTTTTTTTCTTTCTGTCTGTCAATTTTCTTTTTCTAGTTATAGTCTGTGACAGCAGAGGCTAAGAACAGTCCACAGGGAATGGCTTGGAGCCTTAGAACAAGCTGGTATCTTTGTATTTTCCAGAAGAAAAAACATTGGACACTAGTCTTTAACATCAGGAAAGCTGCTAATTAATGAACCCATAATTGTTAAAAGCACAAATCACTATTATCTATGGAATTTCATTTTAAGTTCCATTTTAAATATTGATTTTTATTTATAATTTTGTTTAAATTTTTGCTATTTTCTTTCCTCACTAATTCTCTAAGACACATGGTATACTAGAACAGCTGTGTCTCATGGAATCCGGAGCCCTAAGCCTTCCTTGTCTTTAATTTAAATTAATGGCCATAATGTGTTCAACCACTATGCATGTGGCTCAGAAGAAGAGATGGCTCTTCCAAGGTAGTGAAGATCTCTGCAAGTCACTAACCTCAGAGAAATGCTGAGTTCAGATCCCAGTGTTACCAATGTCTGTGTCGCCTCAGGCAAGTTGACTCCCTCGGCCTTGGTTTTTATATTTGTAAATAAGGAGATTAGAATCCATAAATACCCCTTTCAATTCTAATATTTTATGATTCTTTTCATCAGAGGAGCTTACTCTTGTGAAAGAATAAGAATGGAGCTCACATGAGAAAAAACTTGGCAAGCAGCCATTCTAAACTGGCTTTGTTCAGTTTCTTCAGAGGAGGTTTTGGAGAAAATTATCAGAAAAGAAAGAAGAACATTAGGCATCAGGTAAAAGGAAAGAACACTAGAAAACGAGGAGGTATCTTGTTCTAGTCACAGTTGTGCCATTAGCAACTTAGTAATCATGAACAAGTTATGGAATTGAAACCTCTGAGGCCAAAGATTGGACTCAAAATTGAAGAGTTTTGATTTTATTATCTCTTAGTCTCTTTCAGTACAAAAATTCTATGATTCTATAAAATGTCCCAAAAGTCATGGAGGAGGTGTACCTGAAAATGTTCTAACAACTATTGACAATGAACTCTGCTCTTTTGATCCAGGTTGGAGAATGTTGTTCAAAAGCATGCTGTCCCAGACTGTCAACTCAGAAGCAAAACATTAGCTTGGGGACACTAAAGAAATGCTAAGGGTAAATTTCTGAATCTATAACATCTTAGTTATCATAATGGCAATTTCCCTCATGCCCACTCCAAGAGTTAAGGATTATAAACAAAGCTGTTCCACGCATTTCTTTTATTCCACTTTGTGATTTCTTCTGTCCACTTCTTTACCCAGAATATAGCTGAAATAGCTAATAAAAATCAAGAAACAACTAAAAACATTAAGTCCTAGTGGTACATCGCAGGACCTTAGGGCATGTGAAGTGCTTGCTCTTCCTGCAAACCTTCCTAGACCCACTAGGCACTCTCTACAACACTGAATTTGGCAAAGCAACTATAATACTAATGCATCCTAGCCTTTTAGCAAGAGAAATATCATCATTAATATTTTTCAAGTTCTAGTCCAGTTAATAAATCTGGAAGAACCAAGTATCAAAAAGAAAAAAATGCCAAAATAATGGTAGTAGGAAGGATAACTTCCAGATTTCAATAATTTACCAAGTGAAAAATATAAAAGGTAGTGGGATTTTTTTTCTCCTGAAACATCAAGTACTGGACACTGCCCAAGGTAAGACTATGAAGGCAGATGGTGTCATCATCCATTCCAGATAGTCAATTCTGCTTTTTTTTTCTGATCGCCTCCTTGGAACCCAGCCAAATGCTTTCCTTTTTTCTTCAGGACATTGACCCTTCCCCTTAGTGTCTGGAACCTCCACTTTTTGCAAGCCCTACTTATAGGATAAGCAGCATCTTCCAATAGCCCATGCTTTGAATCACAGTAAAGAAGATGGAGATTCTGGTCCCAATTTTCTATGAGCCGTATATGCTACCTGGGCCAAATCCCTTTAACCAACTCCTAGTGTCATGCTTTGATTTTCCTTTCATTGGTAAGATAATAAGTGGCAACATTTGAATGCACTTAAATATGCATTAATGATTATAACACATTGTGCCCAGAACATGAAACTCACAGCTAAAACTTTCGTTGATGAATAAATAAGAAATCTGTACTTTAAATTTTGATCCATAGAGCTCTTGAACCACAGCAAACAACCAATTTATCTTAGCCTCCTACACAACTCTACCATTTCCCAAATGGGAAACTGGAACAGAGGTTAAGGGAATTTCCTTAGGCTACAGTTCAGGTTCAGGGAATAACTTCTTTGCTCAACGTAAGTAATTCACTTTAAATTTCCCCAAGTCAAAAGATTTCCAATATGAATCTCTAATGTATACAGAGCACCCACCATGCATGGGGAAAAAAATCTCAAAATACTCATTATTTGAAAATCAGCAATAACCTAATCTAGGTTATAATTCCAAAAACTGTTCCCTCAAAATAAGCTCTCATGTTGTACTCCCAGTGCTTGGTACATAGTATGGACTTTGCAAATGTATGCTGAATGGATGACGGATGGTGGTAGTCTTAAATAAGTTAGCAAGAAGACGGGAACCGACGAAAGTGGATGGTCTATAGAACTATTATAAAGATAAAATTTTTTTAAGTTGGTAATTGGATGTAGAAAATATGTTGAAGAGGGGGGAATAGAGGGATTTCCTGGTTTCTGACTTACGTGACCAGATAATGCCATTCAATAAGATAAGAAACACAGTTAAGGGGGAAGTAGGTGAGTTGGTGCATAATGAGTTCAAGGTTAGATGTGCTAAATCAAAAGGTTTGTGAACATCAAGGAGATTCATTCAGTAGGAAACTGGATATATAGATTTGAGCTTAATATAGACATTTTTTACTTGGCGCTCACCATCATGTAAGTGATAACTGAAGTTATATCCATAAATGAAATAAACCAGGAATAACTGTAGAATAGTTTATCAATGTCCAGTATAATTTTAAATGGTTGGAAGGGAGAGCCAATAAATGGTTGTTAAATGTTTACTTTTTTAAGGACATTAAAAGTATATATAAGTAGCCATGTACTATCACTATTATTTCATAGAAGAAGTAGAAGACATTTCAGCTTTTAAAAATACGGATAACATAGTCTTAAAAAGAAGGATAATTTTTCTAATTAACCAATTAAGGCACAAAAAATGCTCACTACATTGTCCTTTATCACAAAATGACTCTATCATGAAATGATATCATTTACAGGCCAGCATTTGGGAAACACTGATACTGGTGAAAAGGAACACCAAGGACAGATGCCCAGCGAACACTCATCTTTAAGGGCTCATCAGAGGAGAGGAACCCACAAAGGAGACTGCTTCTAATGGAGAATCAGGAAGCAAAGCCAGGGAAGTGTGGTGTCCTAGAAGGAGGGAGAGAAAATATTTCAAGGAGTACATGGTCAACAGTTCAGATGCCACTGAAAGATCCAATAGATTTATTAACAAACAGTTTACTGATGTTCTGAGTAAGAATGGTTTAACGCTGAAATTACGTGATATGAGGACTTCATCTCAGGGTTGACTCAGACAATACAGTCTTTTGTTATGACTCCTAAATTCAGGTCAATAAGTATCTGTTGAGCACTCAGTGTGCCCAAATCAATTTAACAGGTCCCCTGAGAGATTAAAAGATTAATAACAATTCTATCCTGAAGAAATTTGTAGTCTCAGAGGAGAGATAAGAAATGAACATAAAAGTCTATGGAATAACTCCAAAGATACACAAACGGCCAACAAGCACATGAAAAGATGCTCAACATCATTAGTCATTTGGGAAATGCAAATCAAACCCACAAGAGATGTTACTTCACATCCACTAGAATGGCTACAATTAAAACACACACACACACACACACACATATACACACACAGAAAATAACAAATGTTGGTGAGAATGTAGAGAAATTGGAGCCCTCAAACACTGCTGGTGGGAGTGTAAAGTGGTGCAGCTGCTATGGAAAACAGTTTGACAGTTTCTCAAAATGTTAAACATAGAGTTACCATATGACCTAGCAATTACACTTCTAAGTATATGCCTAAGAGAACTGAAAACAGGTATTCAAATAAAAACTTGTACATGAATGCTTATAGCAGTAGCATCATTCATCACAGCCAAAAAGTGGAATCAACCCAAATGTCCACCAACTAATAAGTAGATAAACAAAATGTGGTATATCCATACAATGGAATATTATTCAGCCATATAAAGTATTGATACAGGCTACAACTTGAATGAACATTGAAAACACGATGCTAACTGAAAGAATTCAGACAAAAGGCCACATATTATATGATGCCATTTATATGAAATAACCAGAATAGGCAAATCCATAGAGATAGAAAAGAAAGCATGTTAGTGGTTGCTAGGAGCTGGGGGATAGGAGAACTGGGAATGACAGCTTAATGGGTACAGGGTTTTTTTCAGGGGGGATTGATGAAAATATTCTGGAATTTGAAAGTGGTGATAGTTACACATTGTGAATGTACTAAAGTCACTGAACTGTACACTTTAAAATGGTTAAAATGGTCAATTTTATGTTATGTTAATTTTACCTAAAAAAAGCGTGTGCAATACAATGTGATGAGCCAGAAGAAAGTTGCCAAGCACTGTAAGAATTAGAACAATCAGAACACTAAAGAAGATAATGGTGTTTGATCTAGGCCTTAAGGGCAGACTAGAGGAAGAATAGCAGTAGAAGCAGAGAGAACACTTTCAGTGGGGCAAGAAAGGGCAGGAAAATGTAGGTCATGCGCAGATAGCAGTTGACAGCCCTGCTTAGCAATCATATGACAGGTAAAAGGTAGTAGTAAAAGAAAACATTGAGGGCTTCCCTGGTGGCTCAGTGGTTGAGAGTCCGCCTGCCGATGCAGGGGACACGGGTTCATGCCCCGGTCCGGGAAGATCCCACATGCCGTGGAGCAGCTGGGCCCGTGAGCCATGGCTGCTGAGCCTGCGCGTCCGGAGCCTGTGCTCCGCAACGGGAGAGGCCACAACAGTGAGAGGCCCACGTACCACAAAAAAAGAAAACATTGGGGCCCATGTAGTTTGGAAAATCAGGCGCTGCTCTTTCCTCCTACAGGACACATTTCCTCTTGGCAATGAGCTGTGACAGGACATTCTTTGAAGCAGATCTGAAACACAGATCCTTGAAACGATTCTCATAGTAAATGTCTAAATTGGAATTTTTTTCTGTGTCCTTCCTCCCCATATTTCTTTTTTATCTTGAATAGACTTAGGATAAACAAGACAATTAATCATGAAAAGTTCTTGATGCAGTGACGAAACAACAGTCTGTCTTCTCAAGTGGTCCTTTGCTGGGTATAAAATTCTTAGATATTGACAAGCAGTGACAGCCTTCCTGTTGTAGCTTTGTTAGTTACAAAACCCCAAACAGCCACAAGTTACCAGAGTGATTATTTTCCTTTCCATCATTTCAGAACATAAAAAGGCCAAGATATTTTAACCATCTACTTTATATATCTAAATCACAGCAGAGGACATGGGGACACCTTAAGTCACCAAAACATTGTGGAGGGAATAAAATATTTAAAAACTGCAAGCTTATGAGATGCATAGGATGGAAATTTAGCTCCTGGTTATAAAACATTTTATCAGGATACATGTCACCATTGCTGGAGAAGGTCTGTAACCTTAAGCTGTTCTTTATTCCTTAGAGCCCTTACACAAATCTCTGTTATCTGGCCCTGCATCTCCATGATCTTCATCATTATTAGAGTCATTGTCACTACATAGCCATGGAGAATCTACATGAGTCTAGACTGATTTGCACTTTGAATTTATATAAACAGCATTATATCTCTGGGGCAGAAAGATCCTAAGACAGCCCTCGAAGATCCTTGCCTCCTGGTATTCACATCTTTGTGTAATCTCCTCCCCTAGAGTATGGATAGGCCCTGTGACTTGCTTCTACCCCATGTACTATGGAAAAAGTGATGGAATGTATGTGATTACATACTAGCATAGCACCCAACTTGCTCGAGTCTCTCTCTCTCTGTTGCAGATTTTGAAGAAACAAGCTACCATGAATCCTACTGCTGCTAGGAAATGAATCCACCAACAATCTAAGGAGTATGAAAATAGATCCTTCTCCAGTCAAGCCTCTGGTGAGAACCCAACCCTATCCAACATGTTGATTGCCGCCTCGTGAGAACCTAAACCAAGGACCCTGTTAAGTCATGTTCAGACTCTCAGCCCACAGAAACTGTGGGAGATAATGAATGTGTGTCACTTTAAACCATTAAGTTTGTGGTAATTTTTTATGCAGTAATAGAAAAATAATAAAACCTCCAAGAAGTACACTGTTTAAAACAGATAAGGGAAAACACGGTTATGCAAACAACAAAAACATGAATTAAGTAAGTATAGCTGTGGGCTTTTTTACTCTCTCTGCAGGGAAAAAGAAATAGCATGAAACTTATTTTATTATCAATTAGAGAAGTGAGGCTTAGAAATGTATATAAGTTCTCAATGTTAGGGAGCCAAATAAAAAAGAGTATCACATCATGACATCCAACAAAGTAATTTAAGCAGCATTAGGAAAGTTCCTATGGCACTAATTCTCCTCAACCCAATAACAGAAATACACCCTTCATCATTTTAGCCTAAGACTTCGGGTTCTAGGCATATGTATATCTTCCTCAGAAGGAAAATATTTTAAACTATTGTCAACATTTCCACATATTGAGAATGAAATTTTATATGAGTTAAGAAGAGCATAAGAACCTGTTAGTCAGGTCAGCTCTATCCTTTTAAGTCTACGCTCTTAACCTAGCAAAGCTTTCTAAGACCTGCATAAAAGCAACACCGCCAAAGATACTACAGGTTTTCAGAGCTGGTTATTGAATCATTCACTTCAACAGCTAGCACATTTCCCTGTCCTCTCTCTTCCTCATTGTGTTTTCCTGGTTAATGTCTCTGCCTTATCCTTCCAGTTGATGTGTTGTTTGATTACCTTCCAATTTCCCCACCTCCAAGCATGGATCCATTATTGCTCTTATTTTTCCTACCATTTATTCTGATACTCCAAGGGTGAATTTCCAGATAACATCCCCTAGGACTTTCCCTGGTAATACTGAAGCACTCTCCTAGCCAGCATCTCACCTGGGCAAAGTCCATCCCCCAAACAAGATCCAGATATAGGCACCTGAGTAGAGAGGGAAATAGTGCTCAGGAAGAAGAAAAGACCATGAAAACAACTTCACCTACTGCATAATTTTGCATAATTCTGTGGGGTTGTTATTAAGTTATCTACACAAGCAGATATTTAGACTCAGTTGAACTTGGTCTTCTTCCTCTCCACTGTCCGGGACTCAGCAGTGGTATTTGTGGGAAATAATGAGAATAGAAAATTATCTTTCTCTTAATTTCTTCCAACATTTATGAAATGTAAAACAGTTATATGCAAGGCACTTTGTAAAGTGCTGTTAGTGACCTCAAAATGAATAAATCATGTCCCTTCTGCTGAGGTGCAAGAGGGGAGGACATAATTTATATAAGTGTAATGCAAAGCAGAAAAATAATTCTATGATAGAGTCAGAAAGAGATAGAAGGGAAAGATTATATAAGATTGAAGCAATCAGGAAAGTATTTTTGGAGAAAGGAAGTTAAAAGCAGTTGACCAGTGATCCATTTCTTTCTCAATTACCATAGGGATGCCACTAGAAAAAGAAAGAAGGCAGTGACTCAGTCTAATATTCTTACAAATATGATTACTGGAATTCTGGGGAAATAGACTAACGATGTAGGATGTTTCTGGTTTAGGACTGGTTAGGATGAAAAAAGCCTATAATCTATGGATTTATCATGCTTGGTTCCCTGCAGAATGTAATATAAGCTAAACACCTCTCTGGAGCATAACGTGGAGATGTTTCCTAACTTAAATGCTTCCCACTGTGTGAGGTGACCTGCAGTCCGCATTAGAGACCTCATCTATTATTCTGGGCTGGAGAGCACATCTACCAAAAAAGGGACGTAGGGAATCTTGTGGGATGTCTCAACCTTCTCTCTGCCCTGCCTGTGTCTTTTGAGTGCTTTTATTCTTGAAACTGTATCAAAAGCTTGATACTGGGTAAGAGCTATGATTTGTGTGAGTTTTGTTTGACAATCTGATCCTTGGTGTTAACTCAGTCTTCATGGAAGAGGCAGAATTTGAAATGAGTTTAGAGAGGTGTTTATGATTTTAAAAGGCAGAAATGAAGCAAATGGCATTCCAAGCAGAGACACTGAGAAAAGAAAGTAGAAAAACATAGGATATATTCAGGCTACAATACACATCCTAGTTTAGCTAGAGTATATGCTATATCTAAGGGAACAGTCATGAACATATAAAGCTTGAAAAGTAAGTGGAGGCTTTGAATTCCAGGCTGAGGACTTTATACTTAATTCTGTAGAAAATGAGGAGCCATTAAAGGATTTTTACAAAGAGAATAACAGTATCACAGCAGAGCTTCAGTAGATTTTTCCAGCAGATCTGTGCAGGTTGCTTTGGAAGGTGGAAAAATTTTCCAGATTGAAGCTTGAAATGGCTTAGCTCAATGATTCTCAAATGAGGTCTATGAACTCAGTGGATGTCTAGGCACAATTTTAAGTTCTTTTTGATGATTTTGCTGTTGTTATTATTTGCTTTTTACCATTTAAAAATATTGAATATTTATTTATTTTGATTATAATTTTTTTTTTTTTTTTTTGCGGTACGCGGGCCTCTCACTGCTGTGGCCTCTCCTGCCGCGGAGCACAGGCTCCGGACGCGCAGGTCCAGCGGCCATGGCCCACGGGCCTAGCCGCCCCGCAGCACGCAGGATCCTCGCAGACCAGGGCACGAACCCGTGTCCCCTGCATCAGCAGGCGGACTCCCAACCACTGCGCCACCAGGGAAGCCCGATTATAATTTTTTTGATTCATGTAATACTGCATGCCATGAAATGGCATTTTTTTTAAAATTGCAGTATAGTTGATTTACAATGTTGTGGCAATCTCTGCTGTAGAGCAAAGTGACTCAGTTATACACATAGAGACATTCTTTTTTAATATTCTTTTCCATTATGGTTTATTCCAGGAGATTGGATATAGTTCCTTGTGCTCTACAGTAGGACCTTGTTGTTTATCCATTCTAAATGTAACAGTTTGCATCTACCAACCCCAAACTCCCAGTCTCTCCCACTCTCCCCCTTGGCAACCACAAGTCTGATCTCTATGTCTGTGAGTCTGTTTCTGTTTTGTAAATAGGTTCATTTGTGCCATATTTTAGATTCTACATATAAGTGACACCATATGGTATTTGTCTTTTTCTGACTTACTTCACTTGGTATGATAATCTCTAGTTGCATCCATGTTGCTGCAAATGGCATTATTTTGTTACTTTTTATGGCTGAGTAGTATTCCATTATATATATATATGTACCACATCTTCTTTATCCATTCATCTGTCAATGGACATTTAGGTTGTTTCCATGTTTTGGCTATTGTGAATAATGCTATGGGTAAAAGCTATGATTTGTGTGAGTGAACATAGGGGTAAATGAACATAGGGGTGCATGTATCTTTTTGAATTATAGTTTTGTCTGGGTATATACTCAGGAGTGGGATTGCTGGATCATAGGGTAATTCTATTTTTACTTTTCTGAGGAACCTCCATACTGTTTTCCATAGTGGCTGCACCAACTTACATTCCCACCAACAGTGTAGGAGGGTTCCCTTTTCTCCGCTGATGATAATTTTAAAATACAATTTATGTTCAGCTAGATGAACATATCATAATTAAATATGCCACAAATTTCAGTGCTTATGTCTTCCTTCTGTTTATCATCATGTTGGCACTAATTACAATTTAAATTGTCATGGACTACTAATAAAAAAAAACAGAACTTCAAAAGTAAATTCGTATTCATGCCAAGAGAGAGACAAATATTTTTTATTCATTTGAATTTTTAAAAAAATATTAGAGAGAACTATGTCATCACAAAGTACCTGATAGTACATACTGAACTCCAAAGAATTTGAATAAATATTTTTCTTTACCTCTCTAGACAACTCTCTCTACCCTTCTCCATTCTATTCTGTGCCCATAACCTTCATCAAGGGGTTTCCTTGATCTCTGGTTTCTGACTGGGCTCAGCAAATGGCAGTTAGTAGCAGGAGGCTGAAGAATGAGAAGGGTAAGATCAAGGTATTTATTTTGATGTCTTCCTCCCTGCTGGATTCCTGCAAATTCACTGTATCCCTCTAACAAAGAGCATAGCTTCTCTACATTGTTCTCCTATAACTGCAGCCACTCTCTCCAAGCTGTGATGATCACTTCTTCATTTGCCTTTACAGTCTCACAGTGTTAGTGGCTCTTCACTACTAAAATACTCAATACTCTTTAGTTTCTTCTGAGCCTGTCTACACCTTTATATATATTTCTTTTATTAAGTCCTCTTCAAATACAGCTAAAATAAATGCCTTTCATTTTCCACCATGATTCATCTGATACAATGAATCTCAATGATCAGTACTCTGTTTGTATTACAAGCATCAATTTGGTTTCAGCAAAACAACATCTGTCACATTGAAATAAATATATTACTCTGAATTTGATTGGTTTTATAGTTTCATTTTATTTAATTTATAAAGTTATTTTTGTTTATGGTTGTATCTAAGCTCTAATCATAAGAAGTGTACACCTAGTTTCATGTTTGTATGTTATTTAAGAAAACTAATAAATAATAATAGTAATGTCAATAAACACTAAGGAGGTCCTTGAATTTTTTCTCCTTCAAAAGAAGGCCATATATCATTCAGATGTGAGACTCACTAGCCTAGCTCATTGCTTCTACCACAGCTTCCAAAACATCTCTTAAAAGCATCATAAAAATTGTCAGAGTGTGAAACGGACAATTGATAGTGAATGCATACCAAAAGCCAAGAACTTCATAAAGCCCATTATGACTCCAGAAGCCATAGCTGGAAACAACTGCACATTCTCTTACCCCCACAGCGCTCTGCGAAGGCCTACATGAACCACTATGGTTTTTCATGAATTCCAATCTTTAAACTCCAGATTGGAGAACTGTATTCGAACATTTTCTTAGTCAAGCTAGTAAATTCATGACTTGACACACCCCTCTACCACAAACATATAGCAAGTTTGAAAAGGAAAAAAAAATAGGCATTTTTTTTCAAAAGATAAGTATCTCTGTGAACCAGAATTCATAGTGGTACGTGGGGCTGAAACTCCTGACTTGCTGGGTATCAGGTCCAGAAGAGATGGGCAGGAGGTAGTTCAGCCTCAGAAGCATAAGGTACTCTAGATGAAGAATAAGAGTCAGCTTCACAACTTGTAGCCAGAGGTTGGAGAACTTATGGTGATTGCTGCCTGGGACTAAAGAAGGCCTCAGGCCTATGGAATTGAGAGTATAGAGACCAGCCTTCTAATACAAACTGAAGCCTGCCTGCTGGCTTGGTGGATTAATCTTCAATATCTCAAATATCATAATAGGGTAGGAACTTTGAACCATCATTTTATAACCTAGTACTGGAATAGAGGTTGGGGAAAAGGGTAGGTTGGCATGCGTATATCAGCTAGGGCTAAGTTATGTTGCAGTAAAAAATTAAACCAAAATATAACCAGATTTAGATGACATGGAAAAATATTTATTCCATGTTCACATAACCATCCATGCAGGTCAGATGATTCTCCTTGACAGCTGTCCTCCAGCAGTGATATGGGAATCTGGGATGATTCCATCTAGTATCTCTGCCAATTCAGTGCTCTTTACACCCATCAATAAGATAGAAAATGTGGCTATCCTACATATGCAGACCAATGTTTCTAAACATATGAAGAAATTTACCAATAAGAAAAAAACATAAAACAACAATCAGAACATAAAGTTGCTTCATAGGAAATTAAATTCTTAGAAAAGATTGACAGACTTCAGAATAAGTATATTTTGAATGCTCATAGAGATATGTGAGTTAATAACTTCTACTTAGAAATTAATTATGTAAAAGGAAGAATTATTTATATCAAAAATGACCAATTGGAAACATCGGAAATATAGCCATTAAAATTAAAAATGCAATGGTTGGATTAAACTGAATTATATATAATTGAAGAGAGAATTAGTGACAGTAGGAAAAAGGAGCAAGGAAGCCACCCAGTACGCCAGAGACAATGAGCTTTTTTAAATAGGAAGAGCAATTTTGAGAATGTAAGACAAATTGAGAAACTCTCATATTCATCTAATAAAAGTCACAGAAGAATAATATAGACAGTATGAAAGAGAAGCAATATTTGAAGACATATGTGAAGGGAATTTTCCAGAATTGAAGACAGACATGAAATAGGGAATGTATCCAAAATAACAAGAAGATTAAGCCCACACCAAAACCTATATTAAATGTAAAATATCAAAAAATTTAAAAGCCATCTGAAAATCTACAAAGGAATGAAAATAGATTAACAATGATACCTCATCTAAGGTAATAGAAATCAGAAAACAATGGAACACCTTCAAAACGTTAAGGAAAAAACGTTAAGGAAAAAAGTCGTCAATTTATAATTTTATATCTGCTTAAAGTGTTACTTCAGAATGAGGGCAAAGTAAACACATCATCAGACCTACAAAGACTTAGAGTTTGCCACCCACAGATCCTCACCATAAATGTTGATAAGACATGCACTTCAGCAAAAAGGAAAGTGAACCCCACAGGAATATATGTGCTACAAAATATGTGAGGACAAAAACCAATAAAATTATAGTAACAAAAAGTAACTCTTGTCCATAGAAAAGTAACAATAACTAGTAATTTATATTTAAAAGGCAAAAATGAAAAATTTAAATGTCATAACAAAAAGGAGAGAATATCTAACAGTAATTAAAGAATGCTAAGACCCTTATCATGGTTGCCTTCTGTTGCTCGGGATTTCAGTATTAGAAAATATTCAGCGTGAAAAAGCATTCAAGAGTGATAGATCCATGCCTATCTCCAAGTAGGTAGCTGTGATTGTCTTTGATAAAATACAATTTTTTGTGGGCCTTGGTATATTCCCTCCATCCTATTTATTTTAAGTGTTGAAAGAGAATATGGTCTGATATGTTTTCTAATATTAGTCTTTTAAAATGTTTTATATCAATCCAAATGAGTGATTGTATTTTAATGATTCATAGAAAGTATGAGTATTCTTGAGATTGCAGACAGGCGTTATATTTCTGAATTTGGTGGGGAGAAGTACATAGTATCTTTGTCCACTTCTCTCCATGGACCACAAAATTACACACACGCACACACACACACACACACACACCACGCACACACTGAATTATAACGGGCTTTTACCTATGTTGCTAGGTTCTGTCGCTTAAAAACACACAAAACAACAACTGCATGAGGCTTTCCAATTGCTTCATAATGGCATCTTACTTGAAATTTAATTTGTCATCCACAGGTGATAAAGATGAAAAGAATCTGATAGGTTTCCTTGTCTGAGTTAGCTTGTGAGTTAAAAAAAGTGTTTTGTGGTCAGGAAAAGTGGGAGATGCTATGTTATATCCACCATTTTGAGCTTTAGTTACCATAATTGTTTGGGTTCAGTGATGGCCGCTATCAAACTTTAAATATTTGGGGTATTTTTCTCTAGCTAAACTGGCTTTGGTAAGAAAGGAGTGAAAACTTCAGGAAAGGTGATGTGTAATTGGTGTTTGATGGAAGGATGAAGCAATTGAAATGAATTCAACCATAGCTCATTATTATAAGCAGTAAGTAGGTCTGTTGCTTAGTGACAGTGATTATGTAATAGAGATAAGCAGAATTTTATTGTAGAACAAGTATTCATTATATAAAATTTGTTATAACAAGATCATTCTTTTATAGAGAAGCTCATTGAATGGAATAAGCTCTGTTATACAGAACATCTTTTGTAAAGTAATTTGATACAATGACTATTTTTACTCTTTTTTTATCATATTTTAAGGCCAAATCATATGAAATGAATGGTCAGTTTCTTATAGCTCTTTGATCTGTGTCACAAGAAAAATGCAAAAGTAATAAATTATTGACTACATCAAAGGAACAGAGAATTCATGCAGTGACAATGTAAAACATGTGGGAAATGTGGTTCAAAGAAGACCATGACTTATAAAAGTTTGGAATTTCAGGACTAATTTCTTGAAGTAGGAAAAAATCTAATTTTAGCAGCTTTCTTTAGTAACAAAGATTGGAACTGGATTTTCAAGAACTTATATAATTAATCATTGTTCTCAGAGGCATAGATGTGGCTTCCACTAGTTTACTATTTAAATTCAATACCTTTTGAGAACCAAAATTCCTAACCATGTAGGAAGTGGGAAAATATCAGATTTCAGTTACCATGAATCAACTCAAATCATTTGACAAAACTGAGCTACTTCTAGCCTGTTACTTCTAGACTCCTGACTCCTAGTAAAAGAAGCATGAGTGAGACTACCAGTATTTATCCCTAATCAATTAGCTACTAAATTGTTACTTGTTACTCCAAGATATGGGGTGAGCAATACAATGCAAGTGAGGCTGAAACTAGGAGACAGGCTTGAGTACCAGAAGTTTAGCAAAGTTGTAAGGAGATATCACAAGTTTGCAGGAAGGAAAAATCAAGCATCCAAATATTGTATCAAGTTAAAAGTACAACACAGATAGGCAGAACAACACAAGAAAAGATTGATCTTGTAGTTTAGGGAATTTATCTTCCATATTCTTTACCTTTCTGATAAGATGCAAAAGTGGTCACAGGGTAGAAATAGAAAAGAAATATAATAGAAAAGCTTTGCATATACATACATTTATACATATAAAGTTAAACAGAAAAACAAAACAGTTTGCAGTTAAATGCTAAATAATGATAACATATAAGACTGAGCCTAAATAATTTTCAAGAAAGGTCAAATGTTTGTTTACTTGGCTCATTTGAAGCTTACGTTTAAATATGCTGTTTGGCTATTGTTTCTTGGGAGGCAGGCATCATGTATAGACCAAAATTACAATCAACAGACCCTTTAGCTCTTGTCTTTCCAAAGTCAATTTACCATAGCAGCTACTATAGTTTCATCTAGCATGTAATTTTTTACATTTTACTGTGCTATTATAACCAATTACCTGTTATTTTAAAGATAGTCTAATAAAACTGAACATGTAGCTCTAAATAAAGAATCATTAGCAGCTTTCACTGCAGAATGTAAGAACAATGGAGAGGCATGTTGATAATACTCAACAGTTTCACCTCTGAGATGTGATTTTCTGTCTGTGCATGATCAAAAGCAAAACAAGCTTACTGATATTAATATAGCCCATTTTTCAAACTCTGCCTTAAGCTATTCAACTTCAAGCTTCCCATTTTCAAAGATGTTGGGTCTTAAGGGACATGTATTTTAAACTACTATGTCAAATTGATCAATTTAAAAATATATCTATGATGCACATCTCTAGCAAAATCCGTAAGAAAAAAATGGACAGTGTTTGTTGGAATCTAGATAAATAACTCCACTAGGACAATATTTTGGCTTAAATTCAAAAGCATCCTAAAGACTTAAGTTTCCATGACATTTTTCTAACTTTCAAAAGTTCATAAACAGAAACAATATAAGATACTCTCCCTTTCTCTCTCTCTCTCTCTCTCTCTCTCATCAACTCTAACTAGTATTTCCATTTTTAGCTCTGAAATATTGATGTATCTGAAGTTGTACCATTTTCTTCTAATTCAAGGAAAGATTCAAAATAGTAGTGTCCATATTATTTAGTGTTAGGCAATACCTGGGCATTTTAGTAACAAGACAGAGAATTTGTGCCCTCAAGCCCTTTAATTGCCTGTGAGTTAATAAGTATTCATAAATAGATTTGAGAAGGAAACACAAAATTCCTGCTGATTATCATGTGAGTGCTGGTGCTAACCCTGGTAAAACATAAAGCAAGTAAAGTTTGCTTTAGAAGTCCCATCTCCCCATCAGCTCCATCACTCCAGTTCTCTTCACTCCACTCTCCTTCCTCTACCCATAATACTGACAACTTTAACTCACCTTCTGTAGAAGAAGATGTATACAAGACAAGTATTTTGAAGAGAGAAAGGATTTTTAGCAGATAGGACTCTATGGCAGTAACTCTGAAAACAAAACATCTATGTGATTGTGTTAGGATGCTTCAGGAATCCTTTCTGAAACATTTTGAATTATTGCCCTGATCTTTTCCAAAAAGCATTTAATAATTCAGTCAATAAATATCAATGGTATTAACTATGTTTACTAGTAAGAGGGTGTCTTTTTTATTCCCCTGACTCTATAAATTAATTACATTCAAACTATCATTTAATGATAATTCCCTGTTTTTAAGTGGTGTTCGACACTGAGTGCCAGAACTGGCATCTAAATACTCCACCTTCTAAGTTCAAAGGAATGCCAGTAATTGGAGCCAGCATCATCTTCCACATAGGGCCTGTAGAAAGGCACTCTTTCAACATAACCATAAAGATCACCTCCACCACCATCACTACCAATATAAGAGAAAGACTGGGTTTGGGAAATGAGGCATGGCTTTTATGGAGAGTGCAAGAGTTATAAATTTGAAAATCAAGGCTATTGCTTTCCCAAGGAAGAACAGAGATGGCATACTTCTTACCAAAACAGAGAGAGAAGGGCTCCAGGAGAATTACTCTCAGTGACTGTCTGAACATTCCTTATTTAAAAATTTCCAGGCTACTAGGCTGGCAGAATGTCTGATACTGAGTGTGGACAAAGGGCAAGAAGAAGATGGCATGTAAGAGATGTCAGTGAAATAGCCTGCATTCTACTGTTAAATGTGGACTACGATCCATGATTTCCTATGTAGACACTGAGTAGGATGGCTGGCTTGAGCTGACTTGCTGGTATTAACCCCAAGAAGGCTGTCTATTAACTAAGAGGATCCCAGCAGTAAGAAGATATAGAGTGGGTGGCTTGTGAGAAGGGTTGACCTGGGAGGAAAAGATTAAAGCCAACTTGGATCTCCCATTCCAGGAGATTATAGAGGGGGCATTCCCAGGGCCCTCCAAGAAACCAAAGGAGAATGATGGCCAATCAGCATTAGATGGAGATTAGCCTGTTGAAAAGAAACATATAAGAAACCATGTCCATCAGAATAGAAGTGCAGGAAAGAGGGAAGGGAAATGAGTCTTGTCTTGGTCATTTGAGGCTGCTATAATAGAACACTACAGATGGGTGGCTTAAACAACAAAAATTTATTCCTCATAGTTCTGAAGTGTGGGGAATCCAACTTCAAGGTGCAAGTATGGTTGGGTTCTGGTGAGGCCCCTTTTCCTGATTTACAGACAGCCACCTTCTCACCATATGTTTGCATGGACCTAACTTTTCTAACAAGTATTAAGTTGCAAGGCCTCTTCTTATAAGAGCACCAATCCCATCGTGAAGACTCCACCCTCATGACCTCATTTAAACCTAATTACCTCTCAAAGGCTCCACCTCCAGATACCATTACATTGTGGGTTTGGGTTTCAGCACATGAA
The DNA here is from genome assembly GCF_011762595.2 of Tursiops truncatus. Classification (NCBI taxonomy): domain Eukaryota; kingdom Metazoa; phylum Chordata; class Mammalia; order Artiodactyla; family Delphinidae; genus Tursiops; species Tursiops truncatus. Next base: position 78,859,546 of record NC_047035.1, on the reverse strand, counting down.
TTCTGGTGAAGCACAAACATGCAGTCCATAGCAAGTCATAAATCTAACTAGAGCTGTGGGGGAAATGGGAAAGTTTTGAATTGAATGTGAGATTGAAGTTGCAAAACACACAGGACTGAGTTTTAAAAAACTAGAAAGACTGTTCTGATAACTGAAAAGACTGTTAAGTCATAGAATTGGAAGTAGTACCTCAGCAAAAAATAGAGAGGTCAGCATAGTACAGAGTTATCAGAGAAATAAATCTAATTCATGTTTATCCCTAACAAGTTGAAGCTCCTCAATAAACTCATTACAGATTTAAAATTTTATCATATTAAAACAAATTTTAGAATAAAAGTAAATCCCTGAAAATCATACTACATTAATACATTGATACTATTTTATAAATATCCTTTTAGTGTTTACACATATAGTTACATATTTTACATAGCTATTTCCACAGTATAATTTAAATTTTGAATCTTTTTATTTCCTATATCATATGCTAGCATTTTTTTTTTTTTTTTTTTTTTTTTTTTCGGTACGCGGGCCTCTTACTGTTGTGGCCTCTGCCGTTGCAGAGCACAGGCTCCGGACGCGCAGGCTCAGTGGCCATGGCTCACGGGCCCAGCCGCTCCGCGGCATGTGGGATCTTCCCGGACTGGGGAACGAACCCGTGTCCCCTGCATCAGCAGGCGGACTCTCAACCACTGCTCCACCAGGGAAGCCCATGCTAGCATATTTTAATCATCCATTGTAAAAGACATATTACATTCCATTGAACTATTATTTTATAATTTGTAACTATTGTGCTTTTTTTTCATATTTGCTTCTAAGTTTTGCTACTATAGAAAATATAGCAATTACTCTTAGTTCATGTAGCTTTTAAGATTTTATTTAGTTATTTCTTAGGATCACTGGTCATAAACCTGTCTCAAGGCTTTTGATATAATAAAACGATCAAATTTGTTTCCAGAAGTTTTACATTGCAGCCAGCAATAATACAGATACTGGCTTCTCCACAATCTCACTAGCATTACATAATATCACTTTTTAAAGTTTTACTTACTTTAATAGATATAAAATGAGCCTTTATTGCTGTTTTAATCTGCATGTTTTGGATTCCTCCTGAAGGTGAACATTTTCTTTATTTCCTGGTTTTATTTTCTCCTGAATAATTATCTCAGTAACTTTTGTCCATTTATCTATATGGGATCTTGATGTCATTCTATGTATTTAAATGAGCTTTTTATAGGTTGAAAATATCAACTCTGTTCCACTTTAAAGCTGGTTAAACTTCTCTAGTACTAGCCCTCCCTTACAGCATGCATATGCATGAGCATGGCCACAAGTATCCCTAACTCTAAGGAGGGTCCCCTTATATTTAATTGTTTTTTCCTTCTAAATTATTCAAGACTTCATGCCATTTGGGAGGAAAGATTCATCATTAAGTATATGATTCCGACTCAAGTAATTACATTCTGCTAATTGGGGCTATTCTTGTGGCATTCCTGAGGGATGAGATTCTCTGAAACTGAGAGACTTATTTTGAACAGTCAGGCACAATGTGCTCCATGTAGGGGCAAAGAAATTCTTCTCTAACGTTTCTTGTTCCTTGACAATTATTGGAAAAGATCCATTTACATTTATTCTACACATCCTCATCCCCCACTCCCACCCTAGGGCAGAAAGTTTGGGGCTATTACATAGTCCAACAGAGAGGAAGACCCCACACAGCCTCAGAAGGAGGGCTGCATGGGAGATAATAGGACAGAGACGAGAGGGTGTCCTAGAGCAAATAACAGAAGAGACAATGCCCATTCAGATGTCTCTTGTCCAGATACACCTAGAGCCCAGGTTCGCATTCTCTAAGGGTAAGGTCTTCTAGCAATATGAGTAAGGAGAGGGTGGTGTGCATTTCTGTGAAACTTTAGAATGAGAGTTTCTGTTCATATTATTGAAGTATAAGGGTCCCTCAGAGCCCTTCTTGTAAAATCAAGGAAGTTGTTCTGGGATCTGTAGCTACACTCCTTGAGCCTGGCTCCCATGCAGAAACAACACTGCTTCAATAAGAAGTCAATGAATATTTCCCATAAGCCTTCTTCTTTGCCAAGAATGTTAAGCCTGCAGGCAAAAAAGGAAAATTACAGGACCAAGCGGGGTGGTGAGCAGTAAATACATAATAAGTCTGTGTGGTTTGTAGGTGAAGACAAATTGTGTTGAAGACTATAAAGACTTTCTGGGTGCACATACAACATTCATGAACACCTGCAATGACAGCCTAGACTGTTTTAGTCATGAACGACTTATTCCCTCCCCTCTTTCTAGTTTTCTTAAATTTACAAAGGATCAGCTTACATTATACCTTTCTGCCAAACACCTCCCTACATTATATTAATAAAAGGCTTGGCCGAATATAAAAGTAATGAAACCAAGGAAAGGGCCAGAACCTTAACAAAGATTTGAGCATCTCCAACTCCTAACAAGTATCAAATTGCTCATATTTCTATGAGCAAGGAGTCATAGAATTACATGATTCACGTAGGTCATCTGCCAAAGGAATCATTGTTCCATTGGCACATAGTCAAGTATTAAAGAGAGAAAGATTATTATTACCTTTATACCACTCTTGGTAAATAAAAACAAAGTTCAGTTCTTAGATAAGAAAGACAACTGCCCAGTTGGGTGACTACATAACTAAGGTTAAGTTTCCTGAATTCAAAAATATCTCTCTTGGCCACTTTTTCTGAAATTAGAGCTAGACTTTTAGGCAATTATCCCATTAAACCTCAAATAGCCCCCATACAGGACAATATAGAAAGACATTATCAAACATTAACATTTGGGTATGAATTTCTTTATAATACTCCTTCTCAGAGAGCTATTTAGAGAAAATGGTTTTGAAAGGAGAAATAAGGAAGAAGTTGGTCCAGATAATAGAAGACTTTAAGTTCAGGGCAGTAGAAAGGAATTTTTTTTCCCTAGGCCACAAATACAGGATGAAAATTCATCAAGAAATCATTACCTATTAAGCTATTTATGAAAACAACAAGGTATGAATTAACTCAATCATGAAAAAATGTGCACTAAAACTGTTGCCCCATAGAACTACTTTAGTCTGAATTTACTTTAGAAGGGTGAAATCAGAGGAGCACTGTTCAGATTTTATGTTATGACAGACTAATTTCTTCACTTCAGTCCTGGGGCAGACATGGCTAGATGCCTACCCAATGTCTTTCCTCACTTCTGCTTTGTCTAATAGGACCTTGGCTTTTTGGAGATGTAACAAACTGTCTAGCTAAAATCATTTGCTTTCCCATACTCCATGGCAATCTAATCATGTGGCACAGTCCTGCTCTATGAAACGTAAGCAGACATCTGCTGGGATTGATGGGAAATCTGTTGCTTCTTGATGCAGTCACCATCCATGCCTGACTCCCTCTTCACTTTATCTTTCCTTTTTGTCTGATAAAATATTAGCATAAGATATGGCAGCAAGCATCTTTCTTGCAATCATAAGATGCCAAGCTTGAAAGCAAGAGCCTGCAAACTATGTTTGGCAGAACAAAAAGATGGAAAGAATTGAGGTTCCTAGTAGAATTACTGAGCTGCCACACCTACCCTGTACTACCTACTTCCAAACTTCTTGCTGCAGAAGACAAAACCTGGTCTCTTAGGGCCACTGTGGTAGTTTTCTGTTATTTGTAGCCAAATACATCTCTAACAGACCCCTTTGACCCTTCTGACCATAGACAAATATCAGATCAGAACAGATATTAGTACACCCTTTATTAAAACCTGCTTCAAGTCTTCTCTGGATTTCTGAGCATACAAACATAGAGAAATAAACTCCACTGTGATAAACACATCACCTGTTCAGAGTTGTGTTCTCTCTCTGACATGTCACAAACCATTGATTTATTTCTCCCATTCAACAAATATGTATTGAATGCCTCCTATGGTCTAGTCACTAGCAATACAATAGTGAGCAAAATATATAAAGTCTGTCTGTTATTAGAGCATATATCTAGTTTCCATAAAAAATATCTTGTTTTCTAAGAAACATGCTCATTGATTGGAATAGCATTAACTGAATATTTCACTTTTTAACTGGTTAGCCTGGTAACATACAGAATTTAAAACATCCCTTCTATATAGGTTCAAGAATATAGTGTTTAAAGTGGAAAGTATTACTAATGTTATATTGAAATTTAAAAGCAGGGCATCCATGAATGAATGCTGCAATTTCCAAATTAAAAAAAATCTTGTCTAAACAATGGACTTTTAGATACTTATGGTTTTAATTTTTTCCTTTCATTGGTCTCAATTCCTATATTAGTCTGAATGACTTAGTAGGGGTGGGTGAAAAACAACTTTTGCTGATGCTCAATAAAGTATGTTTGTGTGTTAGATACTGTGGGGAGTGTTTGGAGAAGCAATAGGCTTGCAAAAGATTTAACCAGCCAGGCTCCCCAACTTCATGACAGCTTAAATTATCTACTCCAAACTGCCAGCCACACTCTTCTTGAGACCAGATATTAGACTTTACTTAGGCAGGGTTTCAGGAGCATCTGATGTTTAGGAACCAGCATTTTTTGGTGCATTTACATAGGGACTAGTTTTTACTTTGACTTTTCCCCAATGGACAAAGCATTCTTGGACTGGTCCTGAGGGTTCCCCTGACTCCATAATGCATGAGTCCCTTATGGAGACAGCTGATTTGGGAAGAGGCACAACATATAATAACCCAGTGTAAATTATAAGGAACTGGAGTGGAATCCAGGCATAGAGTAAGTCATTCATGAGTACAACTCAGAATGCTTAAGGCTGGATGCATTATATTTCCACCAGCTCGGCTCCCTGCTATGATGTAGATCTAATAGGATACACGTGCTGTTTGTTTGTATTTCTATTGGCAATATGCTTATAATGAATTGTACAGCTTCCATGAGCATACTAAGGATTGAGTGAATTAATTTTCCTGTTTGGTGATACCAGCTTGTCCTATTCCAATGCAAAGTGTCAATGATGTCAGAATTGTGCTTGAGCATGAATATGTGTACTTACGTTTGAATATAGGTCTATGGGCTCTTTTTTACTAGACTATTAGACGTGTGTGTACATACACACGCATCCTTACATACAAATATATAGCTTGTTCTTAGAGTGGTCCATTCAAATCCTACACATTAATGTAGTCGATATATTCCTTTACTTTCCCAGAATAACACATATTGATTTCAAAGGAAATTAATTTAGAGGTAAGCTACATGTTAATTCTCTAAAACTTCTTGTCTGAAAGTCTAGAGGTAAAAGTCCTACCCTGCATGACTTGGTCAGGGATCCACACCTGAATAACCATGCCTGACCTGCAGTCTTGAGGTAGCATGAGTTCATAAATATTCTTTAGACCATAGTGCTCTTGTTTTGACAAAAATTATTTTTAAATTTCTATTTTTGATCTTTTTTCAATGATGTGATTAAAACACATTATGTTTAAAGGATTTTGCCATAAGTCTAAAGACAGAAGAGATATTAAAGTTGTATGTGCCATCTTTCCCCAGATTTCACACTCATATACCTGGAGATCCACTCTGACTGGTGAGACTATCTTTAAAAATTACAGACATATGAGGATTGGGGGAGAATTTAAGAATTATTTTCAAAATCAATATACAAAATAAAACAGTTAAAGAAAATAAACATATTTCTCTAGGCATTTCAGCTTTAATAGATTAACTGATGAATGGTCTTTTTTTTGGCTTAAAAAAGAAAAATAGTAAATTTTGCTTTATGACATTCAAGTGTTTTGTCAAAATATACCTGGCTGTACTTATTATCTTCCCTTCCAACACTACCAAACACACACATACTCTGTCAGAATAAACCTGAAGAAAACAGGTGCATGCATGAATGGCGTTCTGGTACACATTGTAATCATTTTAATATAGGTTATCCAGTCACAAATGATGCATAAAAATGGGAAAGAGATGAAACTCCTTCCCATCTTCTCTAAGAGATAAATAGAATCACAAGAGCAATAATAATTCTCAACTCAGAAGAAGAGGTCAAAGGGTGGGATGCTCTCCGAAGCAGGAAAATATCAAATCTTAACTGAGGACCAGGTAATGCCACCATGTTGGAGAGCATATTCGTTCTCTAGGGAATATACATTATCATTGCTGTTGTTGAGTCTATTTGTATTATTGCAACTATTCCTGTCACTGATTGACATGAGGTTGTTTGGCATACTTCCTTATATGTGAATCACTGTTCAGAATAAATAAGTATCTGGGACTATGTACGGGGCTTGATATAGTTTGAGCAAACCAAACTTCCAAATATATGTTCTTGGTTCTGATAACAGATTAATCTGGTGAGCTCTCAGAGTCAGTTCCTAGGTTCCTTTGTTCCTCTTTACTTAATGTCAATATGTCTGAACAGCAGGTCTGATACAACTCACCATAACACTCAAAGTTGACATATGCAAATAAATATTACTTTTCAAGTCAAATTCAATAGAGAGACAATGATAAGAATATGAAAAATATTGCTGGTAAATAGAAAAAATAGTAGCAACAATAGCAGTTTTTTACATTTGCAAATCATTTATAGATTAACAATTTCACGATTAAGTTCTTAAGTCAGAAAATATCTCCAGTCATAATAAAAGTTTATTATTAATTTACAATAGAAATGTCTTTGAAAGTTATCAGAAGGTAGTCAAAACCAAGTCTTTACTGTGGATTTAAAAACCTACCACCAAGTCCACTATGCATAGACTTTAAACTTTTATAGAGTTACTCCCCTCAGTTTTTCTAATATACCTGCTAAAATTTCATCCAATGAAAATCCTCTAAAATGTAGCTGTATTATTCTGCTGGGAGTGTGGCAACTCAAGCAGCAGTCATGACATTAAAATTGCTGTTGGTGTTTTATCTTCCTTGCATCACTTACCCCAAACAGGCCTGATAGCTACTTGCCTGGAGCTAGGTCAGGGCAGAGAAGCCTTCTGAGCTGGCTCACTGAGGATGCTGCAAGCCCAGTTCCGACCTTTCTTCTCCAGCAGTAAGTGGGCTTCCTCTGTGCCATTTCCACACTTGTAAATATTTCAGATAGTAGGATCCCACAGGAGCAGAAAAAAATCTGACTCTTGCTTCTTCTTTCTTCTCACATCTTTTCATCCTCAGAGTGGGGGTGGGAAGCTGGGGGAAGGCCTGGTTAGGCTTTGATTCTGAGAAAGGCCAGTGAGGCTTTAAAAACTTGGTACTTTTCAATAAACAATCAGATATTCCTTTCAGAAAGTTTCCTCTTAACATCGTTCATGACAATGCCAACGTTAATGATAAAAATAAAAACTATTTATTCGTTGGTGCTATAGGTCAGGGATTTCTAGATTTTCAAATTTTATGAACCTAAAAATTAATCAACAATAGAAAAAACTGGGAAAGTGATATAAAGCTGCCAACTTTTCATTTCCTATGAAAGGTAATTTGAATACATAAGTACTATCTTTTATCACCGCTGTATAAAGAAAAGACAATTTGATACCAAAATTGTAGGAAGAACCCCTGAATAAGATGTAGTTTCTTGGGGCTTCCCTAGTGGCACAGTGGTTGAGAATCTGCCTGCTAATGCAGGGGACATGGGTTCGAGCCCTGGTCTGGGAGGATCCCACATGCCGCGGAGCAACTAGGCCCATGAGCCACAACTACTGAGTCTGCGCGTCTGGAGCCTGTGCTCCACAAGAGAGGCTGCGATAGTGAGAGGTCCACGCACCGCGATGAAGAGTGGCCCCCGCTTGCCACAACTAGAGAAAGCCCTTGCACAGAAACGAAGACGCAACACAGCAAAAATTAATTAATTAATTAATAAACTCCTACCCCCAACATCAAAAATAAATAAAAGATGTAGTTTCTTATTAAATTGAATAAATTTGGCTAAACAAAATTCTCACTGCTTTTTATTTTTGTTTTTGTTTTTGCCAGCCTAATAATATCATCACCCACTAACCCCAACTGATACGTATCCAAGATATAAGCATGTACACAACGAGGAAAGAGATGATATGCTGTCTCTTTAATTAGTGCTAAGTTTTCCATTATTCTTTTTATATTTAACATTGTATCAGTGCTTTAGGGCCTAGAAAGAATTTGACTAGATGGTTGCTTCTCAGAAACAGAGACCATTAGAATTTCAGTGATCTTCCAAAATCTACCTGTTTTAAGGCCTTCATTTTGTAAGTAAAAAAATCAAGGACCAGCAGGGCCCAATTTCTAAATACCACACAACTTCCCTCAATGAAAGGTGTTAGCCTCCATCTGTCTATAGCAATATGGTCACCTTTCAAATTTATAGTCAACATTTGTCTAATAAGCATCAGATATGTCTACATGTTATTTCAGTTACGCTTATAGATTGGTTAACCTTTTTGGTAGAAGTTAGCAATCCCGTTACATAGATAAGGAAAATAAAATCAATATGTAATTAACCCAAGTTCATACTGCTAGGAAGTGGTAGGGTTGCCATTTGGTGAGATCTTCTCCAAGTTAAATGTCTGTTATTCCTTACCATATAATTAGAAGGTATTAAGTGGCTCTATAGGCCCAGCACTCTGATTAGTGCTATAGCATTTGCCAGCTAGGTTGAGAATCTTAGGGCTGTCATGAGAAGAAAAAGGGGTGCCTTGAGCTTCAGTTGCTCTCTTCTATTTATTAGGGGAAGAGAGAGTGAAAAAATCTATTTTAGTAAGAGTAATCCAGTGTGGCACATGTCTAGGAATATAGGGCAAGTCAGATAGATGCCCCTCCAGACCCCAGTACATTGGCTCAATACCTCTTGATTCCAGGCCATGATGGCTCCCTCCCCCCAAATTTTTATCATTTCCTGGTTAATTCTTCTGGTACTACCTGATGATATCTCTGTATTGTTAAATGAAATAATGATTTACTTTATGTCACTATATACATTTTCATATGCTTAAATGAAGTGCCCTACTCTCCTCATCCTAGTGCCAGCCCGGTGCTGAAATCTCATTTCCCCTTGAGAACAAAGAACAAGAATCACATTTTAGGCATTCTGGCGCGCAGCGAGCGGGTCTGGCGCTGAGCTGGGGTGGAGCTCGGTTCCCCCCACACACACCCCTCCCACTCAGGCGCGAGCCCCACCCCTCCGCCGGCCAGGCCCACCCCGACCGAACTATCCCTTGCGGCGCGAGCCCGGGGCGGCTGCGGGCATCCCCCCAGCACAACCCCCGCCATGGGCAGCCAGAGCTCCAAGTCTCCCCGGGCGACGTGAACGCGGAGGAGGCAGCAGGCGCTTCCCCCGCTAAGATCAACGGACAGGAGAACGACCACGTGAAAAGCATTGCAGACTTATCCCCCAAAGGTGAAGAGAGTCGCCGCCCTCCCCCCCCACCACCGTGAACGGAACAGAGGAGGCAGCCGGGGCCACTGGCGATGTCATCGAGCCGGCACTCCCTACCCAGGGCGCTGAGGGCAAAGGGGAGGTCTCCCCCAAGGAGACCCCCAAGAAGAAGAAGAAATTCTCTTTCAAGAAGGCTTCCAAATTGAGTGGGCTGTCCTTCAGGAGAAATCGGAAGGGGGGTTGGGGGATCCGTCTGCTTCCTCACCCACAGGAAGGGCAGGAGCAGGGTGGGTCGGTGCCTGCAGTGAGGAAGGCACTGCCCAGGAAGGGAAGGCATGCGCCACCCCTGAGAGCCAGGAGCCCCAGGCCACAGGGGCAGAGGCTGGTGCTGCCTCCAAGGGAGGAGACACAGAAGAGGCAGGGCCCCAGGCGCAGAGCCATCCACCGCTCTGGGTGGAGAGGGGCCCTACACCAGCTGGTGGGCAGAATGAATAGCTGGGTGGGGGCAGGTGGGTGATCTTAAGCTGCAGAAACTGTGCTGTCCTTGTGAGGTCACTGCCTGGACCTGGTGCCCTGGCTGCCTTCCTGCGCCCAGAAAGGAAGGGGCTGTTGCCCCCTAGCCACGTTTCCTCTCATCCTCTTCCTCCTGTGGATTCTCCACTCATCCATCTGGTTTTCCTCTTAAGGCCAGTTGAAGATGGTCCCTTGCAGTTTCCCAAGTTAGGTTAGTGATGGGAAATGCTCCTGCCCCTGTCCCTTCCTCCTTCCCTGTCCCCACCTGTGCAGAAGGCAATTGCTGGTTTTCTTCCCCAATTCTTTTCCAAGTAGGTTTTGTTTACTCCCCAAATCCCTGAGCCAGATCTGGGGGTGCCTACACTCCCAAACCCTGAGTGTCCAGCCTTCCCCTGTTGAGTTTTTAGTCTCTTGTGCTGTGCCTAGTGGCCCCTGGGCTAGGGAGGACACTGCCCCCGTTTAGGTTTTTATAAATGTCTTACTAGAGTTCAAACCTCCAGCTTGTGAATCAACTGTGTCTCTTTTTTGAGTTGGTAAGCAAGTATTAAGCTTTGGGGTGGGGGAGAGGTATGTAATGTGAAACAACTTCTTGTTGTTTTTTTCCCCTCCCATTGTTGTAAATAACTTTTAATGGCCAAACCCCAGATTTGTAATTTTTTTTTTCTAACTGCTAAAACCATTCTCTTCCACCTGGTTTTACTGTAACCCTTGGAAAAGGAATAAATGTCTCTTTAAAAAAAAAAAAAGAATCATATTTTGTTTGTTTGTTTTCTTGAATCATATTTTGAATGGCACAGTACTTTAATGTAGAGGCCCAGAAATTATTTATTAATTGCTTCTGTTTTGGTTGAAAGTACCAGGAGTAGGCAAATTGTGTAATAGATAATGTTTGTCTCTGGCTGTATTATCTCTTCTTTCCATACTTTTTCTCCTCTTTTGTGTTACTCTCTTCTACACCTACACCCCCCAGCCCAAAAGAAATTAGCCCCTTAATACTTCCTACTAGATAAAATTATGTAGCCCTTTCCAGAAAATTTGTCTTCCCTCTGATTAAAACTCACATTCCTTCTGTGCCCAGATCTCAGCTACATGTCACCTGTCCCAGAAGTTCAGCTGATAAGCCAATTAGCACTAAAGTATGATGACTACAAGAAGTAGTTCATTAATCTGTTAATAGAAGCACTAGATTATAACTGGGGATATTTGGAGACACAAAATTTGAACCTATTCACTCAACTTTTAATTAATATTTGAGTACACATTACGGTTCTCAAATTTTTCACCATTAAGTAAAGCTTTTTAATTCATTAGACTCCACAGTCCTTATGTTTTGATATATTTTGTTTAGCAAACAAAATTTATTTTAAGCAATATTTGGTTTCCTGTTTTATTACACATACATATCTGTTAATCAAAGCTTCCGGTCATCATGAAGTAACCAGGATATAATCTTACTGAACTGGTAGAATCCTAGCCAACAGCCGAGAAACTCATCTCTTTAAACAGTCTGTGCAGTCTTATCATTGTAAATGGATCACTTTCTTTGACATTTTAGAATACTGACTGTAAAACACATGGATTCTCCAATATTATCATCACATCCCTGGTGGTCCAGCAAACCCAAGTTTAAAATCACTGGTGGAACACTCACTGTACACTGAGCTTGGTGCTAAGTGCTCAAAATATGAAACTAAATAAGCCAAGGGCCCTGCATTGATATTCTCAGGGTCTACTTTCCATTGTGGATAACTCTGGCTTTTGCGTGCACAACACCTGCCTGGATTTCTAACTTACCCCATTTTTACTCTGCTTATTTCTTAACCACCTAGGGCTCTCCTCAGGACAGAGCACTTAACACTTTTATCTTTTGTTATCTTAAGCACTATGCATAATTCAGGTACTTTTTGCATAGGAGGCAGTCTAGTAGCTGCTTCCAGGGAGAAACTAAACCAGAAGGCAGCAGAATGTGAGGTTAAGATCACTCACCTGAAGTGGACACTTCTCTGGATTTGAATCCCAGCTCTTCCACTTTTGAGCTAACGGAATTAGGGCAAGTTTCTAACCCTCTTTATGCCTCCGTTTTCTTATCTGAAAGACAGAAATAATAAGAGTACTTACCTCTTATTTTTTATGAGGATTAAATGATACAATGTATGTACAGCATTTATCACAATATTAGCACATAGGAAGTGCCTAATGGATTCCATCTATTATCATTATTAATACTACTATTACTAAAGGGGAAAAGAAGAGAAATAGAAATGTTAGGATACTGAGGCTTTAAAAAAGGGATGCATTCTTAATGGATCTTTAGCCAGAGAAGTATCAGGTTTGAGGAGATCATTGTTTTGAGAGTTAAACAAAGGACAGGTGAAGGAAGATGCGAAAGAAGAGGAGAGACAAAGAGCAAGGAAAGTGAAGTAACAGGGCAGAAAAGGTTAAATCGTAGACCATGGAACTTGGTGTCTCTCTTTTCCAGGTAATTTTGGGTGCCTATGTCTATAATTTTAACGATCATAATATACTTAAAATGGAATAAAAATAGACATTGCTTGTTTTAGAGAAAGTGTTCAGAAATTATAGATTATGTCGAGAGATTTTCCTCGTACATAGTTCTAATGAAAATAAGACTAATAATGAATCTAAATCAGGCCGAGACTTCCAATTTTTGACTCTTGAAGTTATGTCAATAAACTCCAGCATTGGATTAGTGAGAAATCAAAATTCATTCTGTAATCTTGGAATTTGAAAGCTGTATTAGTCTCCTGTTTCTGCTGTAACAAATTACCACGAACCTAATGACTTCAAACAACATGAATTTATTACCCTACAGTTTTGGAGGTCAGAAGTCTAGAATGGGTCTCACTGTGTTAAAATCAAGGTATGGGCAGGGCCCAGAGGAAAGTCCATTTTCTTGCCTTTTCCCTCTTCTAGAGACTGTATGCATTCCTTGGATCATGGTCCCCTTCCATCTTCAAAGATAATAATGGTGGTCAAGTCTTTCCCTCAGTGCATTCCTCTGACACTGACTCTTCTGCCTCTCTCTTCATATTTCTGTATTTTCTTGTGATTACATAGGACCCACCTGATTAATTGAGGATAGCCTCTCCCTAGATCCAGGTCATCTGATAGGCAACCATAATCCCATCTGCAACCTTAATTCCCTTTTGCCATGTAACTTAATATATTCAGGGGACCCAGGGATTTGGATATGGTAAATTTTTTTTTTTTTTTTTTTTTTGTGGTACGCAGGCCTCTCACTGTTGTGGCCTCTCCCGTTGCGGAGCACAGGCTCCGGACGCGCAGGCTCAGCGGCCATGGCTCACCTTCCCGGACCGGGGCACGAACCCGTGTCCCCTGCATTGGCAGGCGGACTCTCAACCACTGCGCCACCAGGGAAGCCCGGATATGGTAATTTTTGAAGTGTCCTATTCTGCCTACCACAAGAGTGTACTGACTGCATTCTGCTTTAGCTTTTCATGCTTAAAGAAATTAAATAGAATAGATCCAAAGTTTAATATATATGGGTAATTAATACCATTAATGGAGGTTACTTCTGAAGTCCAATTAGAAAGAAGTTCTCCTCACTTACTAACAATTTGGGAAAACTGATTAACCTTTCTGTGCAACAACCCTCTCATTTTAAATGAGAATCATAATATCTACCTCATATTGTTGTTGTGAGAATTAAATGAGTTAATTAATGTAAAGAATTTAGGCTGACATAAAATGAGCAGTCCCTAAATTTAGTTGTTGTTATTATTATTAGCCAGCTTTATGATCTATTGAATCTCTTAAATGTATGTGTGGTTTTATACATTCGTCAGTCATTATCAATTCATCCATGAATCTAGCCTGTCCATTGATCCACCAGCATTTATTAAACATCTATTGTGAAATGAGCAGCATACCACACATAATAGAAATAACAAAAATACCTTACAATTACATAGCACTTTACATTTTCACCTTTTTATCTTATCTGACCCTACTTAGAAGTTCCTGCCCTTAGAAGTTGTAGTCTCCTTGAGAAAACAACAGATTACTTACAAATTTAGCCAAACACCCTAGACATAGTATTGAAGCTTTGCAACATTGGGAATGGGCACTCACTCAGGCCTGAGATTCATTAAGAGTAAATCTATGGATTAGTGAGCACCACACGGGGGAATGACAATGTCCACCATCTCAGTCTAGATTGGGCTCTTCTCTCACACAGGGCCGTGAAGTCTAGACTCATCAGGTTAATGAGGTCCTAACAGTTCAAAAGAAAGAGAACAACAAAAAAGTAGGCAAAGAAGAAAACCATCTACGGTGTGGTGGCTGTAATACCTCCATGAGTTCCTCCACTAAACAGTTAAATCTACACTACAAATTCCCAGTTTTATTCTTCTTCCAAATAAGGAGGGGTGGAAAACCCAAGACAAAATTATTTGCACAAAATTTCTCAGGTTGTGACCTGAGAAAATTTTATAGGGCAAGCACTGTGTCTCTTTCCCCAGAGTTGGTATTTTGATGTATCCACTTGCTGTTTCGTAGGTTGATCGTTGATTCTGACAGTCACTTTGTACTATAGAGTATAGGGTAGGGGGAGTTTGAGTAGCATTCTCCAAGGTAAAGAAAAGACCAATAAAAAATAGGTGGAATGGGAAACCCTCAAAAGAAACAGTAAATGAGGGCACAAGGTTAGCATTGCAGTTTGAGCGTTCCATTCCTTCCACTAACCTCTTGAGTCTGGCTGCCCAGCGGGAGCTTTGCTCCCAGGTGGATTTCTGGGACGAGAAGGCCACCATTTGCTCGCTTTACCCTGGGGCCACCCAGCTGCCAAGTGTCAGCTGAACAGAGGTGCATCAGAGGCCTGCAGTCAAAAGGCAGCAGGATGGCTAATTGCCATGAATTTCTGAAGCAAGTCTGGCATCTTGGCATCTTGCTGCTCTCCCCCTCCCCCAGGTTAATTGCTGAGAACCTCCGACTTGAAAGCTGCTTATCCTACCAACTTCAGCTGCTGCCCTCCTTTCCCTATGCCACTTCAATTCCTACCTCCTAACACTGTGGAAGTGAAATGAAGTCTCTCATACACCTGGCTCTACTCATCAGACCACCTAAGCTCTAATGTAAATACTTCTTTCCCCCTTTACACACCCCTATGGGTAAACGCAGAATTGCCACATTCCCCTTGGACCTGATTGCTAGGCAACACTCAGCCATGTGAATTTGTCACTTCTGTTTGGCGCAAGTTTCAATTTCACCTCCAACTGTAACACTGCTCGATATATTTTAGATGCCACTGTGGTTGGACGGCATCCCAGGAAAGATGTGAAGTGCTACTGCCAGGAATGAATGATTGGCATTGGGTAAAGCAATTCTCTGAACTCAGCCTTGGCATACCATTAATTGTTAAGTCTGTTCAGCTACCACCAACCTCTTGTCAGAATCATGTCTATTGTAAGTCTTTGCAGCAAGAGTCCAAATGGTAGAGCTCTCTCCCTCTGTAAGATCTGAAGAATTATGTCAATAATGAAAGCAGTGGATTTCTCAGCTCACAACATATTACTTCCTCCTACTTTCATCTATTGGCTGCACTTTCATGTGCAAAGAAAAATAGTTCCACGTTTGAATATTACTGAGCTAAGAGCTGCCAATTCAGGTTCTAGCCCTGAATAAAAGATTTACCTTCCCTTCATTTCTTCATCACAATCTGCTTTCATTCATGGTAACAATTAAATGCTGCTACAAGGAAACATGTTATTAACGGAAAAAGATAAAATTAATACTAAACATACTCTGGTGACAATAAATATATAATATTTGACATGTAAAATTTATATACTGACATTGTCAGAAAACAACACAAAAACAATTATAATTTTTGAATAAACGCATACCATCACTGGCAAGATATAATGCTATAATTCCCAAAGCCTCCATCTAATGTGGGCTACCCATTGTTTATATATATATATATATATATAATATTATTTGTCCTTAATGACACATTCAATTGCCTAGCCACCTACATCGAATATGCTTAAATACTACACAATTTCTCTATTGACTCTAAGATGCTACAGTGTGGAATGCTTTCATTTCTGTGCACTGTGCTAATTAATAATAAAAATAGTAAATCTGTTTTGATTCCCCTTCCGTCCCTCCAGCCACCAACTTTTTAGTCAATTGATTATTTTTTTTTCTCAAATCTAAACATCCTCAGAAAGCTTGGAAATATTTCCCTGGAATGAGTCTAATTAAATAGAAGAAGTCAGTCAGCTATGAGTAAGAATAGTGTTTCAGACTTCACATGTATTCCCTGATTCACTGGAAACAAAAGGAGTTTCTGTAACAGTGTGAATGAACCATGAAGTGTGCATGTTCTTTTAAGAAAGGCCAAGGGTGCAGTTCTATTTTCTTAGCTCTGCTTTCATATTTATGTGTCTCATTTCCAGCTCATTGCTGATGCCTCAGTTGCGCTATCCATCACCACTTTTATCCTCCTTGTTCCTCAAAAAGAACATAAAATCCTTTTTTATGTGGTGGTAATATTATTGCAAATAAAAGCAAATACCAAAATCTTTATTAGTCTGCCAAAATAATAAACTATTTAATAAAAGCATGCTGTAAAAATAAGGTCATTTGCATCACTCAAGTTACTTGTAGGAAATACAGAGAATTATTGGTCAAAAAAGCACAAACTGACAGCAATTATTTCTGTTGTTCATCTGACACACCATGCAATAGGGTTAAAATTTTGTTTATATTTTGCATATTTTCTGGGTTCAAATGCCTTTAATATTACTTAAAACTGATTGCTCATTGGAAAATGAAAAAAAAAGATCCAATTCTCACAAAATACTGATTTCCTCTTTGTAAAAAAGACTTTTGGTAAGGGAGAAGGACTAAGTAGACTGTTCTCTTTTTGATGCCTTTTTCACAAATGTGGAAGTTGACCTACTGATAACCTTGATATTGTAAGATTTATTGCCTAAATATTTACCATTTTAATATACAATATTAATTTCATTTGCTTTGGATTTGTGTCCATGCTTCAGCTGTATAATTTTTACCTCTTTGTATTCACCTTTTGTCATTTCTGCATGCACACCAATATAAGATATTTTATTTGGGAAGTTTAGTTTAACAGTGAAAGTTAACAATAAGTGTACTATTTCTAAATAAATGTCTAATGTTTGCTCTTTTAGCCTATTGTAATATAAACCCACCAATACTTTCTCCCTTGCAATTTCCAACCTCAGCTGGCAGATTTGCAAATATATTATTGATATGTTTGTAACATAGCAAACTCAGTAGTGTGGTGAGAATTAAAATATAATTTGTATAGTCTTTCCATTGCCAAGAATAACTTGTACACCAATTCTTATACATTAAAAGCAAACATGACAATTAAACAAATATTATAAATCTTTTCAAAACTACATATTAATTATTTACATTACTTATTCCATGATGACATTTAAGACCAAGAAAAGCTCTTCAAACTACAGTTATTACTATTTTCTCTTTATAAAGCCTTTTTTGTCTGTGGTTGTTTTCTTTGGGCCACAAATTAACCATTGCCAGTTTTATTGACATCAGGTTAACATAACAAAATGAGGTGCAATTTCTATACAATGTAATGTTTCTGAAGGATAATTCAAGTTTGAAAATTTGGAATTTGAAATAACACTTTTAGGGGCAAATAAAGGCAAGTAAATTCATATACTATGTGTTACGGCCTGAACTATGTCTCCCCCTAAATTCATATGTCGAAGCCCTACCTCCCCCATCCCCCACCCCCCATACCTAGGAATGTGACTGTACGGGAAATAGGGCCTTTAAAGAAGTCATAAAGATTAAATGAGGTCACATGGTGGATCCTAATCCAATCTGACTAGTGTCCTAAGAAGAAAAAATTTGGACGTATGAAAAGACACTAGGAGTGTGAACCCACAGAGGGACAATCATAAGAAGAGGCTGCAAAAAGGCAGCTATCTGCAAACCAAAGAGAGACATCAGAAGAAACCAACCCTGCAGGCACCTTGATCTTGGACTTCCAGCCTCCATAACAGTGAGAAGACAGCCCTAGACAACTAATATGCTATCCTATATAAACAGAAAATTTTAATAAAAATCTATTTGCAACACCAAATCAAATATATTTATTTTGTCCAATTCTCCCACCCAAATGCATTAAAGACACACAATACAACTAATTATTATCAACTCAGTGTTATGTTATCAACAAAAATCCTATTTGATGTCCTAAGCTCTGTGTTGTCACACAAATGTCTGAAAATCTTGCTTCATATTTGAAATTCTTTGTGTCTCAATAGTTTTTAACCTGGGGTCCACAGACCACAAAAGCCTCTTGATATTTCTTATACACCACATTTTGTGGGCTTTGCATACATTCACTGTCATGGGAAGGAGTGTGTCATCTCCAAAATTTAAGAACTGGGGTATTGTTTCTATTTGACCAATCAGTAGGCAATAGAGATGTTCTCTAATGGAAAAAAAAAATCTAATGCTGTATATTTTAATTAACAGGTTTAGATGGACAATCATTTACCATCAAATGAATGATCTGGCTGGTCCACAGTGAGATGCTTGACTCAGTGAATAAGTCATGTGCAAATTTTGTCAGAGGTCAAGATAAACCATTGTTTTCTGGTAACCAAATGTTTTCTAAGACCGTTTACTGGTTTGTAGCTTCTGGGCTCATAAGGATGGCATAATTTCTAAAGAATCTGCAGTGTGGTAGGTTCTAAGGAAAACGTCTGCAAATTTGGTGAATTCTATTTTATGCTGAGAGGAGCATTGAGATTACATTTCTGATCTAGGCCAAGTGCTGTGTCTTAGTGACACTGTTGGATAGTTCTTAGAAGGTCACAGTTCTTTCTTGATATAATCTACAAAAGATTAAGAAGCTCTTCTAAATAGAGCTGACATCTCCCAATTAATACTTGGATTTGTCAACTGTGGGTTTATCTAAATTTTACTTGGCACTATCCTTCTGGATTCATCAAATTCAGTACTGGTGATAATGCCCAGGGGAAAATAATCGTGTGGGAGAATCAAATGAGCTTAAAAACATAAAATCTTCAGGATGCCTCTTTGTGGCCAGCTATCTGCTATGGAACACACCCTGACTAAGTGTAACATGGAAGGAAGGACATCTTTCACCTTCTGCCTGGCCATTCACCTCAAGAATCCATTCTTGCCATTTTTTTTTTCTTGAAGACCCAGTGCAGATATGCTCAGAGGGCACCAGAGCGTGTTGCAGCCTGCCTCAGAAGTACTGCAGGCAGTGGAGGTAGCACCAGAGCCTCTGGGACCAGTAGATACCAACATTTTATAAGGGGCCAGCAGTGTTGAAATCCAGCTAGAGGCACCATCTGATCTGCTGCTCCATTCTCAGGCAGTGAGTGGAGATGAATTCTCAGAAACATTCAATGAGGGGAGCCTCTGGAAAAAGGATTGGAATTCCTGATTCTAAAGACAATGTGGACTTGGAGCACGTGGTTATAAATAAAATGAGACCATTTTTATCACAAATGGCCCTTTTAAAAAATTCTTATTTTATGCCGGAGGAAACTGTAATCCAAAGAGGATAAAGGTCTCAAAGTTTATAGTAGATCTAGGATTCAAACTTGGATTTCCCTGGCTCCAAAGCCAGTACTTTTCCACAACACCAAGAGTTTCCCTGCCTGATCCATCCACTTTTTGCTTTGTAAAATGTGGCAGGTCTCTATGCTTGTATTTAAGACAGCTACCTAAAAAGTAGTATTATCTTACCTCAGATTAGCAAATTAAAGTGTGCATGTCTGAAGTGGTAAATTAAGCATAGAAAGAAATCTCAAAGGGTCTCCCACTAAATGCCCATAGCTCTGTCTGAATTCAAGTCTCCACTCACTGCCTGAGAATGGAGCAGTAAATCAGTTTTGGGCACTGGGATGGTGGAGAAACCTTATCAGTTTGTAAAATTTAAGCAAACAGATCCCTATTTTGACTACGTAAACCAGATAATAATACTTTCCCATAACCATTTCACGCCATAGCACATGGCTAATTTAATTAATTAACATGTGTGACATTACATTAGTTTCCTGTTGCTGATGTAACAAATTACCCCAAACTTACTGACTTAATGGAAATTTATTCTTTTACAGTTCTAGAGTACAGATGTCTAAAATCAGTTTCACTGGGCTAAAATCAGGATGTCAGGAGGGACTTGCTCCCTCTGGAGACTCTAGGGGGGAATCTGTTTCCTTGCCTCTTCCTGCTTCAAGAGATGCATTCCTTACATTCCTTGGCTTGTGGCTCCTTCCTCTATCTTCGAAGCCAGCAAAGTAACCATTTTGCTATAGGCATCACATGGCCTTCTTCTGTATGCAGGTCTCCCTCTGCCTCTCTTTTATAAGGACACTTGTGGTTACATTTAAAGCCCACCCAGATAATTCAGGAAAGTCTCACTACCTCAAGATCCTTAATGTAATCATATCAGCAAAGATGCTTTTGCCATATAAAGTAACATTCACAGGTTCCAGAGATTAGGATTTACCTGGATCTCTTTGGGGGATATTATTCAGCCTATTACAGGCATTCATACAAAACCTCTTTTTAAGGTATACTGGAGAACTGAAGTATTTTTTCAGATATTTTAACAAAAGTCTATGCTTTTAATGGCAGAGTAGTAATATTTACTGAGTGCTTACTTTGTGTCAGGCACAGCTCTAAATATTTTAAATATATTATATAGGTTAGTAGTAACAAATTATGAGATGGGTTCTTTGTTATTTCTATTTTAAGGATGGGGAAACTGAGGCACACAAAGAGATTATCAAATTTGCCCAAGGTCACAACTATTTCTTTAAATTATCCAGATTAAGTATCTGCATATATAAGCAAACTCCTTAAACTATCATTTCATATTGCCCATGTAGTTATTCTAGAACACTATGCAGTTTATAGACTTGCAGCCACAATGTGCTCTTTGTATCATTTTCAGACAAACGTTAATTTCCTTGCTTTGGTATTCTTTCTTAGAATGGTTTCTAAACAATAAACCCACTAGCCTCTCATTTTGCTACCAGCAATGATAATCCTAATTTTATTTCCTGAGTATCTTTCTTTCTTCTAAAGGTCATAAAGTTCAGGATAGGGTTACATAGTAAAGGGAAAAAAAGCAATTTCTCTCACCAAAGAGGCATGAGATAGGGGGCAGGCCTTGGCATATGCTCAATTCCTGTTGTTACCCACCTCATTAATTGCTTGTTTTCATTTGAAACTCTTCTCTGAATGTGTTCCTTATAACTTTTAAAACTTCTTTTCATACCCTTGTTTTCAATGGCCCCTTATAGGCTTACAGATGGAAATCTGTTTCCCTTATCCTTATAGGTCACCCATGTTCTTGTTTTTCTTTGTAGCAAAGGAGGGAGAGTGAACAAAAACAGCTCTGTCGTTCAAGATCTTTTACACACATTCCTCAACTTTTGGAGCTTTCTCTAAACCTTAGCTATGTAATAGTGTGTGGGGAAAAAGAAGATTCTTTTTTTTTAATTTTTTTCTGGAGTTTTGAAGAATCCATCTTAAATCGTGGAAAAGTTGTAGAATCTGAAGACTCAGTGAAAAGTTAAGTTTGGTCCCAAACCCACTGGCAAGGATTATGGGTTTTATTTTGTTTAGATAGGTTTCAAGTTACATCAAGCCTGTTATTGTTGTGATATTAGAGTACTTCCTTGTAACATTATTAGATTATATAATTGTCGTGACCTATTCAACTTAACTAAAAACAGTGACACTAATGGTGAGAGTTTCATACACCACACCATGTGGTAAGAAGAATGGTTTACAGTAGACTCTGGCCTTTTAGCATCTCTTAACCAATGATACTATTAGTGGTTTTATTACATTTCTCTCTATTGCAAACAAAGGAATAAATATACCATGATACTATTATGCATGAAGATGTAGTGTCTTAATAAAATGGTGGACTAAATAGCTCTATAGTGATTGGTCAAGTCATACTCAAATGAAACCTATAGAAAAAGGTTGATTTAATTTTTAAAACTATGAACAATACTGAGAGCAGATGATACTGAGAGAAGGAACTGTATGGTCGACAGAGTCATGAAATTTAGAAGTTAATTAATACATTGGTAGATATCCATGAGGTAATTAGAGAAATGAGACAGATGTTGTATTTGTAGCTTTATTTCGGCCTGTAGGACAGCACTTATTTTAATAAATCTGGAGAATTATAGACATATATACACACATAAGAGAGGGGGGAAATCTAAAAGCATTGCTCTTATGACTCTAAGTTTAGGGTTCTCTGTAAAGCTTTTTAATTAAAAAGTTATTGAAGAAGAAACATCTGAAATAGAACAGGGAGCAGGTTCCTCAAGTGACTTAGCAGTTTGCAGTAGCATCAACTGTTGCAGTGAAAACAAAGATTTCTAATCTTAGAACTTGGCAGGTGAGTGAGTAACAGATTTCTCAATATAATGTTTTGATTTTTAAGAAATAAATGGATTTGTCACTTTTTTCTTTGGCCTGCTTCACATTCAGTCACATGTTTTATTAACCACTTGGGAGGCTGATTACAAATATTTTTAGTTAAAAGAATTCTTGGTTCTCTATTAAGTGAACAATTTCCTAGACCTTGCACCTCTCTGGGGATCTGTAAGGTAGTTCAAGCCTGAAAAAGTGAGTATATTTTTGAATATGCTGATATTAAGATATATGTAGGTCTGTGCATGTGTGTGCTTGAAATGGAAGAGAGGATATAATTAAGAAGTTGAGGCTTTTAGTGTTAGAGTTCCTTTTTGAACATGATTGGTTTCTGTCACTTTATTAATTTCTCTCAACTCTGATTATACTGATTGCAAATGTTGGGAAGAAGGTGCAGAGTTGTTTGAGATATTTTTACCCCCTGTAGCACACCATCTTAGGTTTCTTTAAGTGCGACGAATGTTGTATTAATGAGGACTGTTGTCAACGCTATGCCAATAAAACTGCCAATTAAGACAAGAAAAGGTACGCCTAGAGATTTTTTTAAAACATAAATTAGCTAGGTAGTTGGGCTGTATAAAAATACATTAAAAAATAAATTTCTCACTAATAAAATGCTTTTGAGTCGAATGGATTCTACCTATAAACTCTACTCTTCCTCATAGTCTCTATACCAGTCTTGCAAATATTCCCTTATTCACTTGTCCATTGCAAGTAACCATGGGGGCTTCAGAAGTAATAAAGACTATGAATTTACTGTTCAAATATATTTCTCCTGAGGTGAGGGCAGGTAGGGAAAACAATGAACAAGTCAATTTTTGAAAATTATTTGCAAGGCTGCTATAACACACTTTACAGAGAGAAAACAGATGGTCCTTAGAATTTGCCTTATACTGACAGGGCAATTCTAACCCAGAACACTAAGGCCATTTCTTACTATGGTGGCAAAATGATAGAAGCCAAAATATCAGAGAATATGGTATCTTGCCCTGACAAAGTAAATTGTGAAAATGCCATAGTTCTACGATATTACATCTTGCAGAATGAAGTTATCTAACAGTAAATACTTTTAGTTGTCTTTCTTCAAAGGGTCAGAGTTTTTACTAATTGTACATTAATATTTAGAACACAGTATGGTTTATTTTATGTGGAGCATTTTATGCCTAAAACTCAAATACTTTCAAACATCAGCTTAATTTCCCTTGATCATTAACATAAATTTAAACATCACTGACAAAAGTTTTTTCATGACACACATAGCTGGAACAAACTTAATTGTTTAGAAATGGTATAAAAATAACCACACCCTTTGGTTATGGCTATTTAATATTAAGCCAATTCAGTATGCATTTTGCTTCCATAAACTGGGTAACCCTCTGAAAAATCTCCTCTTACACTACTGTGGACTTGTTGGCTTGATTTAAATAAGTTTCTTTTTTCCCTTCTCTATCAAAAGAAAATTACTTCTTTAAAATTGCCATTTTTCACTAGAGATTTAATTCTTTTCTCTGTTTCGTCTCAGACAAAACATAGAGGCCTAATGTCTCTGTGTCAGTGAAGAATTTTCGTATAATTTATAATATTTTATCTTTCCTTTCTTTCGTATTACTCAAACTAGGTTCACCCCTCTACCCACCCACCCATCCACTTAATCATCCAACACTGATTAAACGCTTACCATGTTAGGCATTAGGACTAAAGAAATAATGATACATAATCTCTTCCCTTAAGAAATGTGTACTATTCAAGGTGCTATTAGGGAAACCAAAGAATTTAATGCAAGAAACATTTGTAGATGTGTGTGAAGAATTAAAGAATCAGCAGGAGATGTTGAGGTATTCAGGGACTGGCAATTGTGGAAAGCCTAAATCATTCCTAAGCCTGAAGAGGGAAGAGGAGGAAATGGTGTTACCAGCACCTAGTGAAGTCTGGAGCTAGGCGAGCAGAATTATGAGGCAGAAGAGCACAGCTACTGCCAGAAACACAGCATGAAAGCAGAAAAAAAGCAGCAAAAGAAATATTTCTACTATATTTCTATTTCTCTTTCATCTTTTATTCTTCTGCCTGGACTTGCCATTGGTAAAACCCAACAGAAAGCCAGAGGGTATGAGCCTGAGTGATGCAGTCCAACTGAGATCCATATCAGGGCAGAATCGGGCAGAGATTGAATTGAGGGTATGAGAAGCAGCCTCCAAGTGGCTCCCAATGATCATTGCCTCCTGGTATTCATTCCCTTGCGTATCCTCCCCCTGAAGTGAGGCTGGAAAAGTCGTATACTTTTGATGAATAGAATATGATAAAAGTGTTGAAAAGTCACTTCCATGATATGACTCCATCCTGGCTTCCATCATGGGCTTCCATATTAGACACCATTCCTTGCTTTCTCACTTCCTTACTCTATGGGAAGCCAGCTGCCATCTTATGAGCTGCCCTATAGAGAGTCCCACATGGCAAAAAAATGAGAAAAGTCTCCAGCCCAACAAGGAACTGAGGCCCTCAGTCCAACAACCCTGAGGAACAGAATCCTGCCAATAGCCACGTGAGTGAGCTCGGAAGTAGATTCTTTACAAGACAAGTCTTTAGATGGGCTTCAGCCCTCCGAGAGAACCTGAGTCAGAGTATCTAGCTAAGCTATGTCTGGATTTCTGACCCACAGAAATTATGGGACAATAAAATATTGTTCTTTTAAGATGCTAGGTTTGAGGGCTTCCCTGGTGGCGCAGTGGTTGAGAGTCCGCCTGCCGATGCAGGAGACACAGGTTCATGCCCCGGTCCGGGAAGATCCCACATGTTGCGGAGCGGCTAGGCCCGTGAGCCATGGCTGCTGAGCCTGCGCGTCCGGAGCCTGTGCTCCGCAACGGGAGAGGCCACAACAGCGAGAGGCCCACGTACCGCAAAAAAACCACCACCACCAACAACAAAAAGATGCTAGGTTTGGAAAGTAATTTGTTATGCCATAATAGATGGGAAGGGGGGCGGGACAGCGCATAAACAGCTTAGTTTACAATTTTTGCCTCATAGCATTAATTTTTGCCTCTCCATCCCATGAAAAAACTCTTACCCCTCACACAAAAGTGACATCAGCTATTCCATAAATATGGAGTGATTTCAGTTCATTCATGCCCCTTCCTGAAACTTAAATTATAATTAACCTCCCATTAGAACTTTTTATATTCAGTAGCAGAAAAAGGGGGGGAATGAAATTAACATAAGATACAGCCACTATAATATCTGCTTTTGTAGCTGGTCATGAGACCTAAAATTATATCCATCACTTCTTCCATGTATTTTTCTGATTGGGGTTATTTACCTGGAAGGATGACCTAAACCTTTATTTCCACAATTTAAAATTCTTAGTGGTGCTGACTTTATTGAGATTTCACAGTTTCCCACGGACCATTCTTATGGAACAGTAAGAAGTTCCTCAGTGAAACCCTCGAGTTCCACACGTATTTTTCTTGCCTCTACTGTATCACAGTAACCCAATTTCCACATAGCAATTACCTTAGCCAATAGAGTAAGATCTTCCTGTTGGTTCTTCAGCATGAGAAGCCCCAAAATAGCCAAAAGATTGACTCAGCTCTTAATTTAATGGAACAATGACTATGTTTCCTGGCAGAAATTGTTCTACCTTGGAAATTAGGATTTCTAAATCTTCTGAATACTTAATTGAAATATGAGATACTAAGACAGGTAACTCCCACCTCCATTCTTTGATTCTGGCATCTCTGCATTCTGGCTAAAAGGGCACTATATATCTAATGTTAGTTTAAGGCATATACTACATTCTATAGCATAGCAAACTAAACTCACCAGTTGTTGTTTCTAAGTTGATGCCTCAGCTGATAAAAAAACTCTATTTTTTAATATATTCAGAAACTGTGGAAATAACTACAGGATGGGTCTGTGGACTTATTGAATCCATTGTCAGATTAAATGAAGTCAAGACTTCATTTATCACTTGACCCCGTTAAGTCCATACTCTGACCACTGGGCCATAATAGTGTTTTGTCTCCTAAAGACTATTATCTCAAATTCACTATCTAAAAACCCCCAGAAGGACCAGAGATTTCCTTTCCCCAGTAAAAATCATCCTGGTAAATGACCATAGGTTAATCTGGACAAGCCATGGATGCCATTTGTGGCCATATTTCAGGCTACATTCTTCCTCAAAGGGACCTGGCCTGCTCCTTAATTAAAGGATTTCAGATCTGTGAATTGGGAACTGGGTATGAGGCTAATTCTCACTGACAACTTAAATTGGCTTTTACTTTATATAAGTCAAGAAACACCTTATAAGATTGCCCATATATTTAATTGCCAGTGACCTTGTGATCAATTAGTCACTGGCACATGTCCATGTTGGTCAAAACACTCTGATTACCACTCTGTAAACTGTGTCTAATAAGATATTATTAATAATAATAAAATATATTATTATTAATAATAAGGTATTAGTATTAATCAGGATATTGGGATAATTGTGCCCACCTTGTCTCTGACAGTTAAGAGCAGCCACTTGGCCTTGCTACTCAGGGAGTTCATTTTCATGGCAACATGCTCATGTCCATCCTCAGCCGTTAGGGATGCCAGCACAGAGGTTTTCAAGGGTGCTCTCTTCCTTCCATTGCATTTTAGTATGTTTTGAATGAAGGAGGTGTCCTCCAGGATGTTCTGGAGTAAGGAAGGTGAGAGGGTGTGGAGCAAATTGCACATTTTAAATCTGTTCTAACATTCTTATTTCTCTAAGCCATCAAGCTTCCTTTTCTACATTATGTCAAGGTAATTCTGTAATCTTAAACTCATTAACTACAGGAAACTATTGAGTCCAGGCTTTCATTTACCAGCCAACTGTTTGACTCACTCCCAATTTTTCTACCTAAAATACTAAAATCTCATATTCTAGTAGAGGCCACATACATATATTTAGCATATTCCAATGGTTCTCAAATTTTAACATGTACCAGATCACCTAGATGATTTGTTAAAACAGATTTCCAGGCCCCATGCCCTAGAATTTCTGATTCATTAGGTCTAGGATGGAGTCTAGGAAATCTGCATTCCTACAAGTTCTCAGGTGATGCTGATGCTGGCTGGTCCAATGACCACATTTTGAGAATCACTGGCCAATTAAATCTTACAATTCATTCACCTTGACCTAATCTCTTTAGCATTCAATCTAATTCATGCTTGCCAGATTCTTGTTTCTATAAATTGGCAAGATGATCTCCCAGAGCAGACCTTGCAATTTTCTCTCAGGATTATGCTGGGTCTCATGGTTATGTTGGGATTTAATTCTCATTATGGTCCTGGAGGCAATAAGGCATGGTGAATGGGGCAGGAGTGTCTTGAGGAGAACAGGTACCCCCTTGAGAGGCAACTGCCCCAAGCGAAGTTATTGAAAAGTTCTTCTGGAAGGAAAGACTGGTTTCATTAGACAGTGGGAGAAAGCATCTTCCATTGTCAAGGCAGCTTCAAAGGAATTTGAGTTTCTAAGTTCTCAGCCTCATCTATGCCTGCCCAAATGTCCCTATTTCAAATAATAGTTTTCACTTCTTCCCAACAAGTGTCCCTACCTTAGATAAGAAACATGAATTCTTAATGTGGATTCTAGGTTAGGAAATCTTGCTTAAAGCTTCCATAGAAGCTTTCTGATATTCTCTTCAGGTCTTTGGTTTGAGTTCAAGCACTAAGCTTATTGTTTTCTTTTTTATAAGCTTTACAACACAGAGATAATCAGCCCATCCCACAGTCTCTTAATGATCACTGTTGCCATAGTGATCAAATGCCACAACCACATGATCTCCTAATGCCTTGCCCCAGCTGACACTCCACCAAATATCAATACCAGTGATAATTTGAGTAATTGTGTGTAACTGCATGTCATGAATTACATTTTCTGACTCACCTTCTTCACTTAATTATCTACTCAATAAACTTGTTCAAATTGAGTCACCTCAATTTTGCATACCAATATGATCTCTTTCACAATTCCTTCCCCAGTTACTTTACTTTTTAGTATTCTTCATAGGAGTTCAAAATTTGGCTTAAAAGTATTTTATATCAATAGCTAAAACCCTCTCATGACAATACTCAGTGACAAGACAACTTATTGAAGTAAACTAATTTCCTAAAAAAGCCAAGAAATGCAGCCTGATCTTAGCATCCATATTAATTACTTTGCTTTTAATGTCTATGTTCTTCATTCTTTCATCCATTAAATATCTTTAAGTATTCCCTATGCGCTAGGCAAACAAACAGGAATTGGGAATATAGCAATAAGGAGGTGCATAGGTTCTTCTGTTTGCCCTTCCAAGACCAACCCTTCATCCTACTCTGCCTTCTCTGCCAACCCCAAAGGGCTGATCTCTGTGAACTGTATCCACATGCTTCCTTATCCTCTTCCTGTGAAATTCAGCCAGTGGAAGGCACTGGTAGGAGATGGCAAAGCAGATGCAAAAAGAGATCAGTGATTTCTCTTTCTTGGTGCACTATTATGGTAATGACCGGATTCCTCTATCACTATGGCTCCTATTGAGTGACTGACCCCTCTTCCATCACTCCAGTATCTAAAAAGATCCAATGACACCATTTTCTTCCTTTGCCTCTTTAGAGTTTGCTGCTCATGCAAATTGGCAGGATTATCTCCTCCCTGAGATAACTTGGTGGACTTCGAATTTCAGTGACCTCTAAAATCTCAGTGGTTTGCAACAACAAAAGTTTACTTCTTAATCATTCTAAGTATCCATCCCAAGACAGCCAGGGGCTTTGCTTTAGGACTTAAGCTAGTAGAGCAATGAGCAGTCTGATTACCAATCCCTTGGCAGAAGAAAAAGAGAACCAGTGAACCATGTACTGGTTCTTAAAAGTTCTTGCCAGAAGTGACTTCTGTCACCTCTGCTCATTTAATTGGTCAAAACAAACCACATGATCTTTGGGCAGAGATTAATGGTCTCTCAGCAAGGGACTTCAAAGGGAAGAAAAACAGAATATTTGGTGAACAGTAATAAAAGCTACTACATTTACCAGATGGGATCTTGCCAATGGATGGGAAATCATCCATTGATGATTGAAAAGTCTTCATAAGTCTTAGGAAGCAAAAGTGTTTTCCATAAGATACAAAGTTAATGTTGAGTTTTTAACTAGGAATGATATGGGCAAAATGTTCCCAGCCATCCACACATCAGTGTTCTGCACTAATAGCATTAGAATATTTCAACTGATTGGACAAAAATTATTGTGCATTTCGAAAGAAAGCAGAATTAAGGGTGTATAAATTTCCTTTTGCCTGAGAGAGAAAAAGGAGTCAGTGATGAAGAAAAACAAAGAAAATCCTATAAACAAATCAGGTAGGTTAATTATTTGTTCTTT
This sequence comes from Tursiops truncatus, assembly GCF_011762595.2. Lineage (NCBI taxonomy): Eukaryota > Metazoa > Chordata > Mammalia > Artiodactyla > Delphinidae > Tursiops > Tursiops truncatus. The sequence goes on along the minus strand of NC_047035.1, from coordinate 78,829,810 downwards.
ATTGATTTATATCTCTACCTTTTATTTATTTATATATTTTTTTGCCATACGCAGGCCTCTCACTGTTGTGGCCTCTCCCGTTGCGGAGCCCAGGCTCCGGACGCGCAGGCTCAGCGGCCATGGCTCACGGGCCCAGCCGCTCTGCGGCATGTGGGATCTTCCCGGGCCAGGGCATGAACCCGTGCCCCCTGTAACGACAGGCGGATTCTCAACCACTGTGCCACCAGGGAAGCCCTACCTTTTATTTATTTATTTTTTTATTTTTTTATTTATTTTGCTGTACGCGGGCCTCTCACTGCTGTGGCCTCTCCCGTTACGGAGCACAGGCTCCGGACGCGCAGGCTCAGCGGCCATGGCTCACGGGCCCAGCCGCTCCACGGCATGTGGGGTCCTCCCGGACCGGGGCACGAACCCGTGTCCCCTGCATCGGCAGGCGGACCCTCAACCACTGCGCCACCAGGGAAGCCCCCTACCTTTTATTTTTAAAAAATTGGAGGATATTTTAGAGAACGATTCTTCCTCGTTATTTTTTATTTTCAATATTTTAAAATATCAAATGAAATTAATATCCACTGCACTTTTTCAAAGAATTTCTTATCTATAAAAAGTATTCATTTTCCCAAGTCAGAACACAAAATTACATCCCCTCAAAATAACAATTATGTTAAAATTATGTTTGTATATAGGTACAAACAAAAATTAAATGTGGAAAATTAAAATTGGTAAGGAGATACAGAATTTTTTTAATTTCTAGAATTATAATACCAATTGTGTGATGAATAATTTAAAGTGTTCATTGCTTATTATTTATCATCAAAATCTCCCATTATTTTCATTACATTAATGCTTACATAGTATATTTTGCTTGCTTAAAAATCCTACCTATTTCATTTCTGTCATGTTTTTTACTGTAGATAAATTAAATCATGTCAACTATATGCTCTCCTTCCTCACAGCCAAACAGTTCTCAGATATCACTTATTCTCCAAGGATGTGCACATGCTCAGATACAGAGATGAGAAATGAAAAACAATATTAGAATTATGTACACACATAATCCAAAATACACATTGCTAAACACAATAAAAATTCAATCTATTGAGTTCTACAAAAAGCAAAGCCAATGTACAGAAATCTATGAAATGAAAGCTCAAAGAGAAAATGACCATAATTAAAATGTTGTTCAATCAAATTCTAACATACTACTATAATTGCAATGAAAATTTTCCAAGTTTAAATTCTCTTTTTATAGACTGTTTTTTTCAGTTTTTCTTGCAAATTGCTCTACTTCAGAGAAATATAGGTTTCCTATTTAAACAAACACGTTTATTCAACTATTCCTGTTGCCATTGAGTCACTGTTTAGAATTTTGTTTGCTGGATTATTTAATTCATCTAATTACTCAGAAATACACAGCTGGACAGAGAAGTTTATTCATAAGCTTTTACCAGAGCCATGAGATATTTCTATGAATGAGTACAGACTATATATGTTCCATGATGAAAGAGAAGTAAGAGATGGGCACGATGTTTATGATGCGCCCAATATTTTCAAAGCTGTAGTCGACCAGTTTCAAATGATTGATTTAGAGTCTAGGGCATTTATATGTTTGGACAATAATTTAGAAGAATGAAAATAGGTGTAACATTGAGCCTGATGTCATCACATTTTAAGCTCATTTTACAACAAAGTTCTTGATGAAGAGAATCAGTGGTTGAATACGTATTCTCTACATTTCTTGAGAAATGTTCTTTTCCAATGAGATTAGAAGGAAGATATTTTTTTAATGGATTATTATTAAGCTCTAGAAATTCAGAATGTGTGAGAGTATATGCTATTACTTTTGCAAAACTGCAGAGGTGACAGTTTTATGATTCTGAAACTTATAATCTGAACGCTTGAACGTGAGGAAACTTGGGTTCTAGTCCCAGCTCTGTCACTAGCACACTTGGTAGGCAAACACTAATTACCTGATATATCCATGTTTCTGTTCTTTCATTAATGAAGTGAAAAGACAATATTTTCTTCCTATTTCAAGGGGATATTATTAGGACATATGAAACAGAACTTGTTAAAGTACTTGGCACTTGTCAAAAGAAAGATGATCCACAAATCCCCATTACAGTTATACAACACTATATATTCCACCAGACCAGAAACATTTTCATAAATAAGAACAATGTATAAAGAAGGAATCTGGAAAGAAAGTTTTTGAATATGGAATATTAGAAATATCAATTTGTCACTAAATACCTCTAAGTTTCTTCTACGATGCAAGTTTACCGACAAAACGTCTGGCAATGGAGACTGAAATTGGATGCACATATTAGTCTTATTGGCAGTACATTGAATCAGTAGCAATGAACTTCAAAAAGAATTTCATTATCTATCTCCAACTTACTGGGACATCTTGAGAGTGTAATCTATAAGACTTGATTACAGTTTGGGGAAGGATAAGGGAGAAGGAGAAGTTAAGAATTACCTTGGAGACTAAGTTGGTGGAAGCTTATGTCTTCAAAAAACAATTAATTGGTAGAAGTGTGAGTTGCTGTAATGGTGTAGGAGTGTGACATGTTAAGATATTGACCTTACTTTTGAACGTGCTGGAGATGCAGGTGTCCAGCATTCTTTAAATTAGTTACATTCCAATCTTATTTTAGGGGGGCTTCACCTAGCCACATTAGCTAGAATTTGGACACCCTGGTTTTTTTTGATGGAGACCTTAAAAAAAGAATACTTTATTCTTGGTGGGAGGGAGACGCAAGAGGGAGGGGATATTGGGATATATGTATATGCATAACTGATTCACTTTGTGATTCAGCAGAAACTAACACAACATTGTAAAGCAATTATACCCCAATAAAGTTGTTTAAAATAAACTTTATTCTTTACTATGCAGTTGATAAAAAGAATGGGATAGATCTATATATAACAGTACAAGATAATGCCCTAGATATATTTGGAAAAACAAAGTACACAATAGTGAATATAGTATGCTCCCTTGGGTGAAAAATAAAAGTGATATATGCTTATATATTCATAAACTCATTCTGGAAAGATACAGAACAGTGGGTAATGTGTTGCCTCACAGGAATGATCTGGAGGACTGAGGGTCTGGAGAAGGAGACAGACTAATTTTATTCCTTGCTCTGAAATCTACATCGTCTGATATGTATATAGTCACCCCAGCTTTTTTTTGAATAGCGTTTGCATAGTACATATTTCTATTTCTCACCCTTTTACTTTTACCCTGTCTGTGTCTTCGTATTTAAAGTGAGTTTCTTGCAAACATGATATATTTGGGTCTTGCTTCCTTGTCTAATCTTTCAACCTGCATTTTAGGTATTTAAACATTGATATTTAATGTGATTATTGATATTATTGGATTTAAACCTACCATCTTGATATTTGTTTTCTGTCTCATTTTTCCCCCCTTTCCTCTCTTTTTTTGCCATCTTTTGGACTAATACAGTATTTTTATATGATTCCATCTTGATTCCTTCTTGGCTTTTTAGCTATAAATCTTTGCTTCATAATCTTTTAGTGTTTGCTTCAGGGTTTACATGTGACAGATACTGTGACCACTGTGTGTGTGTATGTATATGTATAAAATCCTAACCTCATAAGGTAAATGTGAATATCTCTATTTCACAGATGAAGGGAAAACATATCACTGAAATTACAAATGAATGCTTCAGAACCAGAATTCAAACCCAGGTTTTCCTGACTCCAAAACATACATTGTAATATCAGGAAAATTTTATAATAACTTTCAACCTTGATATAATCAGAAGTCTATAAAAAAGACATAGGCTAAAAACTGAATTGTTATTACATTTTTAATTATTGAATATATACGTGAAGATTGCAAAGAGATATAGGGTCTAAACATAATGGATTGCCAGAATTTGGAAATAAATTCAAGAATATGGTACTGTTATCTCTCTCTCTTTGAAGCTAACTATAGTAAAACAGAACAATGAAGAAATTAGCTACCTGCAGAAGTAAACCTTACCCTTAAGGCAAAGTTTTAAAATATGTCACTGATAATATTAATGTGTAGTGCAAATTTCCTTTCATATATTTATAACTGACTAGTGCCTGATTGAAATCACTACAGTATTTGAAAATGCAACTGCCACTAAAGATGGTTTTGGAGGCTTTAGCCCCCTCATAATCTCTTGCCTCCATTTTTAACTGGATAGCCACTCCTAAAACAATTTTTATACAGAGATTCTAGAACTCCTATTGTTTGGGAAAAAGAATGAAAGGAAAAGGGAAAAGGATGCCCCACCAATGAATGTAGATATTCCGGTCTCCTGCAAATTTTAATTCTTATGGTACATATATACATATAATATAGAGAGAGAGAGAGAGAGAGAGAGAGAGAGACTTAATGGAATGATACCATTTATCAGATAATAAAAACTGACTCTATCCTTTCCAATAACTGTTTTGTTAATTAAGATATTAATTGCATACAATAAATATTACCAATTTTAAGTGTACAATTTGATGAATTATGATAATTGCATATAATTGTGTAACCACATCTCCTATCAAGATGTATTAGAACAATTCCTTCACCCTAAAAAAGTCTCTTTCAGGCCTGTTGCCCTTGATGACCTCTCCTCATTCCTGACTCCAGGCAATGCTGATACTCTTTCTATTACTGGTAGCTTTGCCTTTTCTAGCATTTCATAAAAATGGAGTTGCATGGGGCTTCCCTGGTGGCGCAGTGGTTGAGAGTCCGCCTGCCGATGCAGGGGACGTGGGTTCGTAACCCGGTCCGGGAAGATCCCACATGCCGCGGAGCAGCTGGGCCCATGAGCCATGGCCGCTGAACCTGTGCGTCCGGAGCCTGTGCTCCACAACGGGAGAGGCCACAATAGTGAGAGGCCCCCGTACTGCACCAAAAAAAAAAAAAAAAAAAAAAAAAAAATGGAGTTGCATGAAATATAGTCTTTTGTGTTTGACTTCTTTCATCTTAGCATGCTTTTAAAATTCATCCATGTTGCTGTGTGTGTTGCTGAGAAGTATTCTATGGTATGAATATACCATAATTTATTTATTCATTTGAAAATTGGTGTTACTTTATGTTTTTAGCTGTTATAAATAATGCTGCTATGAATATTCAACTACACATTTTTACATGGATATATGTGTTTATTTCTCTGAAGCAAATACAAGGAGTAGAATTGCTGAATCATAAGGTAAAATGTGTTCAATTTTATAAGACACTGCCAAACTGTTTTATAAAGAGGCTGTACCAGTTTGGCATTCCTACTAACAATGCACTAGATTTTAGTTGCTCCATAACCTTGTCAACACTTATTACTGTCAGTCTTTATTACATTAGCTATTTTAGTGGGTATGTGTTAGTATCTTATTGTGGTTTTAATTTGTTAGGCAATGTTTCAATGAAAGAGCTATATTTCCAATTTGTGCTTTCCTATTGGCAAAAAAACAACTGACTTACGTACATTCTGGTTTATTATTGAGTCATCCATGAAGCTATGTAGCTTCTATCAGTTCCCTACAGTCTTATCTACACTGTATGAATGGTAAAGACTTTTTAAATCTATGGAGCTGAAAACTAGTTCCTATACTTTTCGGTAATTTCATCAGAGTATTGCCTAACCCGTGAGACCTAGCCTGAAGCAGTCGGGTATCCTGCCTCTCTTCCTTCCTTCCTTCCACTCTCCCAATCATTCTTCCGAATATCTCCTCTATTTACAAAGATAGGTGTTAGTTTTGGAAAATTAAAATTATATAGAAAGGTATATATAAGAAAGAAAAAAAATCCATTCAGTTTTACCACCTAAAGACTACCACTATCAACATGTTAATGATTTTTTTCCAGATCTCTCTTTATGTAAAATAAAAAGATTTTGTTATAATGAACTATTTAATTTAATTCTTACAACCATGTGTAGTAGATCATATTTTAACCCCACCATACAGATAATAAAACTAACGAAAAAAAGGTTTCAGTACTTTGTCTCAAATTACAAAGCTTAGTAAGTGGCAGTACTGACATTCAAATTAAGGCAGTCTGAATCCAGACTGCAAGTACTTAACCATGCTTCTGTACTGTCTCTCATATATGTGCCTATGTATACGTGTGTGTATATTCTTTGTCTGTTAATGCAATCATATTATATCTCATGGTTATATTTACATGGTACATTTATTTAACCAAACCCTAATTATCGATATCTAGTTGTTTTCTGTTTTTCAATATTATAAACAACATTGCAAAGAACATTCTCTGTACTATTGTCCAATTATCTCCTTAAGATAATTCCTACTGATGGGAATGCTTAGAGTGTATGCACATTAAAGATTTAATATGTAGTCCCAAATTGCCCTCCAGAAAAGTTGTACTTACTTCTCCGGCAACTGAGCATGAGATTTTCTCTTTCCCTGTATTCCTGCTGGCATTGATCTCTATCCTCACCAGTTTTGGCTTTTTTATAATCTCCATTAACCTGAAAGTTAAGAAATTAAATCACATGTTATTTTATTTCATTTACTTGTTATTGGAGCTAAATTGTTAGTCTTTTAAAATATACAAGTAATACATATATATTCATCAAAAATAGTCAAACAATACAGACTTATATGAAGTGAAAGTAGAAGTCCCACCTCCCATTTTTCTCATAGAAGTATCATTGTAAGAGTTTAGTATATAACTTTGTAGAGCCTTTAATATTTACTTATATATTTATGCATATATATGCTTAATTTTCCTTTGATATAAATGAAAATATCTTATGCAACTTGCTTTTTACTCTTGAAAATATGTCCTAAATAATTTTTCATTTTTCTTTAACTGTTACATATTATTTCACTGTGTGGAGGTACCATAATTTATTTAACTAGTTCTGTTGATGAAATTTAGGTTAATTACATATATATGTATGTGAATAAATATATAGTAAGTACCTACTATATACAAGGACTGTTCAATAAATGAATAATAAATAATAATATCAATTAATAAATATAATAAATAATATTATATATAAATATATAATAATTTAAAAGTCCCTGTCCTGATGAGATTTCCATTTTGCCGCAGTGGACATTCTTATACATTTTTGCACATATACAAGGGCAAAATATTTCTGTAGCCATGTAAACATGTAAAATTTTGATAAATAAACATATAATAGGCCATCAATAAATACTAGTTCAGTAAAGGAATAAAGATTATTCTCTAAAGTTAAATTAAAAAATTAATGATAAGCAGATAAGTTTTATTTGCTGTGCATAGTGATTAAAACTTTTAAAATTAGTTTCCAACACTGAAAAAAGGAGTTAACTAAAATGGAGATTTCTATCATCTCTTGGAAAACTGGAAGACCTGGTAACACTGGTTCACATTTGCACAGGGCAGCTACAGCAAAGTGATGAGTGAGTAGTGGTTTGCCAGAGTCTTCACCATTCCAAATTTTCTTATACCAACCTACTGCACTCATCTATGTTATCTGACTGGCTCCCATAGCTTCTGAATTTGCCATTCTCCATTATGGAATAAAGAAAAAAGATATCTAAACGAGACAGAATGAGTCTCAGGCCTTTAATGCTTACCCATGACCTCATGCAATATATTAATTCCTGTAATACAATTTGTGTCTTTCAAACAATAGCAAACATCAATGAAACTGAAAGCTGGTTCTTTGAGAAGATAAACAAAATTGATATATCTTTAGCCAGACACATCAAGAAAAAAAGGGAGAGGACTCAAATCGATAAAATTAGCAATGAAAAAGGAGAAGTTACAACTGACACCACATAAATACAAAGGATCATAAGAGACTACTACAAGCAACTATATGCCAATAAAATGCACAACCTGGAAGAAATGGACAAATTCTTAGAAAGGTACAACCTTCTAAGACTGAACCAGGAAGAAATAAAACATATGAACAGATCAATAACAAGTAATGAAATTGAAACTGTGATTAAAGATTTTCTAACAGGGCTTCCCTGGTGGTGCAGTGGTTGAGAGTCCGCCTGCTGGTGTGGGGTACACGGGTTCGTGCCCCGGCCGGGGAGGATCCCACATGCCGTAGAGCGGCTGGGCCCGTGGGACATGGCCGCTGAGCCTGCGTGTCCAGAGCCTGTGCTCCCAAACGGGAGAGGCCACAACAATGAGACGACCGCATACCGCAAAAAAAAAAAAAAAATTTCAAACAAAGAAAAGTCCAGGACCAGACGGCCTCACAGGCGAATTCTATCAAACATTTAGAGAAAACCTAACACCTATCCTTCTCAAACTCTTCCAAAAAATTGCAGAGGGAGGAACACTCCCAAGCTCATTTTACGAGGCCACCATCACCCTGATAAAAAACCAGACAAAGATATCACAGAAAAAGAAAATTACAGACTGATATCACTGATGAACATAGACACTAAAATCCTCAACAAAATACTAGCAAACAGAATCCAACAACACATTAACAGGATCATACACCACGACCAAGTGGGGTTTATCTCAGGAATGCAAGGATTTTTCCATATCTGCAAATCAATCAATGTGATACATCATGTTAACAAACTGAAGAATAAAAACCATCTGATCTTCTCAATAAATGCAGAAAAAGCTTTTGACAAAACTCAACACCAATTTATATAAAAACTCTCCGGAAAGTGGACATAGAGGAAACCTACCTCAACATAACAAAGGCCATATATGAGAAACCCACAGCCAGCATCATTCTCAATGGTGAAAAACTGAAAGCATTTCCTCTAAGAACAGGAACGAGACAATGATGTCCACTCTTGCCACTATTATTCAACATAGTTTTCGAAGCACTAGCCACGGCGATCAGAGAAGAAAAATAAATAAAAGGAATCCAAATTGGAAAAGAAGAAGTAAAACTGTCACTGTTTGCAGATGACATGATACTATACATAGAAAATCCTAAACATGCCACCAGAAAACTACTAGAACTCATCAATGAATTTGGTAAATTTGCAGGATACAAAATTGATCACAGAAATTTCTTGCATACCTATACACTAACAATGAAAGATCAGAAAGAGAAATTAAGGAAACAATCTCATTTACCACTGCAACAAAAAGAATAAAATACCTAGGAATTACCCTACCTAAAGAAGCAAAAGACCTGTACTCAGAAAACTATAAGATACTGATTAAAGTAATCAAGGATGACACAAACAGATGGAGAGATATACCACGTTCTTCGATTGGAAGAATCAACATTGTGAAAATGACTCTACTACCCAAAGCAATCTACAGATTCAATACAATCCTTATCAAATTACAATGGCATTTTTCACAGAATCAGAACAAAAAATTTTACAATTTGTATGGAAACACAAAAGACCCCAAATAGCCAAAGCAATCTTGAGAAAGAAAAACGGAGATGGGGGAACCAGGCTCCCTGACTTCAGACTATACTACAAAGCTACAGTAATCAAAACAGTATGGTACTGGCACAAACACAGAAATATAGATCAATGGAACAGGATAGGAAGCCCAGAGAAAAACTCATGCATCTATAGTCACCTAATCTATGACAAAGGAGGCAAGAATATACAACGGAGAAAAGACAGTCTCTTCAACAAGTGGAAAAACTGGACAGCTATGTGTGAAAGAATGAAATTAGAACACTCCCTAACACCATACACAAAAGTAAACTCAAAATGGATTAGAGACCTAAATGTAAGACCAGACACTATAAAACTCTTAGAGGAAAACATAGGAAGAACACTCTTTGACATAAATCACAGCAAGATCTTTTCTGACCCACCTCCTAGAGTAATGAAATAAAAACAAAAACAAACAAATGGGACCTAATTAAACTTAAAAACTTTTGCACAGCAAAGGAAACCATAAACAAGATGAAAAGACAACCCTCAGAATGGGAAAAAAATATTTGCAAAGGAAGCAACTGAAAAGGGATTAGTCTCCAAAATATACAAACAGCTCATGCAGCTCAATATCAAAAAAACAAACAACCCAATCAAAAGATGGGCAGAAGGCCTAAATAGACATTTCTCCAAAGAAGACATACAGATGGCCAACGAACACATGAAAAGATGCTCAACATCACTAATTTGAGAAAGGCAAATCAAAACTACAATAAGGTATCACCTCACACTGGTCAGAATGGCCATCATCAAAACAATCTACAAACAGGTTTCTGCAGAGCTGGAACTCCCGGCTTGGGGTCTCTTCCCTCCACCGTCACGGAACTGCCCCGTAGCCCGAGGGGAGGTCGGCCTCACTGAGGCTTCCGGGTCTGGAGGGGCCCCCGCAGCCGAAGCCACGACAGTCATGGGGACGGCGTGCCGGGCTTCCGGGAAAATGGCGGAAGAGTAAGATGTGGAAATCACCTTCCTCCCCACAGATACACCAGAAATACATCTACATGTGGAACAACTCGTACGGAACAACTACTGAACACTGGCAGAAGACCTCAGACCTCCCAAAAGGCAAGAAACTCCCCACGAACCTGGGTAGGGCAAAAGAAAAAAGAATAAACAGAGACAAAAGGATAGGGACGGACCTGCACTAGTGGGAGGGAGCTGTGAAGGAGGAAAGGTTTCCACACACTAGGAAGCCCCTTCGCAGACGGAGACTGCGGGTGGTGGAGGGGGAAAGCTTCAGAGCCGTGGAGAAGAGCACAGCAATAGGGGTGTGGAGGGCAAAGCAGAGAGATTCCCGCACAGAGGATCAGGGCTGACCGGCACTCATCAGCATGAGAGGCTTGTCTGCTCACCCGCCGGGGCGGGCAGGTCTGGGAGTTGAGGCTCGGGCTTTGATAGGCGCGCCGGGAGAGGACTGGGGTTGGCGGCATGAACACAGCCTGCAGGGGGTTAGTGCACCACGGCTAGCCGGGAGGGAGTCCGGGGAAAAGTCTGGACCTTACAAAGAGGCAAGAGACTTTTTCTTCCCTCTTTGTTTCCTGGTGCACGAGGAGAGGGGATTAAGAGCGCTGCTTAAAGGAGCTCCAGAGACGGGCGTGAGCCATGGCTAAAAGCGCGGACCCCAGAGACGGGCATGAGATGCTAAGGCTGCTGCTGCCACCACCAAGAAGCCTGTGTGTGAGTACAGGTCACTACCCACACCCCCCTTCCGGGGAGCCTGTGCAGCCCGCCACTGCCAGGGTCCCGGGATACAGGAACAACTCCCCCGGAAGAACGCAAGGCACGCCTCAGGCTGGTGCAACGTCACGCTGTCACACCGGCCTCTGCCGCTGCACACTCGCCCCGCACTCTGTGCCCCTCCCTCCCCTCGGCCTGAGTGAGACAGAGCCCCCGAATCAGCAGCTCCTTTATTTAACCCCGTGCTGTCTGAGCGAAGAACAGACGCCCTTTGGCAACCTACATGCAGAGGCGGGGCCAAATCCAAAGCTGAGCTCCTGGGAGCTGTGAGAACAAGAAGAGAAAGGGAAATCTCTCCCAGCAGCCTCAGAAGCAGCGGATTAAAGATCCGCAAACAACTTGATGTACCCTGCATCTGTGGAATACATGAATAGACAATGAATCATCCCAAATTGAGGAGGTGGACTTTGAGAGCAAGATTTATGATTTTTCCTCCTTTCCTCTTTTTCTGAGTGTGTATGTGTATGCTTCTGTGTGAGATTTTGTCTGTATAGCTTTGCTTCCACCATTTGTCCTAGGGTTCTATCCATCCGTTTTTTTGGGTTTTTTTTCATTTTTTTTCATTTTTCCTTAGTAATTATTTTTTTATTTTAATAACTTTATTATATTTATCTTATGTTATTTTATTTTACTTTATCTTCTTTCTTTCTTTCTTTTCTCCTTCCTTCCCTCCTTTCTTCCCTCCTTCCTCCCTCCCTCCCTCCCTTTCTTTCTTTCTTTCTTTCTTGCTTTCTACTTCTACTAATTCTTTCTTTCTACTTTTTTCTTTCTACTTTTTCTCCCTTTTATTCTGAGCCGTGTGGATGACAGGCTCTTGGTGCTGCAGCCAGGAGTCAGTGTTGTGCCTCTGAGGTGGGAGACACAACTTCAGGACACTGGTCCACAAGAGCTCCAGATCCAAATAATATCAAACGGCAAAATTCTCCCAGAGATCTCCATCCCAACACCAGCTCCCAGCTTCACTCAACAACCAGCAAGCTACGGTACTGGACATCCTAGGCCAAACAACTAGCAAGACAGGAACACAACCCCACCCATTAGCAGAGAGGCTGCCTAAAATCATAATAAGTCCACAGACACCCCAAAACACACCCCCAGACGTTAACCTGCCCACCAGAAAGACAAGATCCAGCCTCATCCACCAGAACACAGGCACTAGTCCCCTCCACCAGGAAGCCTACACAACCCACTGAACCAACCTTAGCCACTGGGAACAGACACCAAAAACAACGGGAACTACGAACATGCAGCCTGCAAAAAGGAGACCCCAAACACAGTAAGATAAGCAAAATGAGAAGACAGAAAAACACACAGCAGATGAAAGAGCAAGATAAAAACCCACCAGACCTAACAAATGAAGAGGAAATAGGCAGTCTACCTGAAAAAGAATTCAGAATAATGATAGTAAAGATGATCCAAAATCTTGGAAATAGAATAGAGAAAATGCAAGAAACATTTAACAAGGACCTGGAAGACTAAAGACGAAACAAGCAATGATGAACAACACAATAAATGATATTAAAAATACTCTAGATGGGATCAATAGCAGAATAACTGAGGCAGAAGAACGGATAAGTGACCTGGAAGATAAAATAGTGGAAATAATTACTGCAGAGCAGAATAAAGAAAAAAGAATGAAAAGAACTGAGGACAGTCTCAGAGACCTCTGGGACAACATTAAATGCACCAACATTCGAATTATAGGGGTTCCAGAAGAAGAAGAGAAAAAGAAAAGGACTGAGAAAATATTTGAAGAGATTATAGTTGAAAACTTCCCTAATATGGGAAAGGAAATAGTTAATCAAGTGCAGGAAGCACAGAGAGTCCCATACAGGATAAATCCAAGGAGAAACACACCAAGACACATATTAATCAAACTGTCAAAAATTAAATACAAAGAAAGCATATTAAAAGTAGCAATGGAAAAACAACAAATAACACACAAGGGAATCGCCATAAAGTTAACACCTGATCTTTCAGCAGAAACTCTGCAAGCCAGAAGGGACTGGCAGGACATATTTAAAGTGATGAAGGAGAAAAACCTGCAACCAAGATTACTCTACCCAGCAAGGATCTCATTCAGATTTGATGGAGAAATTAAAACCTTTACAGACAAGCAAAAGCTGAGACAGTTCAGCACCACCAAACCAGCTTTACAAAAAATGCTAAAGGAACTTCTCTAGGCAAGAAACACAAAAGAAGGAAAAGACCTACAATAACGAACCCCAAACAATTAAGAAAATGGAAAAGGAACATACATATCGATAATTACTTTAAATGTAAATGGACTAAATGCTCCCACCAAAAGACACAGATTGGCTGAATGGATACAAAAAACAAGCCCCATATATTTGCTGTCTACAAGAGACCCACTTCAGACCTAGAGACACATACAGACCTAGAGACACATACACACACCGTGAGGGGATGGAACAAGATATTCCATGCAAATGGAAACCAAAAGAAAGCTGGAGTAGCAATTCTCATATCAGACAAAATAGACTTTAAAATAAAGATTATTACAAGAGACGAAGAAGGACACTACATAATGATCAAGGGATTGACCCAAGAAGAACATATAATAATTGTAAATATTTATGCACCCAACATAGGAGCACCTCAATACATAAGGCAAATACTAACAGCCATAAAAGGGGAAATTGACAGTAAGACATTCATAGTAGGGGACTTTAACACCCCACTTTCACCAATGGACAGATCATCCAAAATGAAAATGAATAAAGAAACACAAGCTTTAAGTGATACCTTAAAGAAGATGGACTTAATTGATATTTATAGGACATTCCATCCAAAAACAACAGAATACACATTTTTCTCAAGTGCTCATAGAATATTCTCCAGGATAGATATCTTGGGTCACAAATCAAGCCTTGGTAAATTTAAGAAAATTGAAATTGTATCAAGTATCTTTTCCAACCACAATGCTATGAGACTAGATATCAATTACAGGAAAAGATCTGTAAAAAATACAAACACATGGAGGCTAAACAATACACTACATAATAACGAAGTGATGACTGAAGAAATCAAAGATGAAATTAAAAAATACCAAGAAACAAATGACAACCGAGACACAATGACCCAAAATCTATGGGATGCAGCAAAAGCAGTTCTAAGAGGGAAGTTTATAGCAATACAATCCTACCATAAGAAACAGGAAACATCTCGAATAAACAACCTAACCTTGCACCTAAAGCAATTAGAGAAAGAACAAAAAAACCCCAAAGTTAGCAGAAGGAAAGAAATAATAAAAATCAGATCAGAAATAAATGAAAAAGAACGGAAGGAAAGGATAGCAAAGATCAATAAAACTAAAAGCTGGTTCTTTGAGAAGATAACCAAAATAGATAAACCATTAGCCAGACTCATCAAGAAAAAAAGGGAGAAGACTCAAATCAATAGAATTAGAAATGAAAAAGGAGAAGTAACAACTGACACTGCAGAAATACAAAAGATCATGAGAGATTACTACAAGCAACTCTACACCAATAAATTGGACAACCTGGAAGAAATGGACAAATTCTTAGAAATGCACAACCTGTCAAGAATCAGAACACATAGAATATATGAACAGACCAATCACAAGCACTGAAAATGAAACTGTGATTAAAAATCTTCCAACAAACAAAAGCCCAGGACCAGATGGCTTCACAGGCGAATTCTGTCAAACATTTAGAGAAGAGCTAACACCTATTCTTCTCAAACACTTCCAAAATATAGCAGAGGGAGGAACACTCCCAAACTTATTCTATGAGGCCACCATCACCTTGATACCAAAACCAGACAAGGATGTCCCAAAGAAAAAAAACTACAGGCCAATATCACTGATGAACATAGATGCAAAAATCCTCAACAAAATACTAGCAAACAGAATCCAACAGCACATTAAAAGGATCATACACCATGATCAAGTGGGGTTTATTCCAGGAGTGCAAGGATTCTTCAATATACACAAATCAATCAATGTGATAAACCATATTAACAAATTGAAGGAGAAAAACCATATGATCATCTCAATACATGCAGAGAAAACTTTTGACAAAATTCAACACCCATTTATGATAAAAACCCTGCAGAATGTAGGCATGGAGGGAAATTTCCTCAACATAATAAAGGCCATGTATGACAAACCCACAGCCAACATCGTCCTCAATGGTGAAAAACTGAAAGCATTTCCACTAAGATCAGGAACAAGACAAGGTTGCCCACTCTCACCACTCTTATTCAACATAGTTTTGGAAGTTTTACCCACAGCAATCAGAGGAGAAAAGGAAATAAAAGGAATCCAAATCGGAAAAGAAGAAGTAAAGCTTTCACTGTTTGCAGATGACATGATACTATACATAGAGAATCCTAAAGATGCTACCAGAAAACCACTAGAGCTAATCAATGAATATGGTAAAGTAACAGGATACAAAATTAATGCACAGAAATCTCTGGCATTCCTATACACTAATGATGAAAAATCTGAAAGTGAAATCAAGAAAACACTCCCATTTACCATTGCAACAAAAAGAATAAAATATCTAAGAATAAACCTACCTAAGGAGACAAAAGACCTGTACGCAGAAAATTATAAGACACTGATGAAAGAAATTAAAGATGATACAAATAGATGGAGAGATATACCATGTCCTTGGATTGGAAGAATCAACATTGTGAAAATGACTCTACTACCCAAAGCAATCTACAGATTCAATGCAATCCCTATCAAACTACCAGTGGTATTTTTCACAGAACTAGAACAAAAAGTTTCACAATTTCTATGGAAACACAAAAGTCCCCGAATAGCCAAAGCAATCTTGAGAACGAAAAACGGAGCTGGAGGAATCAGGCTCCCTGACTTCAGACTATATTACAAAGCTGCAGTAATCAAGAAGTATGGTACTGGCACAAAAAAGGAAATATAGATCAATGGAACAGGATAGAAAGCCCAGAGATAAACCCACACACATATGGTCACCTTATCTTTGATAAAGGAGGCAGAAATGTACAGTGGAGAAAGGACAGCCTCTTCAATAAGTGGTGCTGGGAAAACTGGACAGGTACATGTAAAAGAATGAGATTAGAGCACTCCCTAACACCATAGACAAAAATAAGCTCAAAATGGATTAAAGATCTAAATGTAAGGCCAGAAACTATCAAACTCTTAGAGGAAAACATAGGCAGAACACTCTATGACATAAATCACAGCAAGATTCTTTTTGACTCACCTACTAGAGAAATGGAAATAAAAACAAAAATAAACAAATGGGACCTAATGAAACTTCAAAGCTTTTGCATAGCAAAGGAAACCATAAACAAGACCAAAAGACAACGCTCAGAATGGGAGAAAATATTTGCAAATGAAGCAACTGACAAAGGATTAATCTCCAAGATTTACAAGCAGCTCATGCAGCTCGATAACAAAAGAACAAACAACCCAATCCAAAAATGGGCAGAAGACCGAAACAGACATTTCTCCAAAGAAGATATACAGACTGCCAACAAACACATGAAAGAATCCTCAACATCATTAATCATTAGAGAAATGCAAATCAAAACTACAATGAGATATCATCTCTCACCAGTCAGAATGGCCATCATCAAAAAATCTAGAAACAATAAATTATGGAGAGGGTGTGGAAAAAAGGGTACCCTCTTGCACTGTTGGTGGGAATGTAAATTGTGTGTTCTCCACAGCCACTGTGGAGAACAGTATGGAGGTTCCTTAAAAAACTACAAATAGAACTACCATACGACCCAGCAATCCCACTACTGGGCATATACCCTGAGAAAACTATAATTCAAAAAGAGTCATGTACCAAAATATTCATTGCAGCTCTATTTACAACAGCCCAGAGATGGAAACAACCTAAGTGTCCATCAACAGAGGAATGGATGAAGAAGATGTAGTACATATATGCAATGGAAAGGAACAAAATTGTGCCATTTGCAGAGACGTGGATGGACCTAGAGACTGTCATACAGAGTGAAGTAAGTCAGAAAGAGAAAAACAAATATCATATATTAATGCATATATATGGAATCTATAAAAGTGGTATAGATGAACTTATTTGCAAAGCAGAAATAGAGACACAGACATAGAGAACAAATGTATGAATACCAAGGAGGGAAGGGAGGAGGTGGGATGGATTGGGAGATTGGGATTGACATATATACATTATGTATAAAATAGGTAACTAATGAGAACTGACTGTATAGCACAGGGAACTCTACTCAATGCTCTGTGGTAACCGAAATGGGAAGGAAATCCAAAAAAGAGGGGATATATGTATGCATAAAGCTGATTCACTTTCCTGTATGGCAGAAACTAACACAACATTGTAAAGCAACTATACGCCAATTAAAAAAAAAATTGTGTCTTTCAGAAAAAGTATTGGTCAGCTTGGAAGCATAGAAAAAGGAAATTCAGGAAGTGAATGATGGCAATGTCCTTCCAAATATATTTTGGAAATAGTATATATTTGCCAAAATAACAAGCTGGCCTTTTCAGTTGCAGATATAGTACAGTGGTTAAGAGCATAGACTTTAGAGCTAGGCTGCCTGGGTTTGAATCTTGATTTTGCCACTTATTAGGTCTAGGATTCAAGGCAGTGCTGCAGACTGAATGTTTGAGTTACTCCCAAATTCGTATGTTAAAGCTCTAATCCCCAATATGACGTTGTTTGGAGGTGGGGTCTTTTGGAGGTAATTAAGTCATGACATTGGACCCCCGTGAATGGGATTGGTGCTCTTATAAGAAAATGCTCTCTCCACCACGTGAAGGTACATCCATCCACAGACCAGGAAGAGAGCTCTCATCAGAACCAGACCATGCTGACATTCTGTCTCAGACTTCCCAGCCTCCAGAACTGTAAGAAAGTCTGTTATTTAAGCCACCTACACTACGGTATTTTGTTAAAGCAGTCCAAACTGACTAAAACAGGCAGCTTATTTAACTTCTTTGTGCTCAGTTTTCTCATCTGCAAATGGGAATAACAATGTATCCTACTTCATATATTTGCTGCGATAGTTACATCACTACATCTAAAACACTTAGGAGAGTGCCTGGCCCATATAAGTTGTCATTATTAACATAAATGCATCAGACACTCATGTAACGATGCCCTTAAATCTTCCAAATAATCACTTAATTCCTTTTTTCCTAAATCCTCACCAGGAAACCTTCCAATGATTCCCTGTATGGCATGACTTCAGAGAGATGCACTGGCTTGAGTTGTATTGATAAATCCTCTCAAGAACTCTGAGGACTATCTACCTATAGGGTTTTTGATTTGATTATCTAAATCTTTATCAATCAGTACATCCTTAGGATGTGCTGCCAAGGAAGCAGAATTCAGTGACAGCTTGCAACTTTTTATTACCAGCAACACTATTTGGCTATGAAGAGTCTCCCCTAAGTAAACTGGCAAGGAACTGAGATTTTTTTGAGGCTGATTTTCCATTCACCTATTTTGTTGGCTTTATAAACGAATACATAGTCATTTATAACAGTTTGAGATTGTAGGAAGTGAGCTCACAATGCCTTTGAAAGGCGAATCTTGGGCAAGTCATTTCAATATATTATAAAAAGAATTACTTTAGCCTATGCTGGTATAAAATCTGTTATCTTGTTGACATTGATTGGGCTGCAGCTACCTTTACACTATCCATGTAGAATGCTATGCATACAGGGGTCCTGCTAAGCCAACTTTTCTTGAAGTTTGGGCAAATTACTTATCAACAAATGGATTGACTACTTAAAAATGAGTTCTCCTTATTAACTTGTGAGTCTTTTTAAAAGTCCTTTGTGAAGTTTCAATATTAGTATTAGTATTCAATATTAGTATGTTACTACGTTCAGGATTAGTATATTAGTTTCAAAGTAAATTAAAGCATTTCTTTAAAAATACTGTGGTTGAAATTCCTCATTTTGGCTTTCCATGGCACTGGATAATCTGGCATTATTTTATCCATCCAACTTATTTTCCCTTCTCTCTTATATACTCTTACAACTTATCAGGCAGGTTTGCCCACTACTGCTGAACACACCATACTCATTCCTGTAGGGGAGGAAAAATTCTCTTCTACCCTCTTAGGTTCTCTGGCTAAGAATTAAACTCGCCTATGGCAGATTAACTGGCAAAAAATACAAGTTTTACTAAAATTTCTTACACGGACATGGGAGCCTTCACAACAGAATGAAGATCCTCCCCACCAGCCCCCAAAAGATGGCAGAACCTACATGCTTTTATAGTAGGTTGAACAAAGAGAGGTAATTGTAGAAAAGTAACTAAACTATATGGAGAAGCGAAAGGAAGATAAGAATCCATATTTTTGACAAGTTCTGTTTGCACAGATTTCTTTTGGCCTCGATTCCCCATTTCCCATCTCTGGCAACGAGAATATCTTTTTTTCTCTTAAGTACAGAGAAGGCACCTTTTACAATGGGCTTTTATCTCCTGCTTTCAGAAATAAAAAGGAGTTCAGAATGCCCTTATTGCACCTGCTATTTCTCAAGTGCCCTTAACTCAATCAATATGCCAAAGTGGCATTTTTGGAGTGACATGCTCTGAATTCCTTTATCTGTCTTTGTTTGTAAGGTCTACCTATTCCTCCTGTTCATTTCGGCCCATCATTCAAGTCCTGTTTTTTTTTCTAGAATTTTTCCTGTGGATTCAACTCATGGAACTCTTGCCATATGCATTACATAACTTGTTACTTTCAAAATATGCCCTCTTGTATTGTGAATATTTGTTTCATGCACTTGTCTTATCTCCCCAACTAGACTCTCATCAGGCCCAAATTGCCTGGGCTGTGGGCAAAAGCCCTAGCACACAACACCTCAATTCAAGATGGGGACAACACACCCTGTGCAGAAATGCTGCACCCAACACTTAAGTCTAAAGTGCCCCCAGGAACACAACTGTGCCCCACCCTATTGACAAGAACCTCATAAAGCTGCCCTGCCCATGGCCTGTTGGGGAGAGCTTGTCTTCTAGAGCGAGAACTCACACCTCTCCGTTCTTTGACCAAAGAATAAAGCTTTGCTTTGCTTCTGAACGAACCAGGCAGGAGGACCCTTGCTGGAGCCCAACTTGAAAGGGTTGGTAATAATAAGACAGGCTGGGACCTGGGATGTGGTACACTTTGCTGCAGTACTTTCACATGGACAAACAGCTCCTTGAGCAACAAAATACAAAGAAACTATAAGGGACTAAAAATAACTGTGTGCATGCTCAGTTGGGGCAAATTATACAAAACAAGATACAAAAAGACCAAAAAAAGAGCTGGGAGCAAAAACAGGGTGTCAGGAGCAAAAGCAGGGTGCTGTGCATGCCTCCTGCACGCAACACCACCAAAGGGGTGGGCAAACCACCTAAGCCACCACTCCGAGCCAACCCCTGGACACCCCCCTACCCTCACCCCATATAAGGAACCAGTTGCCCCCCACCCCCTCGGGGAGCGAGCAAGGGAAACTGTTACTTGTTATCAAGGGAAACTATTACCTGTTTTTGCTCCTCCCTGCTTGCCTGAATTTCTTGTCTGGCCTCTTGTCACCTTCTATTGATTGGGCAAGGTCAAGAACCATGGTTGGTATCAATAACACCTATATGATCTCCCTCCCTCCATCACTGGAACCTCATCTCCCACTACTCTGAGGTGTCAGCCACACTGGCCAAACTTGTTTTTCCACAAACACATAACGCATCTAGGGTCTCGGCTCTGGTTTTTTTCTTCTGCCTAGAGCAGCGGTCCCCAACCTTTTTGGCACCAGGGACTGGTTTTTGTGGAAGACAATTTTTCCATGGATTGGGGGTGGGGGGATGGCTCAGGCGGTAATGGGAGCAACAGGGGAGTGGCAGATGGAGCTTTGCTCTGCTGGCTGGCTCTCCCACCCACTGCTCACCTCCCGCTGTACAGCCCAGTTCCCAACAGGCCGCGGACCAGTTGGGCCTGTTCCCAACAGGCCAACAACCTCCTTCCTGATTCCTCTCAAGCTCTATTCTTTTTCATAGCACTTAACATGTTTCAACATGCTATGGAACCTTTTGGCAGTATACTGTCTGCTTTCCCCACCCCCATGTAAACTCCAGGAGGGAGGTGATTGGTGGGTTTTTTTGTTTGATTTTGCCGCTCTATCCTTGCAAAGCACACCCGGCAATCTCCCACAGGAGGTGATTGTTTTATTCACGGACGTATCCCAAGAGCCTAAAACAACGCCAGGTAAATAAAAGGCACTCAATAAATACTTGGTGAATAAATTTAGAAATTAGATTTTCTTTCTGCAAGGACACTGCTCTTTGGTGATGAGCCTTAACCAGCTTCTAAGCTTCTTTATTACACAAAGGGCCCAAACCACAGGGAGCCTAGCAGTCCTAGGAGTGGCCCCAGAGGTAAGTTGGAAGCACTGAGGAGACAAAAGCTAAAAAACTAAAGGGTGCAGCTCTTTCTGGGGAAGGGGTGGGTGGCTGGCTGAGGAAATAAAGACCAACTTGTTTTCCCTTTGCATGTCCACAAGTGTTTCAATGGGCGGCATAAAGGACTTTGAACATTCTCCTACCCAAACAAATCCAGGGCTCCGAGCCCGAGCGCGGCGACGCGGGCCTTGCCCTTCCCCAGGCAGCTTCAGTGCCCTCACTTAGGTGGTCAGGCCGCGCCTAAACAGCGTTCTTTTCCGAGCCGGGACCTCCGTGCCTCAGGGACTAGGCGCCAAGGTGGCGCGTACTCCGCGTCCAGGTGCCCCGTGGGCGGCCGCAGGGGCCGCAGCACCGGTCGCCTGACAGGCGGCGGAACGAACACCCGGGCGAGGACCTGCGCACGTCACGGAGGCGTCGGCCCGCGCCCGCCGCACGCATGCGCACTGCGCCCAGCATGAGGGTCGCGGCTCTGATCAGGTAACCGCCCCGGTGCCGCCTTCCTCCTCCCTTCCTGCCTCCAGTCCCTTTCTGCTGAGTAGCAGGAGCTGCCGCCGCCGCCGAACTGCCGGTGTCCCCGCAGAAGCCGTGTATCGGGGGCTCGGCGGCTCCTCCCGGTAGCAGGAAGAGGCGGAGCCTTCGGGCTACTACCCGGCCTGGCTGGTCCCCGGTCCCGGGCTGGCGCTCCTCCTTTCTCTCCGTCGCCTCCTCCCTGGTCTTCTGGGCCCCAAACTTGGGTTCAGATTGGTTTCACTTTAAAACTACTGATGTCTGGGTCTCACCGCCCGAGGGCTGTTTAAATTACTCAGACCCGACTCGGGGTCGGATTCTCAAAAACTGTAATGGGCTGTGAAGTTTGAGGGGCACTGCTTGACGCCACTTACTGAGTCTCTCCCACCCTTTTCTCTCATTTTTCATCCTCTTTTGTAGTTCCCTTCAGTCTTTCTGCCGGTCCTCCGGCCCTGCCTGGTTCCCTACGTTGTTACCAGCCCCGCCCCCTCCCGCAAAGACCACCTCTCCCTCGCCTGCCGTCCCATTAGTGACTGGACTGTTTATGGCATAGATGTGTTTTACTTTGGTGCTCAAGGATAGAGATGGAATTATCCTGTTTTATCTTAGATCCAGTTGCCATTGCTTGAACACTCATGATTGCTTTTAGAAAAGTGACCTTACGGTAACATACTCCATATTCCAAAAGGAGTTTGAAATCTAATAACCCATCATGTATTTAGGTGTCTAAATTAAGTCCTATGACGACCAAAGATTCGTCAGCTTAAATGTCTCCATACTCAATCTGTAAACTGAAGCAAAAGGGAAAAAACAACAAAATGCAAAAGGGAGTTTAGACTACTTGAACATTTGTTTGATGAGTTTTGGATCTGTATAGAGTGAGATGAATAGAGGGCAACCATGCGAAGCCCATTGACGATTTCATGAAAGTTTTTGTTCAGTGACCTACGAAATTAATACTGGCTGACAACAGTATGACCTATTAAGGACTCGATATAACACTTCAATGCCATTGTTAGGATACTGGACTATAATGCCAAAATAATTTTTTTTTCCAATGAATTTCTTCTATAAACAATGTGATTAAGCTTCCAACATTATGGACTTCATTTGATCTAGATAAGTAAGAACAAAAAGCAGTCCAAGAAATGAGTAATTCATATCCACATGCAGTTTACCAAAGTTTAACCATTAAAGTGAGACACTTAACTAAAGTCTCAGAAATGTTGAAGGGAAAGAGAGAAGATTGGTATAATCCATTACACTAGATATTCTGTAATGTGCATATGTTACTTTTATAATAAAAAAGCAAATTACTTTTAAAAAAGGCAATGTTGGAAAATCGTTGCTAAAATGTAAGATCTGTATAAATGTTGGAAGACATAAGTAGGAGTACAGAACATAATATGTACATACAAATATGAATGCATACATAATACATATATACATTTGTATGCATATACACTTGAATGTATTTGGTTTTAAACTTAATACAGTGAATCTGCTTGCAATAAATATATTTAGTGTGTGCACTAAGAGATGGGATATGTGTGTGTGTTCTAGGGAATAAGTGAAACCAAGATTCTTACATTATCTTTGGACCATGAAGAGCATATTTTCCTAATACACAAAAGATTGCATCATTGAATTTTACAGTTGAATGACACCTTGAGGATTAGTTAGACCATTCTCTAATTTTATAATGAAGCATGTGAACCCAAGCACATTGAGTAACTTAGTTTGGTGTTCCAGAATTGTGAACTGAAATTCTGATCTTGTGAAGGATGTCTTCCCTAACATATGCTGATGTACTTTGTGATGTTCTAAGAAGTGAGTACGGTACTCAGCATTTTCCAAACTTAATTTGACCTTTGAAACCTTTTGTTGTTAAGAGTATTTGTCGGACACTAGTGTTCCACAGAACACAATTTGGGAAATACTATTTTAAAATCATATTTGAAGTCTTAGCATATTTTAAAATAAAAGGACAAGTTCTGATTGTGGATGTATACCCTTTAATCTTTAATATTCTAAATATTTTCAAGAATTAGATCATCTTGTCCTGGGGAAATAAAACAGGTTCAATAGGAGAAGTTGTGAAAAAGGTACTTGGGGGAAACATCAGAAGCTGAGGGGAGAGAGCATGATGTGTAACTTCACTTTGCCCCTTGCAATCTCTCTCCCCTTGAGAAGTTCTGGAATGACAGTTGTTACTGATCAGAATATGGTAGAGGCTGACAAATGCTGGGAACTAAAATAAAAGGCAAAAGGTCCAACTTCTAGGATAATCAGTCTCTTGGTTTCTTTGCTTATAAATAGGTCTAAACATTATCTGGGGGTACATTTGCAGATTTTAGCAGAGATTAGAATGAAGGGAAACAGGAATAAAACGAAGAAAGACAAAGATAAAAGAAAGGAAGAAACATGCAAGAGAGTACTAACCTGAAATAGTATAAAGGTTGCCATTCAACCTTGTTATAGATGAATGACTATTGGTCTTGAATAAGTTATTTGCTAGGTAGGTAGATTTGGTACCAGAATTTAGAATTTCCTGTCAATCTGTTTATTAGATTTATGACTCAGGCCTTGTCCTGCCATCATATGTAGTGATGGCTGAAAGATGAAGTACTGATAGTACTGCTGTTTAACTTTATCAGTGTAATTCAGCATTTTGCTTTCAACCTCTACAGAATTTGAACCCACCAAGTACATCAAACTTTGTCATTTGATAGGATCTCAGATCTTTAATTTGATCCTTTAATTGGTGATGGTGACCGTTGTTAGAGTTCTTAAAGTGGAACAGAACATGTTTTTTTCTGCTTTCTCATAGAAAATTTCATCTGAGAAGTATATATAATAGTTTAACTGAAATGTAAAATTAAATCATATTTTATTTGCAAAACACTTTATATTAAGCAAAGCCACTATCACAAACCAAAGAGTTGCCATTTTTTGTTTAGCATAGTCTTTGTTATAATGGCATATAATTTCATAAGCCCTTGTGAGTAGCAGTCTAAGATAATCAGATTCGTTTGATCAGTTGTGTATGCTATGGAAATTACATGTGTTTTTTGCAAACTAATGTAAAATAGTCCCTCAAATATTCTGAAAAGCTGAAAAAATGTGTTCTATTTCTATAATGAGTCTATGTCAGATAATGGTCAGTAACCTGATATTTGTCTCATCTATTTCTTTCTTTATTTTTTAGTGGTGGGAAGGACAGCTGTTATAATATGATGCAGTGCATTGCTGCTGGGCATCAGATTGTTGCTTTAGCAAATCTAAGACCACCTGAAAACCAAGGTAAGTGTATAACTATCAGAAAATTCTCTAAATGACTGAAACTCCAACCTCATAATCGCATTCTATTGTATGCAGTATGCAAACAATAAAAGGAACTCATATATCTTTAGCACTGGTTATCTGCTATGTTCTATGCTAAGTGTTTTCAATTACATATCCTTTACTCCTCACAAGAACTCCTAGAAAGTTTTATTAGACAAAGATACTGAAGCTTAGAGTTTTATAAATTTGTCCAAGGTGAAATAGCTAGGATAAACTTGCAGAGCTGAGACTTGAATCCTCTTACTTCAGAGTGCACTGCTGTTCCACTACAACACTTTTCCAAGTGTTGTTGGCAATGCACAGTTAAATAAGATACAGCTTCTTGGAGCTTGGGAAGTAAGACATAGATTAATAAATGATAATATATGAATTTTGTAATTAAAAGCATCTAGTTTAGCCACCTTAGATGTAAGCTAAATGTGTGAGACTTGAGAGAGCCGTAGAGCAATGTATTTCTACTTTTTATTTGTCTGTAGTAATAAGGACATCTACAAATAATCCATAGACCTTATTTTAGCTACTTTTTTTGGTTTTTCTCCAATGAAATTTCCCCATTTAGAACTGTTTTTTTCTCTGTGTCCATGTCAGTGTCCAGATTTCCTCTTTTAATAAGAACACCAATCATACTGGGTAAAGGCCTTACCCTAATGACCTCATCTTAACTAATTACATCTGCAATGACCCTATTCCCAAGTAAGGTCACATTTTGAGGTATTAGGTGTTAGGACTTTAATACAAGAATTTGGGAGCGACACAGTTCAAACAGCAACAATATCTTTTTTTAATTGAGATATAATTGATGTATAACACTGTATTCGTTTTAGGTGTATAACATAATGATTTGGTGTGTGTGTGTGTGTGTGTATATATATATATATATATATATATAGTGAAATGATTACCACAATAAGTTTACTTAACATCCATCACCACACGTAATTCTAATTTTTTTTTTCCCAATCAGACTTTTAAAAAGAGAAAAATGTTCAGTGATTTGCTTTTTATACTCTTTTATTATACTCATACAACCATAGATATTAACTGCTAAAATGTAATAGGGTGAGATTAACACTTGTCTAACTCTATTACTACTTTTATAGTAAGATCTTTTTATCATCCCCTTTACTCAACTTCTTTCAAGATTCCATGCTTTTGCTCTACTATTATTTTAGGATGAATTATTAGTGAAAACCCTAATTATAGTTCCTGGCATGAAATAGGCACCCACTAAATTTAGTTGAATCTGGATTTAGCACTAAATATTTCCTTCCTTCCTCCCTTCCTTCCTGCCTTCCTCCCTCCCTCCCTCCCTCCCTTCCTTCCTTCCTTCTTCCTTCCTTCCTTCCTTCCTTCCTCAGTGCTGCCAGTATATTGAATTTTTGTTCTTATATCATTTTACAGTTGTTTTCTATTTATTTTGTCTTTTTTTTTTCTTTATGCCCAAATAGGTTGTTTGTAAGCTTCTTGAGAGGAGAGGTCATATCTTTTGTGTTCCTTTAATTGTTCCTCAGCACTTGGGACAGCTCTGTGCCTCTGATAAGCATTCACTCAAGGTTTATTGATGGACAAATGAATAATGAACTAACTAGAATTAGCTCTGCAAGAGCGAGCAGTTATTTCAGTCAGATATTTGCATTTTCTTTCCTTCTCTGATTGAGACCCAAGTAATGCTGGAAGTAAAGTGGGGAAGATAGAGATTAGAAATATTTTATAGGAAGAAATAGAACAGGTCCCGTGGAGGTCCTGTAGCGGGTCAGGGATAAACATACACTTTAGGATTTTGTACTGGGCTTCTGATGATTAATGATAATAGCTTTTTCAAAGTGATATGTTTAGAAAATAACCTCCTATTTCTGACTTTAAATAATAAAGAGAAAATTCTTTGACTAAGGGTGAGTGGGAACTACACTATAACTTCTATATTATAAAAGAAGAAGCAGAATTTCCTTGCAGGTTGTGTTCTGTTACCAAAGGAAAGAATTTTCTTATCCCTTGTGGCCAGTCAGGCAAGTGAGTTTTTTAAGCTTTCTATCTTTAGAGGTGTTGGTATTTAAAAAGCAGATTGTATTATATAATATATAATACGTACATGATATAATTTCATTCCCTGGAGTTTCTATCTTCAGCTTTTCTATATGAATTATTACAGTTACCTTGTACTGAATCATTAACGTACAGAGCTTCCTTGACTTACAGTATGGTTATGTTGAAATACATAAGTTGAAAATATCCTGTCAAAAATTCATTTAATACACCTAACCTACTGATCATCATAGCTTAGTCTAGCCTACCTTAACTGTGCTTAGAACTACCACTGGGCAAAATCATCTAACACAAAGCGTATTTTATAATAAAGTGTTGAATATTTTATGTAGTTTATTGAATTCTGTAGTGTGTGGAAGTGAAAAACAGAATGGTTGTATGGGTACAGAATGTTTCTAAGTGTATTGGTTGTTAACCCTTGTGATCGTGTGACTGACTGGGGGCTGTGGCTCTGCTGGGCATCACACAGGGTATCGACCACATATCACTAGCCTGGGAAAAGATGAGAATTCAAAAGTCGAAGTACAGTTTTTACTGAATGCGTATAGCTTTTGTACCATCGTAAAGTTGAAAAATCCTGCATTTAACCATTTAACCAAAAATCCTAACCTTAACCAAGTTAAGGACTGTCTTTATAACCTTCCATGTGCTCAGGGTTCACTAGCAGAGTGGTAAGATGACACGCAAAGTATATCTTTAAATTACGCCTCATGTGGAATGGAGCTATTTATTTAGAATATTGTTAGTGAGAAAAAATTTAGTAGTAAATGGAATTGGAATATTACAAAGTAAAAGCTGGAAAAAATCAGCTGCAACTCTCATTGTAATGGAAGAGAATAGATGGCTGTGGGTTGCTGGATGGAGAGGGTTTAGCTAATCGTGATTTAAAGTCAGCAGGAAGTTGGTGATTATTGAATGAATCATTGACTTTTTCCCCCAACCATGTAAAAGGAATCTTAATGAGGAATAACTGGTAGAGATGACTCCAGTACAAAGTTGGTTAAAGTAAATTCACAGCCCTGAGTTTTCAGTGGGTAGTCTGGAAAAGACTTTATCCCCATCAATGGGGATAAATGTGAACTTGTCATAAAATTCACAAAGCCATCTCTTTAAATTTGTAGTAGGAACTTTTGTGGCGTATTAATTGAGGTGCTTCAGGCAACAGTGGAGCCTTTTGGTTTTATTTGCTCTCATACCATTGTTGCTATGTAGCTTCCATTAATAAAAGTTACATTGTGGTTGGGACTAAATGGAGCCTTAAAGGAAAATTGTCTTCTAGGTTTTTGAAGTCAGTAAAGTGTTTTTAATTATTAGGCCAACATCAGGAAGTTTCTTGCTAAGTAGCTCAAAGTTATTTAAATATATTAATTTGACTGTATTAATTGCCTTTAAAACTAATACATTTAAAGATCTACTTTAAACTTGAGATGAAGGTAATCTGAAAGGTTTTTAGGTAACTTTGGCTATATCTCTCCTTCCTACTGGGACCAGGACTAGACAGATTTATAATAATAATGTGAGTACATGAAAGCCAGTCTGTTCTGTGGGTTCAGAAATCTAGTGAGCCAAAATCTGATAGCATATGATGGCAGTTTTGATTATTGAAGGACCCTTACAATATCATTTTTCATGCCTTTTGATAGAATTCTTTCACATTCAGTGGAAATCCTAGACCTGCTTGGCATATATGCATGTAGAAACATATATGTCAAACATTGTTTTGTAACTTTTTGAGAACGTAATAATGTATTGTGAACATTTTCCCTGTCATTAAGTAGTATGCTACCATAGCATTTTCTAGATATTGTCTTTGGAACACAAATACCCTATGAAAATATAAGTGTTCTGTGGATAGATAACTTTGAGAGATAATTCATACACTCTCCCCTTGTTAGAGCACCTTAAAGCAGATTAGCCTAGGAAGAACTGCAGTTAAAACACCTGTTTAATATGGTTTATCCTCATTTTTTATAAATTGATTTGACCACAGAGTCCTTTTTTTTCATCCAATACCTATTAATATCTCATGGAATTTCTATTCTGCAGAACATACTTTAGAAAATAGTCCTCTTCATAATTATATTAATGGCTGCATAGTATTTTATTATGTGAATATACTATCATTTTAATCAGTTATAAACAATGCTGTGATGAACATCTTTGCAAATAATCTTTGTGTATATTCATGATTCTTTTTTCTAAAAAAAAGAGTGTTAAGAAATCAGAAAGCATATTCCAATATATTTCTAAGCTTATTTATATCACCAAAAAGTGTGATGTGACTCATCTGTTTTGAATATTTTACTCATATTGATATTTTTGGAATCTTGTGACAACCAGTGATTGTGTTACTTATTAGCTTAAGTTATGTTTCTATACACATTTGTAACTGCTCTAACAATACTGAATTTATATATGTGTATATGTTTTATTGAATTAAGAATATAGAATATATCAAGAGCATCTAAATCTTTTTCTTACAAATATTTGTCAATTATTAACTAAGTATGTTTTTTTTTTACATCTTTATTGGAGTATAATTGCTTTACAATGGTGTGTTAGTTTCTGCTTTATAACAAAGTGAATCAGTTATACATATACTTATGTTCCCATATCTCTTCCCTCTTGCATCTCCCTCCCTCCGACCCTCCTTATCCTACCCCTCTAGGTGGTCACAAAGCACCAAGCTGATCTCCCTGTGCTATGCGGCTGCTTCCCACTAGCTATCTACCTTACGTTTGGTAGTGGATATATGTCCATGCCTCTCTCTCGCTTTGTCACAGCTCACCCTTCCCCCTCCCCATATCCTCAAGTCCATTCTCTAGTAGGTCTGTGTTTTTATTCCTGTCTTACCCCTAGGTTCTTCATGACATTTTTTTCCTTAGATTCTATATATATGTGTTAGCATACGGTACTTGTCTTTCTCTTTCTGACTTACTTCGCTCTGTATGACAGACTCTAAGTCCATCCACCTCACTACAAATAACTCGATTTTGTTTCTTTTTAAGGCTCAGTAATATTCCGTTGTATATATGTGCCATATCTTCTTTATCCATTCATCCGATGATGGACACGTAGGTTGTTTCCATCTCTTGGCTGTTTGTAAATAGAGCTGCAGTGAACATTTTGGTACATGACTCTTTTTGAATTATGGTTTTCTCAGGGTATATACCCAGTAGTGGGATTGCTGGGTCATATGGTAGTTCTATTTGTAGTTTTTTAGGAAACCTCCATACTGTTCTCCACAGTGGCTGTACCAATTCACATTCCCACCAGCAGTGCAAGAGTGTTCCCTTTTCTCCACATCCTCTCCAGCATTTATTGTTTCTAGATTTTTTGATGATGGCCATTCTGACTGGTGTGAGATGATATCTCATTGTAGTTTTAATTTGCATTTCTCTAATGATTAATGATGTTGAGCATTCTTTCATGTGTTTGTTGGCAGTCTGTGTATCTTCTTTGGAGAAATGTCTGTTTCGGTCTTCTGCCCATTTTTGGATTGGGTTATTTGTTCTTTTGTTATTGAGCTGCATGAGCTGCTTGTAAATCTTGGAGATTAATCCTTTGTCAGTTGCTTCATTTGCAAATATTTTCTCCCATTCTGAGGGTTGTCTTTTGGTCTTGTTTATAGTTTCTTTGCTGTGCAAAAGCTTTTAAGTTTCATTAGGTCCCATTTGTTTATTTTTATTTCCATTTCTCTAGTAGGTGAGTCAAAAAGGATCTTGCTGTGATTTATGTCATAGAGTGTTCTGCCTATGTTTTCCTCTAAGAGTTTGATAGTTTCTGGCCATACATTTAGTTCTTTAATCCATTTTGAGCTTATTTTTGTGTATGGTGTTAGGGAGTGTTCTAATCTCATTCTTTTACATGTACCTGTCCAGTTTTCCCAGCACCACTTATTGAAGAGGCTGTCCTTTCTCCACTGTACATTCCTGCCTCCTTTATCTAAGATAACGTGACCATATGTGCGTGGGTTTATCTCTGGGCTTTCTATCCTGTTCCATTGATCTATCTTTCTGTTTTTGTGCCAGTACCATACAGTCTTGATTACTGTAGCTTTGTAATATAGTCTGAAGTCAGGAAGCCTGATTCCTCTAGCTCCGTTTTCGTTCTCAAGATTGCTTTGGCTATTCGGGGTCTTTTGTGTTTCCATACAAATTGTGAAATTTTTTGTTCCAGTTCTGTGAAAAATGCCAGTGGTAGTTTGATAGGGATTGCATTGAATCTGTAGATTGCTTTGGGTAGTAGAGTCATTTTCACAATGTTGATTCTTCCAATCCAAGGACATGGTATATCTCTCCATCTATTTGTATCATCTTTAATTTCTTTCATCAGTGTCTTATAATTTTCTGCATACAGGTCTTTTGCCTCCTTAGGTAGGTTTATTCCTAGATATTTTATTCTTTTTGTTGCAATGGTAAATGGGAGTGTTTTCTTGATTTCACTTTCAGATTTTTCATCATTAGTGTATAGGAATGCCAGAGATTTCTGTGCATTAATTTTGTATCCTGCTACTTTACCAAATTCACTGATTAGCTCTAGTAGTTTTCTGGTAGCATCTTTAGGATTCTCTATGTATAGTATCATGTCACCTGCAAACAGTGACAGCTTTACTTCTTTTCCAATTTGGATTCCTTTTATTTCCTTTTCTCCTCTGATTGCTGTGGCTGAAACTTCCAAAACTATGTTGAATAAGAGTGGTGAGAGTGGGCAACCTTGTCTTGTTCCTGATCTTAGTTGAAATGCTTTCAATTTTTCACCATTGAGGATAATGTTGGCTGTGGGTTTGTCATATATGGCCTTTATTATGTTGAGGAAAGTTCCCTCTATGCCTACTTTCTGCAGGGTTTTTATCATAAATGGGTGTTGAATTTTGTCGAAAGTTTTCTCTTCATCTATTGAGATGACCGTATGGTTTTTCTCCTTCAATTTGTTAATATGGTGTATCACGTTGATTGATTTGTGTATATTGAAGAATCCTTGCATTCCTGGAATAAACCCCACTTGATCATGGTGTATGATCCGTTTAGTTTGCTGTTGGATTCTGTTTGCTAGTATTTTGTTGAGGATTTTTGCATCTATGTTCATCAGTGATATTGGCCTGTAGTTTTCTTTCTTTGTGATATCCATGTCTGGTTTTGGTATCAGGGTGATGGTGGCCTCATAGAATGAGTTTGGGAGTGTTCCTCCCTCTGCTGTATTTTCTAAGAGTTTGAGAAGGATGTTAGCTCTTCTCTAAATGTTTGATAGAATTCGCCTGTGAAGCCATCTGGCCTTGGGCTTTTGTTTTTTGTAAGATTTTTAATCACAGTTTCAATTTCAGTGCTGGGGTTGGTCTGTTCATTTTTTCTATTTTTTCCTGATTCACTCTTGGCAGGTTGTGCATTTCTAAGAATTTGTCCATTTCTTTCAGGTTGTCTATTATATTGGCATAGACTTGCTTGTAGTAATCTCTCATGATAATTCGTATTTGTGCAGTGTCAGTTGTTACTTCTCCTTTTTCATTTCTAATTCTATTGATTTGAGTCTTCTCCCTTTTTTTTTTTTTTTTTTTTTTTGCGGTACGCCGGCCTCTCACTGTTGTGGCCTCTCCCATTGCGGAGCACAGGCTCCGGACGCGCAGGCTCAGCGGCATGACTCACGGGCCCAGCCGCTCCGTGCCATGTGGGATCTTCCTGGCCCAGGGCACAAACCCGCGTCCCCTGCATCAGCAGGTGGACTCTCAACCACTGCGCCACCAGGGAAGCCCCTCCCTTTATTTCTTGATGAGTCTGGCTAATGGTTTATCAATTTTGGTTATCTTCTCAAAGAACCAGCTTTTAGTTTTATTGATCTTTGCTATTGTTTCCTTCATTTCTTTTTCATTTATTTGTGATCTGATCTTTATGATTTCTTTCCTTCTGCTAACTTTGGGGTTTTTTTGTTCTACTTTCTCTAATTGCTTTAGGTGCAACGTTAGGTTGTTTATTCGAGGTGTTTCCTGTTTCTTAAGGTAGGACTGTATTGCTATGAACTTCCCTCTTAGAACTGCTTTTGCTGCATCCCATAGGTTTTGGGTCATCATGTCTCTATTGTCATTTTTTTCTAGGTATTTTTTGATTTCCTCTTTGATTTCTTCAGTGATCACTTCGTTATTAAGTAGTTTATTGTTTAGCCTCCATGTGTTTGTATTTTTTACAGATCTTTTCCTGTAATATCTAGTCTCATAGTGTTGTGGTTGGAAAAGATACTTGATACAATTTCAATTTTCTTAAATTTACCAAGGCTTGATGTGTGACCCAAGATATGATCTATCCTGGAGAATGTTCCATGAGCACTTGAGAAAAATGTGTA
This sequence comes from Tursiops truncatus, assembly GCF_011762595.2. NCBI lineage: Eukaryota > Metazoa > Chordata > Mammalia > Artiodactyla > Delphinidae > Tursiops > Tursiops truncatus. The sequence goes on along the minus strand of NC_047035.1, from coordinate 78,796,016 downwards.
TTCTGTTGTTTTGGGGTGGAATGTCCTATAAATATCAATTAAGTCCATCTTGTTTAATGTATCATTTAAAGCTTGTGTTTCCTTATTTATTTTCATTTTGGGTGATCTGTCCATTGGTGAAAGTGGGGTGTTAAAGTCCCCTACTATGAATGTGTGACTGGATTTCCCCTTTTATGGCTGTTAGTATTTGCCTTATGTATTGAGGTGCTCCTATGTTGGGTGCATAAATATTTACAATTTTTATATCTTCTTCTTGGATTGATCCCTTGATCATTATGTAGTGTTCTTCTTTGTCTCTTGTAATAGTCTTTATTTTAAAGTCTATTTTGTCTGATATGAGAATTGCTACTCCAGCTTTCTTTTGGTTTCCATTTGCATGGAATAGCTTGTTCCATCCCATTGCTTTCAGTCTGTATGTGTCTCTAGGTCTGAAGTGGTTCTCTTGTAGACAGCAAATATATGGGTCTTGTTTTTGTATCCATTCAGCCAGTCTCTGTCTTTTGGTGGGAGCATGTAATCCATTTACAATTAAGGTAATTATCGATATGTGTGTTCCTATTCCCATTTTCTTAATTGTTTTGGGTTTGTTATTGTAGGTCTTTTCCTTCTCTTGTGTTTCTTGCCTAGAGAAGTTCCTTTAGCAGTTTTTGTAAAGCTGGTTTGGTGGTGCTGAACTGTCTCAGCTTTTGCTTGTCTGTAAAGGTTTTAATTTCTCCATCAAATCTGAATGAGATCCTTGCTGGGTAGAGTAATCTTGGTTGCAGGTTTTTCTCCTTCATCACTTTAAATATGTCCTGCCAGTCCCTTCTGGCTTGCAGAGTTTCTGCTGAAAGATCAGCTGTTAACCTTATGGGGATTCCCTTGTGTGTTATTTGTTGTTTTTCCCTTGCTGCTTTTATTATGTTTTCTTTGTATTTAATTTTTGACAGTTTGATTAATATGTGTCTTGGTGTGTTTCTCCTTGGATTTATCCTGTATGGGACTCTCTGTGCTTCCTGGACTTGATTAACTATTTCCTTTCCCATATTAGGGAAGTTTTCAACTATAATCTCTTCAAATATTTTCTCAGTCCCTTTCTTTTTCTCTTCTTCTTCTGGAGCCCCTATAATTCGAATGTTGGTGCATTTAATGTTGTCCCAGAGGTCTCTGAGACTGTCCTCAGTTCTTTTCATTCTTTTTTTTTTTTGTTCTTTATTCTGCTCTGCAGTAGTTATTTCCACTATTTTATCTTCCAGGTCACTTATCCGTTCTTCTGCCTCAGTTATTCTGCTATTGATCCCATCTAGAGTATTTTTAATATCATTTATTGTGTTGTTCATCATTGCTTGTTTCATCTTTAGTTCTTCTAGGTCCTTGTTAAATGTTTCTTGCATTTTCTCTATTCTATTTCCAAGATTTTTGGATCATCTTTACTATCATTATTCTGAATTCTTTTTCAGGTAGACTGCCTATTTCCTCTTCATTTGTTAGGTCTGGTGGGTTTTCGTCTTGCTCCTTCATCTGCTGTGTGTTTTTCTGTCTTCTCATTTTGCTTATCTTACTGTGTTTGGGGTCTCCTTTTTGCAGGCTGCATGTTCATAGTTCCCGTTGTTTTTGGTGTCTGTCCCCAGTGGTTGAAGTTGGTTCAGTGGGTTATGTACGCTTCCTGGTGGAGGGGACTAGTGCCTGTGTTCTGGTGGATGAGGCTGGATCTTGTCTTTCTGGTGGGCAGGTTAACGTCTGGGGGTGTGTTTTGGGGTGTCTGTGGACTTATTATGATTTTAGGCAGCCTCTCTGCTAATGGGTGGGGTTGTGTTCCTGTCTTGCTAGTTGTTTGGCATAGGGTGTCCAGCACTGTAGCTTGCTGGTCGTTGCGTGAAGCTGGGTGCTAGTGTTGAGATTGAGATCTCTGGGAGATTTTCGCCATTTGATATTATGTGGAGCTGGGAGGTCTCTTGTGGACCAGTGTCCTGAAGTTGTGTCTCCCACCTCAGAGGCACAACACTGACTCCTGGCTGCAGCACCAAGAGCCTTTCATCCACACGGCTCAGAATAAAAGGGAGAAAAAGTAGAAAGAAAATAAGAAAGAAAGAAAGAGGATCTAATAAAATAAAATAAGATAAAATAAAAAAACTTATTAAAATAAAAAGTAATTATTAAGAAAAAAATTTTTTTAAAGGAAAAAGAAAAACGGATGGATAGAACCCTAGGACAAATGGTGGAAGCAAAGCTATACAGGGAAAATCTCACACAGAAGCATATACATACACACCCAGAAAAAGAGGAAAAGGGGAAAAAATAATAAATCTTGCTCTCAAAGTCCACCTCCTCAATTTGGTATGATTCGTTGTCTATTCAGGTATTAACAGATGCAGGGTACATCAAGTTGATTGTGGAGCTTTAATCCGCTGCTTCTGAGGCTGCTGGGAGAGATTTCCCTTTCTCTTCTTTGTTTGCACAGTTCCCGGGGCTCAGCTTTCGATTTGGCCCTGCCGCTGCATGTAGGTTGGCGCAGGGCATCTGTTTTTCGCTCAGACATGACGGGATTAAAGGAGCAGCTGCTTCGGGGGCTCTGGCTCACTCAGGCCGGGGGGCGGGGGAGGGGTGCGGATGCGGCGCCAGCCTGCGGCGGCAGAGGCCAGCAGGACGTTGCACCAGCCTGAGGCGCGCTGTGCGTTCTCCCAGGGAAGTTGTCACTGGATCACGGGACCCTGGCGGTGGCGGTCTGCACAGGCTCCCGGGAAGGGAGGTGTGGATAGTGACCTGTGCTCGCACACAGGCTTGTTGGTGGCGGCAGCAGCAGCCTTAGCGTCTCATGCCCGTCTTTGGGGTCCATGCTGTTAGCCGCGGCTCGCGCCCATCTTTGGAGCTCCTTTAAGCAGCGCTCTTAATCCCCTCTCCTCGCGCACCAGGAAACAAAGAGGGAAGAAAAAGTCTCTTGCCTCTTCGGCAGGTCCAAACTTTTCCCCGGACTCCCTCCCGGCTAGCCGTGGTGCACTAACCCCCTGCAGGCTGTGTTCATGCTGTGAACCCCAGTGCTCTCCCTGCTCTCCTACTGAAGCCAGAGCCTCAGCTCCCAGCCCCGCCTGCCCCGGCGGGTGAGCAGACAAGCCTCTCGGGCTGGTTCGTGCCGGTTGGCACCGATCCGCTGTGTGGGAATCTCTCCGCTTTGCTCACCTCTTTGCCCTCGCACCCCTGTTGCTGTGCTCTCCTCCATGGCTCCGAAGCTTAGCCCCCTCCGCCACCCACAGTCTCCGCCCACTAAGGGGCTTCCTAGTGTGTGGAAACCTTTCCTCCTTCACAGCTCCCTCCCACTGGTGCAGGTCCCGTCTCTATTCTTTTGTCTCTGTTTTTCCTTTTTTCTTTTTCCCTACCCAGGTACGTGGGCAGTTTCTTGCCTTTTGGGAGGTCTGAGATCTTCTGCCAGCATTCAGTAGGTGTTCTGTAGGAGTTGTTCCACGTGTAGATGTATTTCTGGTATATCTGTGGGGAGGAAGGTGATCTCCGTGTCTTACTCTTCCACTATCTTCCCCCTCTCCTAAGTACGTATTTAATTAAGAGTTTCTTCTACAACTCTAGGTGACTTCATGAATAACTTTGAATGATTTGAAAATATATTTATGTAATAAAATCTTTAATCGAATAAACTATTCAAAATTTGCTTTATACATTACTCTTCCCTTTAAACGTTCTATATATAGTTTCAAAAATTTATGTATACTTGTATTTCTAATTGCGGTAGAAATGACCAGAGCTGATGTGAACTGGATGCAGCTTGAACAAATGTGCAGCTCTTATATATTTTATTTCATTTAATAACTGAAGAGAGATATAGTGTAGTAAGCTTTTACTGTGTTGACTGCTCTCCAAGCAGTAAAACTTCAGTGGACTTTCAAATCCACTCTCTTTCACTCTGTTTGACTGATTATTTCCACTTTAATTGTTGCAGTGGGGTCAGATGAACTGGATAGCTACATGTATCAGACAGTGGGTCATCACGCCATTGATTTGTATGCAGAAGCAATGGCTCTTCCCCTCTATCGCCGCACCATAAGAGGAAAGAGCATGGATACAGGACGAGTGTACACCAAATGTGAAGGTGATGAGGTTGAAGATCTTTATGAGCTTTTGAAACTTGTTAAGGTATGCAGTGACTAATTACCTTTACTGAATTTAGTGTGTAATTCAGTAAATTACATTTACTGAGTTATTTAGTAATAAATAATTTACAACTGCTAGTAGCCCAACTGTCCTTTGAAAGGATATTTTGTCTTTTTGGTTAGAAAACTATTACTATGCCTTTATATTTCATAGTATTTAAAAACAGAACTTTTGGTGTAGTCTGGCACCCATAACTATCAAATGATATTTAATTAAGTTCTCCTTAGGATTTTGGAGCTGATGACCTTTCAGTCATGTTTTTAGCAAGTACTTTTTGAATGCCTACTATGTGCTTGTTATATATAGTTCTAGGCACTGAGACTAGGGCAATGAACAGATCAAACTAAGTCCTGTTTTGTTGGAGCTTACTTTCCAGTAGAAGGAGTCAGACAATAAGCAAACAAATTATATGCTTGGTGGTGAAGAGTTCTATGAAGAAGTATGAAGCAGAGTCAAGGTGATCACGAGTGATGGCAGGGTGTGGTTAAGCAAGACCTTTCTGATATGGTGAAATTTAAATAGACCTAAAGAAAGGGAGAGACTGAGCCTTACTTTAAGTTAGTAAGAGGTATGAATTAAATACTTAAGTCCCTATATATAAGAGTTTGGCAGTCAATGTGCATTCATTATTAATTTCTCTAGACAGAAAATTTAGGAGAGAAAGTATGGGACTCATATATCTAGTAAGTACTATACTTAGTAAATGTTAATTAATAGAGATCCTTTTATATTAAGCAGTTATCTATCTTTTCATTCTCATTGATAGTTACTTAAAAAAGAAACTGGTAGGGAAAACACTTAGAATTGTTACATAATTTACTGTCTAGTTATGGATGGCATAAGAAGTAGATACTTTTCAAAGGAAATCACAGGGACCTGATTTCTTCCCTCTGGGGATGTACATGCTAATAACAACTATTTTGATTATCAAACAAAGGGGAAGGCATAAAAGAAGTTTTCACTTCTTCCCATGTGCACAACTAAAACCTTGACAGCATTCACTTTGAGGTGTGAAATACTGAGCGCAAATTCTGCATTTTCAAAATTTCTTTCTCAGGGTACAGAGAAACTGTGTATTAAGTTTTTAGCATAAACCAATATTATAGAATGGTGGGACTCAACACTAGAGGTAATTGGATTGCTTAAAAATCCCTGGTAACTGATAACTTTGGAGAAACTACATGATAATAACAGGCTTCCGAGAAAGGGGAAGATAATAAATTACTAATCAATTTAATTAAAAATGGGCTGATTAGTAGTAATTAAGAAGAAATTTCCCTTTCAATCCATGCTGTCTTTGGAGAAATGGATGCTTTGCCATTATCTTTATAGTAACCGTCAGTTACGACATAAATTAATGCTAATGTTAAATCTTGACAACTTCTGCTTTGGAAGTTCCTACATGATAATTATAACTATAGCTGAAAGAGATGTTATCAGGTTGTCAGGGACTAAATAGTTCCTTCTTTTCCTGTGCAAAAATATTAATTTTACTATAGGATATTTTAAGGACATAAATATTGGAAATATATTGCTTTTATGGAAGAGATTGTATAACCAGGCTTTTATAGTTAAATCCATTTATAAAACACGGTGCAAAGATTCCAATAGAGGTCTTACATATTCTAATGAATAATTGAGTAATTATGGAAAAAACGAATTGAGAGGAGCTATAATTCTTCAAGTTAGACTTCACTTGTTCTAAGGAAAAGATGGAATTGCATTTTTTTAATCCTTTGAATATTAATGAAGAATTGAAAGCATTTAGATTCATTTTCATTTTAAGCATTCATTTATAACAGGTTGCAGTTTTGTGACTTTCATATGTATGTCAGTCTTTTGTTTTTGTAAAACTCTTTTTCCCCCCCAAATATTAGAGCTAATTTTTGAGTAGGAGGTACTTGTTTTTGCAAAGAGTTTAATTGACTAATTGCTGAAAATAAGTAGAAAGACTTGGAAGAATTTACAGAATTAAAAGTTTCCTAACTATTTTCTAGGAGTCATGAAAACTAATAGAAATACAATAAGCCTTTATGTCTCATAGATTGTCAGGTAATTATGACAGGTATATATATGTATATATTTATATCAAGCTGTTTTCAAAATATCTGGTTATGATATAGCTAGTCTTTTATTCTTTAGAATTTCTTTAATATTAAAATGTCATTTTGGTTCTCATCTGGATTAGTTTGATATATAGATAACTTGTATTATTTCCTGAAAATATAGTAATTTTCAAATTGTGTGGGTGTTTTCCTTTTAATTCACATAAAGCAATGAAAGAGTTACTGAAGGATACATCTAAACATCATATCTCTATGGAGAATATGTTTAGGGATCATGTATTCTTTCTTTCTCCACCTGTTGGGAGCCACTTCTTACTGGATCTCATATCGCCCTCTTTCTTGGTTTATTCCCTAATTTCAGTGGAATCCATCATTAAGAGACTTCCTTAGAGAAATTACTTTCAAATCCTTGGATTTTGAAAATGTTCTTATTCTGCCCTCATATTTGATTGATAAATTGGTTGAATGTAATATTTTAGAATGAAGGTTATTTTTCCTCAAATCATTGAAGGCATTGCTCCATTGTCCCCTAGCATTTTGCCAGTGAAAAGTTTGATGCTAATATGATATTTGTTCCTTTTTAGCTGACTGTTTTTTAAAATTAATTAATTAATTTATTTTTGTCTGCGTTGTGTCTTCGTTGCTGCACACAGGTTTTCTTTAGTTGCGTCGAGCAAGGGCTACTCTTCATTGTGGTACGCGGGCTTCTCATTGTGGTGGCTTCTCCTGTTGCAGAGCACAGGCTCTAGGCACGCGGGCTTCAGTAGTTGTGGCACGGGGGCTCAGTAGTTGTGGCGCACGGGCTCAGTTGCTCTGCGGCACGTGAGTTCTTCCCGGACCAGAACTCGAACCTGTGTCCCCTGCATTGGCAGGTGGATTCTTAACCACTGCACCACCAGGGAAGCCCCAGCTGACTTGTTTTTCTTCTCTGTTATCTTTTATGATTGTGTCTTTATGTTTGACATGCTGAAATGTCATAACAGTGCACTGGAAATTGAAGGTTGTTTCCCCTGTATCCCTTCTGCAACTTCCTATTGAGTAGCAGCATATCTCTGTCGTCTTTCTCTTAATGATGGTTTAGGGTGGCATTAATGCAGGTGAAAGCCAGTCACAACATGGCATTCTGGCTGTAGCCATTAGGTCAGGGATGGTTTTGTTAACCTGCATTGTACCAAATAGAATGAAGCCTAAGATGATGGATTGTTGGCAGAAGATAAGGTATTTCTCCTGTGCAGAGGGATGTGTGGATATGAGACCTAGAACTGTTGTGGCTTTTTTTGGGGGGTGGCAGGGAAGAGAATATGCTGTCAAATATGACACACAAAACATGGCAGAGTCAATAGAATTGCAGTGTGAGGATGGCTCTGCAAAATGCTCTTCCATTATTTGTTTGATGATTTACCCCCTTTGACTTTCTTTATTCCCTTTTGCTGGTACCCTCACTGGTCAGACTTTAAATCTCCCAGATTGAATTTTCATGTCTCTTGTCTTTTTTCACATACTTTCCATCTCTGTATCTTTTTGTTGTACATTCTGTGAGGTTTCCACTTTAAATGACCTGCTTTCTTGTTGAAATTTTCTTTTTATTTTAGCAATCATATTTTCAGTAGCCAAGAACTTGTTTATTGGTTGTTCCTTTTTTAATAACAATCTGTTTTTTCTTCTATACATATAACGTCCCTACATCCATTTTAAAATACAGATTAGAGATTTAAACATTATCTTTCATTCCCTAGAATATTCATGTTTTCTTTGGGTTTTTTTTCTCATGTTTCTTTCTCTTTCATGCTGTAGGCTTTTCTTAAATGTCTCGGTTACTTGTTCATATCTAAGCATAAGGCAAGAGGAAAGCTGACTGTGAACGCTTTTCACATTAGAGTTTTTCCAGCCTCACATTTCATCCTTGTTATACCTAGAGTTCAGAATAATGTGGCCTCGTTTGGTTCCTTTCTTGGCTTTCTTCTCTTCCATACAAACAGTAGGTTACAGCTTCCTCTGTTGATTTATCAGTTGTCGTTCCTTATTCTTCTGCTTTCTGACTCAAGAAAACTAAATGAAATTCCTTTTCCATTGGTGTCTCCCCCGTTTTCTTTGTTTTTTGGAGATTATAACTTTGTTTTCATTTTAATGGAATCTCTTGATCCAGAAATATGTCTTAATTTCATTACAATGGAATTCATTTAATATTCTTCCCTAAGTTGAGTATTCAATTTCAGTCTTCCTCTTCTAATCTTTGGTACTTTTCTTCTTTCATGTTCCTTTTTGCATTAGGCATTTTATCTTGGTATTGATGATGTTAGGTTACCTAGTGGACACTTGTAATTTGAATACAACAATAAGTGAATAATGATCTTTTTTCTTTTTTAGATAGAATATTTACTATTGATAGACAGGCTTGTGAAAAACTTATTTTTTAAAACTGGATATTAATTTAAAATTTTTAGAAAACATCAATTGCTACTTTACTCTTTGTATTGGTCAGAACTCTTTTGATTATAAGGAGCAGAAAGTAATGTTCAAGCTAGTTTAAATAAAAAGAGAATTTACTGACAATGACCTAAAGATAAGTTTAGCTTCAAGTAGATTAGAAACAGGATACAAACTATGTGACCAACCCGCCTGCTGGGCTGTTTTTATCTCTTGCCTTTCTTTTCTTTTGATTCTATTCTCAGTCTGGACCCTTGTAGTTAGAAGATGGTTCACAGTTACATTTTCCTACCTAGTAGGAAAAGCTCTAATCTTAAATAGCTAGAGGGAAAATCCACTTATGTTTCATTGTCACTCAGTGGCCTGACATGTATCATCCATGAACGCGTTGTTGTTGGGAGAAAATGATTTCATTTGATTGGACAGGCCTAGATCCTGTGCCATTCGTGGAGCAAGAGACTGAGTCGTGATTGCTATAACCACATCTACTGTGGATCTGTGGGAAGAACAGAACCCACTGTTGGAAGGGTAGGTCTCCAAATATAAAGCAGGCTGTGGCCGGTAGAAGGCTGAACTGTGGCAGAGGGTAAAGAGTAACAAGTTTCCTGAGAATAAATAGGTTCCAACTGCTTACAAACTTGAGAACCATTCTAAATGGTTCTTTTGAGATCTTCCTTTTCTCCCCACCCCTCCCCCCTTCTTTTCTTTCCTCCCTCCCTGTCTTCCTTCCTTCTTGGCTTCTTTCAAAAATAGTTGACCACTGGAGCTACAACAGTAAGCTTATACTCTAGGACCTATATATTCAGTTGCTCATGATTTCTCCCCTCAATATCCTGTAGGCATGGTAAACTCAACAAGTTCAAAACTTATTCATTATCTTTCTGCACAAACTTGCTCCCTTTTCTGTATTTCCCTCTTAGTTGAAAACATCGTCATTTACCCCATCACCTAAGTCTAACCTGGGACCTCACTACTTCCACTTTCTCTCAGTTGCCTCCCACCCCAACCATAACCATTTGATCTACAAGGCCTTTTGATATTACTTCTATGACTTCGGAAGTTGACCCTTTGACTTCATTCCCACCGTAAATGGTTTCTTTATCTATACTGTGCAAGTCTTCTAACTGGCCCACTTGCCTTCAATATTGCCTTGTGCACCCTCCAGCCTTGCTACCACATTGTCATCAGCTGATCTGCATACATACTTAAATAACCCACCCTTAAGATAAAGTCCAAACACATTAGCCTGGCAAAAAAAGACTCTTTAGGAAGAGGCCCTTGCAAGCCTACCTGTCTAATCCTGATCCTGCCATTCCCACACAAGCTTCTGTGTTTGAGTTATAATGAACTAATTAGGTTTCCAGGAGATTGCTTTTTCATATCTGAGTCTTTGCCTATGCTTTTCTACGCCTTTATCTGTTTGTTCTCCTGAAGAATCTCTTGTTGCTTCATACCCTTCTATGGAATAGGCTCTAATTCACCTTCCTGTCTCTTCCTTGGCAGCTTGTCCATACCTCTACTGTGCTTCTTAGGATTTTATCAATACTAGGATTGTTTTTATGATTGTCTCTTGCTAGACTGTGAGGCCCTCAAAGACAACCTCAGTACTCTTCATTTTTATATCTCTAGTGTCCAGCTATGTTCCTGGCATATGGATGACTTTTAAAGGATAGTTGAACAAATTAGTCCAAAATTTAACAAATGATTTTTATATAATAATTTATCTAATGCAGGGGAGCCACAACATTGTTTAAAAATATGATGTAAAACCATTGGCAAATTCATTTTATTTTTGTTTTTTTCATTTAGAAGCTTAAATAGAAGTGAAACTTTTTTTCATCATAGTGAAACTTTTCAAAATAGGGTGTCCTATCAGATTTGGCAGTGTCACCACTAAGTGTACCAAGAATAATTTCCAGCTGCAGAATGTTTTATAAAAATGCTAAGCAGACACTTTTTCAAGTTATTTTTCGTATATATACCTTAGAAAACCTGCTTATTATGGTGGAAAATTACTTTGTGGATCTCTTTTCACTTTGAATCTCAGGGAAAAACCCTAGATAATTGGGTGGCTTGAGGCAAATCCAAAGGGTTTAGAGCAGGAGGCACATATAAGGTGGCCTTAAGATTTTCAGGAAGAACCCATAGAGCTAATTAAACAGGCCCATAGTCCTGTACAGATTGCTTGTGGCTCTTCAACATTGCACAGCTTGCCTCAAGTCCTGTTGGTTCCCAAGATTTTGGACATTAAGCCTAGTCCCTTGGCACAAGAAATGCTTTGCTAGTATTGATTCTGGACTCCAAATAGGAAAACTCTGAATTAGCACAGGCCAGTGTCATTTTGACTCCCAGGTGTGGCTTTATTGAGGCTGTGCCATCTCTGGCCCTTTTAATGGTAAAGTCAACTATGCATGAGAAAGTACATGATGGATGATCTGTCTGGAAATAAAATGTTGGATCATACTCATCAATTATTACAGTTTGTAAACTTATCACAGGTCTAGAGTCTTCATCTATAGATTTCCCCTAAAGCCTGGAAAACATGACTCCTTCATTCTAGCAAAACTATCGTTCTGTCTCCTCAACTTTGAACTTTCTCCACTTAGTATCAATGAATGTGTGTGTATATTACACATGCACTTACATACTCTTTCTTTTTATCTTTTGCCTGATTCATTGCCTCTCTATAAATTTACCAACTGACTAATTTTTATGTCCTTGTATTCCTTTCTTCTACGAATTATAGATTTCTTTCTATCTTACCATCTACTCTATATATTTTAAAGTATGTTGGGTATGTTTGTCTCGTCTTTCAAATTTCTTGCTTTTATGCTTTTCAACCTCTGATGTTTGTGTCCTATTAACTTTTTGGACTATGCTACTATTTATTTTTTAAGAAACCTTTTGTTAATGTCTACTTCTGGAGTTGTGTTGTCTAAGATGCTACATGTATGTTTCTGTCCTACAGTCTATTATTTCATTTCTAGACCTGTTGTTTACCACGTCTTTGTTATGTTCACTATTAAATGACTGAGAACACATTACAAAGATTTATAAGTATAAATTACTTTATTCCTATATTGTTATCTTTACATTTTTTGTTACATAGGACTTTATTGGTGGTCACACAATAATATGATAGGTCTTGAACTGAACTTTTTATGTCAACTTTCCCTTTTAAGTAAGGAATGTCTTCATTCAGCAAGTTTGTAGTGCCTTAATCATAAAGTAGCCATAAAATCAATGATAATATCAATAAATATTTAGAGCTTATCTTTTTTATTGGTAAGAAATGATTTAATAGGGGCTTGTTCTGTGACATGTGAAAAAATTGAGTGAATTAAAGGGATGTGTTAGTTGACCTTGACTTTTCCTGTTAACTTTAACCTATACTACTACCATTTAGAGACTTTTATGTCTTTCATTTTGCAAACATTAATTGGATGCTTATAATGTACCACTACTGTAGAGTAAAGAAATGTACAAGATATAGTCTCTGCCTTCACAGAGCCTAATGAGGTAAGACACATACACAAAGAAACTAATATAATGTAGAGTTGCCATTAGAGTGTGCATTTAATAGGCTTGGGGATTCAGAGGAGAAAAAAGTCCCGTGTTGGGGAATCAGGAGAGGTTTTACAGGGGAAGTTACATTTGATATCCTTAAAGGTTGTTTCAATTTTGACAAAGGCAGGCATGGAAAATGACCAAGAGAATGTTGCAAGTTTAGGGCATAGTTTAGCCACAGTCATGGAAGCAGGAAATCATGAGATATATTAGGCTAGAGCCTAGCTCTTGGCTAGAGCTCAAGAGTTCAAGGAGTAGTGGGAAATAAGTCTGAAAAGGTAGGTTGAAGCCACAAAAAAGACTGTCTTAAATTTTAGACCAAGTTCAGGCAGTGAAGAGTCCCTAAGGCAGTATTTTCCAAACTCAGTTTAGTGGTCACATTTTTTTCCTTTAAATGAAAGAGGCTAGAATAAAATAGAAAACATCAAAATGAAGTGTATGTAGTAAGATTAATTATTATTTTGGGAAACATGCACGCGCGTGTGTGTGCATGCTAGGCTGTTAACATTACATGTATATATGTGTTTCTTACTGTTAAACAAATTGTCACGGTCAAACAAGTTTGAAAACCACTACCTTGAAGGATTTTGCAAAAGAAATGACATAGAATTATATGGTTGAAGGTCATTAGCGTGAACCACTAATAATGTAAGAAATGGATTAGGGAAATGGAATTCTGGAGATGAGGAGTTCAAATTGAAAACTGAGATACTCGGCTAGCTGAAAGGTTCTGAGGACCTGAACTGGGGGAGTACCAGTGGGAAAGTTGAAGAGGACATTGAAGAGGTGGATTAATAGGGCTTGATGGTAATATTTAAATAAAAAGTGACAAGGAGTCTGTGTAAGGTACCTTGTAAACTGACAGTTCCATGGCTAATCTACTCAGCTTTCACTGGGCACTGTTGATAATGAAATGAATTACAATAGCTATCTATTACAAATATTGTGATCCTCAATTTTGCAGCACCCTATCTTTGTCATCTCTTTAATCTGGTATAGGATGGTATAGAAGGTGCTTCATATCAATCTGGGTTCATTTAATCAAGATTAACTCTTAATAAATGTTTGTCTTAATGGTCCTTTTACATTTTCTTCATAGGGTTGTATGTAGTACACGTCAGCTAAAATAGTCCATCATATTTCTTGACTCTAAATAAAAGCACCTACAGGGAAGTACAATGTATGATATTAATGCTTTTAACATAATAGTCATACATGTAGGTGGGATTCAAATTACCATGGTCTTTCTCCACTCTCTCACACTCTATAACGTATCCTGCAAACTCCTGCCAGGTTAGTCTTTCTAGAGTGTAGATCCAGTCACATTTGTCTCCTCATCAAAAACCTTTGCTGTTTACCATTGACCCCCTAGGTGCTCTGCAATATGACTTCATCTTATCTTTCATATTTTCCCAGTATTCCCCCACATAGAACCTGTGTTCCACCTGCACTAGACTATTGTCAGAACTCATTCTTCCCCATATAGTCCTTGTCTTTCCTGCTGAGTGCTATGTTTTATTCAGTTTCCTGAATAAATTCAGGAATTTCCTCTCCAATTCCTTCTTTAACATGGCATCTCCTTCTTGATGTCGTCCTTGATATGCCCCCACTGAATGTAATATCTTCTTCTCTGGACCTTTCATGTAACATTGTATTTCTCTTATAGTACTTAATTTATCTTGATATCCAGAGCTACTGGCTCTGTTTTGTTGTATAATTTGTTTTTGTTGTGGGTTTTTGTTTAAAGGTTATAATTACTTCAAGGGGCAAGGATTGTATTTCATTCTTTTTTATTTCTTACGGACTATACAGGCATTGTGTTCAACTGTTCTCCTCTGGAATTCAGTTTTTCCATCTGTAAAATTTGGATATATCTTCCTTTTATCCTTTTTATCTGTTTTGAGAATAAATGAGAAAATATATGAGAGCCTCTTTAAGTTTCTAGAAAAAAAGATGCTGTATAAGTTAGTTTTTTTTAAAGCCTGTCAACTTCATGTCAGTCTCAGATTTTCTTTCTCCTTTATTCCCTAGCTTCCAAAATAATCCAGTACAGCTAAATAAAGTCAATTTTTTCATCGCATACAAATTTCCATTAGTATATTAATATTAAGTAGTAGCTGCAAGTTGGCATGGAGATGAGTGTAATTCCTCTTGACTTTATTAGTACATTAATGCAGAGAAGAAAAAGAATGGTAATCGTTCAAATTGTGAAAGAGGTTTTAATGGGGGCAAATTTATATTATATATTGGATTGAATTTATTCTACTACATTTGTTGCCTTAATTTTTGGCCCTCTGAGTCTTTTTTAGACTCTTTCAGCCAGATAGTTCAACCTTCCAAGAGATGTGTGGAAATAATGTTTTCTGTCTAGTTTCCTATATGAGTAAACTGAGACATGGATTGTTTCAAAAGAAGATAAAGAAGTGAACCCAAAGATGACAAAGGTTCTTATTAATAGATGCTTTTTTTTCCATTAAAAATTATTTTGGCATGTTCTTTTAGGATTAAACTATGCTTATTTTTAAAATCAAAGCAGTATATTTGCTATTAACTCATTTGTAAAAAGCCTTAAGCAAGGACTTTCATGGAGGGTTAATGAACTAAATATAGAGAATTTTGACTTTTGAAATAGTATGTAAAGAATTAACAGATTTAAAAAATGGCCCTTAGAATGTCCAGAGGCAGTAAAATGGGACAATTATGTACACTCCTGTATGTAAGAGCAATTTACCTTTCAATGCCAGCAGAATTTTCCTACCCTTATTCATAGAATCTATGATGCTGAGGCATGTGGTCACTTTGCGTACTTGCACAGAGTAGGTGCTGAATGAGCAGTTGTTAAATTAGACTTACTAGTCTGAGTCTATCTAACCTTCACAAAATTTAGCTAATATTGATCCCTATGGATTTCTATAAAAATAGAGACAAATCAGAAGAGGCAGAACTATTTATCAGACATTTATTTTCTCTTCCTTGTGCAAAATACTTTGCTGCCTACTATAAGATTAGTTCTAGAGCCATTGACGTGGTCTGTGGTCTCTCTTAAAACCAGTTCCCTTGTGAATTCTTTCCTACATACTAATTTTGCAAGGTGGTGAGGAGAGGAGGAAGAATCATCATCACTTTGTACATAACCCGTGGTCTTCCCTTTTGAGCCTTTCACAATTTCCCTCCTCTAATGATTTTTATTGGTTTCACAGTCATTTTTGTGACTTCTTAACCCTCACGCAAGTTGTACTGATTTTGAGTGGTCATATAACCTGGGCTTGATCACAGAAAGCTAGTAAGAATCAGGCTAGTGGACTTCAGTGCAAGATAACTTGATACTTTAAGACATGATTTCTTAATTTAGAGGGGAGAGGTGTTTTTGAACCCTGAAATTTTGTGCAAATTTTTTGTGAATGTAAATTTTTCTGGGGAGAGGTCCAAATTTTTATCATAGACTCACAGTGATCTGTTCTTTTCAAAAGTTTAAGAACTACTATTTTAACCATCAATTTCAGAAAGCCTTGTAGCCTAGGGGTACACATGACTACTCAGGTTAGGAATCTATTGTCCACTGAGCTATTTGCTATGAGATCAGAGGGAGCTTCTGTGGCTTCCAAAGAATGAAGAGGAAAGTACTATGGAGGTAGCATCTGAGAGCAGATGGGGATGTCAGGCATTTCTCAAGAAAAATATTAAGATCTCAAAAATAATAGAGTGAAAAGTAGCATCTTATAATTTCAGGTAGGAAATGATGACCAGAGAAGGGCCAACAGGCTTGGACCTTGTGTGTGTTCTGGATGGTCCTTAATAAGCCTTTGGATTTTATGTTCTAAGAGAAAAGGATAGGGATACAAAAAGCAGTGTTCCTGATTTTCTCAAATGTAGCTTTCTCTTTTTGAATTTCTGTTGTGTTTAGTTACTCTTTTGGGTTGTTATTACATTATGCCTTGTTTTACATCATTATTTGCATATGTATTATATCTTCCTTGTCAGTTTATAGCCTCTTGAAGGCACAACTTTGTGTTTTTCAACTTTGGATACTCTGCAGTGTTCATCATGGTGCCTTGTCCATAAGAGGTGTGCAGAATTTGTCATTGTGTATTTGCCCTAGGGATGCTGTTGAAGATTTTCACCATATTACATGTTCAACTTTATAACGATCCAAGGGTGAAATTTCTCTCAGGCCTTAGTCTTTATAGTGGTTTGCCTTACTATAACTATTAAGACGGTTTTTATTGTATGAACACTAAATCACACAACTCATTTTAGTTTCCTCTTTATATTGATTGTTAGAAAGCCCAGAGCCATGTGATTTTTTTTCAATTATTTTTGTCTTATTGTAATTATAGTTGCTATTGTTCATGTAGCACTACCTGCCAGGCACTGTTCTAATCTCTACACATTATATTCTAATTTATCCTTACCTCAACCCTGGTTTATTATCCCTGTGTTACAGATATGTCATTGAGGTACAGAGGTTAAATAACTTGTCCAAGGTTACACAGCTAGAAAGTAGAACATGTACTTTTAATCACTGTGTTCTCCTGTCTCCCAGCATTACATATGTGTTAATTCATGCAGATATTACCATATAACAATACATATATAATACATATATAGACCAATAAGGCATGTGTGAATTAGCAGTGAGACAGAGGGGCAGGTATGTGGTTTGATAAGGGGAGGTGGAGTTACTATGTCTTGGATTAAAATGATCTATCATCTGCGATCTCATCTCATTTCAAAGCTCTCAGAATAGTTTTAGATTATTGCTACTCAGAGTATGGTCTAGGGGCTGGTGCTAGTCCAAGAAGTGTTTGCTGTTGGCGCAAGGTCAGCTATTTATAGAAATTGAAGATAAGTATTTAGAAACTTTTATAGTAATTTGAGAATAATTTTATATTTGTTGAATCTAATAATAAAAATTTGGCCTTGTGTTTTTTATCTTTTTAATTTTTTCTTTTGTAATTCATTTTAATTGTATTTTACAAAAGTGTTGGTCTTTGTAGGTTTGGAAATCTTTTTTAAAAAAGTGGTCCTTAACTTTTTTTGAGAAGCACTGGTTTAGGTAACAGCTTTTCAAGTTTTTAGGCTGTTTGAAAAAGAAAAGACATGATCTGTAGCTTGAAATTACATTCTAATCTAAACCTGGTTCTGAAGATGAATTAGGAATTGGTATATTTGGCTGCATTGTCAGTTTCTTGATTCTATGAGAAAAGGCCCTAAATTGAATGGACTTTTTAGGGAAGGAGGGCAGTTTTCATTTTTTTTCTTATATTTAGTACTTTTCTCAAGAAAGACACATTTTATTGATTACTTGATCCAGGATAATAGCATGAGGAACTTGTCTATCATTTATAGTTACAGCCTCCTTCCTTGACTTATCAAAGTAGCTAATAAGGTACTTCAAAGTTTTTTGTATTCAAATTTTTTCCTGGAATAACGGAAAAGCAAAAAGATAACAACAGCAACAGAACATTGCTGATGATGCCACCTTGGTGTGATAGCTTCTGCATTTATGGAAAGCAAAGATAGCTTCATTGAAATAATATTTGCAAAACCAGTTCAGTTTTTATTTTTTTGAATTTTATTCTATTTTTATACAGCAGGTTCTTACTAGTTATCTGTTAAACCAGTTCAGTTTTTAATTTTTCTTTTTCTTTTTAGGTGGGTTGGGAAGTCTTCTTCTATAATATAATATGTTGTAAAATAACTACGTGTTCAGTTACCAATCCTAATAGGGTGTTTTAGTGTCCATACAATTGCCGTCTTGTCTTTAAAATAATCTCTTTTTGGTGATCCCGTAAAGTAGCATTTGATGAGTTCTTTTCATCACTTTTTCTTGGGATGTTTAAAAGCTGGTCTGCAAATAGAGAAATGGGCTAAGGATATGAACAGGCATTTCACAGAGAAAGAAATTCTAATAGCCAAAAAATGTTCAACCTCACTAACTCAAAAATGCAGCTATCACTTGGGCAGGATTAAGAAATGATACTGGTTTTGGAGAAGTGAGTACTTTTATGTGCTGCCAACAGCCCTAGAAATTGGTTCAGCCTTTCTGAGGGTAATTTGGCAGAACTCATCAGACAACAAAAAATACACTGTCTCTTTATCCAGCCCTTCCACTTTGGGGGATATATTCTAAGGAAATAAAGTTGTACTGAAAGATTTAGAAATGACTGGCAAACTAAATTATGGTGTATCCATACAGTGGATACTGAAGTTGCAGAAATATATCTATATATATATTATTAGGAGAAGGAAATGGAGTACCAAATACTCTGTATGGTATAATTACATTTTTGTAAAAGTATTTGTACAAATATATGCATAGAAAAAGATCTGAAGGATAAATTTTTAAGTCTGTATATGGAAAGTATTAAGAGCATTGGTGTAATTTTTGCACGTTGGAATTTTTGATTCTTTCCTCTAATGAGCATGCATTGCTTTTGAAGCTTCTTTGTTGAAGATTTGGCTTCCATCTTAAAATGCACAGAATGGTATAGGAGTCAGGGAAACCTGATAATCAACAGGATGTTGCCATTCCCCAGGTCCTTTACTGAAGCTTCATCAGGAGCCTGTTTTTCTTTTCTTTTTAGAGCTGGTTCTTGAAAGCTGTGTTTGAGGGGTTTGTTTGTTTGTTTTTTTGTTTGTTTTTTCCTTCTGTGACAAATGCCTATCATTTTCTAAACAAGAAAGCCAATGTCCCACTTAGGTGTGTGGGGTTCTTTTCATTCACTTGCAGCCCTGCTGTGTTAATACTGAATAGGCAGAGACAGCCTGACTGGTGGTGAAAGATGGTGAGCCAGCCTCAGGGCTTTTTCTGGTCAGCCCTAAACCTCTGATTACCAGGTTTTCCTAATTTCCCATTTCCAGGGCATCAGTAGAGTGACCTTGCTTGCTGAATATGACGCTCTGAATCCCAAAGATTTTCACATGCATTTGGAAGTGGGCAGCCAGGCGATTGTTTACAGGACTCTGAATGAACTGTGCGCTCACAGCAAGTTTGATAAACACACCATTTCCTCCTTTTATCAGCGAGATTGCAGAATGTGAAGTATGAGTTTCCAGTTTTACTCATTCTCCTCAACCTTTTCCTGTTTAAAAACTTAGACATACTAATTGGATGCTGATCTGTCCCTGTTTTTTATTTTGCTTACTGGTAGTTGACGGCTTATTCCACTACTTACCTAGGCAAGGTTTGGCAGTCCTTCAAAAATAAACTTTCCATGTATTCAACTTAAAGGAGATTCATCCCAAGGAATGTAATGTGAGCCCTAATTAACAGTAACGACTGCTAATCACTTTGCTTTTTATACTCCTTTAGGAGCACTGCTATTATCCAGTGTAGTTAAGTAAAATGCTTGTATATGAATCAACAATGCTGCATCCTTTTAGCAGCTATTGCTCACAGTCAAGCGTTGCATAAATTAGAGTTAACCGAAGTTGATTTTAGTATGCTACATTTCTTTTTATAATAGGAAACTAAAATATCTACTTAAATATCCTGAATATTAAAGACATAACCTGTTTTTCTTTCTTTCTTTCTTTCTTTCTTTCTTTCTTTCTTTCTTTCTTTCTTTCTTTCTTTCTTCAATTATCCTTATGGTAGATGAAGAACAATATTGCAAATAAATTTTCTCATAGTTCACGACATTTCTCTTAGATTTCTTTGAAATTGCGTGTGACATACTCTTCATAGTCACAGCAGCACTTTGTTTCTGCTGTATGCATTTTATCAGATCAGTGAAAAGCAATAGGCTTATGTTTAATTTTTCTGGTTTTATGCATTTACTTCCTAGAGGATCTTACAGTTTCTTTAAATTACATGGCCCATTTATATAAACTTGGTTTATAGGATTGCGCATTCAATGTTCATTAAAAGAGGTTGTTTTATCATGTTTAGTGTATTATTAGACTATTATAAAAACTTTCTGTTTATTTACATGCACTCAATATACCTACAAACTGCCTTGCCTCAGGAGGATACTAAGCAAAACTCATAAATTAATAATTTAAGGGAGCAATACTCAAGTAGCATTTTGGTTAAGTTAATAAGTTAAAGCCTTAGAGTCAGTGCTGGCCACTTCAACAATGCTTTACTTTTGACTTTTATTGGCTGAAAATAACTTGTTAAACTGGGGCTTTTGTAATAAAATGAAATCTACATACCAGCTGAAACCCCTTCCCCTCTTTTTGATTTATGAGTAGGTTGACATATTATTGAAGAATTTTTAACACTTTCACAGTTCTGCACTTTGATTTCAGAGAACGTGCTAATCTCTCTGGAAGTTTGAGAGTGACAAAATGAATTGTATACTGTTTTTCTAGGGAATTTGGGAGTCTTTATTAGAGGCCTTAGTTTTATTTTATTTATTTATTTATTTTTTGAGCCGCTCTGTGCAGCTTGTGGGATCTTAGTTCCCTGACCAGGGATTGAACCCAGGCCCTTGGCTTCGGCAGTAGAAAGCACAGAGTCCTAACCACTGTACTGCCAGGGAATTCCCAAGGCCTTAGTTTTATGATGGTACCTTTATTAATGTTGATTCGTCTAACGTCTAATGTGGTGTTATGATTTGATATATATTAATGCATTTCTCATTTTACATATTATCTCTAGTAGTCTGGTCATGATGTTTTAATTCTTATAGCTATATAGTGTTTCAGCAATTCAGGACATTATTTTTAAATTACCAAAATAAATAATTTAATTTTCCTTTCCCATTTATATTATTTGTGTCAAAAATTTTAATTTTTGGTGAATAAACAAGTGGAAAAAACTTAAGTGGTAGGGTAATAAGAATCTTTGTTATTTTATATACTAGCCTCATTGTAATACATTGCAAACATATATATTAAAAAAGATCTTTGGCACTGTACTTAATCGAATTTAGTTGCAAAGAATTGTAACAGGGAATGATGTGAGAGGACAGAAAATACATGGAAAGCTTGAATGCTATCTGTATGTAATTATACGATTAGTGAATATTGTTGTATATAACTTATTTCTTTTATATCCCCGAACTGTTGCACAATAGCATAAAGTTCACATCTCTGAAGAAAAACTTGTTTTTTCTATTTTGCTTTGAGTTTGAGTTTTTACATGTAATAGAATTTCGTTTAAAAATGGTGAGGATTTCAATTTTGATCCTTTTTTTGTTTTGTTTTTTTGCAGTTTGTTTACTTTCATGTGAGGGTGATGGATCTGTAGCTGTCATTTTTCCCAAAGAGGGGACAAATGGAATTGGCCTTTTAGACAAAAGTATGCAAACAGACTGCATTCTTTCTGTTGATAGAATTATGGAAGGATTGCATGAGGTGCCACATTCGTTTTCCTATTGATTGTGAAGAGGATTTTGCAATGGGGTGCTGTTTCCATTGGATAAGGAGGTGCTATGATTAGTTACCTTTCTCATGAAAGCACTACAAAGGGAAATGCAAAATGTGTGCAATGCGGTGTTCTCAAATTGACAGTTGTTTTTGTTAAGTTTTTTGCCCCATTGAAGTTCAGCCTATTTTAGAAAAACATACATTTTGGGTTTTTTCCCTTTATTAGGCTTAGTAGATTACCATGCATTTGACTCTTTAAAGAAATTACACATTCTAGACGTTTTTCTCAGCTTCTATTGTAAAGCTTCAAAGCTAATGCAACAGTGCCCTCTATAGTCTTTTAGTGAACAGTAGATAAATGTAGATGATTTGGAATATTCAGGTAAGAAGCAGGATATTTAAATTTAAGTTTTGTTCAGACAAGAGACTCCTTTTTCCTAAGCAGACATTCTTGTTTTTCACTAGCGGCTTTACTTTAAACAAAGGGAACAAAAGACCATTCTGAGTTTTCATTTAGAATTATTGGCTACCTCTTGTTATCCAGTGGTAAATCTCAATTTTATCAGACATTCATCAGAGTAATTTGAGATAGAAGGAATCTTACAAGCTTTACTGTCTCTTCATGAAATATCTTTTTGAAGTTGAGTTCCAATAGGAGTATTTCAAAAAATAATTTAGTTCCTTTGTACTCATTTCTTCTATTTAATTAGAGCCTGAGTGGGCTGCCTAGAACTTAACTTTTACTTGTTCCTGAATTGGGTAACCCAGGCTTTATACATGACATTATTTAAATTCAAACTAAGGGAGTTACACAATGACTAAAGTATTTGTCATTAATTACCATTGATTTAAATTTTAGATTTTCCTTTCTCTTTTTTGGTAACCTATTTGATCATATATGTCGATAGCTAAATTTTTCATTGTAAAACAACTTTATGTACAGCTGTTAAATGATAGTAATAGAAGGCATCATATTTAGCTGTGATTAGAAGAGAAAAATTTCAAGTGCTAAGTTTATTTTGCTTCTGAAAGTATTTTAATAAAAAAAACATGGGCCCAAATCCTAGCTTCTCCTTGTATTCACTATGTAATATTGAACACATTTCTTAACCTCTGAGCCTGCTTTCTCATCTGTCAAACGGGAGTGAAAATAGCTTATCTTTTGAGGTTTTGTAAGGGATGAGAGATAATGTGTATTAATTGGCCAAGTCATTATAGATGCTCACATGGTAACTTCAGTCCAAAAATCAGTGTGAAGGTAAGTGGTATTGTTTTACATGGGGAAGTTTTAATATAAATCTAGAACACATTTAATGCACTATAGATTTCTTTAAAAATTCTGATCTCATAACTTCTGATGATTTATGTGAATATGAAAGCTGGCATGGCATTCCTTGGTAATGTGGACTGACAAAGTGAGATGGTGCATTAACTTTCAATTCCCTGCAGACCTCATCCCCAAACTTCTTAAAAAGGCCATGTTTATTAACTTTACTTTAGTAGACATTTACCCACAAACCAATAGTTGGCAACATGTGAAACTGATAATAAATGAAACTCAAAAAAAGGGGAGTCTTTTATTTTTTTCCCTCAGTATATCTGGGAACAGTTAGGATACTTTTCATTTACCTGTGTTCTTAGAGGTAGTCTAGAGCCCTTATTCTACTTTCTAGGTAAGCGGCTTTTGCTTTCTTCACCTGGCTGCAAAAAAGACATGTGTAAAAATAGATGAAGGTGGAACTTTTCTGGTCGAAGTGGACTTGGGTCACTAAAGACCCTCCCCTTCAAAGGAGCAAAGTTTAAAAATCACTTGGTACTGTACTGTAAATGTATATGTGTGTACACACACACACACACACACACACACACCCTCTTTTGTGCAAAGGCTTTGTTCTACTTTGGTTTGAATACAAAGCACTTAATTCTTTACCTGGCACATAAAAGATGCTCAATTAATGTGTGCTGACTACAAAATTTTTTTAACATCAGGGCTTTTTTATTGATATGTAAGATTCGAGATATCATATGTATTAAAATTCACAATTTAATGCAGTGACGTTATATTACAGTAACTGTTTCTCTGTGAACCATTTAAAACAAGCACACCTTCAGAGTAATTCATATACTTATTCTTTAAAGTCAAATTGTTCTAACTACAAATAATAATGGGAAATGAAGTTTTAAAAATTCAGAACTTGTCTTCAAAACGTAAAAGCTGCTTTATTCCACAGTGATGGATTTAGCTAAATATTCAGGCATTTCACATAACCCGATGATAAACATAATCTTTCTCTAAGAACTACTGAATTGAATTTTCTCAACATTCTGTAAAGCATTGTTTTTCTTGTAAGGTTCTTACTGTGCTTCATATTGATTTTGAATAACCTTGAATTTAATATTATAATAAAGCACATATTGTTTTTAGTATATCACTTGGGTTAACATTGAGAACTGCAAAAGCATCTTTTTAAATCATTTTAAAGAAGCAACCAATGTTTAAGCCTTTACATTGAAAATGAACAAGCTCTTAATAAACCAAATATGGTAGTTCTTTTTAAAATAATGGCCAGTTGCAGTAGGAAACATGTTTAAAATTAAATTCTGGTTTACAAGACTGACAAGATGCTGTCTACCAAAAAAAACTAATAAGGTATTTTTTCTTTGCAATGGAAGTACCAAATTAGGAATTCGCTTAATTAAAATAGTGATAAATGTAGATTACATTACTGAAGACAGTGAAATACAGCTGCTCTGTCTAGTTAGAGCCTGCATGATTTACCCAGACTGTACAAAGAAGCAATGGAGCAGCCACTGCAGACTGTTAGAGGAAATGTCCTGTTTATTCTACATACATGTCTTTTTTTAATTAAAATGTCAGTGATAATTTTATAGCAGTCCTCTAAAAAAAAAAATCCTTCTTTAAATTTCTTCAAGGTGGTAGAATGTGAGACAAGACCATTACCACTGCTGAATGAAACCTGAGAAAAAAATAGCATTTTATTATTATTTTACTAATTCAGTTTTCTTTATTATAAGTTGATATTGAAATATGTGCTGAAATTTTTTTATTGTGAATCTTGCATGAGAGAAATGTGGCAAAAATCTTTGAATATACATTTTATTTAAAAATCTTTTGGAGCTACAAGCAAGGTTTGGGTGGAGCCATAAGTTGTACTGCTTACAAAAAAAGAAGTGTGTATGTATACTGTGGAATTCTCAAGGTGGGTATATCAGGATTAGCTGGGTGGTATTTCCTCCTCAGCTCCATCACTGGGTTGTGATGGGGAATAATATGTTGTCAGTGTTTGGAGACCAAAAATAGGTTGATAGCCCTTGTTACACTGTATATTTTCACCTTTTACTTTAATTATGACCAATGATATCTTCATAATTACATATAGTTCAGAAAACCAAGGTTTTATGTAACAAGAAATGTTGGGGATTTCTTTGTTTCCAAGGGCTGAGTGGGGACTCTGGAGTCAGACTTGTCTGTGTTCCAGGCTCTACCACATGCTAGCTGTATGACCTTGGTTTAGTTAATTTCTCTAGCTTTCACATTTATAAAGTGGGGCCTTCACATTTGTAAAGTAGGGCTAGTGATAGTACCTACATCATAGGATTGAGCATTAATGGGACAGTAAAATAGATCATAAAGGAAGCCTCAATAAATGTTAACTATTACATTATTATCATTATTATTATTATTATTTTTAGTCACTAAGTATTATGCTTCTTTTGCATTAGAGCGGTAGAGCATTGCTCATAGTTAACTAACTTAAGATCATTGTTATCTGTCCTGGTTTATCTGTTGATCTGGTCCTTAGAGCAGTTAACCATGCTCTTCTGTGTCTTCAGGCATAGTGTGGTAGAAATTCTGCTACTCCTTATTTCGTCTTTAATTGTCTTTGTGCTTCAGATATCAGTTTCTTTGACGTTGGTGAATATGATGTCAAAGCTTATGCATTTCACTATGTGTGTTTTTGACTTTGCTTTAGCTTGATATTGCTGGAATTAATTGAATATTTTCCAGGGTTCAGTTTTTCTAAAGGGTCTTGCAGTTGCCACCTACTAAAATCTTATTAACCGGAAAAGCTTTGTAGACAGAAAATGGTCACATCAGTAGAATTTGAAAAGTTTATATGAGAAAACAATGTGAGGAGGAATTCTTCACATGATTTTATTCTGTATGCTTTTTTCTTTGAGCTTCAGTAAGGTGATAAATGCAAGAGGTGCAAAGATAGGAAGTCACATACTATATAACCATTATTCATAATGTTTACACATGCTCTGTGAGTTGTAGAACATTAACATACGTTTATTTTTTCTCTTGTTTTTTTTTCTAGGTTTTTTTTTTCTAGTTGCTAGAGATGTAGATGATTTAAGGCATAGTGCCTGTCTCAAGGACTTAGCACTTTGAGTTTTAAGGGAAAAAGTTACTGCTATGTATTCATCAGAATTATTATTTGTGATGAAATCTTTGCTCTTTTAAAAATATTCCATGTTTCTTGTAGTGTACCTTTGTTGCATGAGTTTGCATTCATCCTTCCTTGTCTGGCCATTGTCACTGAGTTTCTCCTAAGAGTCCTGTGGTCTTTAAGGCTCAGTATTGCTCCATCTAAGCCTGTTTGTGGATTATACTTACGAATCTTGATTTAGCTTATAATTTTGATTAATACCTTCAAATAACTTAGTAGTTTATTTTTAACCAATTTAGTCTTAGAGTCTCTAAGCTTCTTCCTTGTCCTGGTCCTCCACAATGGAGAGTGGATAATTACATGTTAACAGTTTTTCAGTGCTTCCACCACAGTACTAGTTTTGCCAAAGTGAAGTGTGATTTTGTTCTAAATTAGGTCAGACTTCCAATTCAGTGTATCCTGAGGTCATTAATTAGACACTTCTTACTGTTTTAAATTAGTTGCTTTGGAAAGCCAGAAACCACCTCTCCGCTTTATTTATGGAAGCATCATCATATTAATTTCAGATATTCTTTAGGGTTGTCATAGACTAGTTTCTATCAAAGAGTAGGTAATTTATACATTAATTTTAGGTTAATATCAAAGGGCCTTGTTTTCAGGTGGAGTTCTCGAACCTTTATGCTCAGGTAGAAATTTTGTCTTCAGCTTTGAGTAGCTTGATTTCTCCTTCATGCTATTGAGCATATATAGTTTCTTCTCAGACTGTCATTTGTGTATATTTTAGACAAAACAGTGATGTATAATAGGTAAAACTAATCTAGTTTGTGAAGATTTCACAGAGTTATAAGATGCCAAACTTATGTTGATGCTTTCTGTATACTTTATGGTTATTTGATAATTACTGATTCCCTACTGTGTATAAAATCAGTGCATTCACTGAATTCCCTGTTTTATATAATGGATTTAGTGTGACTACTCTTTACTCCATGTTTTTATTGATTTGGAATCAACAGATCAATCAAGCAATCTGAAATGAAAATGATTATGAAGCATTTACAGTCAAGAAAAGTTTAAGGGAAAACACAGTAAGTTATAGCTTACTGTTACTAATTAACATAGTAGCTAAAATATTGTTTTATAAAAGACATAGCTTGTGGATTGTACACATTTCAGTATATAATTTTTATCACCTGGACAGTTTAAAGTTGTGTTTTAACTGTGTTTTGTAAAAGAAATGAAAACAGCAGTCTTTGTATCTGTCAACTTCATAGAAAACAAAATGAGGTTCTAGAAATTTGTTTTGTTATTATTTAATAGTAACTAGTTTCTTTCCTTGTATTCAGTCCAAGACTTGGAATAAACATTCTAAAACTAAGTGTTATTATAATTTATTTTCTTAACTTATTTACTTAAACTATTTGGTACTTTTGTAGAGTAAAAAATCACATTGGCATTGATGATATATATCCCCTTTGCTTTCTTTGTCCAATTATTAGATTCTAATAGATCTGACTTTTCTACATTCTTTTTTTCTGTTTTTTTTTGTTTTTTTGCTTAACTGTTTCATCTGTCTTTTACCTCTCATGTAGTCAGAAGAAAGAGCTTCTTTTTTTCTGACGCTAGGTTTTTGGTACTCCTCTTGCAGACACACACACAATTTCTTTATTCAGTGGAATAGCTTCAGTGTAACCTTGCAGTATCCTCACCCTTGTTCTTCATACCTTGTCCTTTATCTAAATTATTACTTAATTTTCTTTGATACTTAAAACAATTGATTCTTAAAGAAAATATATAAAAGTATAAGAAAAGATCTTGCTCAAAATTCAGTCATTCAGAGTTAGCATTTTGACATATTTTCCACACCCATATATTTAACACACATACATAGATATACACACACACTTTGTGTGTATAACTTTATACACTGATTTTTTTTAGCTTAAAATATCAGTTTTTCATGTCACTAAAACGTCTTTATGAATATAATTTAATGGCTACTTAATATTCCATCATGTGGCTGTATAATAATTTCCTTAATGATTCCCTAATTTTGTAAATTAGGTTGAATCTAATTTTTACTATAAATAATAGCACTTTGATGTGGGTACATCAATTATTGTCTACATTAAAAAAAATTAATTCCTTAGGATAGATTTTCAGACAAATCTATCCTAAGGAATTAATGGATCAAAGTGTATGATGATTTCTGAAGCCATTGATATATATTGCCTAGTTGACTTCCATAAATAATAAACCTGTTTATGCAAATATTATTTATATTTGAAAATTTTAAGTCTTTATTTAATAAGTATCTGAAACCTCAACTTGGAATCCTGTTTTTACAGTTCCTGGCATTTGGTGAATACAAGCTGGGAGTAGCATTCTGCCCATCTTTGACTGCATTTTTTTCTTTGAGCAAAACCAGAGATATGTATTAGGGAAGCTCAGTCATGAAATGCAAGATATAGGGTGATTTTTTTTTCCCCTATTATTGTGAGAAGTGAGTCTCCAGTGATTTAATGGAGCTACATTCCATAGATGGTCAGCTGCAAAGTGAGCTGAATCTTACTACACTGTATACTATTAATGTGCCATGTGGATGAATACAGATACAGATATGTATACAGATATATATATATACACACATATATATTATTTTTTAAACAGGTATAATATAACATTAATTATAATTCATTTTTCTCCAGTAAGTTCTGTTTTCTGATTAACCATTATGTTCTCCTGGATATCAACTGGTATATTTTCTATTGGTATCATTAAGTTTGGCAGTATTTATAAATGATTTCTAATTTTCTCTCGTTAAATAAATGATAAAATATTGGATTAATCATGGTAGATTAATCGTTTTAGGTGTGTATATATATATATTTAAAAGTCAAATGTAACATTTTAGGTAAACTTCACACTCTGCAAATTATTACTGCAGGTTT
This sequence comes from Tursiops truncatus, assembly GCF_011762595.2. NCBI lineage: Eukaryota > Metazoa > Chordata > Mammalia > Artiodactyla > Delphinidae > Tursiops > Tursiops truncatus. The sequence continues at coordinate 78,767,135 of NC_047035.1, read as the reverse complement.
AAGCCATTACTTTATGTCCAATAGAAAATATCTGTTTCTCTTTTTTTTTGAGCTTGTGTTATTAATGTTAGCTATTTTATGATGTCATTAAGAACAATCAAAACTATAGTGCTACTATTTTGAATTTAGTTTCTTAGTATAGTAATAACAACAGTAAGAATAGTACGTTCATTTGTAAGAATAAAACAAACAATGTTTATTTTATGGTAACTATTTCTAAATGATTATTTAGACTTTGGAAAAAGAATATTAAATCACCTTTTTAGTGTTTTAATTACCTTGTGCTGTTGGTCTCTTTACTTACTCAGAAGTAATCTTTCCATGTTTACTTGTATTGTTTAATACAATTAGGGAATACTGGTTTCTGTCACAAATTTTGCTTTTAATGATTATTTCTTGGTAGTTTCTTGTTACTGAGATGAAAAGTATTCCCATCACACTGTCTTGGGCATGTAAAAGAGGGAGTGTGCGGGAATGTGGTTGAGAAGGGGCATTGCTGCTCTTCTCCAAGTTGCTGGGTTCTCACTTTGTTTCTTCTACTTTTTGGCCCTAAATACATCTACATATATACCCTATGTACACTCTTACGGTTCCATTCTCTCCCTTTTATTTTTTTCTCTCACTCTTAATCTACCTTTCCTTTCTGTCTTCCTCTTTCACCTCTCTCACATGTCTGTGCATGCACATACACACATATAAGTGAATTTTCAAGTATTAAAAACAAAGATTGCAGGATCTAGATCTAATTTAATTACTTAAGTTTTGCTAACATTTCCTCCCTGTTTTTTATTATTTAAATTGTGGTCATCTGTAATATTATGTGTTTTTATGAGTACAGGCTGTTCTGTTCTTCACTGTTTTATGTCTCTCAATGCAGAATAAATGGTGGAACTAGAAAAACTTAGACCAGAGCTTCTCAGTGCAGATGAATCATCTGGGAGTCTTATTAAAAATTCATGTTCTGATTCAGTTGGCCTGGGTAGAGCCTGAGATTTTTCTAACAAGTGCCCAGGTGATGCCATTGCTACTGGTCTGAGGCCACACTTAGAAATGTGAGGTTTTAGATGGGTTCTCTGCTGAGAGTACCATTCATTTAGAACAGGAATATTTGAGTTTAAAAGTCACTTTCTTCACACATTAGCTATAAAAGTCTAATATCTCCAAGGATAGGGAGGTACTTTCTTTTAAATCATAATTTGCCGTGTTTCTACAGTTGTTCTGTAATTTAGGCAATTGTAAAGCAGGTGATTTAAAATATCCATGAATCTTGGATCTTCTGTGATGTTTCATATACAGCTTCCCTAGTTTAGTTTGCTACCTAGTGTAGACTAATGAAGATATGTATCAAGGTTTATTTTTGATGATTAGATTTACGGTATATCATCTCCCACTGATATCTGAAATTTTTTCTGCTGGGAGGTTTGGGAGTGAAGGTTAGGGGTGGGGAATTGGGATCAGGCATGGAGGCTCTAGTGTAGATGAGAATTAGGTTACTGTAGGGAAATGCTTTTATTCTTTTTCATCCCTATGGTTATCACTAGGAGAATTACGGACAACTGGATTGAAATGAATTACCTGTTAAAAGTGAGAAAACCACCCAGTACATATGCAAGAGTTTTTTTCCCGTTACACTTTTGAATAAGATGTCTTTTAACTAAAGAGATCCACACAGCTTCCTGTACAAAAGCCAGCAGCTTCTAGCAATAAAGATGTTTCAGAACTGATGGGCTGATCTTATAAAGGAGATGATATGGCCAAGTTTTTCAGATTGGCCCATTATTTGCAGTCCAGTAGTCAAATGTGGCTACCATCGAAACACCTGCATCTTTGAAGCTGGTAATTGTCGAGTATCTTGGTTTACAACATTATTGAGGAAAATGATCAAATTACATAATGCGGTTGGTTTCTGAGGTGGCAGAAGCCATGTACTCTATTATAAACTCCAAGGAAGAAAGGTGGGAAGCCTTTCCCTTGCCAATAAGCACTGCACTTGAAATTAATTGTATTTTAATATATAACAAAAAAGATTTCATCCAGCATGGATTTTGCTTTTTCAGCCCTTTTCAAACATTATTTTAGAACTAGGTACAACATTTAAGTTATATTTTCAACCTTACGTGTCTGTGTACTTTCAGTGAATATAGATTGCCTTTTCTTTAGTCAGCCTACATTTAAAAAGCTTATGTTTTGCCATAATACAGTAGAATTATTTGTGGTAATGTTACAAGTCTCTAAACTGCATGAACATTATCCTGCTGTTTTATTGTTTTATAATGTAAAAGTAAATGCAAGCATTAAGAAATGTGCAGTGCTGTCAGGCTCCTTCAGAATTTAAGAAAATTGCCCCAACTATTGAAGAACTGAAAATAATCTTTCAGGTTGCAAAGAGCAGTTGTTATAATATTGCCTAGCATTTTGCTTTCTTTTTACTCTAACCATGGTGGTGATTTGAGTCAATGCTGAAGAAACTCAGATTTTATTTGATTTCAGCAAACTGCTCTTGCCTTCTAAGAATTACCTATAAAATAGCATAGTTAAAAATAGGAAGAAAATACAGGACTCATTCTTAACTCTGCACAAGCCTAAACAGTAAATGTGTTTCTTGTAATAGTAAAAATTTTGCAACCCTACTTCTTCATCCAATTTGTGAATTTGATATAATAGCCACAGATAGTATGTGTTAATCACAAAACTGTGAAATTATGTTGCAGTGCAAGCTCTTCATAAAAATGAAACAAACATACAAACAAAATCTTAAAGCCATACCGTACAGAAAAGTTCTTATGAAGCATTTTGGATTTTTAAAATGTAAGGATGGAGATATTCCTTATGGTTTTAGCCTTTTGTCCTATCTGTTTTAAAATATTTCCATTTAAATGCAGATTTTGATTTTCCATCTGGGAGTAGGTAGAAGCCATTCTATTACACTACTAAAAGAATAATCCACTTTAACACAACATTTCTCCCTAAAGGAATGGTCTTTTCTAGTCGTAAGGTATTATTTTTCTCAGAATGATATTAACATTCATGATGTAGCGATTTTATCTTGATTTGAAAGATGTTTTGTTCTGGCAGTGAAAGGGATTAGAAGAATGTCCTTTGTATCCTGTTGCTAAAAAAATAGCCTTACCTTGCTCAAGATTAGGTATTAGTGATTTTCAAAGTGTTTTGGGGTGGGTGTATGATTTATATTTTTATAACATAAAATAAGTCTAGTGAAATGGAAATCGCCAGCTTCATTTAATTGAATTCTTAAACGTTGGGTTGTACAAATATACATATTTTTAATAGATCAAGAAGCATGTTTGAAAATTTCTAAACCTGTTAGAACATTTTTTTGCTTTCATTTTCTTTATGCCTTGTGAAGAAGCCTTTGGGGTACATAAGAAAAGTGTTAGAGCAACTAGTTACAACATTCAGTGCCATAGATATGTTGGTTTTGCCTCACCTAAATTTATTAAACCTTTAAGATAAAGAGGGATTACATTAATTAAATGGAATGTCTCAGAAGAAGAAAGGCTCTGAAGGCCTCTCTGCTATTTGTTGGGTAAAGTCTTGGCGTGCAGAATGTAGCTATCCAAGGCTTAAAGCATGTTGGGACCCTGTGTGGGATGCCAGTGCCATGCCCCTAGGCACGCTGTCATTCAGCCGCAGATTAATTAACCAGAGGCTGCAGAACCTCATGCTTTCAGTCAGCCCATTCTTGAGGCAGAAAATACAAGGTTTTTAAAACCTTGAACATTCAAAAAAGTTTTTATTTCCTTAACAAAATCAGAGTGTATAGTGACAGTTTTTCTGGGAATAGTTTTATTATACATATATAAATATATATGTGTGTATATATATGTATATATACATATTTATAATTTTTGTCTCTTTGCACCAATGAGTGATTTAAATGGATTAAAATTTTTTTAATCCATGCAGAGGATGATGTGTATAGCCTCCAAAGAGAGGATTTTTCTAGTGTCACTGTGCATCTTTAAAACTTCCTAATTAATGACATTAAATCACAGTGAGTAGTGAGCTCTTAATTATGATTAAGACTTATGAAGTTTCAATAGAGTCAACCTAAAAAAAATACATTTATATATCTGAGTCATCACAAACGATACATTCACATTTTCATTAAGACCATTTTTTATCTTCAGCAAGGACATTTCCATTCATACATGCATAGAAAGTATTTTGAGGTGAATGAAGATTTTTACACTGTAGTGTTTTGTTTACACAACACAGTTTTAAAAATAACTTTTAAAATAACTGTTTTAAAAATAACATCTTATCTGTATATTCATCTATAGAAATGAGTACATTAAATTTGAAATGAGCCTCTATTTCCCTTGTCCATTTAGCTTGTTTTATAATTATATTAGGCATTATTAATAGCTTATGGGTAAAATATTAATAACTAATTATTTTCTAAATATAGAGCAAGGTCTGTGTTGATAAGATAATGTTTCATTTGTACCTTAAAGTTAGGAAAGAATAAGGCATGTTTTCATTTTTATTTTTTAGCTGTGAAGAATACGACTCCCTCTCCCGCCCTGCAACCTTTTTTCCCTTACACTGTCAATTTTTTAGCGTTCTCACTGGAATTTATTTTGTTGTAGTAAATAAAAGACAAGTCATTATTAAACAGATTTTTCTGTTAATTCAATGTATGATTACCCTTTGCCATAGGTACTTTTAAGGGCTTTTATCCAAAATAAAATTCATTAAAAATGCAATTAGAAAAATCTATTGTTAATGACTGCTTGAGTGACTGGCTCATAATTGGCTCATTACAGTAAAAAAGCCACTGTTTAAAAATCTTGACAATGAGATACAGTACAGAGTGAACACTTCATTGTAAGGCCCTGTGTGATTACAAGATCCTGAAGGTGAAGCAGAGAAGCATGTATATCTGAGACTCCAGCAGAACTTTCTCTTTTACACCGGTACAGTGAGTTTAGGTCGTGACCTAGCATGGGCTGTCAAAGTAGGAGCCCCTCTTATTTACAGTGTCCCACACTGAAGAGTAAACTTAGGTAATATGTTCCACTTAAATGCTAGCATTCAGACTCCTCTTTGTTTCCCTTCCCCAGAAATCTTTTCAGTTGACTTAGATTACCAAGTCGTAATCAGGAAATCTTTAGTTCTGTTGGGGCTAAACTAACAAAGACAATATTGTCATACAAGCCATCATTATTACCTGCCCTTTTGTTAACGCAGGAAAGCTTGCAAATAGCTCTTTTTTAAGCTCCAGAATTTTTGTTGAAGCATTCCTAGAGATGTTTTTGTTCTAGTATTTTGGTGATTTAATATTTGCGTTAGATTATTTTTAATTAATTAATTTTAATTCATTTAATTTTTAGGCCATAAAATGCAGGTAAGATAAAAATACAGACTTGGTGATGCAGGAAGGAAAGTAAACTGTACATGATAAGGTTTTTCCTTAACAAATTAGTTTTATTTCTCTTTTTGTGTCTTGGGCTTGACATACTGTGGTTTTAATAATGAACTTGCAATGTCAAACATCAGCTGTTCTTTGCGGAGTATCAAATTTTAAAATACTGACAAGTATAAATAAGAATAATCATTAAATCTCTGCTTAGAGTTCCACCTATAAGGCAAAAATCGTAAGTTCCAACAGTAGTTTAAAGGGCTTCTTTAATGAGCCCTATATTTCCAAAATGCTCTTCCTGTTGGAGGCTAGAAAAACAGTAAAAGTTTTAAAGACTGCCGACTCGTGCTTTTGTTTAGTCTACAACAGCAATATTAATGTTGCTTTTGTGTTCTGGTGAGTGACTTAGGTGTAATTTTTCATTATATGTATTAAAAGTTGAATTATTTTGAACTTTGAACTTTAGACCAGCCCATGTGTGAACCTTAGTGTATAAACAAGGCAGTAACTTCAGGATCAGAATCACTCAAGACCACTCATATTATTAAATGCAATCCAAGAATGTTGACGTTAGAATTTAATATAAATTAGGAAAAAACTCTCAGTGAGATACTCAATAGTTTTTAAAGAAATAAGACACATTTAATTGACTTCATTGTAGCTTAAGTAACTAAACTGCTCTGAGTATTTCATCATTGCTCTGTTTGTGCTACTTTGCATTTCTCTCATCACCTTATTTTGTAACCTTTGCATTTTTATTTTTCTTTTTCTCAATAGAATTAAGAGGAACCGCCTGCAGAGGAAACCACCGTTTAAAACATGGTGGAAACCACATTGCTTTCCGGTTGCATTTTTCTTTAAAGATCTACTTAAGGCAGTTTACCTCTACTCTTACAATCAAAAACTGTACCATGAATTTCCCCCACTTAAGGCTGAGTGAGACAGCTTCAACCTACCTCACACTTATATGCAGTTGGGCATGTAAGCTGATGCCTTTGTGATTTATAAGTGTAATTTAGTAAACCATTTAGTAAATGCCATGGTGTGTCATACCAGTGCCAAAATATTTTATACATGTAGGAATTAGAGTAGCGGGAAAAACTATTGAGACTAAAACTTCAGTGTTTGTTTGGTTCATGTGGATATCTTGTAATATTTATAATGTGATGGCTATTCATGATCAAGTTTTGTGGCTTGGAGACAGGCCTAACATTTCTGACTTCTTCTTGCCTTTATGTATTTTACTGTTTACTTAAAGATTGCTTGTGTAGATGGTAGAGTTCTTTGTTCACTGGAACTTCAAGGAAGAGTCTATACTTGTATTACTATTTAAACAAAAATATTCTCTGCATATTGCTAGGTTTTTAGCCATTTTATAGGCAAATAATTACTAATTAAGATTATGATGTCTCTTATGATATATTCATTTATCTTCCCATGTCCAGAGCACGTTGATTTTGAATAGTAAAGGCGAGCTACATCTATTCATTTATCAAATGTATCCTGAGTGACTGCTGTGTTCTGGGTACTGGATACAAATATCAGTAAGAGAATGTCCCAGTTCTCTAAGAGCTCATAGTCTGTATTACTAATGACAGAACAATATTATATTGTGATGATAGAGTTGGGTTTTTTTTACAAGTATTTTGGGAATGTAGAAGTAGGAGAGAGAGATTAGCTTTACCTGGGGAAGGTGCAGGATGGGTGGTTTGGAAAATACAGATGAGTAATGATTCATCAAGAGAGAATGAAAAGTGACTTCCCAAACTGAGAGAACATTCTATGTGCAGCAGAAGATGTGACAAAGCATGGTACATACTTCTCAGAGTTTGATGATTAGAGGATATGTGTAAGTAATTGCAGGAGTAGAAGTGAGAAGGTAATTTTGGAGCAGGTTATGAAGAGTCTTGTGTGCCTTGCTGAAGAGTTTGGAGACCCTGTTTTGTAGGTGATGGAGAGTCATTGAAGGTTTGTAAGTTAAAAACCATAATGGATAGATTTGTTTTTGTAGCAGTGTAGAGGAAGCATAGGGAGAAAAGAGATGGAGTCTAGGTCTTTCGAATATATTGAAATCAAGGTATCTCAAAATAGGAAGTAATGAAACTAAATAGGGAAAAATCAAGACTGGATAGATTGATGGTAGTGATTATTAGTGTATAATTAATAATCAAAGTCATGTGAGTAAATATCCTTACCCAGGGGATGAAGTGTTGCATAGTGGGAAAGAACTGGGCTCTGGTACCTGGTTTCTCAGTTACTGCTTACTAGCTATGTGACTTTGGGCAAGTCACTTAGCCTCTTTGTGCCTCAGTTTACTTTTCCATAAAATGGAAATAAATACTGCCTACCTTATAGAGTTGTGATGAGGACTGAATAAGTTAATGTTGTGTTAATTATTATTATTAATGTTATGCTATTATTTAGAATTGAGAGTCGGGGTTTTTTTTTTTTCCCATGAAGTGATTTGATAAGGAGGAAAAAATGGCTAATCAGTAGAAGGAACGCATTTTATAAGATAAGAGAGATTGGGATGTGTTTATAAGTTAAGAAAAAGTAGTCAATAGAGAGGAAGTTATTGAAGACAAGTGACTGAATGAGATCCAGGAAGATACGGAGGTGATGGTGTGAAGAGCACAGGATTGTGGGTTAGCTCTGGACAGAAGAATATTGATATGTTTAGAAAGGAGAAATGGAATGATAAAGGACTGTGTGTCCTTTGCTATTTTTTTTTCTGTGGTCTTGGAGGCAAGACCATTTACCTCAAGTGGGTGGAGATGATGGAAGTAATTAAGGGATTTGAGGAGAATTTTAAACATTTGGAATGATCCCTTTGGAGAAAAGAAAAGAGGACTGATTGCCAAACTGCCCAGAGTCCATGTGTGGTTAGAAATCAGAAATTTGAAAAGGAGATAGTTTTTAAAATTTAACTTTCACTTAAGTTGAAAAGAATTAGGGATGTTTGGTAAGTAAGATCACTTTTAAGGAAGCAGATTACTTATGTACTTATATCAAAGGTAAGTAGTAAATATAATTTATTATGGAATATATAACTAAAGCATTCCAGAAACCATAGCAGATAGCAATTGCTAAGTAAAATTTCTATGAGAATAATCTTCCATACTTCAGAAGGGAGAATACAGCATTAGTATGAACTTAAATGAATACAGCTGCTGAAAGATTCTGTTTTCTGGGCAACAAACAACAGATGATACAGTCACTTTATGATGGTCACTTAACTATGTCAGTGATGAAAGAATCACATACCAGAAAACAGTTCATAGATTCAAACAAATATAGTCCTCCCTTTCTAGTATTAATAATGATCCTAAATAGAAATAGGTGCCTAAACTGCCTTCTTAAGTGAATTAAAAACAAAATGAGGGGCTTCCCTGGTGGCACAGTGGTTGAGAGTCTGCCTGCTGATGCAGGGGACACGGGTTCATGCCCCGGTCTGGGAAGATCCCACATGCCGTGGAGCGGCTGGGCCCGTGAGCCATGGCCGCTGAGCCTGCGCGTCCAGAGCCTGTGCTCCGCAATGGGAGAGGCCACAACAGTGAGAGGCCTACGTACCGCAAAAAAAAAAAAAAACAAAATGAAAGAGAGATATCTACAAATAAGTTAAATAAATGTCTGCATAACAGTCTAGTGTTGCAATTTTTCTATATTATGTATAAATTGCTTCAAGAGTTATTCCAAGTAGCTTTTTTATTTTTCAAATATTCCTCTTTAAATGTTTATCCTATATTTAATTTATAAAACAGTAGTCTCATTTTTAATAATTGAGAATAACCTTTAAAATATTGTCACTTAATTTACATTAATTTATACTACAAAGGATGAATAAATATCCCAATGTCAACTACTTACTGTTCTTTAACTGCTGAGAAATGGACAGCTTATAGTTTGGATTCACCAATAGAAAACAAACAAACTGAATGGGCAATTATTTGTCAATAGGAGAACAGTGGTTGGAAATAGTAATGTAGAGATTCTGGTGGTATTTTGTTTCCTATCACTCTGGTGGCTATTTAATGCTTAATTTTTCTTTTTCTTTTTTAACTTTAGAATGAGGAAAATTTTAAGCATGTATAAAAGTAGAGAGAATAGCATTATGAATCCCCATATAGCTGTCTCCCAAATTCAATAATTTCCCACTCATGGAATGCTTCATATAAAGTATACAGATTCATATGATGTCTTGGTGCCAGTATAATTAGCTGTATCTTAATTATAAATATAGAAAACTGCAGAGTAGCATTTAAAATTGTCAATTTGCATAAAAAGACTTTGAAGGAGTAAGTTTTTCCTCTGAATGAGCATTTTAAAGCCATTGTTTTTATTGTTTTCCAGTTAGGAAAATTAAAGCATCATAGTTCTAGATTATTTATCAAATGAGAGATTGAAGTCAAGAATATTTGCCACGGCTTTCCGCACCAGATAAGGGTCAATACGGCTTTGTTCTGGATTCCCATCACAACTTAAAGGGAAACTTTAACAATGTCTGGAGCCCTTGATGTCCTGCAAATGGAGGAGGATGTCCTCAAATTCCTTGCAGCAGGAACCCACTTAGGTGGCACCAACCTTGACTTCCAAATGGAACAGTACATCTACAAAAGGAAAAGTGATGGCATCTACATCATAAATCTGAAGAGAACCTGGGAGAAGCTTCTGTTGGCAGCTCGTGCCATTGTTGCCATTGAAAGCCCAGCTGATGTCAGTGTCATATCCTCCAGGAATACTGGCTAGCGAGCTGTGCTGAAGTTTGCTGCTGCCACTGGAGCCACTCCTACTGTTTGCCGCTTCACTCCTGGAACCTTCACGAACCAGATCCAGGCAGCCTTCCGGGAGCCAAGACTTCTGGTGGTTACTGATCCCAGGGCTGACCACCAGCCTCTCACAGAGGCCTCTTACGTTAACCTGCCTACCATTGCTCTGTGTAACGGAGACTCTCCTCTGCGGTATGTGGACATTGCCATCCCATGTAACAGCAAGGGAGCTCACTCAGTGGGTCTGATGTGGTGGATGCTTGCCTGGGAAGTTCTGTGCATGCGTGGCACCGTCTCCCGTGAACACCCATGGGAGGTCATGCCTGATCTCTACTTCTACAGAGATCCTGAAGAGATTGAAAAGGAAGAGCAGGCGGCAGCTGAGAAGGCTGTGGCCAAGGAGGAATTTCAAGGTGAATGGACTGCTCCAGCTCCTGAGTTCACTGCTACTCAGCCTGAGGTGGCGGACTGGTCTGAGGGTGTGCAGGTGCCCTGTGTGTCTATTCAGCAGTTCACCACTGAAGACTGGAGTGCTCAGCCTGCTGCTGAAGACTGGTCTGCAGCTCCCACTGCTCAGGCCACCGAGTGGGTAGGAACAACCACTGAGTGGTCTTAAACTGTTCTTCCACAGACTTTAAAATGGAAATAGGTTGATGGAAAATAAACAGTTTCTAAAAAAAAAAAAAAAAAAAAGAATATTTGCTACCTAGGTGTAAGGATTGAACTGAACTTGAGAATATTCCATGCTAAACCTAAATTGGATGGGTTAAGGTCTGGCTTAAGAATGTCTTTGACCCATTGTGTAGTCCTTTTTACCTTGATTAGGAATTCTCTGAGAACTATTTTAAAATATAGCCACCCTTAAAAGAATATGAACAAAATTAAAATCAGAATGACTTCCTACTTTTTCTCTAGAAGATAAATGTAAAAACTCGAGTTTCGGAAGTTTCTTAATGAAGGAACAAAAGTACGATCAGGGGGGCTTCCCTGGTGGCGCAGTGGTTGAGAGTCCGCCTGCCGATGCAGGGGACACGGGTTCGTGCCCCGGTGGAAGATCCCACATGCCGCGGAGCGCCTAGGTCCGTGAGCCATGGCTGCTGAGCCTGCGCGTCCGGAGCCTGTGCTCCACAGCGGGAGAGGCCACAACAGTGAGAGGCCCGCGTACTGCAAAAAAAAAAAAGTATGATCAGAGTTTTATTTTAGGGTTAACTTTTCAGGAACATATTTACTCTGTTAATTAAAAAAACAAAGAAACAAACAACTAGACTGACTCTCCAGTACACAAATCAACTCAATGGTTCCTAAAATGTTTTCTCTGTGTAAAACAGAGACCGAGCCTTTGTTTTTCACTAGGAAGTTGAAGAAAAGTTGTAATGTGCAACTAACTTTTCTATGTTTTTTATCTTTTATGTGAAACATTATGAATATTTCGAGGAAGAATTACACTTGTTAGAAATTGACCCATTTAGCAGTTTAGAGGACTAATTGAGTTTTTGACTAAGCTGAATACTCATGCTAACAGGAAGGCTGCTCTGGCATCCATGAGAGTCACTTTGCTGAAAAGTGAAAAAACAAGCTAAGAGGCCATGGTTTTCAACAGAAAGTGATATAACCATGAAAGGAAGCTTCTAATGTTTTTCCATATCTTAGGTTGTTATTATTATTGTCGTTGATTGTCATTATGAAATTAGGGGAAATATCTTTTGGAAAGAGGACGGGCAATGAGAGAGGGAAAAGAGGGAAGAAATACACGGACAGTCGTTTGAATGGAGAAATTCGTATAATGCGTAAATCAAACTAAGCCCCATTTTATTTAACGTTAAAAATTATCATGAAAAGAGAGTACATGTTAAAATCTGCTGGCTTGCAGTTTATTCCTAGTAGAAACAAAATGCTGGACAATACCAGATTTGAGTAGGCATGGTGCCTTGTTCATATTTGGGTACCCCAGTTATTTGTTAAATGAATAAGTAAATGCCAGTGAACAAAGCAGTGGAAGTTTAGCCTTCATGTGAACAAGTATGTAGTAAAATAACCTACACTGCTTGTAGAATGATAGGTTGAGTTATTATTTAAATCACAACAAGGACCCCCAAATCAATATATGCTTGTTAATAAAAATAGCCCTAGCACTCTCATTCTCCTTGATCACTAGATTACATTGCCAGCAGATGCAGTTCTGAGAAAAGGTAGTGAATATCAAATTAAATTGACTTGGATCATATTGAGCTTCTTGTTAGTATGCTGAAAACATTTGCAAGGTGGAGAGTATAGCCATCAGTGATCTATTCATTGACTGTAGCAATATGATTTGACTCATAGAAGGTATAAGATTCAGGACTGAGAATAGGAAGCTTCTAATCAAGAGAGAGCCCATCACTGACTTCCTAACCATCAGCATTATATGGAGTGGTTATGATACTGATTATGTTGTGGCATACACTGATACATTCATTAGCCTGGAAAATAGAGGACTTACTTAAAGGATAGGACCAAAAACTGTCCTCATATTCATGATAGGGGTGAACCTAGAAAAATATGACAACTTCCTTAAAATTATTAACTTTACCTCTTATCTTATCAACTTCTTAACCTCTTTGCCCAGTGGAAAACAAGCCGCATTACAGTCTGTGACCTTGTTGACATTCAGAAGACTGAATGGTTGCTTTAGCAAGCTGGTTGTTATGGGTATGTTATTGCAGGAACCTATTCCTGCTTCTTTCTATTGACACTGCTGCAGCTGTTGGCAAAGTACTTTCTGAGTTAAATGGGAAGCTCGCCATCATGACACCTCTGCACCTATGCCCACCAGGCACACCTGTCAAATACACAGTGGTCAGAAAGTAATGGAACAAGCATCTGCTAGACCCACAAACTTGTGATTTTCCTTTGCTGCTGTGACTAGTTATTCTCTTTAATACTTAAACAAGTTCAGTTATTGATAAAATGATTTTGGCTATGACAAACATGCTATTCACATTAGGACCCTGGGGCCTCTATCCCTATAGCAGTAGCCGGCAGACCATCTCTCTTAACTCTTCCCTCGTTATCTTCCCTTTCCTCCTCAACTCACAGTGGAATAATTACTATTTCGCATCTAAACCTTTTCCCAGATTTCCATGGACGTAGGTTCGGGGCCAGAGATATTCTTGTATTCTGTGTCATTAGTAAAATTTGATAGGTTGGAACAGAGGAGGTATACATATCAGCCTAAAATGCATTTGTAATCAAAAGGTAAGTTAAGTCTTATAATCATCAGAAAAATAACTTGTGGGGGGAAAGGAAGGGAAGGGAGGGAGGGAAGGAGAGATGCGGAGAGAAAGAAAGAGACGGAGGAAGGGAGGAGGGGAGAGAGGATTCTGCCTTGGTGTAAGTTCTATAAGTCCTGCACTTAGACTGTTTCATTTGGTTCTGGTTGTAGTATGTCAAGAGAAATTTTGTCAAGAGCAAAGGGAATTGGAAAGGAGTATGAGAAGGAAGAACAAGGTCATTCTATATTTAGTGTTCTAGAACTGGCAAGAGACAAATTTAGGAAAATAGAAAAGTATAGAGTGGCTTTCTCAGGGAAGAGCAAACTACTGGAACTTGCTACTCTGAGAGCTACAACATTGTGGGAATGGTTAAATAAGTTATTCCCATGGGATATCCCATTAAATATCCCAATGGGATAGTTCAGTGCTAAAGCCTATATATTAACACATAAAAATGCATATGATTTAACGAGATAGAAAATTACACGTATACTTTGACAACATCTATGTAAAAACAACTGTATGAATTGAGACTAAAAGGGGAGATCAAAAGATCAAATTGTATTGACTCCCACAGTAGGCAGGCCCATTCCTAGCAACAGCGAAGCCTGTACTTACCACTGGTGGCCATTTCTTAACTGTACTTCCTGGGAAGTGGGGAAATGTGGGATGAGGTGAGGGGAATGAGTAGAAAATTTCTAAATAACTAACCTTATGCTTTGATAACCATGTGACAACCTGTGCAAAATATCTGTGTCTTATGGTAGACAAGGAATAAGAGGATTCTCTAATTTTCTCCCAAGAGGTGATTTTATTTTTAAAAGTGAGAGTTGGGAGAAAGGAGTGAATGCGGGATGGGGAAGAGAGACTCTAGTGCTCATATAAGCTCATGACTTTTCTGTTAAAAATGAGGGACCTGGGCTTCCCTGGTGGCGCAGTGGTTGAGAGTCCGCCTGCTAATGCAGGGGACATGGGTTCGTGCCCCGGTCCGGGAAGATCCCACATGCCACGGAGCGGCTGGGCCCGTGAGCCATGGCCACTGAGCCTGCGCGTCTGGCGCCTGTGCTCCGCAATGGGAGAGGCCACAACAGTGAGAGGCCCGCGTACCACAAAAAAAAAAAAAAAAAAATGAGGGACCTGAGACTGAAAGGGGATTTTTGTTGTTGTTCTTGTTTTGTGTTTTAAACATTTTATCATTCTAGATCTATTTGGGACAAGCCTGTGAACTTACAAACATCCAAGAGGATGGTTAGGAAGACATTTGAGATAGTTATTAGGGGCAGGGGCTTTTAAACTTCTGAACTATCCAGAGAGAAAGTACTAACTATTAAACTATGACCTTGCGTGGTGCTGGACTTAAGAGTCTTGTATCTGCTCAACCTATAGCAAGTGAAGAGGATGGTTTGCAGAGTGATGAACTCATGTTGCATAGGCTTCCTTCTAGTATTGAAAAAAGAATACAACTCTGTGCAGTCAACAATAATAGGCCATTTTAACAGATGGCAATCTTTTGTTCTGTGGTCTTCCATTCGTGTGGTATTTGGTGTTTCTAAACTGTTATATGATTTTTACACTATTGGGTAATGTTAGTAGAATAATAATTGTTTTTTTAAATACCTCATACTTGGAGTAATGGCTTTGGAATGACAGTGGATAATATTAACTAAATAAATTTGAAGATCAGTTTTGTGTCTTGGTTTTGTTACTTTTAACTATGATTTTGAGTTATCTTTTTCCCTCCATTGTATTGAGAGTTGATTAAATTTTTGATAGATTGGCTGGATAGTATTCTTTTTCTTTTCTCTCCTCCCCCTGACCCCCACCCCCAAAATATAGAGATTGATTAAAAAAGAGGTTTTTTGAGGGTTTTTTGGTTTTGGTTTTGGTTTTACTGTCAGTAGTTAACCATATTATTGAGCTCTACTTTCTCAACTTCTGACTATGGATATGGTTACAAAAAATTTAGGAGTACCCTTTCCAGGACAAGAAAACTTGCTATGTGAAAAAGGAACACAGTTTAGAGAATAGAGTTGATTCCAACTCTACTAGACAACTTTGTTTCTTGGTGTCATTGATGGTTTCCAAAATGTGTAAATATTTGTAAATTCACTCCTGAACAACAGCAAAAATAACAACTGCTGTACAAGGAAGAACTCACTAATACCTCTTTCTTGATTCCATAATATTTTATTTTTAGATTTCATTAAATTTCATTCATTTATTTAACAAATATTCATTGAGTACTTACTGTGTGACAGGCCCTATGCTTACTGCTAGGAGTATAATGGTGAGCATCTGCTTAGAGTCTAGTAATTAATGTCTATGTTAATTACTAATTAATTACATAATTAGTTGTTAGTGTCTACAGATATTAATCAAATAAACCATCTAAAACATAAAATTGCAGCTACGACAAGTACTACAAAGGAGAAGTACATGAGGCCATGAGGAGGAATTTAAACTGGTCAAGGATTATGAAAGGCTTTCTTGAAGTGAGGTTTGAGTGTAAGAAATTTGTCCAATTGAACAGTATCTGATTAAGTGCTGGGAAGGAAGAGTGTTTCCATCCCACCGATGGCTGTGAGCAAAGGCCTCTAGCAGGCAGGAGAGCAGCCTGGTGCATAGTATGAGGCTGAGAGAAAGCTAGTGTGGCTGCAGTGCTGAGAGTGAAAGTTGAGAGTGATATGTGAAGAGGCTGAAGTAGGTAGATTTGGGTAGAATTTACTTAGGTGGTTTTATTTGTAAGTACTCATCAAGGTGTCCACTTTGATACACTTTTCTATATGTGCATTCTACCTCAATTAAAAAGTTTGCTTAAAATTTGTTTGGGTTCACTTCAGAGAATATTTTAGAAGGGTCCAAAGTTTTATACAAAAGAGCACCTTAGTAATTCTCTTATATCCACTCCTGGTTACCACTCTCCCTTCACTAAAGGCAGCCGCTATCCTGGCTTCAATCACCATGGGTTATTTTTGTCTATTGTTAAACATAAAATAATTGGAATCATAATATTTATGAGTTTATATCTGGCTTCTGTTGATCCGTTTTATGTCTATGAGATACTTCTGTGTTTGCACAGAGCAGTAACTTGGTGCACTTTTATTGTAGCATAGTATCCCAATGTATAAATATACCATATTTTGTTTATTCATTCTACTATGGATGGTCATTTGGGCTCTTTCTAGTTTGGGGCTGTTACAGAATATTTTGTACATATCTTTTGGTGTACTTGTAGGCTCATTTCCATTAGAAATGTGTATAGGAGTCAGATTGCTGGGTTATAGGGTATGCCTATGTTCAGCTTTAGTAGATATTACCATATAGTTTTCCAAAATGGTTGTTCCAATTTATACTCCCACCAGTAATATATGAGAGGTCCAGTTGTTCCGCGTCCTTGTCAGCAAATGGCATTGCCACTTTAAAAAAAAAAAAAAAAGTTAGTCATTCTGGTGGTATATAATGTTATGCATTATGATTTTAATTTGCATTTCTCTGCTGAGATTGAAAAGTTTTTATATGTCTTTTGTCCATTTCGATTTTTTTAAAATTTATTTTCTTTTTGGCTACATTGGGCCTTCGTTGCTGCGCGTGGGCTTTCTCTAGTTGTGAGCGGGGGCCACTCTTCATTGCGGTGCACGGGCTTCTCATTGCAGTGGCTTCTCTTGTTGCAGAGCACGGGCTCTAGGCGCACGGGCTTCAGTAGTTGTGGCTTATGGGCTCTAGAGCCCAGGCTCAGTAGTTGTGGCTTAGTTGCTCCATAGCATGTGGGATCTTCCCAGACCAGGGCTCAAATCCATGTCCCCTGCATTGGCAGGTGGATTCTTAACCACTGCTCCACCAGGGAAGGCACCATTTCGATATTCTTTTTTGGTAGTGCCCTGTCAAATCTATTGACAGTTTTTCTGTTTGATCCTCTCTTTCTCTCATATTGACTTAGGAGTTCTTTATATTTCTGATATTGTTAAGTCCTTTGTTAGATAAATGAGTTGCAAATATTTTTTATTCTGTGGTAGAAAAATATCTTCTACTCTGCTTAAAAATTTTAAATTATCAATTTTTTCCTTTATTATTAGATAAGGCATCTCTATACCTTGGTTTTGGAATCTTTACCTATCCAAAAGTCAGAAAAGTATTCTCCTATACAGTCTTTTAGAAGCTATTATTCACTTACACATTTAGATGTGCACTTGAAATTGATTTGAGTATAGTGTGAACTAGGGGTAAAGATTCATTTTTTTTTTGTCCCAAATGGATATCCATTTGTCCCAGTATTATATATTGAAAAGACCTCACTATACCACATTGTCATCTTTGACGTAAATTAAGTGATCTTATACATGTGGATCTGTTTCTGAATTCCCTATTTTCTTCTGTTGGTTCATTTGTTCCTTCTTGTGCCATTAGAACACTTTTTAAATTACTGCAGCTTTATAATAAGTTTACTATCTGGTAGTGTAATTTCTCCAACTTTTTTCTTTTTTAAGAGTGCTGTGCTTTTTTCCCAGCTATTTTAGATCAGGTTGCCAGTTTCTACAAAAATAATCCACTGGCATTTTGATTGGGATTATACTGAATCTATAAATTAATTAGAAGAGATCCGGCATCATTACAATATTGAATCTTTAATCCATGAATGTAGTATATCCCTCCATTTATTTGAGTCTTCTTTAATTCCTCTTAATGTTTTGAAGTTTTTTGTGTAGAAGTCATTCACATATTTTTTTAGATTTATGTCTGAGTGTTTTTGATGCTAATGCCAATGTGTATTAGTTTGTTAGGGCAGCCATAACAAAGTACCGCAGAGTGAGTGGCTTAAACAATAGAAATTTATTTCCTCACAGTTTAGAGGCTAGAAGTCCAAGATCAAGGTGTCAGTAGGATTGGTGTCATTCTGAGGCCTCTTTCATTGGCTTACAGATGACCTTCTCCCTATGTCTTCATATGGTCTTCCTGTGTCTGTGAGTATATCTGTGACCTAATATAAGGTATAGAAGACCTACTCTTCTTATAAAGACATAGTCATAGTGGAGTAGGGCCCACGCATATGACCTCATTTTACTGTATTTACTTCTTTCAAGGACTCATCTCCAAATACAGTCACATTCTGAGGTACTGGAGGTTTAAGACTTCAACACTCGAATTTTGTGGAGACATAGTCCAGCCCATAATACAGTGATATCAAATTATTTGTTGCTGACATATAGACATACAATTTTAATTTTGCATATTGACCTTGTATTATATAGTGATCTTGCTAAACTCACTTATTAATCTAATAGTGTTTCTGTTAACTGTTTTGGATTTTTGTGCATAATTACATCACCTGTGAATAATGGCAGTTTTATTCCTGATCTCAGAATGAAAGCCTTTAGTTATTTCACTGTTAAGAAGATACCTGCCATGGGCTTTTTGTAGACACTTATCAGATTACGGTAGCTTTCTTTCTATTGCTCATGTTTCTTGTTTGTTTGTTTGTTTTTTAACCATGAACTGACTTTGACGCTCTTAGACTGTATGAATGTTAATTGTTGCTGTAATGGAGACAAGTTGGTAGAATTTATTGATGGATAATTTTGATATGGAGAATGGTGGAAAAGAAGTTTCTTGTTTGAAGTATGAAGTTTTGTTGAAAAAGTTAAGAATTCAGCAAAAGTTAAGAATTTAGCCATCTAATATTTCTAAAGATACAGGTATTTATAATCATCAACAGTTGAGTATTTTAACATGATTTTTATTTTTTTAGTTCTTGCCAACTAATGTTGTTATCCAGTTTATTTTCAGTTAATAATGGAAATAACTGCTCTGGTTTCTTTGCTTTGGTATTTTGGAGTTTGGTGCTCCAAAATAGTGAGTATGTGCAAAAGTTAAACTGTGCATTGCACAAATAGCTATCATTTTAGAGAAATCTGAAAATCATTAAAAAGTATGTCATTCAGAAATAGATGGATGACAAGTAGTAGTAATGATGGTAATAGTAATAATAATAATTGTTAGTAAAAATAACTAAAGGCAGTAATAGTAATAATAACTAAAGGTAATATTTTTTGAGCAAATAAAAATTGCCTACTTTTGAGCAGGCACTGTTCTAAGTGATTTACATGTATTAATATACTCCTTATATTAACTCTATACTACTGTTTTATCTTTCCTTTTTACAGATAAGGAGACTGAGTCACAGAAAGATAAGTAACTTTTGCCAGGCCGCACAGCTAATAAATGATTGAATCATAATTTGAACCTAGGCAGTTGGCTCCAGAGCTTTCTCTAGAAGGCTATATTAGGCTGGGATAGAAATCTTCAATTTTAAAATAGAATCTTAAAATAGGTAGTAGTACATTTTAATCTCAGATTCAGAAAATACAGCAGGAGCAATAAAAATGTTATTAAAATACCCTCATCTGAAATACAAGAGTTCTCCACATTATGACTTCATTATTTGTCCCTGTGCATTTACTAGGTACATGGTTCCTCTCCCTTCTGTTATTCTTAAGCCGTTTGTCTAACTCTCTGCCCAATTACTCCCCTTCTTACCTCAAGCCACTTCACATGTTTTATTTGTGACTACGGATGAGAGAACGTTGGTAGATCAGCATGAATCTACTACTTTTGAATAAAGAACTTAAAAGTTAGTGACCTTCCTAAGGTAGAAGATAGAACCTAAGGTAGAAGATAGAAGATAGTGACCTTCCTAAGGTAGAAGATAGAACTTTTGAATAAAGAACTTAAAAGTTAGTGACCTTCCTAAGGTAGAAGATAGATAGAACCACTAAAAATCAGATAAAAGTAGTTCACACATTTGGAACTATGTTTGTCAAGTTCTGTCTAGTGTCTAGTAAACCAAAATAGTGGACTTCATTATTCGTTTTTTTCTATACCTTTGCCCTGATGTTTCAGTGTAGTGGTTACAAGTCCAGAGTCTGGAGCCAACCTGCCCTAGTAGTTGTATGTTCTTGAATAAGTTACTTAATCCCTCTGTGCTTCAGTTTTCTTATTAGTAAAATCAAAAGTAAAGGAACATACCTTATGAAGTTATAATGAAGATGGAATAAGATAATACATGTGAAACCCTTAGCAAAGAGCATGCACTTATTTAACACCTCAGTGATTGTTAGCAATACTCTCAGACTTGAAAATCTCAGTCAGTGAAGGCCATGGGAAATAATCTTTAGTGAGAAAATGTTTCTGAATCTTAGGAAATCTTATTCCTATAGATTACTATTACTGATAAGGAGGAAATTTGTGGATTACCTTCTAGCACCCACATGATAAACAATTTTCATTTGTTAGTTGGCAAATATTCTTATTTCTGAGTGAAAAACTTGAATAATGTAATAGGTGAATTTAATTGTCTTCCTTCATTGGCCGCATGTTTGATGTTTGACCATGGAAGTTCAGATGATTAATTGAAAATGCCACTGAGAAAGTGATTATAGGAAGAACTTGAAAGAACTTGGTTTAGGACATTAATTTCAGTAACAGTCTACTTTGTAGAAAAATTTTATCTACAAATCCAGTCATTTCACTTTTGACCAAGCAAGGTAGTCAGCTAACCTTATGGCATTCTTGTTGACTCTGTGCCAGGCACTGTATATCGATATCCATTAATTTTCTCTTCCCTAATGTTGTGCGGCCTTTTATCTGTCTTCATTTTTCTATTCTTTAAAAAAGAATATATATACATATATATGTATCTTTAAATTCCCAAAGCAAGCTGAGATGGCACAGTGTGTTTAAGCATTGTGGATTTCGTCAGACATCACATTCTTCCAGATATATTTTTCCAAATGGAAAGATGGCTCAACATTTTCTATTATTATTTTAGATGAAATGTTCTGCAATATGTTGTTGACATTGTACTGAAGTAAATACTGTATGCTCAAGTCTCTCAGGAACCCTCATGAAAATGAGATGCGTGTCCCAGGAGGCTATCTCAGAAAAGAAAAATTCTAAATAAAATAGCATGAATGAAGAGGCACACAAGAATTTATTATAAGAAAATATTCTTTTTGTACATTCCTGGACCTAAAGAAAGTGAAAGGTTGGCACAACAGATTGCTCTCATTATATGGCTCTATGTGGTCACGTACACATAATAATTTATAATAGTTTTCCTTTTCTAGTCAAATAGACTGAAGGTATTTTGTTTTACAATGATGGAACATAGTTCATTTATTAACTATATTCCACATTCACTTGATCCACTACAAATCTCTCTTTATAACTGACAATTCAGACTGCTTTCTTTTCTGGTTTCGGGGGATATATTTTCCTTTAAGAGGGACTAAATGGGAGCCACAGAAATCTCAGACTTTACTTAGTGAAGTGCAGATTCACCCAAGAATTGAGGTGCAGTTGAAAAAGGGCCAGGGATCCTAGAGTAGATTTAGTCCAAGTACAAAGATAAATGCTCAGTCTTCTTTTAGCCTTGGGTGTTTTAAGTTTAGGTGCACCTCCTGCATGAAGAGCATTGCTTCAGGGCTTATGCATTTTCAGTAATTTTGTCTAATTGTTTGCTTGCCAAAAATAGTTTATTGCTTTTTGCTACTTTTTAAAAGTAATCGTTATTAGGTTGTTAATTAAGAAAAATGTTTAAAAAATCTTGTAATCCCATACCCAGATAACCTTTGCTGACATTCTAAAAAATAGTGCATTATTAGACAAATAGAACTGCACATGAAGGTATAGAATTTGTTTTCCATCCCCCCAAAGTAAAACATTTAATAGTTTTTATATATTGCACCAGAAAAAATGGTTTTTATATTTAATATTTCATTATGTAAATGAAAAGCATCTTATTCTGTGTACACTGTAATATGAACATGAGAAAGATATGGACCCTTTCCTGCAAAAGTTTGGTGAATAAGTTTTGGTTGTAATTCTAGTTAATATTTATTAGTATGCATCTTATTCTACTTATGATGTATTAGTTGGGTCTTTTTTAATCTAGAAAAAAGTGTTTTAAGGACAGAAGGGAAGCCAATGTCATAAAACTCTAGAGCAAGGGACTGGAGTACTTTCAAAACTCTTCTCTCTTATTTCTGCTTCTCTTTAAAAATCCACTCTATTTTCTCTGAAAAGGCTGGTTTTCTCAGATCCCCAGATTACATGGTAGAAAACATGGCTGCTCCTAGTTTTCAAGGTTATAACTCCCTTTTCAAGAGTCCGTCTTAGCCTGAGATTGAAATCTATTAGTTTCAATTTCAAATTTCTGAGAAACAACTGTTGGCCAGCTTGGAGTGCCCAGTTTTGAACCAATTAGTTATCTCCACAGGGACCAAATCATCTTGTAAAAAATAGTTGTGGTTACCACATGGATGGTAGGTGGGTGTTTTGCACAAAAGAGATGCTGGACAGACAACTAAGTATGTATTTACTGTATTCATTGGCTGAAATTACAAGATGCTAGGTGATTTTATAGCTTGCTATGCACAAAGTTGCAGTATCAACCTTGTATTTTTAGGGAATTTAATATTAATAAAATTCAGAGTCTCATTTTTTCCTGAATTAAAATGTCTATGGCCCTCAACCAGATTTTTAAATTCCCTTTGCCTGATTATAATTTCCTTTCCTCATCATTTCTATCTCTTTCATAGCTCTGTAGAACTTTATTTTACATAATGTACAATTCTTTTTTTGTTCTTTTCAAACTAATATTTAATTACTTAAACTAACTAGTGATTTTTGGTCTCCTAAACTCCAGAACCATTTAGGGAAGAATAGTGGGTGCTAGGAAGGGCCCTGGAGTCAGAAGCAGGAGTTCCAGTGTGAGTTTTGAATTCCCCACTTACTTACCATACTACTATAATCCAAATAGAGCAATACTATAAACTGTCAATTTAATTACAGGCTAGTGTGAGAAGGATCAAATAAGATAATATATGTGAAATTACTTCATAAATTCAGAAATATTCTATCCAAACAGTTTTTAGACATTTGACTTGGACAGAGGGAGAGTGAAGCATGAGAAAAGGAAGCCTTGCCCTGCCAGCTGATCAGAGACTGATGAAGGCACGTGATTTGTTAGAAGAACAAAAGAGAGTTGAAAAGAACAGCTGGCCACATTTATGATATGTATAAATAAGAAATTACATTAGCTATTAAATATTGCTTACATCTAAAAATAATCCATGCTGATCTTTTGAGCAGAGTGTGAACCATAGAATAAACTTGTCTTTGTAATGACCTGATCTTGTAATGGGGTTGACAAGAGAGAATAAGACCATTTAGTTATTTTGACATAATAACATATCTTGACACCCGAACTGTGTAGTAATGATGTAAACATTAATAAGACAACACATGGCAACACAAAAAATCTTAATCCCCTTCTCCAAGAATTCCTAATTCTGAACTTTTGATGTGTTCCCCATGTGCCATTCAGTCCCCATCCCCCTCCCTGCCACCCATGGAACTTTTGGCTCTACTACTTACTAGCTATGTGACCTTGGGCAAGTTATTAACTTTTTTTTTTTTTTTTGCGGTACGCGGGCCTCTCACTGTAGTGGCCTCTCCCATTGCGGAGCACAGGCTCCGGACGCGCAGGCTCAGCGGCCATGGCTCACGGGCCTAGCTGCTCCGTGGCATGTGGGATCTTCCCGGACTGGGGCAGGAACCCGCGTCCCCTGCATCGGCAGGCAGACTCTCAAACACTGTGCCACCAGGGAAGCCCAGTTATTTAACTCTTTGTACCTTAGTTTTTTCATCTGAAGGATGTTAGTAATACCTACTGCAGAGTATTGTTGTGAAAATTAAATTACACTAATACATGTTAAATGTTTAGAACAGTATCTGGTATGTGGTAAGTGGTCAAAAAATGTTAAAATAATCATTTTATTATTTTTTCATTTAACAACATTTTCATTATTTTGCTACTTTGTAGAAACTTCTGAAATTTTGTTAAAAATAAATGTTTACTTGCATTTAGTTTCTGAAAATAATACTTTCTCTCTCGTGAAATTTTTATTAGGAAAAATTTCAAACATACACAAAAGTAGAAGGAATAGTGTAACTAACCCAATTACCCATTACATATTGCGTTTGACAGCCTCTAACATGGTCCCCAATATCTCTGCTTTCTAGTGTTCCTGCCCTTTTGTAATCTTCTCCCTTTGCATGTGGGCTGGACCTAATGACTTTTTTTTTAATTTTTAAAATTTGTTTATTGATATTTATTTATTTTTGTATCTTGGCTGCACTGCACGGCATGCAGGATGGTTCCACAACTAAGGAATTCCTTGTTAATTATTTGTATTTTATAGTTTTATTGAGGTATAAATGGCAGTGTGCTATAAAATACTCATTGTAAGTGTACAATTCAGTGACTTCAGTAAATTTATAGAGTTGGACAATCAACCACCATCTAGCTTTAGAACATTTTTACCTCCACCAGTTTTCCTGTGCTATTTGTCCTTGTTCCCATACCCCAACCCAAGGCAACCATTAACCTGCTTTCTGTCTCTATGGATTTGCTTCTTCTAAACATTTAATGTAAATGAAATCATCTAATATGTAGTCTTCTGTATGTGATTTCTTTCTCTTAGCATAATGTGTTTTCTAGGTTTATCTACGTTGTACATGTATCAGTGTTTTATTCCTTTTCGTTGCTGAATAGTATTCCATTATATAGGTATCTCACATTTTGTTTATCCATTCACCAATTAATGGAAAATTAAATTGTTTTCAGTTTTTGGCTAGTATATGTAATGCTGCTATGAATATTCACATGTAAATTGTGTGGACATGTGTTTTCATTTCTCATGCATAGGTACCAGGAATGAAATTGCTGGGTCATATGATAAATTTATCCTTAACTTTTAAAGAAGTTACCAAACTGTTTTCAATATGACTACACAATTTAAAATCCCCATCTGCAGCGAGTGAGGGTTTCCCTTTCTCTACATTCTCACCTCACTTGTAGACATTTTGATTTTAGATATCCTAGTGAGTCTGTATTGGAATTGCATTGTTTTAATTTGCATTTTGCTAATGACTAAAGATGCTAAGCATCTTTTATGTACTTATTAGCCATTCATGTTCTCTTTGGTAATACTCACTTTTTAGTTATGTTGTTTGAATTCTTATTATTCAGTTGCAAGAATTCTTCATATATTCTGTATACCAGTCTTTTAGCAGATATATTATTTACAAATACTTTCTCTTAGTCCATGGCTTATCTTTTAATCTTCTTAACGGTATTTTTTGAAATGTGAATTTTTTAAGTTTTAAGAAGTCCAATTTGTCAATTTTTTCTTTTATGAACTGTGCTTTTGGTGGTGCTTTTAAGCTAAGGCCATTTGGGTATTCTTTTTTATTTTCTCTTAAGTGTTTTATAATTTCGGCTCTTACTTTAAGTCTGTGGTGTAATATATTTTTAGTTATTTTTTGGTATGTGGTGTGAGGAAAGGATTTGAATTAATCATTTGCACATAGATAATTATTTCAGTACCATTTGTTGAAAACTATTCTTTCCTCCATTTAATTGCCTTGAAAACTTTGTCAAAATTCAATAAATGTGAAGGTTTATTTCTAGACTCTTAATTCTAAGTTTAAATGACCTATTTGCCTATTCTTACTCCAGTACCATTATCTTGATTATTTGATTTTATAGTAAATATAACATGTTTAATAATCAGGTACTATTCCCTTTTGTGTCCTATCTGCATAGGCTTACCATTGTCAGGAATGTGTAGCTAGCTTGGGCCCTCTCTTGTGTCTCCTGCATATATATGTGTAGAATTTATCAATTGGTTCTATGCTGTTTCATTTTCTGGGTCTCCTGTTATATGTCTGGCTAGTCTGACAGTCCATTGCTTCACCCAACCGGGATTGCAGCCTCAGCCTGAGTCCCTGGTCTTCTCACTTCATTTGCTGGGGAAATCACAGTTGGTACTGACGATGCCACTGGATGTGGAGATTTTTCCATGGCTCAGTCCAAATCTAGTCAGCCTCCTCTATCAATAAAACTGGTGATTTTTTCAGCTTCCCCAGCCTTGATATGGGAGCAGCTCCAGGCAAGAATGCCACAGACTCCCAAAGTTCAGTAGTTTTTCACGTATTCAGTGTAACCACTTCTTAATTTGGTACATACCTTTGATCAATTTACAGATCCCGGAGATAGTTGTTTCTGACAGTTTCTCCAGGTTTATCATTGCTTTTGTGGGGATAGGACTTGCTGAGAGTAAATCCACCAGGTCTTATTTTCTTTAACCTTTTTGTTATTTTTTTTTTCAAAAAAATTTAAACATTTAAAAAGAAGGTAAAGGGGGGACGGAATCAAGATGGTGATGGGGGAAGACACTGAGTTAGCATCTCCCCACAACTAGGGTGCCTGCTGGCTGACTCCCAAGGAGATGGAAGGAACCCCCAAGTGAACTGGTAGGATGTGGGGGGACTGAAGGGGGAGGAGAACTGGAGGCCAGACAGGATTGGTGCCACTGAGGCCAGGAAGATCAGGAGAGACAGGTGGGAGGGACCCTCTAGGAGGAGCAGGAGAGGAGAAGAGGGTGATTGCCCCACCCCCTTGGGCCCCAGGGAGCAGGCTGAGCTCCCAGGCAGATCCCCTGCCCTGAAAAGCCCCTTCCAGGCCATATATGTCCATGTAGGTCCTTGGAGGTATAGGAAGGAGGCCAAGGGGAAATCAGGAGAGGCAGGTGGGAGGGGCCCTGCGGGACCAGAGGAGCAGGAGAGGAGAGGAGGGCATTTGCTCTGCACACTCAAGCCCAGGAAGCCTGCTGCATTGCCAGGTGCAGTCCCCCACCCTCTGAGACCAGGGGTGGAGGGCATGCCTGGGCCCCTTTCTGTTCTGTTGAGCCTAAACCCCTCTGCCGACAGCCCCCAGGGCCTTTTCCAGCCCTGTGGGTCCTAAGCATAGGCCACACCCACTGCCCAAACCTCAACCTTGCTTAGGCCCCGCCCTCCACAGCCAAGGCCTACCCCGCCCCCCTTTTTTTTCTCTTTTCCCTCCTCTTTTTTACTGTTGTGGTACTATTGTACCTTCTGGTTGTTGATTCATAAATATTTTTATTTTTATATTCTTTCTAACATATCTGTTAGTTTCCTAGTCTAATTTTATGTTTTACTTTGTTATTGTTCTCTTTTTTTTTTTGCCACCCCATGTGGCTTGTGGGATCTTGGCTCATGAGCCGGGGTTGGGCTGAAGTTCCTGCAGTGGGAGTTGTGTGTCGGAACCACTAGACTAACAGAGAACCTCAGACCCCAGGGAATATTCATCGAGGTGAGGTCTCATGGAAGTCCTCATCTCAGCATCAAGACCCAGCTCAACCCAACAGCCTACAAACTCCAGTGTTGGAAGCCTCAGGCCAAACAACCAGTAAGACAGGAACACAATCCCACTCATAAAAAAAAAAGAGACGGCAAAACAATATGTCACAGATGAAGGAGCAAGGTAAAAACCTACAAGACCAAATAAATGAAGAGGAAAGAGGCAATCTTCCTGAAAAAGAATTCAGAGTAATGTTAATAAAGATGACGCAGAATCTCAGAAATAGAATGGAGGCATAGATTGAGAAAATGCAAGAAATGTTTAACAAAGATAAAGACCAAGCAAACAGAGATGAACAACACAATAACTGAAATGAAAAATACACTAGGGGAATCAATAACAGAACAACTGAGGCAGAAGAATGAATAAGTGAACTGGAAGACAAAATGGTGGAAATAACTTCCGAGGAGCAGAATAAAGAAAAATGAATGAAAAGAATTGAAGACAATCTCAGAGACCTCTGTGACAACACTAAACACACCAGCATTTGAATTACAGGGGTCCCAGAAGAAGAAGAAGAGAAAAAGAAAGGGTCTGCAAAAATATTTGAAGAGATTATAGTTCAAAACTTCCCTAACATGGGAAAGGAAATAGTTACCTAAATCCAGGAAGCACAGGGAGCCCCATACAGGATAAAACCTAGGAAAAACCCACCAAGACACATATTAATCAAACTAACAAAAATTAAATTCAAAGAAAAAAGATTAAAAGCAGCAAGGGAAAAACAAACAAAAACATACAAAGGAATCCCCATAAGGTTGTCAGCTGATTTTTCAGCAGAAACTCTGCAGGCCAGAAGGGAGTGGCAGGATATACTTAAAGCGATGAAAGAGAAAAACCTACAATCAAGATTACTCTACCCTGCAAGGATCTCATTCAGATTCGACAGAGAAATCAAAAGTATTCAGACAAGCAAAAGCTAAGAGAATTCAGCACCAACAAACCAGCTTTACAACAAATGCTAAAGAAAGTTCTCTTGGCGGAAAACACGAGAGAAGAAAAAGACCCACAAAAACAAACCCAAAACAATTAAGAAAATGGTAATAGGAACATACATATCCATAATAACCTTGAACGTAAATGGATTAAATGCCCCAACCAAAAGACACAGACTGGCTGAATGGGTACAAAAACAAGACCCATATATATGCTGTCTACAAGAGACCCACTTCAGACCTAGGGACACATACAAACTGAAAGTGAAGGAATGGGAAAAGATATTCCGTGCAAATGGAAATCAGAAGAAAGCTGCAGTAGCAATACTCATATCAGATAAAATAGACTTTAAAATAAAGACAGTTACAAGAGATGAGGAGGGACACTACATAATGATCAAAGGATCAATCCAAGAAGAAGATATAACAATTATAAATGTTTATGCACCCAGCATAGGAGCCCCTCAATACATAAGGCAAATGCTAACAACCATGAAAGGAGAAATCGACAGTGACACAATAATAGATGGAGACTTTAACACCCCACTTAACCAATGGACAGATCATACAAAGAGAAAATAAAAAGGAAACACAAGCTTTAAATGACACAGCAGACCAGGTAGATTTAATTGATATTTATAGGACATTCCACCAAAAAGTGGCAGAATACAGTTCTCAAGTGCACACAGAACGTTCTCCAGGATAGATCACATGGTGGGTAACAAATCAAGCCTCAGAAAATTCAAGAAAATGGAAGTTGTATCAAGCATCTTTTCTGACCACAGTGCTATGAGATTGGAAATCAATTACAGGAAAAAAACTGTAAAAAACACAAATATATGGAGGCTAAACAGTGCACTACTAAATAACCAAGAGATCACTGAAGAAATCAAAGAAGAAATTAAATAATACATAGAAACAAATGACAATGAAAATACGATGACCCAAAACCTATGAGATGCAGCAAAAGCAGTTCTAAGAGGGAAGTTTATAGCAGTACAATCCTACCTCAAGAAACAAGAAACATCTCAAACAATCTAACTGTATGCTTAAAACGACTAGAGCAAGAAGAACAAAAAACCCCAAAGTCAGTAGAAGGAAAGAAATCATAAAAATCAGAGCAGAAATAAATGAAATAGAAACAAAGAAAACAATAGCAAAGATCAGTAAAACTAAGATCTAGTTCTTTGAGAAGATAAACAAAATTGAGAAACCTTAGCTAGACTCATCAAGGAAAAAAGGGAGAGGATGCAAATCAATAAAATTAGAAATGAAAAAGGGGAAGGCACAGCTGACATGGCAGAAATACAAAGGATTGTAAGAGACTACTACAAACAACTATATGCCAATAAAATAGACAACCACGAAGAGATGGACAAATTCTTGGAAAGGTACAGTTTTCCATGACTGAACCAGGAAGAATTAGAAAATATAAGCAGACCAATCACAAGTAATGAAATTGAAACTGTATTTAAAAATCTTCCAACAAACAAAAGTCCAGGACCAGATGGCTTCACAGGCGAATTCTGTCAAACATTTAGAGAAGGGCTAACACCAATGCTTCTTAAACTCTTCCAAAAAATTGCAGAGGGAGAAACACTCCCAAATTCATTCTACGAAGCCACCATCACCCTGATACCAAAACCAGACAAAGATATCACAAAAAAAGAAAATTATAGACCAATGTCACTGATGAACATAGATGCAAAAATCCTGAACAAAATACTAGCAAACAGAGTCCAACAACACATTAAAAGGATCATACACCATGATCAAGTGGGATTTATCCCAGGGATGCAAAGATTCTTCAATATACACAAATCAAACAGTGTGATACACCACATTAACAAATTAAGGACTAAAAACCATATGATCATCTCAATAGATGCAGAAAAAGTTTTTGACAAAATTCAACACCCATTTATGATAAAAACTCTCCAGAAAATGGGCATAGGGGGAACCTACCGCAACATAATAAAGACCATATATGACAAACCCACAGCAAGCTTCTTACTCAATGGTGAAAAACTGAGAACATTTACACTAAGATCAGGAACAAGACAAGGATGTCCACTCTCACCACTCTTATTCAGCATAGTTTTGGAAGTTCTAGCCACAGCAGTCAGAGAAGAAGAAGAAATAAAAGGAATACAGATTGGAAAAGAAGAAGTAAAACTGTCACTGTTTGCAGATGACTTGATACTATACATAGAGAATCCTAAAGATGCCACCAGAAACTACTAGAACTAATCAATGAATTTGGTAAGGTTGCAGGATACAAAATTAATGCACAGAAATCTCTGGCATTCTTATACCCCAAAAACAAAAAATCAGAAAGAGAAATTAAGGAAACACTGCCATTTACCATCGCAACAAGAAGAATAAAACACTTAGGAATAAACCTGCCTAAGAGGGGCAAGACTTGTACTCAGAAAACTAAAACTGATGAAAGAAATCAAAGATGACATAAACAGATTGAGAAATATACCATGTTCTTGGGTTGGAAGAATCAATATTGTGAAAATGACTATACTACCCAAAGCAATCTACAGAGTCAGTGCAATCCCTATGAAACTACCAATGACATTCTTCACAGAATTAGAACAAAAAATTTTATAATTCGTATAGAAACACAAAAGATCCCAAATAGCCAAAGCAATCTTGAGAAAGATAAACAGAGTTGCAGGAATCAGGCTCCCCGACTTCAAACTATACCACAAAGTACAGTAATCAAGACAGTATGGTACTGGCACAAAAAACAGAAATGTAGATCAGTGGTACAGGATAGAAGGCTCAGAGATAAACCCACGCACATATGGTCACCTAATTTACGACAAAGGAGACAAGAACATGCAATGGAGAAAAGACAGCCTCTTTAATACGTGGTCCTGGGAAAACTGGACAGCTACATGTAAAAGAATGAAATTAGAATACTGCCTAACACCATACACAAAAATAAACTCCAAATGGATTAAAGACCTAAATGTAAGACCATATACTATAAAACTCTTAGAGGAAAACATAGGAAAAACACTCTTTGGCATAAACCACAGCAAAATCTTTTTTGACCCACCTCTGAGAGTAACGGAAATAAAAACAAAAATTAAAAAATGGGACTTAATTAAACTTAAAAGCTTTTGCACAGCAAAGGAAACCATAAACAAGACAAAAAGACAACCCTCAGAATGGGAGAAAAAATTTGCAAATGAAACGACAAAGGATTAATCTCCAAAATACACAGACAGCTCATGTAGCTCAATATCAAAGAAACAAACAATCCAATTAAAAAATGGGTGGAAGACCTAAATAGACATTTCACCAAGGAAGACATACAGATGGCCAAGAGGCACATGAAAAGATGCTCAACATCACTAATTATTAGAGAAATGCAAATCAAAACTGCAGTGAGGTATCACCTCATGCCGGTCAGAATGGCCATTATCAAAAAATCTAGAAACAGCAAATGCTGGAAAAGGTGTGGTGAAAAGGAAATGCTCCTGCACTGTTGGTGGGAATGTAAATTGATACAACCACTATGGAAAACAGTATGGAGGTTCCTTAAAAAACTAAAAATACAACTACCATATGATCCAGCAATCCCACTAATGGGCATATACCCTGAGAAAAGCATAATTCAAAAAGAGACATGTACCACAATGTTCATTGCAGCACTATTTACAATAGCCAGGACATGGAACCAACCTAGATGTCCATCAACAGTTGAATGGATAAAGAAGATGTGGCACATATATACAATTGAATATTACTCAGCCATGAAAAGAAACGAAACTGAGTTATTTGTACTGAGGTGGATGGACCTAGGGAAGTAGGTCCATCCACCTTACTTCATACAGAGTGAAGTAAGTCAGAAAGAGAAGAACAAATAACGTATGCTAATGCCTATCTATGTAATCTTAAAAAAAAAAAAGTGATACTGATGAACCTAGTTTCAGGGCAGGAGTAAAGATGTCAACATAGAGAATGGACTTGAGGACACCGGGTGGGAGGGGGAAGCTTGGTGAAGTGAGAGTAGCACTGACATATATACAGTCCCGAATGCAGTTTAGTTAGCTAGTGGGAAGCAGCAGCATAGCACAGGGAGATCAGTTTGGTGCTTTGCAATGACCTAGAGGGATGGGATAGGGCGGATGGGAGGAGGCTCAAGAGGGAGGGGATATGGGGAGATATGTATGCATATGGCTGATTCACTTGGGTGTACAACAGAAACTAACACAGTATCGTGAAGCAATTATGCTTCACAATAAAGACCTATCAAAGAAAAAAAAGAAACGAAAAAAAATTTCAGATAACAGCAAAAAAAAAAAAAGAAGACAGGGCTTCCCTGGTGGCGCAGTGGTTGGGAGTCCGCCTGCCGATGCAGGGGACACGGGTTCGTGCCCTGGTCCGTGAAGATCCCACGTGCCGCGGAGCGGCTGGGCCCGTGAGCCATGGCCACTGAGCCTGCGCGTCCGGAGCCTGTACCCCGCAGCGGGAGAGGCCACAACAGTGAGAGGCCCGCGTACCGCAAAAAAAAAAAAAAGAAGACAAATATAGAGTAATAAATATGATGGCACCTATTAGAGAGCTTCAACAACAACCCATCTTCTTTCATCTATATACCTGCTTACTTACCTCTGTCAATTATTATTTTGAAGCAAACACCAGACAGATATCATGTATCATTTGCAAATATTTCAGCATCTATCACTAAGAGATAAGATTTTCCTTTTAAGTATAATGGTAATACCATTATCACAGATTAAAATAATGCATAGTAATTTCTTAATTCATTATATATCCAGTCAGTGTTCAAGTTTTCAGTTGTTTCATAAATGCCTTACATTGTTTTGTCTTGTTTAAATCAGGATCCAAATCAGTTTTATGCATTGTAATTGGTTGGTATATCTTTTAAGTCTCTTGTAATCTATATTTTCTCTCTCTTTTAACTTCTCTGTTGAAAAAACTAGGATAGTTTTCCATTAGGGTTCCCACAGACTGACAAAATCCCCACAGTGTAGTGCAGTATGTTTCTTTGTTCTCTGATTTCCTGTAAATTCATAGTTCAGTCTAAAGCTTTGCTGTCCAATATGGTAGCTATGAGCTACGTGTCATTAAGTACATCAAATTTTTAATTAATTGAATCTAAGTAAAATTTAAAAATTACTTCCTCAGTCTCACTAGCCACATTTCAAATGCTCAGTAGCCACATGTGGTTACCATATTGGATGGTACAGAAAGAACATTTCCATCATTGCTGAAAGCTCAGTTGAAAAGCACTAATCTAGAAGTTTCATTAAATTCAGGTTTGAATTTTTTTAAATTATAACTCACAAATGGTTTTATGTTCTTCCATTAGGAAACATAACATTTAATTCTCTCTCTTTTTTTGTGATGCTAACATCATCAGCTGTTGATGATTGTTGCTTAGATTTATTATTTAAAAGGAGGTTGCAAAATGTTGATATTAATGATTCAACCATTCTTGCTTCATTTATTAGTTGGAATATTCTATAAAAAAAGACTTCCCTTCACCTATTATTTGGTTACTCAGCAGCTACCCAGTAATAGAGTTCATATAAGAAAGACAGGACAAATTCTTAATTCTTAACTTACTTGAAAATAGTATTTTCTTAAAGATAATACCCAACCTTAAATATTAAAGTAGTTTAATTTCTCTTGTTAAATTATTTTAATGGAATTTTTAGGTTAAATATCAGCATGCCATATGTGAAATATTATAGTGCTTGCTTTAAATGTTAAACATTTCATTTAAGGATAAAAACGTAAAACTGCTATAAGTTTTACAGCCATCCTATGTAAAATCCCACAAATGTGTTTGATATATATGTGGTTGGTATTGGATAGAAAACTACGTAGCCTTTAGACTTAATTGTTGTGGTTGTTCACTGGCACTTCATCACTGCAGAATAACTTTAGTGTATTAAAGTTTGGGAAGCTTGTTTATGTCAAATTCAGTTTTAAATATAACTCATCATCAGGCTTCTAATGGTGGTCATTCTTATATGGAGGATTTCCTGAAGGAATTGTCTGTAGGAAAATGCTGTGTAAATATTTCAGCTTTTAAAGGGAGAAACCACAAAATTCATACATATTTCACTGCAAATAAGTATCTACCTAATATTAGCTTTTTTTTAGCTAATATTGTTATAAAGTCTTCTGGTTGACTTGAACTCATCCCAGGAGCAAAATTGGATTGTTACTATAAATTTCTTTTTTAATTCAAGATTAATTTTTATTTTGTTTTCTTCAAAGTTTAATAGGTCATCATATTTATATCTTACATATTTATATTTATATCAGGTCTATATCAGTAATCACATATCCAAATAAATTTTATCATTAGAATAATTTTTTCTTAATATCTTCATTGGAGTATAATTGCTTTATAATGGTGTGCTAGTTTCTGCTGTATAACAAAGTGAATCAGCTATACATAAACATATACCCATATACCTCCCCCCTCTTACATCTCCCTCTCACCCTCCCTATCCCACCCCTCTAGGTGGACACAAAGCACTGAGCTGATCTCCCTGTGCTATGTGGCTGCTTCCCACTAGCTATCTCTTTTACATTTGGTAGTGTATATATGTCCATGCCACTCCCTCACTTAGTCCCAGCTTACCCTTCCCCTCCCCATCTCCTCAAGTCCATTCTCTATGTCTGTGTCTTATTCCTGTCCTGCTACTAGGTTCTTCAGAACCATGTTTTTTTTGTTATTTTTTAGATTCCGTGTATATGTGTTAGCATATGGTATTTGTTTTTTTCTTTCTTTCTTTACTCTGTAGGACAGTCTCTAGGTCCACTACCTCACTACAAATAACTCAATTTCGTTTCTTTTTATGGCTGAGTAATATTGCATTGTATATATGTGCCACATCTTCTTTATCCATTCATCTGTCGATGGACACTTAGGTTGCTTCCATGTCCTGGCTACTGTAAATAGAGCGGCAATGAACATTGTGGTACATGACTCTTTTTGAACCCAGTAGTGGGATTGCTGGGTCGTATGGTAGTTTTATTTTTAGTTTTTTAAGGAACCTCCATACTACTCTTCATAGTGGCTGTATCAATTTACATTCCCACCAACAGTGCAAAAGTGTTCCCTTTTCTCCACACCCTTTCCAGCATTTATTGTTTGTAGATTTTTTGATGATGGCCATTCTGACTGGTGTGAGGTGATACCTCATTGTAGTTTTGATTTGCATTTCTCTAATGATTAGTGATATTGAGCATTCTTTCATGTGTTGGTTGGCAATCTGTATATCTTCTTTGGAGAAATGTCTATTTAGATCTTCAGCCCATTTTTTGGATTGGGCTGTTTGTTTTTCTGATATTGAGCTGCAGGACCTGCCTCTATATTTTGGAGATAATCCTTTGTCAGTTGCTTTGTTTGAAAATATTTTCTCCCATTCTGAGGGTTGTCTTTTCATCTTGTTTATGGTTTACTTTGCTGTGCCAAGGCTTCTACGTTTCATTAGGTCCCATTTGTTTATTTTTCTTTTTATTTCCATTTCTCTAGGAGGTGGGTCAAAAAAGGTCTTGCTGTGATTTATGTCATGGAGTGTTCTGCCTATGTTTTCCTCCAAGAGTTTTATAGTGTCTGGCCTTACATTTAAGTCTTTAATCCATTTTGAGTTTATTTTGTGTATGGTGTTAGGGAGTGTTATATTTCATTCTTTTACATGTAGCTGTCCAGCTTTCCCAGCACCACTTATTGAAGAGGGTGTCTTTTCTCCATTGTATATTCTTGCCTCCTTTATCAAAGATAAGGTGACCATATGTGTGTGTGTGTGCATGGGTTTATCACTGGGGTTTCTATCCTGTACCATTGATCTGTATTTCTGTTTTTGTGCCAGTACCATACTGTCTTAATTACTGTAGCTTTGTAGTATAGTCTGAAGTCAGGGAACTTGATTCCTCCAGCTCCGTTTTTCTTTCTCAAGATTGCTTTGGTGTTTCAAGGTTTTTTGTGTTTCCATACAAATTGTGAAAATTGTTTTTCTAGTTGTGTGAAAAATGCCATTGGTAGTTTGATAGGGATTGCATTGAATCTGTAGATTGCTTTCAGTAATATAGTCATTTTCACAATGTTGATTCTTCCAATCCAAGAGCATGGTATATCTTTCCATCTGTTTGTATCATTTTTAATTTCTTTCAGCAATGTCCTATAGTTTTCTGCATACAGGTCTTTTTTCTCCTTAGGTAGGGTTATTCCTAGGTATTTTATTCTTTTTGTTGCAGTGGTAAATGGGAGTGTTTCCTTAATTTCTCTTTCAGAATTTTCATCATTATTGTATAACAATACAAGAGATTTCTGTGCATTATTTTTATATCGTGCTACTTTACCAAATTCATTGATTAGCTCTAGTAGTTTTCTGGTAGCATCTTTAGGATTCTCTATGTATAGTATCATGTCATCTGCAAACAGTGACAGTTTTACTTCTTCTTTTCTGATTTGGATTCCTTTTATTTCTTTTTCTTCTCTGATTGCTGTGGCTAAAACTTCCAAAATTATGTTTAATAATAGTGGTGAGAGTGGGCAACCTTGTCTTCTTCCTGGTCTTAGTGGAAATGGTTTCAGTTTTTCACCATTGAGGATGATGTTGGCTGTGGGTTTGTCATATATGGCCTTTATAATGTTGAGGTCATTTCCCTCTATGCCTACTTTCTGGAGAGTTTTTATCAAAAATGGGTGTTGAATTTTGTCAAAAGCTTTTGCTGCATCTATTGAGATGATCATATGGTTTTTCTCCTTCAATTTTTAATATGGTTTATCACATTGATTGATTTGCATATATTGAAGAATTCTTGGGATAAATCCCACTTGATCATGGTGTATGATCCTTTTAATGTGCTGTTGGATTCTGTTTGCTAGTATTTTGTTGAGGATTTTTGCATCTATGTTCATCAGTAATACTGGTCTGTAGTTTTCTTTTTCTGTGACGTCTTTGTCTGGTTTTGTTATCAGGGTGATGGTCGCCTCGTAGAATGAGTTTGGGAGTGTTCCTCCCTCTGCTGCATTTTGGAAGAGTTTGAGAAGGAAAGCTGTTAGCTCTTCTCTAAATGTTTGATAGACTTCACCTGTAAATCCATCTCATCCTGGTCTTTTGTTTGTTGGAAGATTTTTAATCATAGTTTCAATTTCAGTGCTTGTGATTGGTCTGCTTATATTTTCTATTTCTTCCTGGTTCAGTCTCGGGAGGTTGTGCTTTTCTAAGAATTTGTCCATTTCTTCCACGTTGTCCATTTTATTGCATATAATTGCTTGTAGTAATCTCTCATTATCCTTTGTATATCTGCAGTGTCAGTTGTTACGTCTCCTTTTTCATTTCTAATTCTCTTAACTTGAGTCTTCTCCCTTTTTTTCTTGATGAGTCTGGCTCGTGGTTTATCAATTTTGTTTATCTTCTCAAACAGCTTTTAGATTTATTGATGTTAGTTGTTGTTTCCTTCATTTCAGTCCCTTCCTTTTTTTCTTCTTCTTCTGGGACCCCTATATTTCGAATGTTGGTGCATTTAATGTTGTCCCAGAGGTCTCTGAGAGTGTCCTCAAATCTTTTCATTCTTTTTTCTTTATTCTGCTCTGCAGTAGTTACTTCCACTGTTTTATCTTCCAGGTCACTTATCCGTTCTTCTGCCTCAGTTATCCTGCTATTGATTCCTTCTAAAGAAATTTTAATTTCATTGATTGTGTTGTTCATCATTGTTTGTTTGCTCTTTAGTTCTTATAGGTCCTTGTTAAGCATTTCTTGTATTTTCCTCATTCTGTTTCCGTGATTTTGGATCATGTTTACACTCATTACTCTGAATTCTTTTTCAGGTAGACTGCCTATTTCCTCTTCATTTGTTTGGTCTGGTGGGTTTTTAGCTTGCTTCTTCATCTGGTGTGTGTTTCTCTGTCTTCTCATTTTGTGTAACTTACTGTGGATGGGGTCTCTTTTTCGCAGGATGCAGGTTCGTAGTTCCCGTTGTTTTTGGTGTGTGTCCCCAGTGGGTAAGGTTGGTTCAGAGTGTTGTGTAGGCTTCCTGGTGGAGGGGACTGGTGCCTGTTTTCTGGTGGATGAGGCTGGATCTTGTCTTTCTGGTTGACAGGACCACATCTGGTGGTGTGTTTTGGGGTGTCTGTGACCTTATGATCTTAGGCAGCTTTCTGCTAATGGGCAGCATTGTGTTCCTATCTTGCTAGTTGTTTGGCATAGTGTGTCCATCATTGTACCTTGCTGGCTGTTGAGTGGAGCTGGGTCTTAGCATTGAGATGGAGATCTCTGAGAGAACTTTCACCATTTGATATTACATGGGGCCGGGGGGTCTCTGGTGGATCAATGTCTGAACTTGGCTCTCCCACCTCAGAGGCTCAGGCCTGACATCCGGCTGGAGTACCAAGACTCTGTCAGCCACCTGGTGTGTAGCACAGGGAAGTATACTCAATATCTTGTAATAACCTATGTAGATGCTGTTTCTGCTGTTTTCTTCTTCTTTGTGTCAATCCAGGTTTCCATGTTATATAATTTACCTCTGCTAGAATGATTTCTCTTAACATGTCGTACACTGCAGTTCCCTCTGTGAAGCATAATTGCAACATGTGCATCTGCTGGTCTTGGAGACTGTCCTCGAGAGGCAGCAGGGACAGCTGTGGTCACCCTGGGGATATAATCACTGGCAGCAGCCATTCTTGGGAGCTCTTTCTACCATGTGGACACTGGTGCTGGTGCTAGAGTAATTTTTTAAAGAGTAACATTTTCACTATTCTGGAAAATACATTTGAAAATATAGCAAATTGTGTTTAGAACCATAATAAATACATTATCTTAATAAATGATGTTATTCTTATTTTCCTTGCAATTACTTTTAGAGTATGGACCTAGTATTGTAATTGTAGTCTCAAATAAAACTGTGGATAATTTCCTTTACAGTTAGAATTTTTAATTCTTGTAAATCATTACTCTTTTTATTTAAATAAGATGTTAAGTAATACTCTTGCATGGATTCGAAGTTGTGGAGCGTTCAGAGGGACAGTGTTGTGACCATTAATATGAGACTTGCAGAGGTCAGAGGGAGTGTGAATTAATTAAATCCTGTGGTATGAGAGGAGACCAAAAAGCCCTGGGGATTACTTGAAGCAGCTAAATTGAGTCACCTCTTGGTGACCGGTTCGAATTTCATTCTATAACCCTAAGATAATTTTTCAGCTGCTCTTTGGTGAACTCTGAAATGTGTGGACGTCTTGGAGAAGCTTTAACCTGGTTTAAGCAGTGTTAGTCCTTGATGGACTCCCATCGTCCCAAGTGTTTCCTGAAAGGTGTATATTGCTGCTTGTAGCAGTTAGGAAAGCAAAACCACTTCCTCTGCACTTCAGGTAATTCTTGACAGAAACAGTGATTTCAGAGAGTCTGTATTAAGCTTTTGAATGTATTGAGAAGTAAAACTTTAAGATACAGTGATCCTCTATCCATATGTGGGTAACAAGTTTGAAATTCTGTTGAATAACTTTAATTTGTACTATGGGCCTCTGATGTTTTGTGGTTTGTATTTGTGTAGAATTGGCCCAGTTCTTCTCCTGTCAGTGGTCTACTTACTAAGAAGTTGCATTTGATAAAGAGTATGAGAACCTTGTTGAGGTTGAACATATTATCTGATCGCAGTAGAAGAGAAGAATAAAGATGATGGAGTATTAATTTGAAATTTTCTTTGTCAGAGGGTTAGGGACTCCTGCTCTGAGTTACAAATGGGTTTTTCATAACTACTGCCTATTATGTCTTTCAAAGATAATTTTCCATTCTTTTCAGATTTAGTTTCTTTCTGGCATTTGTTACTGATATATCAGTTTATAAGATAGCCCTTTTCTATAGTTAAAGCAATCTTAATTAGGAATCTGAGAATGCTTTGCAAGTCATAATATGCTCTGTAAATGTAAAGGTTTGCCAGCCTCTGTATATAATAATAATTGTAGGATCTTTTAAATCCTCTTATTAATAACCAGGCCCCTGATGATATATATTATTTTAATTGGTAATACTGCAAATGACTGTTGGTGCTCATTGTTACAGGTAAAAATTGTCTGCTTTCTTAATTAATTTAGGATCTTGCTATAGTTTAATCTACCCCAGATTTTTTAAAAAATTGGTGAAATTTGTATCATTTCAGGCACTAGGAAGAATTCTGTGGATGAATGATCTTGAATTTACGTACACTTTCCCTTAGCCATTAAATATTTGGTTTACTTAGTATAATTTTTCAAGTGTCCTAGAAGTAGTCTTGGTGATAATAAGCACTTTTTCAATAAAATCTCTCAGAGAATCTAGTTTTAAGAATACCATTTCCCTACTCCACTGCATGTTTTTAGTATCTTTTTGTGGGTTCATTTATATATAAGTGTGCATACATTTGTTTTTATGTGTGGGTAAAATATCCCTAGTCTTTAAATTACTTTTTTTTCCTTAAAAACATTTAGAGTAATTTGAATGTTGACTATAACATTTCTTTCCAGACAGACATTGTTACAGTGGTAAGCAGTTCTGTTTACTTATAGGCTTATCAGTAACCTTTACACATAATGTGATATTGTCTGAATGTCTTATTTTGTTCAGCTTTCCCTGGCACTGATGAAGCCTAAGGCTGCTGTTTCTTTGAGTTACTGATAATTTTTTATCTGATTAACTGACACATTTAGTTGAAATCAGACACAGCCCTTAGGCTGGGCATGGATTTAATTTAAAAAGTATCAAAGGTTTGCTCTGTGTGCTATTTAATCATCATGTTTATCAGGCAAAGAAAAATTACCGGAAGGACCATAGGGAGAGGGTTATCTTAAGGAGCAGTAGCTTGGGAAATTGATAATAGCTACAAGGTAATTTACTGCTAACTTTTACATTCATTAATATAACATTTCCTGCTAATAATTACAGTGTATGTAATATACTAATTAAATTGAAAGCATTATCACTAATTTTCTTTTTGCTGAGCCCTAAGATGGCTAGATAAGAAGTGAGAATGTGAAATTGAAGAAAACCCATATAGTCACACCAATTTAAACAATTGGTTAGTTGGCCAGTTAAAACATTTTGGAGACAGACAATGAAATTATCATGAATGTTCAGAAAACTCATTTTAGGCTGTGACAAGGAAATGAAATTTCTAAATGAGTGAAATCACTATGTACTGTAAGTCTATAAAATATTGCACTGGTCTAACCTGTAAGAGTAATACATTACCAGGAACAAGTGCATCACTACTATCCATGTGTATGATGGCACTACTCTAATGAATGAATATGCTGCACTGATGGAATACACTGATGCTATGGGGCCTTTGCAGTGCCTTTGTTTGTTATATAGCTCTTAGCACTTAATAATATGAGTCATTTTTTACTTAGAAAAACATTTCATGCTATATAACAAAGTACAGTAGCTCCACATTAATATTTAAGAGAAAATCTACCCCCCATCTAAGATCCCTTAACAAAAACAACAAAAAAAGCTAAAAAAAGATTTATTTAAAATTTTGATATATAGTTATGGTATAATTGTACATTTTAATCTAGCAATAAGCCTCCAGGGTTTTTCCCCATTTTCATTAATGTTATGCATAGGGTATATTAAAAATGAAAATGACATAATCATTTCAGCTTGTATGAAAAATAAAACCTATAATTAAGAAGTCTTATCTTTGTA
The DNA here is from genome assembly GCF_011762595.2 of Tursiops truncatus. NCBI lineage: Eukaryota > Metazoa > Chordata > Mammalia > Artiodactyla > Delphinidae > Tursiops > Tursiops truncatus. The sequence goes on along the minus strand of NC_047035.1, from coordinate 78,724,825 downwards.
GCTATAATAAAGTATTATGCTACCTCTAAATGTCTTTTTTCACAATTCACAAATGTATTTGTTTTTATTTGGTTTGGTTTGGTTTTTGAAAGTCTCACATTGTGTTCATTTTTAGAACAGAAAAGTTTAGTAGTTTCTGAGGAAAGAAAATGTTATAAAAACTGAAAAGCTTTGTTAAGTGGAAATCTGCAGTCTTTTGCTACCTATATTTCCTAGATTATTTTTCTTAACACTTAGTGTTCTATAACTGTTCTATAATGAATGCTCTGAAGGCTAAGTAATGCATTGGGATTTCTCTATAATACACAATGTAACTAGTAAGTGGAACTCAATCTAAAGTCAGTCTCTCTTGTACCTGATTAATCACAGACTGTGTTTTAAAGAAAGTTCACCTTTAAGTGATACCATAGGATAGATCTTGAAAACTTTGTAATCAGAAAGTTTTTATTTTTAATTTAGTTTATATTTTATATTGGGGTATAGTTGATTTACAATATTGTGTCGGTTTCTGTTACAGCAAAGTGATTCAGTTATACATATACATATATCAATTATTTTCAGTTTCTTTTCCCATATAGGTTATTACACAATACTGAATAGAGTTCCCTGTGCTATACAGTAGGTTCTTGTTGATTATCTATTTTATATATAGTAGTGTGTATATGTTAATCCCAAACTTCTAATTTATCCCTCTCCCCCACCTTTCCCCTTTGGTAACCATAAATTTGTTTTCAAAGTTTGTGAGTCTATTTCTGATTTGTGAATAAGTTCATTTGTTTCATCTTTTTAGATTCCACATGTAAGTGATATCGTATGATATTTGTCTTTCTCTGATTGACTTCACTTAGTATGATAATTTCTAGGTCCATCCATCTTGCTGCAAATGGCATTATTTCAATCTTGTTAATGGCTGACTAATATTCCACTGTATATATGTACCACATCTTCTTTATCCATTCATTTGCCAATGGACATTTAGGCTGCATCCATGTCTTGGCTATATTGTAAATAATGCTGCAGTGAACATTGGGGGTGCATGTATCTTTTCAAATTATGGTTTTCTCCAGATATATGCCCAGGATTGGGATTGCTGGATCATATGGTAGTTCTAGTTTTAGTATTTTAAGGAACCTCCATACTGTTCTCCATAGTGGTTGTACCAATTTATATTCCCAACAACAGTGTAGGAGGGTTCCCTTTTCTTTACACCCTCTGCAGCATTTATTGTTTGTAGACTTTTTTTTTTAATTTTTTTAACATCTTTATTGGGGTATAATTGCTTTACAATGATGTGTTAGTTTCTGCTTTATAACAAAGTGAATCAGTTATACATATACATATGTTCCCATATGTCTTCCCTCTTGCGTCTCCCTCCCTCCCACCCTCCCTATGCCACCCCTCCAGGCTGTCACAAAGCACCCAGCCAATATCCCTGTGCCATGCGGCTGCTTCCCACTAGCTATCTACCTTACTACGTTTGTTAGTGAGTATATGTCCATGACTCTCTCTCGCCCTGTCACAGCTCACCCTTCCCCCTCCCCATATCCTCAAGTCTGTTCTCCAGTAGGTCTGCGTCTTTATTCCTGTCTTACCCCTAGGTTCTTCATGACATTTTTTTTTCTTAAATTCCATATATATATGTGTTAGCATACGGTATTTGTCTTTTTCTTTCTGACTTAATTCACTCTGTATGACAGACTCTAGGTCTATCCACCTCATTACAAATAGATCAATTTCGTTTCTTTTTAAGGCTGAGTAATATTCCATTGTATATATGTGCCACATCTTCTTTATCCATTCATCCGCTGATGGGCACTTAGGTTGTTTCCATCTCTGGGCTATTGTAAATAGAGCTGCAATGAACATTTTGGTACATGACTCTTTTTGAATTTTGGTTTTCTCAGGGTATATGCCCAGTAGTGGGATTGCTGGGTCATATGGTAGTTCTATTTGTAGTTTTTTAAGGAACCTCCATACTGTTCTCCATAGTGGCTGAACCAATTCACATTTCCACCAGCAGTGCAAGAGTGTTCCCTTTTCTCCACACCCTCTCCATCATTTATTGTTTCTAGATTTTTTGATGATGGCCATTCTGACTGGTGTGAGATGATATCTCATTGTAGTTTTGATTTGCATTTCTCTAATGATTAATGATGTTGAGCATTCTTTCATGTGTTTGTTGGCAGTCTGTATATCTTCTTTGGAGAAATGTCTATTTAGGTCTTCTGCCCATTTTTGGATTGGGTTGTCTGTTTTTTTGTTATTGAGATGCATGAGCTGCTTGTAAATTTTGGAGATTAATCCTTTGTCAGTTGCTTCATTTGCAAATATTTTCTCCCATTCTGAGGGTTTTCTTTTGGTCTTGTTTATGGTTTCCTTTGCTGTGCAAAAGCTTTGAAGTTTCATTAGGTCCCATTTGTTCATTTTTGTTTTTATTTCCATTACTCTAGGAGGTGGGTCAGAAAGGATCTTGCTGTGATTTATGTCATAGAGTGTTCTGCCTATGTTTTCCTCTAAGAGTTTGATAGTTTCTGGCCTTACATTTAGGTCTTTAATCCATTTTGAGCTTATTTTTGTGTATGGTGTTAGGGAGTGATCTAATCTCATACTTCTACATGTACCTGTCCAGTTTTCCCAGCACCACTTACTGAAGAGGCTGTCCTTTCTCCACTGTACATTCCTGCCACCTTTATCATGTTTGTAGACTTTTTGATGATGGCCATTCTGACTGGTATGAGGTGATACCTCATTGTAGTTTTGATTTGCATTTCTCTAATAATTAACGATGTTGAGCATCTTTACATGTGTTTGTTGGCCATCTGTATGTCTCTGGAGAAAAGTCTGTTTAGATCTTTTGTGCATTTTTGATTGCATTGTTTGTTTTTTTTTGATATTGAGCTGCATGAGCTGTTTGTATATTTTGGAGATTAATCCCTTGTCTGTTGCTTCATTTGCAAATATTTTTTTCCCATTCTGAGGGTTGTCTTTTCATTTTGTTTGTGATTTCCTTTGCAGTGCAAAAGCTTTTAACTTTCATTAGGTCCCATTTGTTTATTTTTGTTTTCATTTCTCGTGGAGGTGGATCCAAAAAGATATTGCTGTGATTTATGTCAAAGAGTGTTCTGCCTATGTTTTCCTCTAAGAGTTTTATAGTATCCAGTCTTACATTTAGGTCTTTAATTCATTTTGAGTTTATTTTTGTGTATGATGTTAGAGAATGTTCTAATTTCATTCTTTTACATGTAGCTGTCCAGTTTTCCCAGCACCACTTCTTAAAGAGACTGTATTTTCTGCATTGTATATTCTTTCCTCCTTTGTCATAGATTAGATGACCATAGGTGCATGGGTTTATTTCTGAGCTTTCTATCCTGTCCCATTTATCTATATTTCTGTTTTTGTGCCAGTGCCATACTGTTTTGATGACTGTAGATTTGTAATATAGTTTGAAGTCAGGAGGCTGATTCCTCCAGCTCTGTTTTTCTTTCTCAGGATTGCTTTGGCTATTTGGGGTCTTTTGTATTTCCATACAAATTGTGCAATTTTTTGTTCTAGTTCTGTGAAAAATGACATTGATAATTTGACAGGGATTGTATTGAATCTGTAGATTGCCTTGGGTAGTATAGTCATTTTGACAGTATTGATTCTTCCAAACCAAGGACATGGTATATCTTTCCATCTGTATAATCTTCGATTTCTTTCATCAGCATCTTACAGTTTTCAGAGTACAGGTCTTTTGCCTTTTTAGGTAGGTTTATTCCTAGGTATTTTATTCTTTTTGAAGTGATGATAAATGGGATTGTTTCCTTTAATTCAGTTTTTCTTCTGTACGTTGAATATAATATATTGGGTTGGCCAAAAGGTTCATTAAGTTTTTTACATAAGATGGTTCTAGTGGTGCTTACTTAGCTGTCTTTAACATCATTCAAAACAATTTTGTTAGATTGTATTATGACAGCTGTCATATCAGTGTGCATTTAAAAAAAAACTTATCAAAATTGGCGAATCTTTGTGTAACCATTTTAATATTGAAGATAGAAGAAAAACAACATTTTCAGCATATCATGCTGTATTATTTCAAGAGAGGTAAAAATGCAACTGAAACACAAAGATTTGTGCAGTGTACGGAGAAGGTGCTGTGACTCATCGAACATGTCAAAAGTGTTTTGTGAAGTTTCATGCTGGAGATTTCTCACTGGACGATGCTCCACGGTCGAGTAGACAAGTTGAAGTTGATAGCTATCAAATCGAGACATTAATTGAGAACAATCAACGTTATACCACGTGGGAGATAGCTGACATACTCAAAATATCCAAAGCAAGTGATGAAAATCATTTGCACCAGCTTGGTCATGTTAATCGCTTTGATGTTTGGGTTCCATGTAAGTTAAGTGAAAAAAACCTTGTTGACCATATTTCCATGCGTGATTCTCTACTGAAATGTAATGAAAATATTCCATTTTAAAAACAAATTGTACATGGTTGATGAAAAGTGGATACTGTATAATGTGGAACAGAAGAGATGGTGGGGCAAGCGAAATGAACCACCACCAACCACACCCAAAGGCTGGTCTTCATCCAAAGAAGGTGATGTTGTGTATATGGTGGAATTGGAAGGGAGTCCTCTATTATGAGCTCCTTCTGGCAAACCAAACGATTAATTCCAACAAGCACTGCTCCCAGTTAGACCAACTGAAAGCAGCACTCGATGAAAAGTGTCCAGAACTAGTCAACAGAAAACACATAATCTTCCATCAAGATAACGCAAGACTGCATGTTTCTTTGATGACCAGGCAAAAACTGTTACAGCTTGGCTGGGAAGTTCTGAGTCATCTGCTGTATTTACCAGACATTGCACTTTGGATTTCCGTTTATTTCTGTCTTTACAAAATTCTCTTAATGGAAAAAATTTCAGTTCCCTGGAAGACTGTAAAAGGCACCTGGAACAGTTCTTCGCTCAAAAAGATAAAAAGTTTTGGGAAGATGGAATTATGAAGTTGCCTGAAAAATGGCAGAAGGGGCTTCCCTGGTGGCACAATGGTTGAGAGTCCGCCTGCCGATGCAGGGGACACAGGTTCGTGCCCCGGTCCGAGAAGATCCCAAATGCCACGGAGCGGCTGGGCCTGTGAGCCATGGCCGCTGAGCCTGCGCGTCCAGAGCCTGTGCTCCGCAACGGAAGAGGCCACAACGGTGAGAGGCCTGTGTACCGCAAAAAAAAAAAAAAAAAAAAAGGCAGAAGGTAGTAAAACAAAAGGGTGAATACGTTGTTCAATAAAGTTCTTGGCAAAAATGAAAGATGTGTCTTTTAGTTTTACTTTAAAACTGAAGGAACTTTTTGGCCAACCCAATAGTAGCAATAAACTAAAATCATCAAGTAGAAATAGCCCAATCTTTGTGCTTCTGTGTAGACTTTTAAAAAACTAAGATTTTTAGATTGTGTGTACATTGATAGTGTTGTAGCTTTCTGGTATTTGAGAATTAAATATCTTTCCTAGCATTTATTTGTACTGATTTCTTTGATAACCTGCTTTGGAAAAATGAAGCCGTGTTTCATTTATTTATTTATTTGATTTATTTGGTTTATTTATTTGATTCAACACAGCAGGACCAAGTTACATTCTGTATTCTCAGATCATCTGTTATTCCATCATCCTAACTTTATGCACAACTATATTTATTAGTTCAGCTGCTCAGTATCAGGATAATAGACACACCAAGTCTAAACTTCTTATTTACCAATGACGGACCTGAGATCTAGAGAAATTAGGGATCTTGGCTAATGACCCATAGTTAGTGATTATCAAAAATATATACCTGGTAAGATACTATTTCTATCTTAGGAACTCAACAGTTAGGAATATTTCTTACTTTTATAAATCATCTAATAATTTTTAAAATTAAAAAATACCTTTTATTAAAAATTAGTAAGCCTTCTCTTGTCCCAAATCTTTTCTTTTCACGTCTTATGCACCCTTGGTTGGTATTTGCAACGATGTTTTGCTGTTTTGTTTTTATAAGATTTTTTGTTTTGTTCTTTTCATTTACTGTTTTGTATTATTCATATATCTTTTTCTCCAGCTACGTGTAAGCTTGTTGAGGGCAGAGATGGTGGCTTACATTGCTTTTTAATATTCTTTCCAGGTTTCTTTTGGTTCATGTTATAATTTATTACTATTTTTGCTCTGCCACTCTTACCCCTCTTCTTGACTGTCTTTTTTATCCAGTATTTTCTGTGTTAATTTCAAGTTACTCTGATGAATTATGTGCAGAAATTAACACTATTAAAATGTTAACGTCTGCAATTCTGGCAAAATACAAAATGCTTCAAAGCAACATTAAAATTCCGTTTTTCATCAAATGCATCAAAAAATTTTGGTTTTCTGTAATTGACCTCAGAATATCAAAGACTTGAACTAAGAAATATATAATTCAGCTTAATCAACATGTCCCCGATAGCATTGCAGTCTCTTTAATTGTAACTGCGTGTCATCTTAGTCAATACTCGGTCTAGAAAGACCTTGACAGGTTTGGGATACTGGTTCTGATTAGGTTCTCCAGTTTTATGATTTCCAAGGGCCTTCGATTGCAGAGAGTTCAGGGAAACTAAATAAACATTGATGTTTATAGATTCTGAAACCATTGCTGATCTTAAGGTTTATTTCCATATCTGCCCTACAGCTGATACTGACCCTGAAACTAGAAAATCACACCACCAATTTCTTGGATGTATGTATGGAAAGAAGACTTATAAAAGACTGTTTCCATGTTTTGTTTAACTCTCATTCTCATCCTATCCCTATTCTATGCAATATTTAATGTTTGGCAGCTAGAACCAGGATAATATACTTTACTAAGTCTGTTGTTGCAGTACTTCATTATCTAGATGCAGGGATGAAGCTGGAAGGAGAGAGAAAATCAAGAATGGTGGTAGCTGTTTAAGTTTTTTCTCCCAAGTGTGAGCAGGTAGCATGAGGGGCAGTATTCTAACTACTCCCCTCATAGGACTGGGCCTTGATGTCCCAACTCTTGATATCAAAGATCTTCTGAATGAAGACCTTTATTATTTTATTTTTGCATTTATTTTTTATTTATGCATTCTTTTCTGATGCAGTTATGGAGCTAATATTCATTAATTAGAGAATTCTGGTGTATTGATGACTAATAACATTGAAAAAAATCTTTAATTATTTAACTCTACATTTATATAGTATTCCAGTATGGTTTGAGAGAAACCCTGTTTGGCTGGTGGTCAGCATTCTTTTTCCTCAGGGTTGCTAAAATGAATAACTAAAAGATGATCTACCAAGAAAAATTGGCAAATAGATCTGTGCTTTGACTTAATTAGCCTAACCATGTGCAGACCATTGGCGGGTTAACCTTAAAAGAATTCTGAAAACTACGGTCTCTGCCTTGAAACTATAATGGTATGTCTGTTGGTGGCTTTTTTTTTTTTTTTTTTGAGTTTATCAAGGGCAAAGAAGAGTTAAGAATGTAACTGGTCTTCAGTATTTGCTTCTCCTTTGTGTAATTCCATATGTTTATGTGACAACATTCTGTTAGAGTTTTAAACCTAGTGACTCTATAGTTGTAACAGCACTTCAGGCAATAATATGTAGACCAAGGCTAATTGGAATTTTTCCCTTGAATTTTTCTCTCTCTTAAAGAGGGGAAAAAATTAACTTGGTTTGGAAATCAGTTTCCTGCCAAATTTGCTAAGGGCAAAAAGATTCAGAGGATTTTGCTGTTGAAGTTGCTCTTAATCTTGTTTATTTATTGAATAGGCAATGCATTCACCTGGTTCAAAATTCAGAATGTTCAAAATGTTCATGGGGACCTCCGATTTGTAGCCAAATGGGACAGAAATTGTGAGTAACCTGGGGACCTACTACTTGAGATTGGCATCTGAAGGAGGTGTGGGGGCAGTCTTGTAGGACTGAGCCCTTAACCTGTGGGATCTAATGCTATTTCCAGGCAGATAGTGTCAGAGTTGAGTTAAATTGTAGGACACTCCACAGGTGTTGCAGAATTGCTTGATGTGGGACAACCCTCCCCTGACATTGGTGTCAGAAGTGTTGTGAGTGTGGTAGTAGTGTGAGAGTAAAGGAGAAACACAGGAGGAACTGGGTTTTTTGTAACATAATGATTATGTTATTACTGATCAAAGCTTTTATTTTCATTTTCTTAATGAAAAGAAAACATAACGGAATGTTGGGAGACCTGAGTCCTTTTCCTGATAATGATTTATTTGGTGAACCTTATGTAAATCAAAGCACTTGCTTCATTTTTAAAGCTGGCACCGTGAGTTTTCTTTCCCAGGATTGTTACCAAACTTTATGTAAAAATGAGACAACTCCTGTTTGCTGAGTGACCTACATGGTGTTTATTAATTAGCATATATAAACATGAATTCTCTTTCTATTCCTGACTTCTGGCAAAGTATTCTGTAGTTGAAATTGATCATCTTAAAGACCATTCCTCCTAAATTTCTATTTTGGGTATAGTCAGTTAAAGTTGCTTCTCTCAATTTCGGGATTAGTATCTAAGAGAATCAAAAGAAAAGAACATTTCAAATAGAGCTGGTAGCCCACCGTTCTTAACCATTTATATGGTGATGCTGGAAACCACCAAAGTTTATGTTATATTACTATGTCTTATTTATTAAGGTTGATTATTCTAGCAAGCCTTTGCTAGACAGTAAGGTCATTAAGGTAAAGATGATGTCTGTATAATGTTTTATCTGTAGTGCAGAGCATGTAGGAACTCGATTATTTGTTGAATAATCTACTGAGTGAAAAAAAATAGTGTGTTGGGATTTGTCTCTTGCTGATTTTTAGACATTTTACTTTCATAAGTAGTTTTTTTCTTTTTAAAAACATTTTCTTAAATGATTACATACTGTTAAGGTCATTGTACAGGTCCTGGGCCTCTGCCTTCATATCTGTTTTTTTTGCTCCTTCCAGACCCTGCTTGGTATTCCAAGGGGACTTAGTGGGCTTAGATTCCAGAGCTCCCAGTAGCTGGCATTCCCTTAGATAGGAGCCACTGGGGAGATTAAGGTCAGAAGGAAGTGAGAAACCCTGGTTCTTCCCTTTTTCTCTGCCTAGGTGGATTTTGTGCTATGGCTGGCTTGCCTCTTGCTTAGCTCTTATTGGACAGGCCCACTGAGGTTCCAGCTTCCACCAGGTACTTGGTTCCTGGGCTCTGGAAAAGTCCTCCCTTGTCCCTTCAGCCTAGGGATAGTAACTGTTTTCTGCTATTGCTGGTTCCTGGGTTCTCTCGCAATGCTCTGTTTGGCTTCTCAGTTCTGTAACCTGTGTAATTAATTCCCTGTACCTTTCTTTAAATTCTCAGAGTGCTTTTTTTTTTTTCTACTTGTACTTTGACTGATACAGTCATCAAAGGCTAATTTTATAAAGTATAACTTTAATATTGCTAAATAAATTAGTCATCCTTTTACTTTTGTCATTGTAGGATCTATAGAAATGACTGAATTCTCATGTACTTTTTTGATGATTGAATGTAAGACACTATACTGGGTGCCTGTGGATGCCAACAGAATCAAACAGAGTTTGTTGTTATTTTATATATATATATAAATGACATATGTAAAATGCCTCAAGAAGTGTACAGAGTAAGAGGTATAAAGGGGTGAAAGGCAGAAGAGATCACCTCTGATCAGAGGGATCAGGCAAGGCTTCATGGTTTGTGAAGAATGAGTAGGATTTCATTTAGTGGAGATTGGGGCTAGAGGATTGGTAGAAAATTGCAAATGGAAAGAAGAGTAGGATAGGAAATTAGTACATTCAGTCTAAATAGAAGATACATAAAGGATTTATGTAAATAAGTGTAGATTAGAGAGAGAAATTTATTTGGCTGATAGGGAAGTGTGAAGGGATTGCTTTTAGGAAGATAAATCTGTTAGTTGGATCAACTGGAGGGAGAAGAAATTAGAGGTAGAGAGAGCAGTGATGGCTCCATTGCTGTTATTCTAGGGAGAGCTGAGAGGATCTGAACTAGTACTAACGCAGTGAAATGCCTAATTTGCCATACCTAGTGACTAGATATGGGGAGTCTTTCTAGTCTCAATGTCTGTCTGGCTCCAGGTGAGCACCCACAGAGGGTGGAGAGTCTAAGGTCACTTGTACATTTTGAAGCTGGGTGATGTTAGTGACAAATACAGAGAAATGAGAACATAAAGGAGGTTAATGAGGAAATATTTGTATTGCTCTATGATTATTTGAGCACTTTTCCATATGTTATACTAGTTGCCTCACACAACCCTATGAACTAGATTACCATCTTTATTTTATGAAGAAACTATGCGTATAAGAGTTGAGATTTGTACAAGATTTTGTTATTTGGTATGTTGTAAAGCTGAGTATTTTAACTCAGGTCTTCTCTTTTCCTGTTTTCTTTTTTTAATAATGGACTTTATTAGCTTCCTTGATCACATTTAAAATCATATATTCTTTTGACCATAAATCACAGCTTCTATAGTAATTATAATAAGGTTAATTTTGGACATGTTTTTAAAGGAAAGTTAGAAACTTTTAAAAAAGTTTTTCTTCTGAGAGTACAATTATTGAGGTAAAAGTAAGTTTTCTCATTTTGTTTTACTTTTTGGAGGATACTCGTACTTTTAGAGATTATGAAGCTACATACATTTTCTTATGGTCGTGTCATTCTTGACCTGGATAGCATTTCTGTATGTTAGTAGAAGTAAGACTGAACTCGGAAATGTTATTTCAAATTCTGATTTTCATGGTGGTGCCACCACTATGTTTTGTGAACTTGTAATACTAAACATTATGTATCCCTCCTTAATCCTACATTCTCTTCTAGCAATTGCACCATCTCTCTACAACAGATCTTTTTGGAATATTTATATATATTTATTTTCTTTCTCCTTGCCCATTCTATTATGCTGCTTCAACTTAGTTCCCATCAACAGCAATGCATTACAACTTCTCTTCTTAAGGTCAGTAACAACTAAATCCAGTGGACACATTTTATTCTTTTTCACTCCCAATCTTTGGGAACTTGTAAACTTTTCTTCTTTGACCTTGTCTTCTGTGATATCCTCCCCTCCTAGTTTTCCTTCTGTTTTTCTGTCCTTAGCTTTCTTTCAAGACCCTTCTTTCTCTACCCAATTTATAATGTTATAGTTCCTCGTGGTTCATTTTTCACACTCTTTTAGTCTACACTTCCTTGCCGTTTGACCCCATCTCTTCTTATGGCTTCAGTTACCACCCAATTATATCTTTTTTTTTTGAGCTCCATACTCAACTGTCTACTGGACAACTCTCATTGAATGACCAAAGACACGTAAGGCTTAATGTCCAAAATAGTACTCATCATATTCCTCCCCAAATTTGTGTATTTCTTATAAAATTAACGTCATTGCTCTCCATCAAGTGACCAAGCCAAAAACTTGAGAGCATTCTGCATTTCTTTCTCAGCCACATGCCACCAAAATCTGTTGATCTTTTCTTGTATCACAAATCTGCCTTTTCCTTGTCATCATCATAACCACTGTCTTACTTTAGACCTTCATCGTTTCTTACTTAGATATCTTTTGGGTTCCCTAAGTAGTCATTCTGCTTCTGTACACTTTTCTGATCAATATTCCTATGTAATAATTTAAAAATGCAAAGCCAATTGCACAACAGTGTTAATGTACTTAACATTCAGTGCTCAATTGGAAAGGTAATATTGTTAAAATGACCATACTACTCAAAGCAATTTATAGATTCAGTGCAATCCTATCAAAATTCCAGTGACATTTTTTATAGAAGTAATAAAAAAAACTCCTAAAATTTTTATGGAACCACAAAAAATCCCCAATATCCAAAGCAATCTTGAGAAAGAACAAAGATGGAGGCAAACTATATTACAAAGCTATAGTAATCAAAACAGTATGGTATTGACATAAAAATAGACACATGGATCAGTGGAACAGAATACAGAGCCCAGAAATAAACCCATGCATATATGGTCAATTAATTTTTGACAAAGGAGCCAAGAATATACAGTGGGCAAAGAATAGTCTCTTCAATAAATGGTGATGGGAAAACCAGTTAGCCACATACAAAAGAGTGAAACCGGATCCCTGTCTCACACCATAGATAAAAATCAACTCAAAATGGGTTAAAGGCCTGAATGTAAGATCTGAAACTTTTAAATTACTATGAAAACATAGGGGATAAACTCCTAGACATTGGTCTTGGCAATGATTTTTTGGACTTGACACTAAAAGCAAAGGCAACAAAAGCAAAAATAAACAAGTGGGACTACATAAAACTAAAAAGCTCTGTACAGCTTCAGAAACCATCAAGAAAATAAAAAGGCATTCTATGAAATGGGAAAAAATATATGCAAACTGCATGTATGATAAGGGGTTAACATCCAAAATATACAAGGAACTCAGACAACTCAATAACCAAAAAAAAAAAAAAGAAAAGAAAAGAAAAGAAAAAAACCCAAGTAACTCAATTTAAAAAATGGGCAAAGGACCTGAATAGACATTTTTGCAAAGAAGACACATGAATGGTGAGTAGGTATGTGAAAAGGTACCCAAAATAACTAATTATCAGAGAAATACAAACCAAAACCACTATGAAATATTACTTCACACCTGTTAGGATGTCTGTTATCAAAAAGACAAAAGATAACAAATGCTGGCAAGGATGTGGAGAATAGGGAAACCTTTTACAGTGTTGATGGGAATGTAAGTTGGACAGCCACTAGGAAAAACAGTATGGAGGTATCTCAAGAAATTAAATATATAACTACCATATGATCGAGCCATCCCGCTTCTGGGCATATATACAAAGGAAGTGAAATCATTATCTCTGAAAGATATCTGTACTCTCATGTTCATTGCAGCTTTATTCAGAATAACCAAGGTATGGAAACAACCTAAGTATTGTTGATAGATGAACGGATAAAGAAAGTATGATATATGTACATAATGGAATATTATTCAGCCTTAGAAAAAGAAGGAAATTCTGACATTTTGCAACAACATGGATGAACTTGGAAGGCGTGCTAAATGCTAAATGAAATAAGCCAGATAAAGACAACAAGTACTGCATGGTATCACTTATATGTGGAATCTAAAAAACAAAGGTTTTTTTAAGATGAACTCATAGAAACAGAGAGTGGAAAGGTGGCTGCCAAAGGGTGGGTGATGTGGGAAACAGGGACAGGTTGGCAAAAGGGTGCAAACTTTCAGTTATAATATGAATAAGGTCAGAGAATTTAATATATAACATGGTGGCTATAGTTGATAATACTGTATTGTAAAGTTGAAGTTTGCTTTGAGAGTAGGATTTAAATATTCTTACCAAAATGAAAAGAAAGAAAGAAAAAAGTTAAATATGTGAGGTGATAGATGTGTTAAGTCAGAATCCTTTCACAATAATATGGATCATCATGTTGAACATTTTAAGTATCTTACAATTTTACCTGTCAGTTATTCCTCAATAAAGCTGGAATAATTAAAAAACATGTAAAATATAATAATCCCCATTTATATAAGTTGCATTTTAAAAGTTATCTCTAATCAAAGGAAGTTTTCTTAAGAGCATAGAAAATGAGTTCAGAAAGCAGCTTTTAAACAGATTAAACACCTTCTACCAAACTTGTTTGTTTAGAAATGAATACTTCTTGATTCTTTATTCTTCCAGCAAAGATGAACAATTTAATCCTTTATTTATTTATGTATGTTGTTGTTAGAGTTTCACAGAAGTCCTCAAAATGTTACTTTTCTTGTTAGCAAGATGAATATTCTTGGGAAACTAAAGGAAAAATAATAAATAATTGTAGTTCTAGACTTCTGTTCAGTTTCATTTCAGGTTGAATTTGGTCTAGGATGACCAGCAATCTCTAAGTCCATTGAGGTTGGAACACACCACACTCTCTGTAGCAAACGACTGATTTATTACAAACTAGGAGTGTCATACTGTTGCAACTCAGATGGAGACTCAAAAGTAAAAGAATACACATTCGTTTTAAAATGGAAATAAATGACAAATGATTATGATTTTCTGCAGTTTCTTTGTCATTTAATTTCCAGCCTTAACAAATTTTTCCCTATTTAACTGAGAAAGTTCACAAAGGGAAACAGTAATGCTACAAATTAGTGACCTGTCATGAGCTCACTGTTTAATGGAAGAACTCCAGATGGTGATCGTTTCCCATTTTGGAAATATTTTATATTGATGATGCTAAGAAAAACAATAACAAGTCAAACAAAAATTTTAGTCAGACGCCTGAATATATCACTTGGAAATTCTCAGTGTTACTTTCAGAATTATTTCATATAAAAGAATATTCATTTCTGTGGTTATTTTTACTAACCTGGACTGGTCTAATTCTACTAAAGTGAAGAATTAGAAGTTTAAGGAAAAATCATCTAGTGCTTTACTGGCCACATAAATTTCTTGTTTAGTTATCCAGTCCCCAGAATATCATTGACATTCATAAATGTTTCTTATTTAATAATGTCATGCTGCCATAAGTCCAAGTATCGCCACTCAGAGCTATAATGCAAGTGTGCTTCTTTAATGAATGGTTCATATTAAAAATGTTAGAATGCCTTTCAGATGAAAAACATTTTGAATTCAGCAGTTCATTTTTTTCTCAACAGGCAGGAACTCATTAACAGAATAATACTGGTAACTGAGGCATTTTTCAAAGAAAATAATATCCCCAATAAATGCAAGCTGCATATCTTCTCATCTTTGGAATAAGTAGGCCTAGTTTTCATCTGTAAAAAGGGACAGCTTGTTTTCATCACGTTGCACATTTTAAACATCTTACAATTTTATTTGTCAATTATACTCAATAGAGCTGGAATTGTTTAAAAAACATAAAAAATAATAATCCTCATTTATATAAGCTGTAATTTAAAAGTTGTTTAAAAAGTTTATGTTGTTGGCTTTGTGAATCAACTCTTCATTATGAAAATAAGTGAATATTGAGTGAATAAATCTAATTTGGGTCTAAATTTCTTGTAATTATCGCTATTACCATATGACTGAATGCCTTCATCATCCCAATCTCTATATTGGGTGCCCTTTAACTGTTATATGGTAGAGTTTTGCGTGAGGACACATCAAGTACATTTCAGAGTGGAAGCCTGTTGCTATCCTTGTGTTCCTGATACCTTAGGGTATTGATTTTAAGAGAAGTCAATAAGATTTAGTAGTTAATAAGGCTTTAGGACTAGGTTATAAACTTATATGGGCAGGCCCTCATAATCTGATGCAGCTCCCTGCCTGGTGCAAAGGCTTGGACTTCTAGGGCCAGGCCTGGGCTGGGCTCACAGGAGCTTCGTGGAGCCCTCAGGGCAGCTGTCCACCCAGCAGAGGACTCTGGCTTTCTGAGGATCTAGGCCCAGGCCAAAAGCAGTGAGCATCCCAGGAGCCACAGAAGAAAGGTGCCAGGCTGGCACAGGACCCTCCCCATGGCCTTGACAGATAGACATGGTCATATATTTTTGATGATTATTGATTGCTGTTTTCTATGGAAGATGGAACCACACAATCGGATACCAAATGGAGATAAATGATTAGTATTATGTAGATTGGTTAGCTAATAAATTGTATGTATTTCTTTTTAGATCCAGATTTATTTCTTTGAAGAAAAAATACTTGGTGGATTTTGTACATAAATGCAATATGAAGGAGGGTAGAGGAAGACAGTAGAAGGAGCTGTTATCTATTTTCTTATGGTCAAGGACAAAGAATCAACATTTTTGACTGTTGAGTATTTGCAGTATAATTTTTTTTTAAGAAGTATTTTCTAATATCATTCCCCCAGCAAGAATTCTTTCCTTTGTGGTCCATTATGCTCTATATGGACTAATGTCACTTATTTTACTTAATTTGTCCATTCTGCCACATCCCTCACCACTAGATTTTAACTTCTTAAGGTTAGCAACTGTGCTGTTTTCAAATGTGTTTCATACTTCCTGGTATAGGACCTGTCACAATAGGCCTTTATAAATTACTGTATAATAAATACATGAATAATTTTGTCTGCTAGCTTACCAGCACATAGGATAAGAGATGAGTATGTGCAATGCATATGTGGATTTTAATAACTTTCACCCTAATTGAAAAGTAGTACACGTGTTGTAAAATATTTGAGGAAGTATAAAGTTGGAAATGAAATAGGAAAAATGAATTACTATTCAGAAGTAAGCATTATACAATTTGGTCTATTTCTGGTCTCCAGAAGTTAAAATGTATTCTGAGAAGCATGGTTGACCTTGGATTCTTAAATAGAGTGTTGATATATTGATATATTTGCTCTTTCTGAATAAATCCTTGGTATAACTGCCCTTTTGCACACAAGTAGGTGTAGAAATAGTAATAATGAAGTTGTGTTTTGTACCAGTTTCTGAGTATGTGTCTGTTTTTGCAAGTGAACTCTCTATTGTTATGATTGGTGAGGTAGGTCAGTAGCTGCCTGGACTAGCTCCCCAGCAGTCTTGCAGGTGTGTTTCACATTGACAGAATTGGGAAAAAAGAGTGATCTAAGCAACAAATAAACTTGTGATGTCTGCTTAGCTAATCTGATCATTGTATTTACAACTATTACATAGCATTTACATTGTATTAGGTATTTTCAGTAATCTAGAGAAGATTTAAAGTATGTGAGAGAATGTGCATATGTTATGTGCAAATACTACACCATTTTATGTAAAAGGCTTGAGCATCCTTGGATTCTGGCATCCACAGTGGGATCCTGGAACCAATCCCTGTGGATACGAAGGGACAACTGTACTCTGATGCTCAAGAGAGAATAGAGAAAGATGGGGGTGCTGTCAGCATGTAGGAGAACTTGAAGCCACAGGAGCAAACAAGAACCTCAAGAAGCAGGACATAGAGTGAGAAGAGGGCTCAGTATATGACCCTGAGGGTTCAGTGACTTGTAAGAAGAGAGGGGAAGAGAAGGAAAATTCAGTAAAGATGTTGAGAAAGAGTGGCCGTGATAATGAGACACAACAATGGTGTGTGCATAGAAACAGAATTTTGATGAAAAAGTAAGATAAAGTAACAATATTACCAAGTTCCTATTATATACCAAGATTTGTGCTAGGGGCTTTGTATATATTATCTCAGTTATTCCTTATAACAATCCAAAATATTATTAACCTTATTTAATATGTGAGAACACAGACATTAACCTATTCAGGTTGTCATAGCTGGTAAGTAGAATAACCAGCCTTTAAGGCCTGTCTGCCAACCATACTTGTGTTCTTTCTTGTATACATAGTACCAAATTCTGTAGAAAGTTCAACAGAACCACTGTATTTTACAATATTTTACAATTAGGAAATTGGTTATGACCACTGAGGGGAAAGTTGTCGATGTTTAATGAAAGCAAGAACACAACACTTGACACATATTATTGCCAAATTCTTCAACGAATAAATTTCAGACCCTCAGTAAAATAAATATGGTTAATCAATTAATGAGTATCTATTGCTAAATTCAACACAATTCAGAGAATTTGGAGAGTTGAACACGTATTAAATTATATTCCTGTCATAAAGTAGTTAAGAACAAAGAAGGCAAAAATAAAAATTAGTAATGTCAGTAATAGAGAAGTTAGAGACAAGGGCCTGGGCCCTAAATAGTCTGGCACATTACTAAGCCACAGGGACTTCCAGACACAAGTGGAAACTGTTTAGCTGAGGCCATTATCACTATTGATGATGGATGTGTAAGTTCAACTCAGGAAATATTAAAATCAACAGTAGCATCACTGAGTACCAGAAACAGCAGCACATAATGTCATTAATCATTTATATTCGTTACTAACCTCAACCCTGCTCCAAGGTAGATAAACATTATAAGGGTTGCTAAGAAATTTTAACAAAATTCTGTGCACACACCATTACTCTATCCCGGTGGTGTCTCTTATTATCCTGGCCACTCTTTCTCAGTGTCTTCACTGAATTTTCCTTCTCCTTCTTTTCTTACAAGTCACTGCACCCTCAGGGTCATACATTGAGCCCTCTTTTCACCCTCTTCTCACTCTATGTCCTGCTTCTTGAGGTTCTTG
This sequence comes from Tursiops truncatus, assembly GCF_011762595.2. Lineage (NCBI taxonomy): Eukaryota > Metazoa > Chordata > Mammalia > Artiodactyla > Delphinidae > Tursiops > Tursiops truncatus. Next base: position 78,706,750 of record NC_047035.1, on the reverse strand, counting down.
TTTGCTCCTGTGGCTTCCAGTTCTCTTACATGCTGACAGCACCCCCATCTTTCTCTATACTCTCTTGAGCACCAGAGTATAGTCATCCCTCGGTATCCACAGGGGATTGGTTCCAGGACCCCATTGTGGATACCAAAATCTGAGGATGCCCAAGTGTCTTATATAAAATGACACAGTACTTGCGTATAACCTATGCACATTCTACCATACTTTAAATCCTTTCTAGGTTACTTATAATACCTAATACAATGTAAATGCTCTATAAATAGTTGCCAGTGTGTGACAAATTCAAGTTTTGCTTTTTGAAACTTTCTAGAAAATTTTTTAAAAAATATTTTTGATCCACTGTTGGTTGAATCCATGTATGCAGAACCCATGGATATGGAGGGATGACTGTACTCAATATACCTAATGGTCTTATCTACTTTGGATACCTAGCGAACAAATTGAACACAACACGTACGTTGCTAAATAAACTCAGTATTTTCTTTTAAGACCTATATTTCCTTTCTCAGTTAATAGTCACTTAAATTACAGTCATTGGCCCCATGCTTCATGTGTGCTTCTTGTCACTGTTCACAAGTCCTACTAATTTTGTCTCTAAATCATTTTTGGAGTTTGTCCTCTTATCTCCATTCTTCAGTTCTTTCAGATTAGGCTCCTTCTTCTGTTTCTCTACTCTCTAGTCAATCCTTCACACTGTCGCCACGTTTATCTTTTTATTTATAAATATCATATCTCACTTGTTAAATTCTTTAGTGACTCAAGAAAAGTGAAAACATATATTAACACAAAGCCATAAAGTAACATTCATAGCTTTATTCATAAGAACCTTAAACTCAAATATCTGTCAACAAGTGAATGGATAAACAAACGTGGCATATCCATACAATGGATTAAAATGGAATCGAAGGAATGAACTATGGGTACACATACAGCATGGATGAACCTCAAAATCACACTGAGTGAAAGAAGCTAGAAACAAAGAATACGTATTGTAGGACGCTATTTATATAACATTACAGAAAATGTAAACTAATGTATACTGACATAAAACAGATCAGTAATTGTATAAAGCCAGGAGTAAAGGGGAAGGGCTGGGCTGCAAAGAGGCACAAGGTATCTTTTGGGAGTAATCAGTAATCTTGATTGTGGTGGCAGTTTCACTGGGGTGTGGGTTTGTCAAAACTCACTGAATTGTGCACTTTAAATAGATGCAGTTTATTGTATGTGAATTGTACCGCAGGAGTTGGTCAGAAAAAATTTTCTACAGGGAAGGGTTCTCTGTTACCTTCAGGATGCAAGCCACATTTCTGACCAATCTGATCCCAGTTTGCTTTTCCATCCTTTTTCCTTCCACTTCTTGATGTGTGCTTTCAGCTCCAGCTACCCCACACTGCTGACCGCCTCCTAATATGCCAAACACTTTATTTTGTTGCCTTGGTTCATATTCTTCACTCTGTCTGAATTGTTCCCTACTACCTTTCTTTCCTTTCTCAACAAAATCAAATATATCCTTGATGAGTAGGCCCTGAAGTCTACTTCTGTGAAACCTTCCCCAACTTTTTGCTTTCATATCACTTTCTTTATTACTTAGTTTTGGTGCCTTAATCTCCCAACAGTAGAGCTAATCTTATTTATTAAACTGGTACATAGTATGGACATATAAAACATTTTTGGTTACATGTTTTAATATTAGGTGAACCATTAAAGAATGATGACATGACAATTAGCATTATTGTTAGAAGAGGTTACATGGCTGGTTAAGCTTGGAAATATTACTTTGGTGAGTACTGTGGTATAGCTCTCCAGACTAGAGACTTGATTTTGACAATGTACCAAGAAGTTATCAGTCTCTTTAGTATAGACAAATACAGACCAAATTCATTTAAGACTAATGTATAGGCTTGAATGCCAGTTTGTTGATTTATAATGTAGACCATTTTTGTTGAGTGGATGAGAATGCTTGTTTTTATGGATTAGCATAATCTTTCTGGGTTTGACAGTAACAAGGCAACCTAAGGTTGCTTAGTGGGCATGGGATTGATCATGGGAAGTTGGTTCGAATCTGGTCAAATTTCTGGGTCTCAGATTCTATATTAACTGTTTTCTGCAGCACATTTATTTGTTTGTTTGTTTGTTTTAAAATATTTATTTGTTTTGGCTGCACAGGGTCTTAGTTGTGGCACACGGGATCTTCACTGTGGCATGCCTGTGGGATCTAGTTCCCTAACTAAGGATTGAACCTGGGCCCCCTGCTTGGGAGCGTGGAGTCTTACCCACTGGACCACCAAGGAAGTCCCTGCAGCACATTTATTTTTATTTCAGTTATGTCACAGGGTGATTTATTTGGCTATGTCTTTATGCTGCCTCGGTATAACACCTTTTATTCTGGTAGTCTGGTAGCTCAGGTGGGACCTGAGCTTAGCTTTGTATTTTCCGCAGAGTAGATTGACTGTGTGATAGATTTTTATCTTTTATAGGTCTCACTTCAAAATTAGTAGTATGTTCTGAATGATTAAGGATTCAACAGAAGTCTTACTTATCCTTGGATTATTCAGGGCTCACTAGGTTGGAAACATTTGTGACTGGACTGTAGAGTTGGTTGTCAAGGGTTATGTATTAGTCAGAGTTCTCCAGAGAAACAGGACCAATAGGATATATAAAGATATATAGAAAGAGATTTATTTTGAGGGATTAACTTATCTGATTATGGAAGCTAAGAAGTCCCATGCTCTCCATTTGCAGGCTGGACACCTAAAAAGCTGGTAGTATATAGTTCCAGTCTAAACCCAAAAGCCTGAGAATAAGGGGGCCAGTGTTGTAAATTCCACTCTGAGTCCAAAGGCCCAAGAACCAGGAACACTGTTGTCTGAGGACAGAAGAAAATGGATGTCCCAGCTCAAGCAGAGAGTAAATGTGCCCCTCCTCTATCTTTTTGTTCTATTCAGGTCCTCAACAGGTTGGATGATGCTCACCTGCATTGGTTAGGGCAATCTTTTTTACCCAGTCTACGAATTCAAATCGTAATCTCTTCCAGAAACTTCCTCAGAGAAATAATGTTTTACCAGCAATGGGTACCCCTTAGCCTAGTCAAGTTGATACATAAAATTAACTATCATGGGTTAGTAAGCTAGTTAAAAAGTGATAATGAGCAAGAGATAAAGCCCAGGAATGAAGGGCTTTGTTGGTCAAGTTAGGCCTTTATCTAGTTGTAGTGGTGGTGGTGGTCAGTAGTAGTAATAGTAGAAGTAGTAACAGAAGTAGTTATAAAAGTAGTATTATTGATAACAAAGATTATGATAATGACAGAAGAAAATATTTACTGAGTGCTCACTAGATGCTAGTCACTGTTACTTATCTGTATTATATTACTCAATGTTCACAATGCATGTAGACTAAGAAGAATTAAATAATTATTTTAGGGTTGTAGTGAACATTAAATGAGAATTATAGAACATTAACACATTTTAAGTGGAGAGTAAATGCCAATTATTATTTTAACAGTGGCTTGACTTAGTTTAGAAAGAAAAACACCAATGACTTGTGTTTGTTTTCATGATCTATAGAGAAACACACACACACACACACACACACACACACACACACACACACACACACACACACACATATACTATTCAGTACCTTATATTTTCTTTTGGCAGTTAAACAATATATGGTAAAAGAATATAACTAAAATTTTGATTTTTGATAACATTATTCACTACTCTATGATCCTATGCCATATTTGCATTTAATGAGGATCACTATGCCATGCTTTTTTCTAGTAATACAATGACTTTTATGAAAAGAAAATGGCTAGGAAGGTTAGGGAAAGGTTACAAGCAAATGTTCTCACAAAGTTGCTGAAATAGGAAGGCAAAGGAAATAGCTCTTTTCCTGGAATCCTTATCTAATAGAAAGAATCATTTTATTTTGGGGAGGTTTGGGAAGATGTTTCTCTGTCATTTTAGAGGGGAAATTTTAAATTGGCTTTATCTTCAAAGACATGAGAGATTCCTGTTGTGCATTTTTGTTTATTTATTATGGCATCATTTTAGGACATTTCGGGGTTATTTTAGAATGTCTCCAAGTATTACATTTATTTTTATGTGAAACACTATTGTTCTTTTTTGTAGGTTTCCAAGTTTGGAAAGACCAGTGTTAATAATGAAGTCATCTCTCTGAAGTAGTTTTCTTCTGTACTCCATAGGCTAGGATGACTTTTCTTTTATGCCTATTCAGAGAATTTCTATTCAGTTTGTTATTAGTAATCACCCCCCAGTCACTTTCTTCATATCTGTTTTCTAGATAACATTTCCCTAGTTTATACCTGTGTTGTGTGTGATTCTTCCTTAAGGGTATTGTTTTATTCTTCTTTACATTAAATCTCATCTTAGACCTGTCCTTTCAAATCCCCAGGTTGTCCATATCCATCCAGGTACTTGATTGATTTTCTTTTCTTTTTAATCCATCCTAGCTTTGTATCATCTGTAGACTTGATCATATTTGAATTTTCATTCTCCTCCATGTCATTAATGGCTATGTTGGATAGACTAGTCCTCATCCCTGGGGGACTCTGCTGGATATACTGCTAGATGTTCTCAGCTCTACTGATAATAATTCATTGCTTCCTTCTCATCCTAGATTTCTTTATCCACTATTCTGTACTGTTATACAGGCAATGCCTCTATCATCTCTGCTTCCTGGATGCTCCTATGTCAATCATTTTAAGATATGGATTAAAATCATTGTATTCCTTTGTCTACTTATACCGTTGCTTAATTTTTTTAAAAAAAGTTACTCAACCTGGGAATACATTGTCCTTAAATAGAAATTTCTTGGAAATTTCTATCAAACATCAGTGAATCTTTAAAAATATATCAAGTGAGAAAATATTTTGGAAGTGCTTCCTTTATCTTCTCCATGGAAAATGGTCTCCAGTTATTTGGATTTTAGGTAAAAAGAATAATTATTTCCCCCCAGAGCTGAGAGGGTGACTTAAATATATATATTTTTAATATACTTTCTTTATCTCTGAATGTGGATTGCATTTCTAGTAAGTTATTCTGTTTCAAGGTGGTCTTCTAAATGAAACACGTTTCATTTATAATTTTTAAAAAATGATACAGAGCCACATGTTATTTATTTTTTAATCATATTTTTTTCTTTATTTTCAGGAAAAAGAAGAAGTAGAGGGAATATCAGTAGGTGCTATACTCTCTGACTATCAGCATGTTCGAGTAGAAAATGTGTAAGAAAATGTTAATTTGTCCTATATTTTTAAAGTTTATGTATTTTAAGAATGTGAATAAATAAAAAATCAATATGGGATTGACATATATACACTAATATGTATAAAATAGATAAATAATGAGAACCTGCTTTATAGCCCAGGGAACTCCATTTTGCTGTACAGTAGAAACTAATACAACATTGTAAAACAACTATACCCCAATAATAAATAAATAGATAATTGTATCTAAATAATAAATAGATACGGTATTCTACATGCCCCATGAAACTAAATGTATTGCCCTAAGTAACAAAAGTTGCACTTTCACTTTTTTTCTATCCTTGTATCAACACATGAGAAAACTTACTTACTTACCATAAGGAAAAATAAATTATTTATAATAAAAAATTGAAACAGATTTTTTTGAAGTCAAAGTATTATTTTCAATTTTTCCTTATTTGAATTAGTACACCCTTTTAATATCTTATCATCATTTGTAATAAAAGTGCAGTAATATTTTTTAAAAAACGTATTAAGAAATCTCTTCTTTGGTCCTTAGAATTCAGTTCTTGACTAAAAATATTCATGAGATTGAAATACTTCTATAAAAAGCCATTCAACTTTAAAGGAATTTTTAGATTGTTGCTCCTCCCATCTCCCCCACCTCCCAAGCAATGTAGTACTAGTAAAACATTGTCTGTACAGGTACCGAAATAGTCAACTCCTTTGATCTACTCAAAAAACATAAGGTCAGATGAAAATAATGATTATAAGGGCTCCCCTGGTGGCACAGTGTTTGAGAATCTGCCTGCTAATGCAGGGGACACGGGTTCGAGCCCCCGTCTGGGAGGATCCCACATGCCCCGGAGCAGCTAGGCCCGTGAGCCACAACTACTGAGCCTGCGCGTCTGGAGCCTGTGCTCCGCAACAAGAGAGGCCGCGATAGTGAGAGGCCCGCGCACCGTGATGAAGAGTGGCCTCCGCTTGCCACAGCTAGAGAAAGCCCTCGCACAGAAACGAAGACCCAACACAGCAAAAATAAATTAATTAATAAACTCCTACCCCCAACATCTTTAAAAATAATAATAATAATAATGATTATTAAACGTTGGCTTGGCAAAACACCCACAAATGAATTTAATTTTCATTTTTAATTTATTCGGATAAATATTGTGTAGAGACTTTACATGTCATTATATTAGCAAAACAGAAAATAAGGACTTCACTATTAATCTTGAGCACAGTTCGACGTAGAAATAAATGATTTTGCCATTTAAAAGGGTAAATGAGAATAAGATAAGGGCTGTATTTATGTAATAGTTTCATGTTCTTGACAAAGAAACATTCATATTGACTATCTCATTAAAAACTTGCATATTAATAGACTTGAAAACTTGTTTTATATTTTATTTTATTTATTTTCTCTCTAATTCCACAATGAATTTAAGGCAGTTAAATATATAGAATTTTAAAAGTAAGTGAAGGGAAAGCAGGGCAAAGAATAAATAAACAAAAAGAAGTATGATGATCTCATATTTGGGGGACTATCAGGATCTCTGGAGAATGGAGAGTGGAGGTGGAAGTGGGGGAGGAGGTCAAACGTGTATTTGGAAAAAGTTTTCCTTACATTCTGTCTGCCTACATTTGAGAACAGCTGATTTATAGATGGAAATGGATTGCATATCCCTTAGCCATATGTTAAAAATAATATTATTCTCATCAAGTTTTAAGTCATGTTCTCTGAGAATTATTTTGTTTAAAAATCTTTATTTTTGAATAAGTTCAAACCTACATGGTTCACTGGGTAGCCAAGCTGCAGATAGGGCTGACATCTATTTATGAAAGCTTTAAGGAGCTGAATGAAAATGTGCTCCTGAGGTGAAGCTGCCTTATAGCAATATCTAAATGGGAGAAGGGCCCATTGATTACTCAAGCTATTTCTCAAAATGCAGTCTCAGGTGCACTTCAACACATGGTTTAAGATGCCCAGATTATATACCATAAAGCACATCTGTAATAATCCTTGAAAATTGTAAAGCAGTGTTATTGGGAGTCTGTTGGTCTACAAACTCAGTTTTGAATTAGCTGATCTTCAATTTGTAGTTAGTGTTGCATCATTATATTTTCAAGGTATGAAGCACTTAATAGATGTCACAAGCTCAAATACAATAGTGATTTACAGAGGAAGCTTATTTCAGCCATGATTTTTTTTTTTTTTTTTTGCGGTACGCAGGCCTCTCACTGTTGTGGCCTCTCCCATTGCGGAGCACAGGCTCCGGACGCGCAGGCTCAGCGGCCATGGCTCACGGGCCTAGCTGCTCCACGGCATGTGGGATCTTCCCGGACCGGGGCACAAACCTGTGTCCCCTGCATCGGCAGGTGGACTCTCAACCACCGCGCCACCAGGGAAGCCCCAGCCATGATATTTTAAACTGTTAAAAGAATTTAAATAGGTAAAGAAGTATGACTTAAGTCTAAAAACAGCCAAAAGATCAGGGATACCGAAGAAACAATCAAGAATTTTGCAATAAGGCCTGGAAGGAATAAAATTTTTTTCAAAACAAACAAAAAAAAACCTTTTAGCTGAAAAAGGTGGAGAGAAGTTTCATTAGTAGGCATTAAAGATTGGTGATAGGACAGCAAAAACTGTAATGCTTGTGTTACATGGAGAGTTACAGTTTTATTATTTTTGTATTTATTAACTGCCTCCACATTGCTTTAGGTGCTCAGGACATTTTACAAAGGTAAATTATATACTGATAAAAGTCTCTACATTCAGGAAGATTTTGATTTCTTTGAAGGTCAGGGTATATGTGCATGAAAAAAAGAGTGATATTTCTAAGACCATATATGAGTAAATGACTAAACGTGTGGTACATTTAATAGGTAGTGGGATTATCTGAGAAAGAGTTCAGTGTGTGCTGGAGTAGTCAGCCAGGAAACCTTACTGACACTAGGGATGATGGGGTTTAGAGATATGTTTTTTTAATTTGAAATCTGATCTCAGCCACTTACTCTGTGACTTGAGCAAGGCACTTGGCTCTGACTACCATTTACTGAAGACCTATTTTATCCAGGTATTGTACTACATTTTTTATCTACATTACTTTTAATCGATTAATCAATTTATCTACATTAATTTTAATCAATGGGTCCTCCCTGAGAAAGTGACATTTAAGCAAAGGCATAAAGCAAGTGAGGAAGGTAGGGAACATGGCAAGTGTGTTAGGCAAGCGTGAGCAGGCCAGGGGTGGCAGGTTGGAGTGAGAGGAGAGAAGTGGGAGATGAGGTATGAGAGCCAACCAGGGTGAGATCCATGTAGGTCTAATTTACTAGGAGTAATGGGGAGAGTTCTGAGCAGAGAAATCCCATGATCCGTTTATGTTTTAAAAGGGTCACACTGGCTACTATATTGAAAACTGATTTTAAAAGGGCAAGAATGGAAATGGGAAGAAGTTAGGAGAGATAGTGGTGGCTCAGACGAGCATGTTAGCAGTGGTATTGGTGAGGAGTGGTCATATTCTGCATTGTGGTAGATTGGATGTGGAATGTGAAGAAAAGAGGAATAATGAATGACTTCACTTTCTAATATTTTAATCTTCTCAAGAACTTTGGAAGGAAATATTTTTGTCCGTATGTATGAACTGGGAAACTAAAAGCCTGGAGCTTAGCTCTGACTTGTCAAAGTCATGCAGCTAGTGAGTGTAGAAGGAGGTTTCAAACTCAGATTTGTCTGGAATCCAAAATCTGCATTCTTTCTACAGCAACATAATGTAAAATATGTAGTACAATACCTGCAGCATAGTAGGTATTCAATGAATGTACTTTTTGTTCTTACTATTTTCTTTTCACTCAGTCGAATTCTTTTTTTTTTTTTGCTGTCATTATGATTATGCTTTTTCTTAATTCTTTTTGTTTGTATTAACATATCTTTATTTTACCTTCTCTTTTTTTATTGAAGTATAGTTGATTTACAATAGTATGTTAGTTTCAGGTGTACAGCAAAGTGATTCAGGTATATATTTTTTTCAGATCCTTTTCCATTATAGGTTATTACAAGATATTGAATATAGTTCCCTGTACTATACAGTAAACCCTTGTTTATCTATTTTATGTATAGTAATTTTTATCTGTTAACTCCCATACTTCTAATTTATCCCTCCCCCTCTCAGAGTCAAATTCTTAAAAAAAATTTCAGAGTTATTAGATAAGAATAATTCATATAACCATAGGTATTATAAATGTAATCAATATATAATTATTTTATTAGGATAAATGTATTTTCCTGTGCTTCACAATTTTGATACCCAAGAAAGTTCTAAAACAAGAATAAACATCCATTAGCATTTGGAAGCTTTTTTGCATAGATTTCTAAACTTAGAGTCTTACTAAAATTAATATTTCTTCTCTGCCTGGAGATTTCATTTTTATCTGTTTATGCATAGCCCATGGAAATTAAATATATTTATGTTGTATATATAAACTTCATTATGCAAAACGTGTTTTTAAAAGTATTTTATATGCTAAAATCCTTGAGAGAAACAGTATGTTTAAAATCAAAGTAATTGCTATGGATCCAAGTATAGAACATTAAGATATCATCTGATTTTTTAAAAATTATGTTATAGGTGTAAAAGGCTTAATCTCCAGCCTTTAGCTTACCTTTGGCAAAGAAACCAGGAAGATTTGCTCCGAGAGATGATATCATCTAACGTTCAAGCAATCATCATCAAAGTAGCAGCTCTAGGTATGTAACCAGAATTCCAAGGGAGCTGTCTGTTACCACACAGATAATCTGAGTTCACTAATAAGCAATTACAAGTAAAAAGGAAGAATGACTTAGAATATAAAAATGTGGAGTCACAAGCTGAAGAAATTGAGTAAGGGGAAGTTTTAAAATGGGCTTTTGATTATTAACCAAAGTGATTAATAGTGAGACTCCTTTCTTTTTTTAGTATATATAACTACCTCTAAAACTGGTATTATATTGTGGTCCTTCAATTTAAGTTCTTTTTATAAGATATGGAATTCATATTCATAGGAAACAGAAAATGTAGTTTGATTTTTTTTTGAAGCTTTTTAAAATCTGTATTTGGTACAACACATGATATTTTCCTTGTATTTTTTTTTTAACGTACTTTGAATAATGCTGAAATAGAAGGATTGTCTTTGTTTGTGGTATCAGAAATAAGCCGCGTAGTGGGTTTTTGTTGAGGATGATGAGAAATTCACGTTTGAGAAAATGTCGTTTGATCAGTTAGCATAGACACAACAGGCAAGGTGGTAATCTGATTCAAAAATGGATATTACATACGAACACATTTAATTTGTTGCTTTGAATTTTTATAATTACATTCATTTTCAAGAAACGGTGGGATTTGAGCCCAATTCATTTATTTCATGAACCTATTACAGTAAATGCCCTGGAGCCTCAGGGTTCTCAAAGCCTAAAACATGTACCTCATTTGAGAGTGTTCACCTTGCTGATCTCTAAAATAACAAGGTCCAAAGCTGTGGAAGGTTTCACAGATAATTTCACATTTTAAACAGCATTAAAAGGAAGATTCCATAATATTTCTTCCTGGTAAACACAAAGCTACTCTCTTCTTGTGGAAGTTGAGGTGTTATCTTTAGTGGAAAGCCTTATTTAGAGAGCATGCAGTTGATCTCCTTAGCTGTTAAAAAGAAAAACATTGAGGTGGTGTTGTGTTCTCATTTCTGAGAAAATGTTCCTCAATAACTCTTATGATTGAAGTTCTCACTACGGATATATTTGTCATATGAGTTTCTATATGAATGTATACAGAATATGCTCTCTCACTTTCTTTGTCGCTCACTCTCTTTTGGATTTTCTCAGATTGCATAGTTCTGTAATGAAGTTCATGTGACACCTCACTGGACAGTACATATTCTGTCCCTTTTACTACTAGAAAATGGAATGTATTAGAACTCTGAGAGATCTTGCCCCATTAGAAAGACAGAGCAATAGAATATGACCTTACTGCCACCTTTATTATAGTACGTGGCTGATATTGCTTGTCTTTTCATTTGTGTGTGTGGATGTGTGTGCGTCTCTCTGTAAAGGTTGGAGATGGTGATTAACTGTATTAAACTTTTGGGTAAAATATAAAACTGAGATAATTTGTCCTTGACATCCCAATGACAAAAGTATAGATCCGATTTGAACATTTACAGCACACAGTTTCTATTGATTGCCTATCGGTGTGCAAAGATGAAAGTTATTCTCAAGAACACTATTAAAGAAAGATTTGTTGAGTGGCACATTCCTTCTAAAGACACAAACATAAATGATGCAATATAGGTTTCCAAGCTTACACACACACACTTTAAAATTTTCAGAAAAAGTTTTAAACAAAAAATGGGACAATAGGACCTTTCCATTCACAGAGCGGGTCAGCAAAGTTTTGTGGGCCGTGAGATTATGGAATGGTCTTATAAAAGGGTTGATTCTATATGGACGTATAAAAAACAAATTTCGAATAATTGTGTTAGACAACCTTGGTGTCTTGCAGGCGTGAGTGAACTCGTGAAATTTTCACATTAATGGCTTAGTGCTTAAAGAGGTTTCTGGTTTTTAGACTTATTTAAAGAAGTGTTTCCACATTGGATTTAAGAACAATCCTGCCTTTTAGAAATATTTATTTTTAATTGTATGAGTATTACATGAAAACATTCTTGCCATGTAATGTTAAATTTTCATGGTTACAGAAAAGATTTGATGTGTTTTCTATCTGCTCCTCTGCTGCCAATGATTCCCTTTCCCAGAGATACCCACCAGAGTGATGCTGATCATCTTTTTAATCACTTTTTTGGTATGTGTATATGTAATATTTAAAAAGCCATAAAACAATCACAGTACTTCTACATAGAAATGTTATATGAAGAGTATCTTACTCTCTATATTGATGGGCAACTTGCCTATTTTTCACTCAACAATATGTTTTGGAGTTTTTTTTTTCCATGTCAATGTAGATTTACTTCATGTTTTGTTTTGTTTTTAATTAACCTTTTATTGAAGTATAACATAAATACAAAAAATTGCACAAATTCTTGTGTCCAACTTGGTGAATTTTCAAAAAGTGAACGTATCTATATAATCAACACCCAAATCTAGATATAGAATATTGCTAATATCTCCCTAGTCAATACTTGCCTTGCCCTCCCAGAGGTAATAGCTCTTCTGATACTTAATACCGTAGATTCGTTTTTCCTGTTCTTGAATTTTATATGGCCTAATCATAGAGTATAGGCTCCATTGTGTCGGGCTTCTTTGGCTCAACATTATGCTTATGAGATTCATCCACATTATTGAATGATGTAATAGTTTGCTCATTTCTCCTTATAGTGTAGTGTTCCATTGTAGGAGTAAACCACAGTTGAATTGTCCATTCTATCTTCCATAGCCTGTGGGTAGTTTCTAGTTTGGTACCATTATAAATAGTACTGCTATGAACATATAGTGTCATTTTGTACATTTTCTGCCCCAGACCTAGAACATCCATTTCTTTAAGAAGGCCTTGGGTTTTTTTTTAATGGGAAATGATATATATGTATGTGTATATGTATAACCTCAGGAGTTCATGATATTTTGAAATCAAATTTAGGGCTATATAAGGACTGGAATTATTCTGTCTTCCATCTGTGCTTTCTTCCACAGTAAAATGTTCTTGATTCTCAAGGACATAGGAGATGTTATTGATTAGAAGATTCCACAATTACTGGGAACAAAAGATCAAGTAGTAGATCTGTAACCCATTCTTTCCAGTAACTGGGGTAAGTCCCCTGGAAAAAAAGGAAGAACTCATATAAATCTCCTTATAAACATTAATTACAGATGTCATGACAAAAATAAACAAAACAAAATCACTAATGATATATACTAGTGGGGAGGAGTCCTTATCTTTAAACTGCCTTTAACAGGACGTATCTGGTTGCTGTGGTTGGTTTTGGTAAACAAACCTGGAATCTTTGGGTTTGGGGGCATGGCTTCCTGGAACATGTCATGTAAGGTATGTAACTACCTGAATAGGAAATCAATCAAGATGTTTTATGCCTGAGGTATCTATTTTCTGTGTAAGTGATGTAAGCTACATGCATTGCTTAGAGACCTTACCTGTTGACCTGGTTCACGTCAGGTTCAGTGTGACCAGAAAACACCTGGAGGGCTTCACTCATAGTTCTGGCCCTCTCCCTGCTTCACCTGGCCCTTTGATTGCTTGTATCCTTGGAATTATTAGTAAAGCTTGACCTTACTAGGTAAGGTCTCTGGTTTGTATGAGTCTGATTTCACAGAACAGTCTTTTGTTATTGCAAATTGGCCTAGTCAGTGGGATTTTGTTTTTCAGACCCACAGATATATAAGACACCTTTTGGCAAGAAAAAAAAGGGTAGAAAATGGTGATGAGGACTTAACTATTGTTAGCAGCCCCGGTAAAAGCAGGACAATTTAAAAACAAACAAAAAAAAGAGATAGTAGTTGGAGAAAAAGCTTGAGACTATCTTTACCCATCACTGGAAAACCTTCTGCTTCCATATATATTTGCTAACAAAGTAACTCAGTTGATCAGTAGAAATACCGTACAGGTAGTTGGAGACCAAGGTCAGGTGACTACTCAATGCTAAGAGTATTCTGTTTAAGAGTTAGTGCTCTTTATAGAAAATAGCAGCAGAAGCCTGGGGAATGATTATTGACATGGATTTTTGGAATTAACAATCAGGAAGCCATATCACTATTCTAGACATTGTTGAATGGAAAGGAGTATCTAGGTTGAGCAGATGGATGATATGACAGTCCATTCTGTATACTTCTGAACGGTATGACAACTAACTTGCTATAGTGCATTATGGTTAGGATTTGGCAATCTTACCCTGAGAAGAGTAGGTGCCTCACCCTTTCCTTGAACTACAAATGGAATACTCCTTCCAAAGCAATAATAGAAATGGTATGAGTTACAATTAACCCTAGACTGGCTTTATTAAGACCAGAGGGAGACACATAATTTGATGCCATTGGCTCAAATGATGAAGTCATGCGAGTAGGTCATCATGAAAACATTGCTCTTGGGAAGCCAAGAGACTATTCAGGGCAGCAACTGATCTGCTGGCTTAGTTACCATGCATAGGGCTGCATTGTGAAAAAACTGCCAAGCTATCCAAAAGAAAGGAGGCAAAAAGGAGAGAAGTGAATGGGCTTCCCTGGTGGCACAGTGGTTGAGAGTCCGCCTGCTGATTCAGGGGACACGGGTTCGTGCCCCAGTCCAGAAGGATCCCACATGCCGCAGAGTGGCTAGGCCCGTGAGCCATGGCTGCTGAGCCTGCGCATCCGGAGCCTGTGCTCCACAACAGGAGAGGCCACAACAGTGAGAGGCCCACGTACCACAAAAAAAAAAAAAAAAAGAAAAAAAGGAGAGAAATGAAAAGATAGGAGAACAGTAACTGGCTCAACCAGTTACTGTTTCAGATGACTTATGAAAAATGGGTTGACAAAGTAGGAAATTGATGAAGTTTTTACTAAGGATCTAATAAAGCACTATTAGTTTTAGGAAATGGGAAAGGCATTCTGGCACCACCTTTTTTTTTTTTTTTTTGATGTTGGGGGTAGGAGTTTATTAATTAATTAATTTATTTTGGCTGTGTTGGGTCTTCGTTTCTGTGCGCGGGCTTTCTCTAGTTGTGGCGAGCGGGGGCCACTCTTCATCGCGGTGTGCGGGCCTTTCACTGTCACGGCCTCTCCCGTTGCGGAGCACAGGCTCCGGATGCGCAGGCTCAGCGGCCATGGCTCACGGGCCTAGTTGCTCCGCGGCATGTGGGATCTTCCCAGACCAGTGCTCGAACCCATGTCCCCTGCATTAGCAGGCAGATTCTCAACCACTGCGCCACCAGGGAAGCCCCTGGCACCACCTTTTAAAATGCTTCAGCAAATTCATTCTATCTGTTCTGGAGAAATTTAGCCCAATTATGAGGATCATGATTTACAATGGAAAATAAAAAGGGGACTGAATTTATTCTCTCAGAAAGCTGTAGAATCTGAAAAACACTGAGAAGTCAGATCTGTTTGCCCAGTCCCTAGTAGGGAATCTTAGGCTACATACACTGTTGGGGTGGAATGCAAAACTTTTTAGATACTGGGCTCAGTATCCTATGTAGCCCCTGTGAAAGATAGGAATTGTGCACTGAAAGGCTGAGGGTGAAATTTGTGGTATATAGGAATGCTGTAGTGGAGAAAACCAAAGTAGGGCTAAGGTTAAAAATTGGAAATTATAAAAATTGGAAAATATAACTCTTGAGCTTCTCCTGTGGTCATTTCATCTTTACCTGAATGCATAATTGGTATGGATATTATGTGTATATGTTGCCCTTACCGTTTTAACAGGGATGTGTACTAAGTCTGTCGCTTCATTTTGTTTTAACTGGCTATGCTAAATGGAAACCTTTGGAATTGCCCAGGCCCTTCTTAGTAGTAAACATTAAGCAATAAGGATTCCAGGAGGTCAGTAGGAGATCACTGCTCATTTTTAATCATCTAGTCTGGCTAGTTCCTGGAGGTTAACAATATGCAATCAAGGATTATACAAGGTAGTGCTTCTTATTGCTATAGCTGTACCTGATATAAAAAGACTATAAACAGGAAGTGCAAAAGGACCAGGGGGACTAGTATGCCATTATAGCCCTGACCAACACCTACTTTACAACACCAGTTTCAGAGTCCATCCATGTACAATATGTTCCATTCTCATGGACTGGAACTCAATATACATTTACTGTGCTGCCACTGTAATGTTTAAATTCATCATCACAATCCAGTGAGGTAAGACCTGGACTTGAAAAACATTAATACCAACCAAGTTAGTGCATTGCATTGATAAAATCGTGAGAATTGCCTCTTCAGAGGAAGAAACTCAGGAGGAGTTAAGAACTATATTATATATATGAAAAATAGAGGTGGGCTGACAAATCCAGCTGAAATTCAAGGGCTAGCTCAGTCTTTGAGTTTCCTGAGAATTATATGGGCTGGAGCAACCATGGTACGTTCCTCAAAATTTGAGAATTAAGTTGATATCTCCCACAGGATTCAGTAATAAACAAGAATCTAAGACTAGAAGGGCTTTGTGGATTTAGGCAAAAACATATTCATCATTTAGGAATGCTGTTCATCACTATTCACAGAACCACCATAAAGAAATCTGAATTTGAGTGGAGACCTGAGCTAAAACAAGCAAATTGTAATCCCTAAGAGAAAGAAAATGAGTGAGGTGAGTGCTACAATTGTCTTAGCTAACTGCCTGGAGGTAATTTCTACACTGCAGCATAAGGGAAAAAACCCAAAGAGAGCTCAGGCAGTTTTCACTGAACTGAGGAGACAGAGATCACAATTCAGAGAGACCAAGTGCTGAGATTTTGTGGGACAGAATACCAGACAGAGGGATCTTCATGGAGAGAAACCTCTGTAGACCTATAGAAAGCTTCTCTCAGTCTTTGGCAGAGTATGGATCTGCATATGTGTGAAAGGGAGCTACCTCCAGCTGAAGAAAGAATCATCAAAAAACAGTAGGCTGGGGCTTCCCTGGTGGCACAGTGGTTGAGAGTCCGCCTGCTGATGCAGGGGACACGGGTTCGTGCCCCGGTCTGAGAAGATCCCACATGCCGCAGAGCGGCTGGGCCTGTGAGCCATGGCCGCTGAGCCTGCGCGTCCGGAGGCTGTGCTCCGCAACGGGAGAAGCCACGACAGTGAGAGGCCCGCATACCGCAAAACAAAACCAAAAAAACCCAAAAAAACAGTAGGCTGAACAATTTCCAGAGTTCACATAAAACTGGAAACATCCATGTTTCCACCAGTGGAAAGACCTCATCATACATCAGATATCAGGTAGAGTCCTCAAACAGGTATCACCTTAGTAGTCATGAGCCTTAGACTAAAGGCTGCTATGAACCTGATGTAGCAAAATTTAAAAGCAAGCCTCAAAAGGATCAAACTGATTTCAAATAACTTAACTTATGCCAGAACAAAATCTAAAACTATTTAAAGGAAAATAATAAAATCCAACACACAGTATAAAATTCATAATGCCTTGTGTCTTAGTTACCAGGCATGGAAAGAAGGAAGAACATGTGATTAATACTGAGAAAATCAATCAAAATACACCCAGGTTTGGAACTGGCAGGCAGGGAAGTTATAACAGCTCCTATAAATATGATCATAATGCTCGAAAAACTAGAGGAAAACATGATTATGATAAGAAATAAAAAATATAAAAAGGCCCAAATACTACTTCAAAAATACCTTATCTGAAATGAACAATACACAGCAATTAGACATTGCAGAAAAGATGAGTGAACCTGAAGACAAATAGTACCTGTCAAAAATGAATCATAGAGGAAAAAAAGGACTGAAAATAATTAACACAGTATCAGTGAGCTGTGGTACCATAACAAGCAGACTAACTTAGGTGTAGTGTCCTAGGGAACAGGATGGGGAGAATATTTGAAGAAGTAATGGGCAAAAGATTTTTCCAGTTTGATGAAAACTCTACATCTACAGATCCAAAATTTCAATGAACCCAAGCAGAAGAAACATGAGGAGAATCACAAGGCACATTATCATCAAATTGCTGAAAACCAGTGGTCAAGAGAAAATCTTAAAAGCAGTCAGTGTGAAAAAATTAATTCTATACAGAAAGCAAAGATAAAAAAATCAACAGGCTTTTTCTCAAAAGCTGTCCAAAATGGAATACAGTGAATTTATATCTTAAGGTACTGAAAATCAATAAAAGTCACCAAGAATTTTATACCCAGTAAAAATAAATTTCGAAACGAAGACCATATAAAGACATCCTCAGATGTACAAAAATTGGGGGATTGCGCTTCCCTGGTGGCGCAGTGGTTGAGAGTCCGCCTGCTGTTGCAGGGGACACAGGTTCGTGCCCCGGTCCGGGAAGATCCCACATGCTGCGGAGCGGCTGGGCCCGTGAGCCATGGCCGCTGAGCCTGCACGTCCGGAGCCTGTGCTCCGCAACGGGAGAGGCCACAACAGTGAGAGGCCCGTGTACCACAAAAAAAAAAAAAAAAAATTGGGGGATTCATCACCTTTAGATCTGCATTTCAAGTAATATTAAGGGAAGTTTTTTGGACAGAAGGAAATAATAACTGATGAAACTTGAATCTTACAAGGTGATAAAGAGCAATGAAATAATGGAGTAGATAAATTTTAAATCTATTCTCCTAACTTTTAAGAAGATTAGCTAGATTATTTAAAGAAAAAATAATGGTAGTGAGTTGTGGGGTTTATATGGGAAGTAGATATATAATTATAGTAGCACAAATAGTATAAGGGGGAAAGGACAGTGAAATGAAGGTACAATGTGTAAGATTCTTAAATTATACATAATTATATAATACTATTTGATTGTGGACTGATAACTTACAGATGTAAAATGTAAACCATAAAGAACCACTAAAAAATAAAATAGGTGTGTAGGAGAGTAAATTGAGTATTGTAAAATAATCCAAAAGCAGTCAAGAAAGGGAAAAAACAAACAAACAGATGAGAAAAATAGAAAACAAAAGGTAAGATGGTAGATTTAAACTTAATCATTTCAATAATTACATTAAATGTAAATTATTCAGACACCTCCAATTAAAAGGGAGGGATTTGCAGATTCAATTAAAAAATGAAAAAGAAGGCTCAACTATATGCTTTCTATAAGAAACTTGCCTTAATTGTAAAGACATAAATAGGCTAAAAGTGAATTGATGGAAAAAGATACTCCATGGTAACACTAATTCAAAGAAAGCTGAGGTGGTTATATTAATGTCAGACAAAGTAGTCTTTAGAACAAGGAGTATTATTAGGGATAAAGAGGGACATTTCATAGTGATAAAGGGGTCAATTTATCAAGAGAGCATAGCAGTCTAAAAGATCTGTGCACCCATAACAGTGCCTTAAGATACACAACACGAAACTGATATAGGGAGAATTGGACAAATCCACGGTTATACACAGAGCTTTCAACATTTTTTTTTCAGTAATAGCTAAACCAGGTACAGTAGACAGAAAATTATTAGGATATAGAAAGTTTGAACAGCACTACCAACCAACTCACCCTACTTGCCCCTCATAAAACACTTCATGCATTAGCAGCAAAATACACATTTAAGCACACGTGGACCATTCATCACGATAAACCATATTGTGAATCATAAAAGAAGTCTCAGTATATGTCATCATACTGAAATCAGACAAAGTATGTTCTCTGAATATACAAAAATTAACAGATATATCTGGAAAATCCCCCACACTTTGAAATTAACCAGTATACTTCTAAATAACCCACTAGTCAAAGAAGAAAGTATTTGAATTGAATGAAAATAAAACTACAACGCATCACAATAGTGGGATACAAGTAAAGCTTCGTATTATAATTATTCCATTTATATGACATTTTGAAAATAGAAACTTATACAGACACATGGTAAATAACTGGTTGCCAGATGCTGGGAGTTGGGGGAAAGACTAACTGTAAAGCAGGAAAAGAACAGCCTACAACTTCTCTCATGAACTTTTTAGAGGGGTGGAAATATTCCATATCATTATGATGGTGGCTACATGCCTATATATATTTCCTGAAACTTAAAATTGGTGAATTTTATTTTAAAGCAAATTTTAAAAATGAAAATAAACAGGGCAGTGAATAAAATTTCCCAAAGACAAGGACTGCCATATTAGCCGTCAAGTAGATTATATTGGACCTTTACCAGAAGCCCCAAGAGACTGCAAATGAGTGTTAACTAAGATGATGCCTATTCAACACTAAACCTTACTCAAGCAATATTGGGAAGTACAGTTAAAGTTTGGAGCAGCCAGTTCCCCATCTTTTGGTCTACTTCAATATATTCTGACCACTGTATACATTTCACTGCTATAAATAACACAGAAATGGACAAGAAATATCTCATGGACCTACTACATTTGTTAGCATCCTTAGAGCAGCGATGTAATTGAAAATTGGAATGGGGAATTGACACACTAGTTAATTAAAATGGCTGGTAAGGAAAAGAAAAGATTTATGGTTAGCTTAATTAGTTAAATTATTTTGTGCTAATATTGACTATGATAGGAAGTAATGCGAAGACTCTACTGGCAAAGGTTCTAGGATTGGGACGTAGGAATGAGGTGATGGGAGATGACGCCAAGTACAGAACTATATATTTTTCCTATTTCACAAATTTTTTCTTTTGTTTTGCCTGATCTATACTGGTCCCAGGCCTGGGTTTAAAGTTACATGTACCAAAATAAAGTGTTATAAATGCACAAAACACAATATTAATACTACTAAATTTGACAGTGCATATTCTTAAAGACTGTTAGGGGTATGTCATAGCTTCACCCGTAGAGATAAATTAAGGCCTATCTCTAAACACAGGGCCATGTGTCCTGTGATTCTTTATCTGTCAAATCCTGTAATATCAGCCTGTGAGTCAGTCCAAGGAGAAGTGCTAACAAGGCTGCTGTTTTTACTGCCCCTGTGGGTTTATAATACGTCTACTGAGCCAGAAAGGCCAATCATAGGGGAAAGGGTATGGGTCAAAACAGGTAGTAAATGGAAATGGAGGGAATCAGAGGAGATGGAAAAGCACTTACAAGTAGATTACAGTTCTGTGGCAGAGTACAGTCATGTGACCTCCGTGCCAGAGCCTCTGAGCTAGAAAATAACACTCTTAGGCATCCCTCTCAGATCTGATGCTGACTACTTAACTTATGTTGAGAGAAAACTCTGGACGTCTTTTCTGTAGAGAAGGGAAGTTGCTGATATATGAGCTCTACGTGAAGATTTTACCTAGATAATTTGAAATAACAAAATGACAGTGTTCCAATTGATGGTTCAGAGTAGGGGTAGTTTACTACAGTTACCATTCAGTTATTGGTTTATTGTCTGTAGCTACCATTCTGATCATTTTTCTGATGATTATTGCTAATGAATTATGTAGGTGGAGGATTCTGAACTGTAGAGCTTTTGCACTCTTTGTGGGCATAAAGCAAAACAATATGTTGCTAAGACATCTACCTAGATATAATGGAGAGCGGATTTTTACTGCCTGCCGTAGCTTGATCTAGTCCTTCAAATACAGAGTATGTGAATGTAATGGACTTCATTTAAGGAAATTGGAACACGACCCTTGAAGGAGATGGATTTGGTAGAGATATAATGAATTGATATTACTTATAACTCCTCTCTGGAGTTAGGCAAAGTACATTTATGGAAAACCTGTGACACCCAGGCAGAGGTGTATTTGGTATAATACACCAATTGATAATCTTATGGGGCTTAACATTATTTTTGTGTACAAGCCATTTTCCTAAATTGTACAAATGCCACTAATGTACCATGGTCATAACACATGTTGTGGGTTGATTACTATTGCCTCTGCTGTGAAAGATGTTCTGTAGGGATTTTTGATCCTGGTCTTGCGGTACTACATCAGACCAAAATATGGAATGTTCCTGGAAGTTCTTCATGTTGAAAAGAACCTGCTAGTCCAAATATAGACACTAGAGGGAGCTCTTTTCCAGGAGACTGACTACATCTAGAAACGGCCCTGAAGGGAGAGCAAAGCTCTAAATGACTGGACTAATGGAATATTTACTTTCATGGAACATTGTGTCAGTCAACAGTATAGGAAGAGGGCCTGAATACTTACCCAGAAAAGACTATTGAATATTCTACTCAATATGGAAGTTGCTATTTTTTTTTAAATTTACTTAATTTTATTTTATTTTTGGCTGCGTTGGGTATTCGTTGCTGCGCGCAGGCTTTCTCTAGTTGCAGCGAGCGGGGGCTACTCTTTGTTGCGGTGTATGGGCTTCTCACTGGGTGACTTCTCTTATTGCAGAGCACGGGCTCTAGGCGCGCGGGCTTCAGTAGTTGTGTAGTGTGGGCTCAGTAGTTGTGGCTCGCGGGCTCTAGAGCGCAGCCTCAGTAGTTGTGGCCCACGGGCTTGCTTCCTCCGTGGCATGTGGGATCTTCCTGGACCAGGGCTCAAACCCGTGTCCCCTACATTGGCAGGCGGATTCTTAGCCACGGCGCCACCAGGGAAGCCCCGGAAGTTGCTAATTTTAAAGATCAAAGGAGTATCAGAAGCCAAGCTAAGGATGCCAGTATACAGGAATACTACCATTAGCCTAGATTGTGGTAGGACATTACTAGACAGTGTGACCCCTATATTTGTTTTCTAATGGCCCAGGTACCACAGATAGATATAAAGGGGATTATCTTTCCATGGTGCATTGATTGAGATTGGCCAGATAAAGGAGTAACACTGTGTTGACCTGAAGAGAGCATTTTGAACAATGATATCTGGAAGCCAATGACTGTTAAAACCTACACTGTGATATCTGGGATATAGTTAAATTCTCAAACCAGATGGAATCCACAACTTAATTGAACAGTAATCTCTGATCACTACGCTGGTCACTGAATGTGAATGTGCATGAGAAAAAGTTGGTTTTGTTGGGCAAGAAATGGAGAATGGTGCTATAATTCTAATTGACCCTTTACGCCAACCTGGGCCAGAGCATAACCAGTGTGACAGTGAAGGACTTGGAAAGATGTTCTGATAGTCCTGGACCTCTCCCTGATTTGCTGTGTTGTTTATTTCTGTTCTTTAGGTTATCAGTAAAGATTGATGCTGAATAAGGTCTTGGATTTGTTTGAGTCTGACTTGACAGTCCAGTCTTTTGGTCTAACTCAATTTCTCATTTATTTTGTACCACATTGTATATGTAGGGTTGTAGAGAAAATAGGCTTATGTTTCTACATAATTAGGGCTTTCTGAGCAAATTTTGCAGAAACTTGGGACCTCGGCTAAAAGACAAGCATTAGAATTTAATGTATGTTGGAGCAGACAGAGCGGACTGCAGAGAGATTTACTTCTCTGGAGGTCTGTGTTTACATTTCAGGGGTGGGGGTTGAGACCAGGACCTTAAGAGACATCTCCTGGGTTGTAAAGCTGCAGACACTAGTTTATTCCTCCCCAGAGAGATTTTTTTTATGTTCCAAAATGAAGACACAAGTCTTTCCCTTTACTTTTCCAAAGAAGCTCTCAGAAGGAGAAGGAAAACAATTGTCTCTTTTTTCCTAAGTAAATATACAGATTTATACCTTACCTACAGAAGATGGAATTACTTGAAAAATTCCATCTCATTCTCATCACCTTGCTCCTGGGATAAGACCTGGGACCCAGAAGAGCCAGAATGGTATTACCTACTTACCATATGTAAGTAGTAATAATAATCTGTTCTGCTCCAAGAGACTCATGTTGGCACTCGGCATTAGTAATAAATATAGGTATTAAAATTTTAACAATGTATGGTACAGTCTCAGAATAACCATGCTAATACCACCACCATTAATGTGATTGTTGAGAACAGTTAAAAATAATTTTTTACACATCGTTTCCTGCATTTCACTTCCCATTTCTTATGAGTTCTACATCTGTTTTGTCTGAGCATATAACTATTATATACTGTACACTGTTTTTTAACAGTTTTATGGAGATACAAGTAACATGCCATACAATTCACCCATTTAACATATACAATTCAATGTTTATTAGTATATTCACAGAGTTGTGCAGCAATCATCATAATCAAATTTTAGAACATTTTTGTACCCGATCCTCCATAAGAAACCCGTACCCATTAGCAGTCAGTCATTCCCCATTTCCTCCCAGCCTTCTCCTACTCCAAGTCCTAAGCCCCACAAAGCTGCTTTGCATCTTTATGTCTTTATATATTTGCTGTTCTGGATATTTCCTGTGAATGGAATACTATAATACGTGGTCATTCATGACTGGCTTCTTTCATTTGGAATAGTGTTTTCAAGGTTTATCTATATTATAGCCTGGATCAGTATTTATTTATATATATTGCTGTGTAACATTGAATAGTGAATTGTCCCTTTTTTTAATTGCTTGATTCAGTTTGCTCATACTCTGTTTAGGAATTTTGCATGTATGTTCATAAGAAGGATTGACCCATAATTTTCTTTCCTAGTAATGACAGATGTGGGTGATAAGGTTACCCTGGCCTCATAAAGCTTAGAAGTGTTTCCTCTTTTTCTATCTTCTGAACGATTTTCTGTAAGATTGGTATTAATTCTTTCTTCAGCGTTTTGAAGCATTATTGCTTAAGCCACCTGGACATGGAGATTTCTTTTGGGGACAGTTTTCAATTAGTGATTCCATTGCTTTGTTAGGTTAAGACTATTCAGATTTTCTATTTCTTATTTCAGTTTGGTATGTTGTGTTTTTCTCTGAATTTGTCCAAAGTTTTGAAAATTATAAATATAAAGCCTTTAATGCTTCGTATTGTCTTCTTATCATCTGTGAGATTAGTAGTGATGTCATATTTTTCATTCCAATTGGTAATTTGTTCTTTTCCTTACTTTATCAGTCTTGTAGGGGTTTATTGATTATATTATTGACAAGCTTTGATTTTCTAAATTACATGTTGGTTTCTTTAGTTCCTTAATTTCTGCTGCTGTCTTTATTATTCCTTCCCTTATACTTTCTTTGGGTTTAATTTGCTGTTTAATATAATTGACATATAAAATTATATTAGTTTCAGGTATATGACATAATGATTATATATTTGTATATATTGTGAAGTGTTTTCTAATTTCTTGATATATACATATACACTAAATTTCACCCTTGTTTTCTAATATATATATATATTTATGCTATAATTTTTCCTGTAATTGTAGCTCTAGTTGTATTTTCATTATCAGTTAGTTCAAACTGCTTTCCAGTTTTCACTGAAATTCCTTCTCTAATCCATTGGTTATTTAGAAATGTGTTATTTAGTTTCAAGTATTGCTTAGTTTCCAAACATGATGGCTTCCTATTTGTCTTTATATTATTGATTTCTGACTCAATCACATTTTGGTCAGAGATAACATACTCAGGATTATATCAATTTTTTAAAAATTTAAGGGGATACTTTATAACCTAGCATATAGTGTAATCAATGTTATTTCTTAATTTTTCTTATTTCATCCATTTGATGTTATCTGTTTTTCATGATTTATTGTGTTTTCCTTTATTTCCTGCCTTTTGCTGTGTGTGATATTTTAATGTTCTCTGTTGCTCTGGGAGGGATTCATTCCACTAGTAGTTAGCTTTAATCTTTTCAAAGTTATATTTTTCAACTTAAAAATTTTAAAATATTAATATCAAAAATGCAATATCATCTTTATAATACTTCCTAATCAATATAAGGAATTTAAGGGGCTAGCCCATAGGCAGAACAGAAATATAGTCCTGCCGCATAGCACAGGGAGATCAGCTTGGTGCTTTGTGACCACATAGAGGGGTGGGATAGGGAGGCTGGGAGGGAGACGCAAGAGGGAGGAGATATGGGGATATATGTATATGTATAGCTGATTCACTTTGTTATAAAGCAGAAACTAACACACCATTGTAAAGCAATTATACTCCAATAAAGATGTTAAAAAAAAAAAAAAAGGAAAAGAAACATAGTCCTATTTGGGATCCTTATATCCCAGTGATACAAAGGATTGACCTTTGATTCAAAATGACTTGCTGTATTTTTTCAGAAGTGTGCTTAACATATTGGGCCTCATATGTGCTAGTTTGTAAGCTGATAATAAAGACAAATAGAAGCATTTTCAGTGCAAGATACTCTGGTATCCTGACAGTTAATTTATATATTATACAGGACAGCCGGGTGCAGTACATTTGGGAATGTTACAGCCAAATAAAGACATCTTTACCCCTCTTCTTTTTTCCTCTCCATAGACACATATATCAGGGACCCAGGTCAAATTTCTAGAACAATTGTTTTCAGCCTTGGCTGCACATCAGAGTCACCTGTTGGGGTTTTAGAAATCCCTTTGCCCAAGCTTCACCCCAGAGGAATTAAATCAGAATGTCTAGAGATGACACCGAGGCTCGTGGGCTCTAGAGTGCAGGCTCAGTAGTTGTGGTGCACGGGCTTAGTTGCTCCACAGCATGTGGGATCTTCCTGGACCAGGGCTTGAACCTGTGTCCCCTGCATTGGCAGGTGGATTCTTAACCACTGCACCACCAGGGAAGTCGCAGAAATTGCTTCTTTAATGAGGGGGCAAGATTGGATGAAGATGGGACACAGAAACAGCTATAATTCAGTGAGTGGCGAGTGACCAGAACATTGAAAGGACGAGGAATGGTGCCATAGGAGGACTATATAATGGAGCTATATATTTAGCCTGAAGTGAAGGCAGCAGGTTACTGGGTCAAGGAAAATGGGGATTTTTACAGCAATCCACAGTATTTGAAAGGCTGCTGGTACTTTTGTGACTTCAGAGAACAATTCTAAGAGGAAGTGGAAGTTATGTAGTGAAACAAGTCTTGATTTGGTATCAGAACTTTCCTACATTTGGAGCTCTCAAATAGTTTCATAGGAGGTTGCCACAGGCCCTTGTGTGGATTTCTTCAAGCTCCTACTGCATGCCCTTGCCCTTTCCAATATAATACTGCTCCTTCATGCTGAAACAGAAGTCATCTGAGGTTGTAGAATGGGGCTAGCTAAGGTTGCTTTGGGGAGGAAATTCCATCCTACTCTAATGGCTTCTGGCTCCACGCTTGAAGGGTGGAGGTTTGCCACCATTGGATAACTTCAGAACAATATGCCACTGGCTCTGAGGGCAGTTCTATAGAGAGAATTTTGGAAATGGATTGATTAAGGGCAAATATATACTACCGGAATAAGCATACGTCTTGTGCAAAGGTGACCGCTTTGAAGGTACAGCCCTCATTTGACTACGTAAAAATCAGTCTCATTACTTTATTCTTAGTTTTCATTAAAATCTGATGCTTACACAGAGCACAGTGATGAGAAATTTAAACTCAGCTATGGCATTCAGATTCCATTTGCTAGGTAAAAATTTTGTTACATGCTTATTTTGCCATTGCATGTTGGTCTCTTACTGTTTTTTTCTTGATTTGGAAGCACATCTTCCTTCCCTACTGTTACTCTGCATCTTGTGTATAGTGAAATTCTTCTTTTTTTTTTTTTTTTTTTTTTTTTTTAATTGAAGGTGATCTATGTGTGTCTGGAAAAGGTAACATGGTGTTAGGGAAGAAAATTGTCCCTGAAACTTTGTTTTCATTACTTAGCAGGTTTTACAGTTAATGACAGAAGTTTCTCTTGTGGCCTCTCCTCCCAAAGACTGTGCTTATTTTTCTCCGGTAGTTTCATGTGACCTTGTTACAAGCTTCATGTAATTCCCAAATAAATTACATTTACTGGTTTACTTCTATCTAGTATTTTATTGACATTTCCAGATAAGTTTAATAGGATGGAGAGAAACAGTGTTCTCTTTATAGACTCAGTGGGTGATTTGACCTTAGCAGGTTAACCTTATCCTGATGTTGAAGGAAGCTATTCTTAATTAGACTCTATCAGTTTCTCCATTATCACCAAGAGAGCCACTGGTCTGTAATTCTATAAATCTTAATTTGATTGTTTTTCTTTCTTACAGAAGAGCTACCATATTAGAAAAATTGCAATATTTGGAAACAGTTGCTGGTTTTCTGAATACATTGCATATCCTCATCTGTAGCTGAGCCATTTCACACTTTATTTCCTTCAGAAACTCTCAGTTGAATACCATCTGGTCATGGTAATTTATTACTGTGGAATTTCTCAAGTTGCTCTATTATTTCCTCCTAAGAGATTGCTCTCTGCTACAGCCCCACTGATTTTCTCAGAAAGTGCCCTTGGAATAGTCGTTTCCCCACTATCCTGTACAGCAAAGGTCAATGCCAAATGAAACTGAATTAAACTTCTCTGCTGCTTCTCATCCTTTTATTTGTCCTCATTTCAAGTCCTCACTGATGGGGAGAAACTCAGCAGTTAGTCCAGCCACTCATGTTGTCTGCTTAGTCCTCATGGTACCTTTTGTCCTGTTACTTTTCAAATTCTTTTTTTTCCCTGACAGTGTATTTTTGGTATTTAATTCAGAAAAAAAAGGCAAGTATTAAAAAAGATATTCTAGATACTTTCAGCGTATTCATAAGTGACTCTGGAATTGTTTCCGTTTTTTTTTTTTTTCCCCAAACTATCCACAGATTTCTCTTTTGACTTGTCGAATAATGAGCCTCTGTATATGTCTCTCATTGCCACTGTCCTTTTCTGTCTTCTAAGCAGCCTGGATAGTTTTTAAACTCCCTTACTTGCCTCTCAGAGGGATGCCAACCATTTTTTTTCTTCAAATTTTTAACATATACTTTTTAAAGTTTCACCCTTTGGGTTAACATTAAGAGATGCCCATACTAATTAGAAAACAGCTTTAATTGTGCCGACATCCCAATTGCTGAGTTCCACTCCTACGCATACTCACCTGCGGGAATTCCTATATGTTATATTAATCTGTTTCTTCTTTTATAACTGCCCAAATAAGCCAAGGTACAGCATATTAATTATTGCTTCCCCACCTTGCACTCTTCTGTCATTCATTTGGATAATAATGGACATAATTAAAATCATTCATTGCAATAGCCTTCCTAGAAAAGATTGCTGAACAGTAAAGGTTAAAAGCAATTTGCATTATTCTTTCATAGTCTATGGTTAACGTAACTTTTTTTTTACACCTGAACTTTGTTCAAATAATTATTTTGTTTATAAAAGGTTACTTAATGTGCATTCAAGTGTAAATTGCTACTAGAAATATATATTTACCTTTATACAAAGTACTGTAGCACAGAATTTTTAAACTCAGGTGTTGAAACATCAAAAGTTGAAACTTTTAACATCTCCCAAGTGTGTTGTAAATATTTACCATTTTAAATTGAAGGAAAAAAAATCAAGTCTTAAATACACATTCTGAGTATATGCAATATAATCTTTCCTTAAGGTTCAAATACAAATACTACCAGTCCCACAGCTACCCATCTCTGAATAGAGTGCCTTTTGCTCAGTCTGTAAAGTGAAGTAACAGATTATAACAGCAGAGGAAATAAATGCTGATTTTGTTCATTTTATGGCTAGCACATCTTTTCCTTTGCCAGGTAAGGCAGGCTGTTCTAAAAATAAGTTAGGCATATAACTATTTGGTGCTAGTATGGATATGTTCTTTGAATTTTTGAATACATTAAGATTCTGTCCATCCCAAGCTACTTTGTATGTATATGTATATGTATGTGTGTGTGTGTGTGTTTGTGTGTGTAAATATATATATATATATATATATATATATATGGCCTTCCAAGAAATATCTACCATGTTATAATTCTAAAACCTGTCTTTCTACCTTCATCCCTACCAATTCCCTTTATTCTTTAACATATACAAAATGTAATATTCAAAAATAAATAAGATCTTATTTTTAGTGCCTGCTGTTATAAAAGTTATCCCTCTGTAGTAAGTAACCTTTATGGCTGTGTCAGGCAGTTTACACTAAAACAACTTTCATGATAATATGTAACAATTCACTGAAAATTCCTTCTGGAAAGGTAAGTCTGAGTCTTTTTCTGTTTATCCATTTAGTAGTAAGACTATTTAATAACTATATTGCCCAAGCAGATATTTGTGTGTAGAAAATACCAGTATCATTCTATATTTGCCATGGTTGGAAAGTGGGATTTTCCTGTCTTAGCTGAAGTCCCAACATTTATGTATTAAAACTGCTTGGAACAAGAATATGTTATAAAGTTTGTAGGGCTTGTCTTCTGACAAAATCTCTTTCAGAAAGTTAATATTGTATTGGTTGATGTCTCAAACATATGTAGGTAAATATGTAGAAATATTCATAGGTCACAGTTTAAAGTTACATAAAAACCAGGTGAGGTAGGCATCTCACAGTGCAAGACCTAAGGTATGGACAATAATCAGGGTTCTCTGAAGTCGCCTGTACTTCTTTTTCTAGAAAGTTATTCTTTCACTGGAAAAGTCTTAGGATAGACTTTCTTATGAATTTGATTCCAACTCCACTCAAGCAAGCAAAATTTAGTTCAAGTTTTGGGCAGTTTCAGTCCTGATATTTTCCTCTTCCTTTATTCACTGGTCTTTTCAGTGGAGTTTGGAATGGAGAGGATGCATGTGTTAATAAGCAGGGTTCTCCAGAAAAACAGAACCAACATGATACAAAAGAAGTGTATTATGAGGAGCTGGCTCAGATGACTATGGAGGCTAAGAAGTCCCACAATCTGCTGTCTGTAACTTGGAGACCCAGGAAAGCCAGTAGTGTATTTCAGTCCAAGTTCAAAGGCTTCAGAACCAGGGGATCCAATGACGTACATCCCAGTCCAAAAGCAGGAGAAGATGAGGTGAGATGTCACAGTTCAAGCAATGAGGCAAGAAAAAAGGGGTGAGTTCCTCTTTCCTCTGCCCTTTGTTCTGTTCAGGCCCTTAACAGACTGAGTAATGCTCACCTACATTGGAGAGGGCAATTTACTTTACTGAGACCACTGATTGAAATACCAGTGTCATCCACAAACATTCTTACAGACACACTCAGAAACAGTGTTTCATCTGGGCATCCCATGGCCCACTCAGGTTAACACATAAAATTAACCATCACAGGAAGAAAAGGAAAGAATTGGATGCCAGTGCTTATGTAACCATCTTGCCCAGAAGTATAAAAGGTTTATATATATATATAAGGATTATATGAAGGATTTAAAAATGAAGATGATGAGATCAGATTTCCATTTTGGACAGCTCTCTGACTGTAGTGCCCATTAAAATTTGATATTCCTCAAAGCTCTTGCCTGTATTTTATCTTCTCACTTTACAGGTTCTCCTTGAGTGTTCATCTTGTGGCTTCTATTTCTATATCAGTATCCCCAGCTCAGACTTCCATGCTGGGCTCTAACCCCATATACCTAATTGCCAATTAAATATCTCTTCTTGGGTGATTCCCTGAAACCTCAAACACATGTCTAAAATTGAATTTGCCCTTTATTTCCTTCCCAAACTTTCTTGTGTTGTGTTCTATATCTGAAGTAAATGGTGTTTGGTGCCACCATCTTTTAATTTGACCAAATCAGAAACCTGCGAATCATCTTGCCTTTTCTTTTTCTTGTATTCACGATACCCAATTTATCAGCAAGTACTATATATCCTGCCTACTGTATGTTGCTCTCAAGTCTATTCTCTTGCTTCCATACCTATTGCTTTTGTCTGTTATATCCTGTCTCACTAATTATTGCAGCAATCCCTTTATTTGCCTTCTTACCATCAGTCTTGTTTCCTGCCAAGGAATTCAACTGAAGCTAGAGTGATCTTTCTAAAGAAAGATCACTAATTGGATCTAATTGGATCACTAAAGATCTAATTGGATCATGTCATCCTCTGCTTAGAATTTCTCTGTGACCTTGCATTCAAGTACAAACTCTTTAAAATGAAACACAAGGCCCTATAGGATTTGGCATTTGTTTTTAATTTTTTGTTTTTAATTTTTTTGTTTTTAATTTATCTACTTATTTTTGGCTGTGTTGGGTCTTTGTTGCTGTGCATGGGCTTCTCTCTAGTTGTGGCGAGCGGGGGCTACCCTTCGTTGTGGTGCGCAGTCTTCTCATTGCGGTGGCTTCTCTTGTTGTGGAGCACGGGCTGTAGGCACGCGGGCTTCAGTAGTTGTGGCTTGCAGGCTCTAGAGCTCAGGCTCAGTAGTTGTGGCGCACGAGCTTAGCTGCCTCGTGGCATGTGGGATCTTCCCGGACCAGGGCTCGAACCCGTGTCCCCTGCCTTGGTAGGCGGATTCTTAACCACTGCGCCACCAGGGAAGCCCCCTTGTCTACTTTTTTTAACCTCAACTTTCACCCCTCTAAACGCTCCCTACTCATATCAAGCTTCTTTCATTTTCCAGTCCTCATTATGTTGAAAACTAATATGAAAAATTAGGAAGATATTTCTATAATAAATATTTCAAATCCCCCTTTTAAAAATTTCTTTGACTCGCATATCTTCCACTTTTTATTCATTTTTTTCATATTAAAACTGTGTAGTATTTCAAAGGTAGAAGAAGGACCATTTGAGCTATCATCAGCAAGTATTGATTAACTGCATAATTATATTTAATATGATTTATTGGTCATTCACTTCATGGGTGCCATGGATCTCAAAAGTGAATCCATGAAGTGTCTGAGTCTCCTTCATGTTGCATACACTGAAGTACAATACCAGTTCATAGATTTCAGAAAGAAGTTACATGTTGAGATGAGTCCTAACACAACCTCTAAGATAGCTAAGCTTTTAGTGATCTAATTGTAGAAATGGAAAATCTGGAAATTCAAATAAGATCCTTCCCCCAATAGTCAACTTTCAAAACATGTGAGCTAATTTTTATCTCAGAGATCACATAATCAGTATTTTTTGTTCTTTGACACAAATATAGTGGTTATATTTATAAAGTGCTCAATTGTAGAATGATGGTGTGCTCAGTTGAAGTCTGGAAACAAAAAGGTTATATTTACCAACAAAAACATTAGAGCTTTTTAAATGAAATTCACTTGTTTTGATGGCGAGTGAGGCTGGTAAAAATAGGAAGAGATTATTGGGGGCGGGGAGGGGTTGTGTTTAACTTTTAAAGATACACAGAATGCTCCATTCCTGTCTGCACTGAAATTTATCAAGATTTATAGGCAGACTAGAAATTGCTTCTCAGAGTGATTATACCTTTTTGAATATCACCTACTGATTTTACAGTAAAAGTCTAGGCTACAAAAGTTGAGAACCCAATTTATTTTACTTGACTCTGTTAAAAGTAGCATTATCAAGCATTTTGTGATGTTTCTCTCATATCATATTTTGGGCTGTCGTGAAGAAATAAACCTCCACTTGCTTTCATGATAGTAGACAATAAATTGACTGATATAATTCAGTTGAGAAGTTGAAAAATGCATTGAAAATAATGGGGCATAACATTGTAGGGTTAACATTTATTCATAGATGATACAATTAAATAGAACAGGCATTAACTTCAAGGTCAGTCAGTAAAGTAATAAAATTGAATATTTTAATTGAATTGTAATTGCTTCCCATTGATACATGCAAGTAAAGTAAAATAGATGTCAGCTCTGCAAATTATGGTTCTTCCTCCTAATTAATTTCTTAATTCTGCATGGAGTTATCCAGTGCCTAGGTCTTGTTGTGGGTTTATTCATCCACCCAGCTTCCATCAAGGAATGTCTGTAAGTCATGATTAAATGATTAGGTGTCAGGATTTATAGTAAATTTTTCTGCACTTTGAAGAAAATTTTGTTAGTAACTTAAAGTAGCTTATCTAGGTATTTGAATTAAATATACTTTAAATATACTTTATATTTATATAAACATTATTAAATGTTACCATCTCAATGATTATAAAGGTTTTCATAAGGGAGCTAGACACATTGAGACTCATATTCCACACCTGACTGATTCAGGAGGTAAACTGAACAGACTGTTAGGGTTTTGGTGAAGCACAGTTTATGTCCATTCATGACCCAGGCTTCACTAGAGGAGAGACACCTAAATTGAATGAATATAAAAAAGAAACATCTTTTTCAAGGACTAGGATAATTTGAAGCTTTTAGATAAAGTTGAATTGCATGGAAAAAGCCCATGAACCATTGTGGCTTTTTCATAGGCTTTTCACAGCCCCTCAAAAGGTTTTTATATAATATAGTTTTATATAAAATAAAATGGGAATGAAGACATTACAGAGATTAGGATAGAGATTTTCAAATTGTATTGAAATTGTATTGGGTCTAGATACTAGCATTTATTCAAAGAAAGAGAAGATTATGCCTTTGGACTGGCTGCATTTACCAGTTAAATAGCTACTGTTTAAAAATTGAAAATAAAATGAATATGTAAGATGGCTTTTAAAATTACTGAGGTGTGTTATATATTCATGTACTCTAAAGTGGTTCCATATAGTAGAATCATTTGAGAGCAAATATATTGGTATATTAGCATCTTTCTTTAGTTGAGTTTAAAAATATAATTGGGGCTTCCCTGGTGGCACAGTGGTGGAGAGTCCGCCTGCCGATGCAGGGGACAACGGGTTCGTGCCCCGGTCCGGGAAGATCCCACATGCCGCGGAGCGGCTGGGCCCGTGAGCCATGGCCGCAGGGCCTGCACGTCCGGAGCCTGTGCTCTGCAACGGGAGAGGCCACAACAGTGAGAGAGGCCCGCATACTGGAAAAAAAAAAAAAAAAAAAAAATATATATATATATATATATATATATATATATATATATAATTGGATACTTGTTGATAAAACAAGTAAATTAAACTGAGAAGTTATTTATTTTGTCTAAGCTTTGTGTTAAATTTTAACTCAGACATTGACTTTATTATGTAAAATATTTCTCTCTAAAGCACTTAAAGCGTAAATCCAATGATAAATATATTTTATTGATAGTAATCTGACCCTGACTTTCCATTCTCAATTATGAAGGATCTGCAGTGTCAGAATTCTCTGTGCATATCATCTAGTTAGAAAATACCAAAACCAAAATACATGAGGTAAAGATTAACATCTTTGGGCTTCATAATTATAGATAAGCTAACAGGTTGGGTTTTTTTTTTTTTATGTTAAACTGATCTGTTTCTCCAGATGCTTGTTTTAATTATCTTAATAATTGTCTTATTCCATTTAGAGAAATTAAATATCATACAGATTGTACATACAATGCTAAGATGTTTCTAAATGAAGAAACGTGAAAAAATGTGTAAGTGTAATTAATAAAATTAAATATTCAATCATCCATTATATTTATAAAAATAAGTTACAAAGACTTTTCATTTGCATATAGTCTAATATTTATGGAAACATCAGTGTTTTAGGCAGTAAAAAATTTCTTGAGAAAAGTTCCATATCTGAGTGTATTCTAGGGTAGGATGAATAATCTTCCTACCGCATCACTGACTAATATCATCCCACGTGTAATAGTATACCAATTTCGAAGAGATCTCGGAGATCAGGGTGGCTTCAGGCCATTGATTTCTCAAGGACAGGAGCTTGAATTGCTAGGAGTCTCTGGATCTTATCCAAGGAAATATTTTATAAAAACAATTTGAAATGCACATCTTATGGGCAGTGATCGTGAGGTCCCCAATGACTTGTCACTTTCTAATGAACAGAAAAATGGAAGCAAAGACAGATTGCACTTGCACAGGGTAACCAGCATCAGGAGAAAGTCATTACCAACTACAGTAGAACATGTTAGCCTGACCCAAATATGTATTATTTACAGTGTTGATTTAAAGTAGAAAGATTCATTCAGAACAATATGTACATTATTGTATGGAATCTAGACAAGCAGTTTCATTATTAAAACTTAGACATTTTTTGGAAAAGAATTATAGTCTATTTAAATAGTATCATCTCATGAGATAAGAACTCCTAAATCATTGTTTATGTGAAGATGCCTACCAAAATCACCAGACATAACCTCTGATAAATTTACAATGTGTCAAAATTGTTTATTTCTCAGTTCCCACATTTCCTTGGTTTTACACGTCCACTGGAATCATCTATTGATGTGTGTATGTGAAATATCCTTACTGATTGGCCTGCCCTGTGTGAAAGATCTAAATCGTCAGACCATGACTCGTAACAGCATCTCATCCTCACCAAACATGGTGCAGACCGTATTACCAAACTATAATGACTCATACATGCAGCTTATTTCATTATTAACTCTGAGAAAAAATGTGACTTTTATTTTAGCTATTTTATAGTTTTACAATAATCTCCTAGTGAAATGATCTATAATGTGTTTCAGAAAAATATTTGAAAATCTTCCTTAAAGTTTTAAATTTCTATTTATTCTAATTGTTTTAGCTCCATAGAATTTTCAGTGCTTATCCTAGGAATAAATAAATTGAAAATATTTCTATGAATACACAAAAATCTTGAAATAATTTTACCAGGGTGTACTTCTGTGATGAATACAGATTCATGTGGAAAAAATGTGCCCAATGTGACTTATGTTTACATATTTTACTGACTGTCTTATCTAAAGGCAAGCCAAATTACTTTACTGCTACATCATGGAATGCAGCCATCTTTGAAATGAGATATTACAGCTATTTCTCTACTTTAACAGTTCAGAACTGGGGCATGATGATTTTGCAATGAATTAAAAGGCTGTAAGGAAAATGGGAAGATTGTTGGCTTGATCTTTCATTGCCCACCTGTATAAAATCACATGCTCTTAAATTCCTTTTCATGCCTTTTAGATAGGCATTTATTTACTCCCAAACCCTTATAGAGAACACAAAACATAAATTCTTAGGTTCAATCATGAGAGACTTTTTAAATGATTTTAATGATGTGTAGCCTGATGCTAAGTGCTAAGGTGATATGTATGTGCTATGTGACCAGTATATATGAGAATCAAGGAATTGGAAGGGTGGCTAAAAAATGACTTCCTGCCATGCTGGCCTTGTACATTCTTGCTCTGAGTTTTCCAAATTTCCACCCCAAACCATGGCAGTAATAGATGAATATATGAAGGAAAAGTATGAAAGAGCTGTGCTGGAAAGCATTATAAACATCTCTGTGAATTAAGAATGAATAGACATACAAAATAATTCAGAAATGAAGCTGTGGGGCTCTAATACAGAGGGTCAGGAAATAAGCAAAAGCAACTGGGAGATCACAGTCCTGTGGGGAAACAGACTGAAAGTGCCCCCTCTGAGGGAGAACCTCAAAGAGATAAAAATAAAACATCCATTAAAGAAAAAGCAGTCAATTAGAAAAATAAATTACTCAAAATGAAATAGCAGCAGTATGATGTGAAAAGTAAACAATTAGAAATTTGGGGTGAAACACAGAGTCATTTAAAAAACAAAATAGTGGGCAGAATAAACTCTAGATGAACCAAGTCAAAGACAGAATGAGTGAAGCAGAAAAAAATAATTCACCCAGAAGACAACATTGAAAGCGCAACTTAAAAATATGGAGGATAGGGCTTCCCTGGTGGCGCAGTGGTTGAGAGTCCGCCTGCCGATGCAGGGAACACGGGTTCGTGCCCCGGTCCGGGAAGATCCCACATGCCGCGGGGCGGCTGGGCCCGTGAGCCATGGCCGCTGAGCCTGCGCGTCCGGGGCCTGTGCTCCGCAAGGGGAGAGGCCACAACAGTGAGAGGCCCGCGTACTGCAAAAAAAAAAAAAAAAAAAAAAAAAAAAAAATACAGAGGATAGATAGGTAGGAAAATAGCAATATTTGTGTAATAGATGTTTCAGAAAAAAAATAGAAGGCAGAAAAACAGTATTTACAGATATAATGGCTGAAAACTTAGGTTCGAAGAAAGATGAGTTTTGGAATTGAAAGTGCATAGTAGGTTCAGTGCAGTGTAAATAAAAATAGATACCTTGTGTTAAAATTATAGAATGTCATAGGTAAACTGAAAATTGTACTGTCTAGCACAGAGAAAATGAAGATTCCTTATATGGGAACCACTGTTTGACAGCGTAAATCTCATTAAGAACAACTAAAGCCTGAAGAAGTAATAATATATTACAACTAAACTGTTATGTGGTGGAGATAGAAAAATAGGACATTATCAGACAGGTAAAAACTAGGAGAGTTTACCACTCACAGATCTTCAGTGAAAAAATAAAGAATGGACTTAAGTCAGAAATAAATTGAATTCCAGGAGAAATGAATGACAAACAATGGTGAGCACAGACACTGTAAAATGTGTTCATAAGCTTACATTTTCTTGCCCAAAATGATGGAACTAAAATTTAACACAGTGATAACAACTTAAATGGTAAAACTTATTTAGTGTCTAGTTAAAAACATGCTAACTTGTTTTGGTCAAAAAGTTGCTAAATGGAATTCCCTGGCGGTCCAGTGGTCAGGCTGCTGGGCTTTCACTGCTGAGGGTGTGGGTTCAATCCCTGGTGGGGGAACGAAGATCTTGTAAGCCTCACGGCATGGCTAAAAAAAAAAGAAAGATGCTAAACATAAATTCTTAGATTAAAAAAATTAAAAAATAAATTCTTAGATTTATATTATAAGGTTCATAAATTCTTAGATATTTAATACTTTAGACTTAAATACTGTGGTTTTGAATGAATGTTAAAAATTACAAGTGATTGGGCTTCCCTCGTGGCGCAGTGGTTGAGAGTCCGCCTGCCGATGCAGGGGACACGGGTTCATGCCCCGGTCCGGGAAGATCCCACATGCCGCGGAGCGGCTGGGCCCGTGAGCCATGGCCGCTGAGCCTGCGCGTCCGGAGCCTGTGCTCCGCAATGGGAGAGGCCACAACAGTGAGCGGCCCGCGTACCGCAAAAAAAAAAAAAAAAAAAAAAAAAAAATTACAAGTGATTACTGGAAGAGTAGAAATTCAGTCTACAGCTTTCTTTTTTTTATTTTTCAGATTAACATGCATTTATTCACTAAATATTTCTTGAAAGCTTACACTTGAAAGTGTTCCAGGCACTGTACTAAGATGAGACCAATGAAAAGGATCACATTTTTAAAAAAGTTTTTATTGGAGTATAGTTGCTTTACAATGTTGTATTAGTTTCTGCTGTACAGCAAAGTGAATCAACTATACGTATACATATATCCCCTCTTGTTTGGATTTCCTTCTCCATTAGGTCACCACAGAGCACTGAGTAGAGTTCCCTGTGCTGTACAGTAGGTTCTCATTAGTTATCTATTTTATACATAATATCAATAGTGTATGTATATTGGGAGATTGGGATTGACATATATAGTCTACAGCTTTCTAATCAGCAGAGAAAACAGACAAAATACCCTTTTTGATCCAGTATGAGGCAGAAAGTGGCAAAGGAAAAAATATATATATAAAGTTTAATGTAACAAAAAGTACACAATAAGGTGATGGAAACAGGTCCAGACAAAAAAAAAATTGTAAAATATAAAAAATTTAAAATCAGTTCTTTGAATTTGTATTTATAAGATAGGATAAAAAATTTCAAAACCCAGTTATATGTATATCAGAAAGACGTTAACAAAAGAAAGCTGGTGTTGTAATGTTGATAAATAGAATATATGATAAAAGTCATGTGGAGATGAAAAGCTCACTACTTCTTGATAAAGGAATAATCCTCCCAAGAAGTTTTAGAAATTATGAATTTGTGTCCATAACAACACACCTCTCAAAAGTATAAAACAAAACTTTCAATTATAAGAAATTATTAAAACCAAAATCATAATGGGAGGTTTTAACCACCCCTTTATTTGAAACTGATGGTTCATGGAAACCAAATATTAGTAAGGTCATAGAAATATGAACAGCAGAATTAACAAGATCATAATTTTTTATGTTTAGGTATAAAATCTTACTTTGCTTTCAGCAAATCCACTTTCCAAGTACAAATGGGGCATTTATAAAATTTAATCATTTATAAGTCACAAACGAGCTTCACCAAATTTTGAAGCATTATCATATAAAGACTACAGTCTTGACCATATGCAATTAAGTTAGAAGACAACAAAAAGTAGTGAAAGTAAACAAACATGTTTTAACACTTACAAGAGTGTCAAAAATGGATGGACCAGAGCCATAGTAATTACTATAAGTAAATCTCATTAACAATGTGAACTGAAAAAAATAAGTAAAAAGTTATCATTCGTGTTAAAATTTGATATACATGAACAATAATAAATATTGTTTTGGATATGTACATTTGTAGTAAAATTATAAAAGCATAGTTGGGAAATAACATACCAACTTCAAAAGACTGAAGGCTAGGGAAAATAGATTGATTAAGGGTAGATACACTGTGAGATTCTATTATGTTGGTGGTGTTTAAAGAAAAGTTATGGAGGAAATAGGGCAAGATATTAATGCTTATTAAATCTGGGTGGTGATTACATATATGCTTGTCTCAAATATTTTATTTACCTACTCATTTTAAACATTGAATTGCAAAGGTTGCAAGGGTTGACAGGAATAAAGGAACTGGACAAAGTCAACAATTCGTTCATCAAGTGTTTACCCAGCCAATTGAAATTTTGGTTTTAATGAATGCATCTTGAGAATAAGATTGCTGTGAAAGGAATCAAATAATCCATCTAGTGCTAGTAGTCTGAGTTGTTTCCTTTGGGATTAATGTAATTTAATATCAGTAGGAGAAGAATCCTTAATCTTTATCTGACTTCCCTTTTATTATTCTGTATGTGATTATAAGAAATACCATGTTACAAAGAAGGCATTTGACTAGAAAAAGAAAATTATTACTCAGTTTGTATAATTAATAAGCTGATGGGTTTAAACCAATAATCAATAAAAATAGCCTATTTAAATGAACCTAAGCCTAATACATGTATTATGGATGTGAATAGCTAAAATGAATTCATTCCTTTCATAGCTGACTTGTGGCATGTGATTTTTTTCCTGGCAGGTTAGTTTTGGAATGTGGGAAGAGTTCCTGTTGTCCACAGTAGTCTACCTATACCCCATCACCCACATAAACTCTGCTATTATATCATTTGAACATCTTTATCAGAGATTATGCAAATGCTGTTGGTACTATGATGATTTTTCAGAGTGTTTCTGTTTTTCCTTGGAAAACAGTGTCACACAAGTGGTCATTGAAATGAGCTGTCATTTAATTTGGTAATAGTTATTTGTGTCCATATGCTACTAAGTGAATTAATTATATAGGCATACAGTTTACGACTCTTTTATTTTCTACTTTTATTCTCCAAATAAGAAGTTTGAAACAGATAAAATAGAAATGTCAGAAAATTCTCACTGTTGTCCATGAGTAAAAAATAATAATAATAATTAAAATACCAAGGATTTAAATTTCATATCTTTGAAATGATACTTTTTTTTTCCATCCTAATTACAATTCCTCAAAAATGAAAAAGGGATTGAAACAATGTGTCTGGTAGTTGATGAAGTGCAATTGAAATGAATTGGAATGAAACTTATTTTTCAGGAGGAAGAAAACCAGTTACCCAAGGGCAATAGAAAAGTAAATACTAGTAAGGTACATTTTGCCTTAAAATACACATACACTAGTTTCCTAGGCAAGGAGGAGCCAAGGGAAGGGAAACGTGTCTGTAAACCTCCATTTTAATCGTTATCTAAAAAAAAATTTAACCTTTCTTGGCAGGTTTAGATCCAGATAAACATCTTGGAAAAACCCTGGACCAAATGGAGCCTTATCTCTTAGAGGTAAGAATTTATACTATTTCTCAAAATATAGGCATCTAAAGCAGGAAAATAAATAATGCCATGATATAATGATTATACAATCAATTTTTAGAAAAACTCAGATACACTGATGATAGTTTTATGAAAAAATTAAACCTCTAGTGGATATGAAAGTATGTTTAAAATTAATTACAAAAGTTATGTCAGCTCGTTGAGCTCACTGAAAGAGTAAGTAAACTATACCTAAAAGGAAATTGTTCTGTCAAGAAGTTTACTTTTGGGGTTCCCTGGTGGCGCAGTGGTTGAGAGTCCACTTGCCGATGCAGGGGACACGGGTTCGTGCCCCGGTCCGGGAAAATCCCACATGCCGCGGAGCGGCTGGGCCCGTGAGCCGTGGCCGCTGAGCCTGCGCATCCAGAGCCTGTGCTCCGCAAGGGGAGAGGCCACAACAGTGAGAGGCCCGCGTACCGCCAAAATAAATAATTAAATAAATAAGTTTGCTTTTATTAAAATCGACATTGTTAAGTGCTATACAGTACCTGATAGTCTCCATCAGTACCTAATCAGGTGCATTTCCATCAGAAATGTGAGTGGAAACTTCCTTTAGAGATTATCTAATCTAACCTCTTCTTTTTTACCAATTAGGAAATTAATTTGCAGAGTAGTAAATAAATTATCCCAAGGCTTCAAATTACAATTATTTAACCCTTATCATTGTTAAATCTTGAATGTGTTCTAAATATTAAAGAAAGGTTTTGTTATTTTTACTCTTTTCTATTAATTTATTATATTAATTATATTAATATATTAATTATATATTAATTATATATATTAATTTATTTAATTATATTAATTTCTGTGACAGAAGTGAACTCCTCTATTATCATTTTTCCCTCCCATGTTCTTCATCAAAATTGTCTCTGGACATTGTTAATACCATTGCTGTGATATGAACTGTTAGCAGGTGTACTCTTCACTAACTGTATAGATTTCACATCTTCTTTCAGATGTATTTGTATTTGATTATTGTATGGCTTATCAATATGTACCAAATGCTTAGAAATCCCTAAAATGCTAATTCCTTCTTTTATTAAGCATTATTAAGCATCTAATATGTGCCAGGGAAATAGTAATGATTAAAATTAAAATGCAATGCTTATATAATTGTGACAAATTATATTTGATTTCTAGATAATTTGGTGTCATTTATTTAAGTCTATCTGATGGACATGATTGCTTTCCATGCCCTTCTGATAGGACTCTTCTCACAGCAGTTTGTTCTGTGGCCGACATATCTATGTTCACATCTATTCACTACCATCAGACTAAATTTTGTTTCTGCAAAAACAATGTGTAGATAAATAATGAAATTAAATTTATGAGGGTGAAAGTAAGAGAACTTCGGAAATGGGAGACTGGAGCTTTGGCAAAAGAGCTTTTGTAAGCTGCTTCTAAAATTTGAAGTGAGTTCTGGTTTCAAGCATGTAGGGATTCTTTGTAGAAAAGGTTAAGTAAAGTTTTAGGATTGCCATGATGTTGATTGTGAATTAACCTGTATGTTATCATATATGTTTAAACACAAAAATGCAGAAATTATTTTATTCAACTTCAGCAAGTTCCTCACATGACCTGGAAATCTTACATTTCATTAGAAAAATAATCTACCCATTCTCTATAATGGTAATTTTATTCCTTCTCCGCTCCTCAAATTTCAAACCCCTTCATATTTTCTCCTCACAACGAGAGGATGACTTGTTTCTTCCTTCACAGAAAAAATAGAAATCATCATCCTGGGAATCCCTCCACCTCTTAGCACCACTCCTTCTAACTGATGCACACTTACACCTATCCTTGCTTGCTGTGATGGGGAGAAGTGTCCTTCATCCTGTCTATGGCTAATCCACTCTCTGTGCTCTAGATCCCATTAGCATCTGCCTTCTTAGAGACCTTGCAATCAACCCTCCCCCTCCAGTATCTTCCTCCTCTCTCTCTTTATGGTCTCCTTCACATCACTGTTGAAACATTCCACCATCTCTCCCATCCTAAAGATTCCCTCCCTCTACTCTAGGTATTTCTCTAGCGACCTCTCTTTGTGTTATCTGTATTCATAGTACTTCTTCGCGTCTCAGACACCTCATATACCTAGCGTCTTACTTATTTTTCCACCTCTAAATGGGTACAGCTCTAATCAAGATCACCCATGATCTCCAGTTTTACCAAACCCAACAGACACTTCTCAGTCCTTATTTGACAGTTATAAACATTTCTTCTTGAAATGCTTATACCGACATTCGTGATGCCACACTTTCCTAGGTTTTCTCCTTTGCTTCTGGACACTCTTAGTCTCTTTTGCTAGTTCCTATTCTCATCTCCATTTTCAGTCTACA
Source organism: Tursiops truncatus (assembly GCF_011762595.2). Lineage (NCBI taxonomy): Eukaryota > Metazoa > Chordata > Mammalia > Artiodactyla > Delphinidae > Tursiops > Tursiops truncatus. Next base: position 78,662,970 of record NC_047035.1, on the reverse strand, counting down.
GACTTCCTGGGTGATCTCAGTCACTCACATGACTTTCATTACTAGCTCTATTCTGATAACTCCCAAATATTTCTAGCCTAGATTTCTCTGCTAAATTCTAGTGCCCAAAGGCACTGCAAATTAAATCTCTCCAAACTTGATTGTGGGCTTTATATCTATCACTTTTTGCCATTCCCTTTGTCATCACCTTAATTCAGATGCCTGTCACTTCAAGCCTAGAGTATTACTGATACCTCCAAATTTGCCTCTATTTTCCATTTTATTTCTCAAAGAATTTATTTTGCTACTGCCTCAAGATCATTGTTCGAATATATTCTACTGTAATTGTGTCACTCACTTCAAAACTTTACATGAGTCCCCATTGCCTACAGGCTAAAATCCAAATTCTTTACACTCCTCTCCCTCACCTACTCTATCCAACCCATTAACATGATCTTGTCTATTCTATCTCCAGAATATATTCCAAATCCAAGCACTTCTCACTGCCTCTGCTCCTACCACCAGACCATAATCATCTCTTATCTGGAATACTCCATCAACCCCCAACTGGTCTGCTTACTTCTGTCATTGCCCTGTTATGATCCATTATTCATACAGATGCCAGAGTGATTTTTTTTAAAGTGTAAATCAGATATATCACTATTTTGTTTAAAGTTTCAGTGGTTTTTCATTTCAATTAGAATAACATCCAAACTCCTGTGAGATCACAACCACTGAGACCCTGTATGATGAGCATTTTATCAATCTTTTGTCTCGTTTTCTCCCAGTCTAACTCACTCACTGAGCCATGGCCACATATGCCTCTTTTATTACTTAAGCACACTTTATTTACCCTTTTTCTCCTTAAGACTTTCCTCTGCTTGAGGGTTTTTTTTCCTCAGACCATCACATGGTTAATGCTTTCTCATAATGTGACAGCTCAAATGCTACTTTCTCAGTTCAAAAGCTCTCCCTGACTACCCCAGCTAAAGTAGGTCTCCTCAAATTACTTTATTTGTTTCTCTGTCTACATGTATATTTTCTGTTGCCTCTCCTCTTACTCCACTAGAATGTAAGCTCCAATAATATTATCAAGATTTTGGCAAAAACATGAGTTCTTTAGTTCTTTCATTCACTTGTTTGTTCTGTCTGTCCATTCATCGCTCTCATCTTTAAATTATTTAACATTTATTGAGGACCTGTTATGTGACAGATGCTGTGGTGAGCACTAAATATACATGACGAATTAAGTAAACAAGATCCTTGTTCTTGAGGAGTTTACAATCTGCTACTGCTGTTTTCAGACCTGAGAGGAAAACTGAGGACCATGTTAAAAATGCCTATACACTTTTCCCATTCCAAGAAATTTCAGTTCTGAAGGACCAGGAATTTGACCTTTAAATAAGCACGAGGTAATTTTGACATAATGATCAAATGTATAATCTTCTAGTTCCTCAATACCAACAACATACTTCAAGTCCTGTCTTTCTAGATTTCTCTGAAAGAGTGTATGCTAGCAAACAGAATCCAACAGCACATTAAAAGGATCATACACCATGATCAAGTGGGGTTTATTCCAGGAATGCAAGGATTCTTCAATATACACAAATCAATCGTGATACACCATATTAACAAATTGAAGGAGAGAAACCATATGATCATCTCAATAGATGCAGAGAAAGCTTTTGACAAAATTCAACACCCATTTATGATAAAAACCCTGCAGAAAGTAGGCATAGAGGGAAATTTCCTCAACATAATAAAGGCCGTATATGACAAACCCACAGCCAACATCGTCCTCAATGGTGAAAAACTGAAACTGTTTCCACTAAGATCAGGAACAAGACAAGGTTGCCCACTCTCACCACTCTTATTCAACATAGTTTTGGAAGTTTTAGCCACAGCCATCAGAGAAGAAAAGGAAATAAAAGGAATCCAAATTGGAAAAGAAGAAGTAAAGCTGTCACTGTGTGCAGATGACATAACACTATACTTAGAGAATCCCAAAGATGCTACCAGAAAGCTACTAGAGCTAATCAATGAATTTGGTAAAGTAGCAGGATACAAAATCAATGCACAGAAATCTCTGGCATTCTTATACACTAATGATGAAAAATCTGAAAGTGAAATCAAGAAAACACTCCCATTTACCATTGCAACAAAAAGAATAAAATATCTAGGAGTAAACCTACCTAAGGAGACAAAAGACCTGTATGCAGAAAATTATAAGACACTGATGAAAGAAATTAAGGGTGATACAAATAGATGGAGAGATATACCATGTTCTTGCATTGGAAGAATCAACATTGTGAAAATGACTCTACTACCCAAATCAATATACAGATTCAATGCAATCCCTATCAAACTACCACTGGTATTTTTCAGAGAACTAGAACAAAAAATTTCACGATTTGTATGGAAACACAAAAGACCCCGAATAGCCAAAGCAATCTTGAGAATGAAAAATGGAGCTGGAGGAATCAGGCTACCTGACTTTAGACTATACTACAAAGCTGCAGTAATCAAGACAGTATGATACTGGCACAAAAACAGAAATATAGGTAAATGGAACAGGATAGAAAGCCCAGAGATAAACCCACGCACATATGGTCACCTTATCTTTGATAAAGGAGGCAGGAATGTACAGTGGAGAAAGGACAGCCTCATCAATAAGTGGTGCTGGGAAAGCTGGACAGGTACATGTAAACGTATGAGATTAGATCACTCCCTAACACCATACACAAAAATAAGCTCAAAATGGATTAAAGACCTAAATGTAAGGCCAGAAACTATCAAAATCTTAGAGGAAAACATAGGCAGAACACTCTATGACATAAATCACAGCAAGATCCTTTTTGACCCACCTCCTAGAGAAATGGAAATAAAAATAAACAAATGGGACCTAATGAAACTTCAAAGCTTTTGTACAGCAAAGGAAACCATAAACAAGACCAAAAGAAAACCCTCAGAATGGGAGAAAATATTTGCAAATGAAGCAACTGACAAAGGATTAATCTCCAAAATTTATAAGCAGCTCATGCAGCTCAATAACAAAAAAACAAACAACCCAATCCAAAAATGGGCAGAAGACCTAAATAGACATTTCTCCAAAGAAGATATAGAGACTGCCAACAAACACATGAAAGAATGCTCAACATCATTAATCATTAGAGAAATGCAAATCAAAACTACAATGAGATATCATCTCACACCGGTCAGAATGGCCATCATCAAAAAATCTAGAAACAATAAATGCTGGAGAGGGTGTGGAGAAAAGGGAACACTCTTGCACTGCTGGTGGGAATGTGAATTGGTACAGCCACTATGGAGAACAGTATGGAGGTTCCTTAAAAAACTACAAATAGAACTACCATATGACCCAGCAATCCCACTACTGGGCATATACCCTGAGAAAACCATAATTCAAAAAGAGTCATGTACCAAAATGTTCATTGCAGCTCTATTTACAATAGCCAGGAGATGGAAACAACCTAAGTGCCCATCATCAGATGAATGGATAAAGAAGATGTGGCACATATATACAATGGAATATTACTCAGCCATAAAAAGAAACGAAATTGAGCTATTTGTAATGAGGTGGATAGACCTAGAGTCTGTCATACAGAGTGAAGTAAGTCAGAAAGAGAAAGACAAATAACATATGCTAACACATATATATGGAATTTAAGATAAAAATAATGTCTTGAAGAACCTAGGGGTAAGACAGGAATAAAGACAGACCTATTAGAGAATGGACTTGAGGATATGGGGAAGGGGAAGGGGAAGCTGTGACAAAGTGAGAGAGTGGCATGGACCTATATACACTACCAAACGTAAAATACATAGCTAGTGGGAAGCAGCCGCATAGCACAGGGAGATCAGCTCCGTGCTTTGTGACCACTTAGAGGGGTGGGATAGGGAGGGTGGAAGGGGCGAGATGCAAGAGGGAAGAGATATGGGAACATATGTATATGTATAACTGATTCACTTTGTTATAAAGCAGAAACTAACACACCATTGTAAAGTAATTATACTCCAATAAAGATGTAAAAAAAAAAACAGTATATGCCTTGTTTATGTGTTGGGAGGGAGAGATATAAAGCAGAATTTTATTTATTTTATGCAAATCAAACATTCATTTATGGAAATGAAAGATTAGCATATGACTTACTTATGAACCTGTCACTCCTTGCTCTACAGCTTTTGATGACTCCTATTCGCTATAGAACAAAGTCCAAACTGCTTAGTATATACTTTAAGGCCCTCTTTTATCTGGTTTTAACCTACTTCCCTAGGCTGATATTTACCACCCACTCCTCCCACGTCCAGGAATCTTATGCTCTGGTTTCTTGGACTGATTTCTACTCCTGTTCCCTTGGACCTCCTGATATTTCTTACTCCACTGGGACCTTACTCCTTTCCACTTTCTCTGTCCTTTGACTATTAGTCTCAGATGCTCACCAGTCTTCCCATAAAGTTTTCTCCATTTTACCCGAAGGACTTAATCTCTTGGAGTGTATGCCTTCCACTCACTCCTGAATTTCTGAATACTTCCTTAGCTTCCTCTTGGGGCTTCCGATTATATTCCACCCCTTATATATTGTGGTTCCATCCATAGCCATATTTATGGTGATATTAAATACCTACGTGACTTCAAGTACCAATTTTTTTTTTTTTTTTTTTTTTTTTTTTGTGGTACACGGGCCTCTCACTGTTGTGGCCTCTCCCGTTGTGGAGCACAGGCTCCGCACGTGCAGGCTCAGCGGCCATGGCTCACGGGCCCAGTAGCTCCATGGCATGTGGGATCTTCCCGGACCAGGGCACAAACCCGTGTCTCCTGCATCGGCAGGCGGACTCTCAACCACTGCACCACCAGGGAAGCCCTTCAACTACCAATTTTATTCTTATGACAGTTAAGGCTATTTCTCCATCATCTTTCTATGCCTAAGACATGTGTTTTTTCTTTTGTTTTTTTTTGCCATGCCATGTGGCATGGGGATCTTGTTCTCTGACCAGAGATCAAACCCGTGCCCCCTGCAGTGGGAGTGTGGAGTCTTAACCTCTGGACCACCAGGGAATAGATACATGTATATGCATAACTGAATCACTATGATGTATACCTGCAACTAATGCAACATTGTTAATCAACTATACTCCAATACAAAATAAAAAGGTAAAAAAAAAGACGTATTCAGCTGCCAACTGGGCACCTTTCTCTCTTAGGTATCTTCAAGCACCTCAGCCTCAACTGTGGAGAACCGAACATTTCTTTCCCGACATCTATGCCATATTTATGTTTCCTGACAGTGAAAGGCCCCATTGTTTCCTCGGGTATCCAAGCCCCCCAAAAAAATAAAAATTAAAAATGAATTGTAATAAATCATTTCATATAATCCATTATTCATAAATAAGGCCTCAAGTCCTTTTCATTCTACCTTCCTAATATCGTATTATCTGTTCCTTTTTGTCCTCATGTCACCACATTAGAGTCTTCCCTATCTTCTTTTTTTTTAAATTAATTTTCATTGGAGTATAGTTGCTTTACAATGTTGTGTTAGTTTCTACTGTATAGCAAAGTGCTTCCCTATCTTCTTTCTCAAGTCTGTCTCCTCCCTGTCTTGCCCCTTGTCCCTCCATTGTCCATATATTGCCATCATGATATATATGAATTCAAATCTGATCAAATCACACTTTCATTTCAAAAAGCAAACTTTTGAGTTGCTCCCCATTGTCTTAAAATAAAATTTAAACTTCTAACACAGCACAGTCTGTCCGTGGGGAAGAGTGAAGCTTGTAAGGTATACAATCTCCAGCATCTACCCTATCCTTCATCAACTCTGAATAGTTGATGATTTCCCTAGAGTGAGCATCCCCTCATACCTCCATGTTCTACTCGCCTTCTACTCGCCTTCTCTGCATGTTTTCTCTCTCCTTCACTCTACTAAATCCAATTTGTCCTTAAAGTCTAAATTCTGAGTTTAGTACTATGAGGTTGTCTTGCTTAAATAAGCCTTTTTTGAGCCTGTCATTTTCCTCTTTGCCTCCTGGTATGTAGCACTTCTCATGCTATATAATATTTTTCTCTTAATGTTTATTATAAAGTTAAGGCATGTAATATGTAAAAACATAAATTCAAATAATATAAAATATAGTGAAAAATATTCCACTGACTCCAAGCTCCAGTTTTTCTGTCCTTTCCCAGAGCAACAACTCTTTTCTGCTCTAGGGTATCTTATCAAAAACATTTTTGCATATGTAAAAAATGTATGCATGTGTTTATCCACTTTAACCTAAATTGGAGTATACTATGCACATTAGTGTCCATCTTCCATTTTAACACATGAAAATTCAGGTCATTTGTTTCCACATCATTGTGTTCTATTACATACACACAAAACCTGTTCTTTATTGATAGATTTTATTCTTTATTGATCCCTTTCATGTCTTTTGCTATTACAAATAATGCTAGAATGAACATTACTCTACATATAATTTTGGGCATGTATGAGTTTATCTATAGGATAAAATTCTAGAATGGACATGCTGGGTCAAAAGTATATATGTTTTTAATTTTAATAGATACTTAAGAAATCCATTTCCAGTTATGGTGGAATAACTTGCATGAGATCAACTCTCCCAATTCAAACAACTAGAAAAGTGGTATGTAATTAAAACAAATTAATGTTGGCAGGCATTAGAGACTACAAAAACTGAAATAATTTGAGGGGCCAGAATTCTAGAGAGGATGGAAGCCCTGAACGTTGCCTCTTCTTCTAATTCAAAAATGCTACAGAAGTGCCAAGAAGCTGAGGAGAAAACTCCAGCTGAGAAGCTGACTTGGACTTTCAGCAGCTTCACAGGGCTAGGGAGACAAAAATTAGAATTCAGGGCAAACCAAAGTGGAATGGACCTGCTTAACCCTCCAAGTTTTCAGTTGGATTTATACATGGACTCTAACTTAGGAATAAAGGCAAACCAGAAATAGTGCAGCCCTTGCAAATGCTTATATCCAACTTTGAATCGTATCAATCCTAGAGTGAATTAAAGTGATCTGATCCTACTCTTATTGCCTATTTCTCTCTGGAGAAAAATAATGTGATTCAGAGCCTTAGATTTTAAATATCTCACATACAGTTTTCAGCAGGCAATCAAAAATTACCAAGCATATCAGAAGACCTGAGAAGATAACTGAAACTAAGAAAAAAACACAAAATAGAAACAGTCCCAGAGGATATCTATTTAATCAGATTATCAGATGTAGACTTTAAAATGACTATGGTAGGGCTTCCCTGATGGCGCAGTGGTTGAGAGTCCACCTGCCGATCACGGGTTCGTGCCCCGGTCTGGGAAGATCCCACATGCCGCGTAGCGGCTGGGCCCATGAGCCGTGGCTGCTGAGCCTGCGAGTCCGGAGCCTGTGCTCCGCAACGGGAGAGGCCACAACAGTGAGAGACCCGCATACCGCAAAAAAAAAAAAAAAAAAAAAAAAAAAAAAAAAAAAACTATGGCATTGGGTGAATAGATGAACTATTTTAGGGGATATTTGAAAGCTATATCAAATAATCAAATAGAATTCTGGAACTTAAAAATACAATACCTAAAACTAAGAACACAATACATGAGTTTACCCGTAGATTAGATACAGTTGTATAGACAATTAAAGAACTGGAAGATAGGGCAATGTAAAATATCCAACCTGAAGCACAGAGAGAATAGAATGGAAATAGAGACAAGAATATGAGATGTAAGGAAGAGAAGTTTATCATACATGTAATTGGAGTTGCAGGAGTGGAAGAGAGAAAGGAAAGAACAGAAGCAGCGTTTGAAGAGATTTTAGGACTTTGCTGTGATTATTTTTGCTGATTTTGACAAGTAGCTTCTCAGGATGGTTTAAAATTGCTCTAAAAGGGAGGGGTGAATATAAATGGATAGTTGTACATTTTGAACAGGAATTCTTTTCCCTGATAGTTATAGATAATTATGCAAAGCAATCTGAGTGTCTTTTTCTCTGGCTTCTGTGTAGTCTAATCTGTGTATGTGGATTTTCTGTAAAGTGAGTACTTAATATTTATACAGTTAGAAATTTGTTTCTCAGCTTATTCACAACAGTTATCTGACACAATCCACATTTTAATTCAGACTGCCCAGGTTTTTTGCTCTCTTTAGTTTCCTTTCATTTTTGCATATGCTCATAAAGGAGACTCAATCAGTTGCCTGATGTACACATAGTACAGTGATTCTAACATAAAAGTGAATGAGTCATTTGTCAAACTCTATCTTCTTTCTGAATTTAGAAAGTATTTTTTTAACCTATTATCTAGGACTCTGGTCTTCTGCATCATTGTCTAAGACAAATCAGATTTTAAGGAATGCCTGTATCTCCTTATCTTTATGAATAATGTGATTAACCTCATTAAGTGATTTTAAAGATCAACCACATGTTCATTTTTCGACTTGTTGGCACAACTCTCTTGAATAGTCAAGGAGTCCAAAAGAAGGGGAGAAAGCAGACAACCTTTGAACTTGCAGGGGTGGGAGAGAAAGAGGTTAGGTAGAGGAACCCAGTGTGTTTACCTGCCTCAGATCCCCTGAGCCACTTTTTATGTACTGTGTAATGTGTCACATGTACTATGACATGACTTATTAACTGTAATGTCAATTTTGCTAATATATTAATCTTTGAATATATTGCTATATTCAAGGGTTCATATTTTTAAGTTAGGGAATTTTTGCATATTATAATGATTTCCCATGCAGGAATTAATATTGTGAGAATTACAGAGAAGTTGGTGGCGGGAGTTGTGAAGAGAAGATGATACCTTTGGGCAAGAGTCCTTTCATAGTTCCTTCAGATCCCATAGGGTAAGAGGCAGTGTGGGATAGCAATCAGCAAGTTACCTCTGTACCTAGGAGCCCAGGTGTGAATCCTACCCCTGACTCTACTGCTTACCTGAAACGTTGATCTAGTTAGTTTCCCATATATAAAATGGAAGTAATAACAATGAAATGATATATAAAGTGCTTAGCTCAGCATCTGGCAATGTTAAATGTTAACAATGTTTACTATTATGAGTAAAATTTATAATGTTAAATGTTAGCAATGTTAGCAGGTTTACTATTACGAGTAAAATTTGCCATTACTAAAGAATGTTAACAATGTTTATTATTAAATGTTAGCAGTGTTTACTATTATGAGTAAAATTTGCCATTACTAAAGAATAATTTGGAAACTTTTCTGCCTTACAAAATACACAGAGAACTGGGTAGACACTATAATTGGGGTCATATTTAAAACTCTCAAGGGATTTTTAACTGGCATATATCAACATGTGAGGCAGCAGTCCTAACAGAAAAATGGCAGAAGCTATGGAGAACCACTATACAGAAAATGTCTTAAAACCTAATACAGACCGAAGAGATGCTCAGACTGATTTAGTATCAGAGAAATACAAATTAAAGCAACAGTGGGATGTTACTTGTACCAGTTTGGCAAAAATGCGAAAGCTGGATAATGCCAGTTATTGACAGGTGGGGATTTGTAGAACCCCCCTAAGAACGTGGACAGGTACTTCCATTCTAGAGAGCAATATTGTAATACCTAGATTAAATGTCCCTATACTCCTTGATGAAGCAATTCTCCTATCAGTCCCTAAGGGGACATGAGTGAGACTAGTCCTTTGCAGGGTTAGTTTTGATGGTGTTGGGTCGGGGTTGTTGGAGGCAACATGGATGTCCATTCCTGGGAGAGCTTTTAGTTAAAACGCGGTAGGCACACCTTACAAACTACAGATTTACAGTTAAACAGATATATTCAATGTGCGAATGGCAGCAAAGTGCTGAATGAATAAAAGCAACATTGAGATAAATTAAAAATATAGTATACATTTAAATACATTTAAATAATACATTTGCAAGGACATAGACAAGAGATACACATGGAATACTTTAAAATATTTGCCTGTGATAAGGAAAAAAATGGGGATAAAGAATAGAGATAAACAGGAATTTTTATTCTTTATTTCTTATTGAAGTATAGTTGATGTACAATATTATATAAGTTACAGGTGTGCAGTATAGTTATTCACAATTTTTAAAGGTTATACTCCATTTATAGTTATTATGAAATATTGGCTATATTTCCTATGCTGTACAATATATCCCCATAGCTTAGTTATACGTAATAGTTTGTAGCTCTTAATTCCCCACCCCTATGTTGCCCCTCCCCCTGTCCCTCTTCCCACTGGTAAATAAATGGGAATTTAAAAAAAAACAATAAAAGAATACCTGACTATTGCTGAAAATTTGAGATATGATAAAATATAGGGTAGCAAATAAAAAGCATAGTTCTGCCCCATGATGCACACTGCTAACATGTCGGTGGATTCCATGTTGTTTTATTGTACACACAGTGTTCATTGTACACACAAGCTCATGTCATTAAATACTTGTACATATTGTATTTACATAATTTGGTACAACTATACATACAGTTTGTTTCCTTTTTTTCTCCTAATATGCTGTGTTTATTTTCCCACATAACTAAATCTATTGGAAAATACATTAATTAATGGCTGTGCAGATTCCATTATATTTATATTCTACATATGAATATAGCATAGTGAATTTAACAAGTTATCTCTTGGGAATATTTCTTTCTAAATTATTATAAATAATGTTATTTATTTTTAAATTATTATAAATAATTTTGTGATTATTATCTTTCCTAATAAATCTTCATGTACATTTCTGATTATTACTTTCTTTAGATAAATCCCTAGGAATGTAATTTCTGGGTCAAAAAATACAACAACTTCAAGGCTTATACATTTATTACTCTAAATTAACTGTGGAATCATTTTAGTCATTGATTCTTAAATTTCTATAGGTTCCTAAAATTATCATCTGAACAATGGAGTCAAAAATCATTTTATCTTTTGTGCTTTTTTCCCCCAAGATTATTTTCTCACTGTTCAAAAAAAGAAGATGAATTTTAATATGAAAATTACATCAAATTTTAAAGGTTTTGGGCCGTTATTTAAATGTTTGTTAAGAGTATTCCTATTTTGTGATATTTTACAATGTTTGTCAAAGTTAATACTCTCAAATGGTCCTTCAGACTTTGCTATGGGAAGCAACCCTCTGAGTATTTCCTGCCTCTCACTCATATCACCATCTTACTTTCATCTCTTATAGTTGATTTTTACCTCCATGTCTATGTATTACTTCATGATTTCCCCCAATTCTAGAACTATTTGTTGACTGCTCACTCTAGATTATACAGATTTAGCTATCTTTACTCCCTTTGCCTCCATCACATATGTGTACTGTTTCCCTCATTCCATCTTCCCATACAGTTATATTGCAATTCCAGTTGGATGAATAGTCAGTGTTTAAATTACGATCACTATGAAAATTCAAAACACAGCTGAGTTAGATAATAAACTCTGGTAATAAACCTTTCCTGTACAACTTTTTACTTTTTCATTTGAATTAATAATTGTCTTGTTTTATTCACTTATTTAGTATTCCATGTACCAATCACTAATTCAGTGCTGTACTCACTGCCAATTTTCTAGTCTCTTAGCCAGATGTTCAGACATGTTAAGTAGTTTCTCAGTTTCCTCCTCCTGAAGTCGTTTCCAGGGCCCTCTGACCTGTATGTAATCTGGGCCAGTTTCCTTCTATGTTACGAGGCTGTCATCGTATCATCTCATAATCCTGGAGAACCCTTTACCTTTCTTCTTTGTTGAAGCCCTCATTTCCTGGATCCAGCATCTTCCTTTTTCTTTGTTTTATTCTCATTTTTGTGAAGCACATTCTCTATAAGATTTTAATAAATGGTCCACAGGAGGTAAGTGTTTTGAGACACTGCATATCTATAAATGTCTTCATTATTTCCTTGCATTTGATTGGTTCTTCAGCAGGTCATAAATTCTATTTTTGGAATATTTTCCCTCTGGATCTTGATAGTATGGCTTCATTCCCTTGCAGTTGGTATATGCTGTTGAGAAGCCTAAAGTCATTCTAATTCCTGACTATTTGTATGCAACCTTATTTATTTCTCTCTCCATCTCTCTGTAAGAGTATGTAAGATATTTCTGTTGCCCCAAGAATTGTAAAGTCTTATGTGCTGTGTCTTGGGTGTGCATATTTTTATCCATTGTGCTGAGACAGGTAGAATTTTCAGCTTGAAAATTTCAGTTCTGGGAAATTTCCTTGAATTACTTCACTGGTGTTTTCCTCCCCTTTGATTTTGCTTCTTTGAATTCCTATTATTTAGATGTCTTTTAATTTTTACCTACATCATTTTTCCCCTTTCTGGGAGACTTTCTCAATTTTACCTTCAAAAATTTTAATTGAGTTTTTCCATATCTTATTTTTAATTTCTAAAAACTTATTTTTGTTCTCTGAATGTTCTTTTTTTAATCTATAATACTTTATCCTTATTAAAATTTTTCTTCTCTCCTGCATAGTCCTTTTTCTCCATTGTTTACTTTGGTGTCTCTAACTTTCATTTTAGAGATGTTTCTGCTAATCTTTGGTGTTCTACTCATATTTGAGAGTAGGGACCTAAAATTTTTGTGGTAAGCACTAAGTGTGTGGATGGAGCTTTGTGACCTTGAGTTTCACTACAGGGAAGTATATCTAGGTCATTTAATCTGAGCTAGTTAGATTTCAAAGAAAAGGACTCTCCAGTCTGCTCTTGAAGTGAACGCATGCTGCAGGTTTTTTTGTTTGTTTTGTTTTCTGGGAGTTGAACAAGGAAAATGCTAGAGGTCTCCGAATCTTGTGTGCATACATTAACTGAATCCCTCTGTTTTTATTATAGTACCTCTGCCCTCAGCTGTGTTTCTTTTCTCCCAGGCTAGTTCCTCTGTCTCACCCTCTGCAGAGAATAAACCTTCAATGTTCTGCCATGGTGGAGGAGAGGCAGTTGCCAGCCTAGAGTGAAAGGATCTGGGGATCTGACTGCTTGTTAAACACACTGCCAATCAACCCTTCTTATTTTGGTGTCCTTCTCACATTTTCCCTTTACTTCCAGAGGTACCCAGTGCCACCAACTCATTACCTTATTGTTTTAGAGGAAGGAGTTATTTTACTGAGTAAATTGGTTTGGTCCTCTGCATTCTCCACTGTCGGTCGGCCTAGGATCCAGTGTTCTTGGGTCTATTAAATTTGTTGATCCTGTCACTTGCTCTCTGCTTTTCTGCATCTTTTTGAGTTTATGCCATTTTATGAAATACCTCCCATGAAGGTTTTAGAAGGGGGTGGGAGTAGATGCATGGATTCAATCCACTGTCTTTACCAGAAGCAGTTACTCTTAAATCGAGAGATTTCTTAAGATCATCCAAGTAAAAGTTGTCTGCTAAATGGAAGAATGAAACCATATCATATAAAAATTGTGAATATATAGAATTGGTTGCTTTTTCCAGAACTATTCACATAGAATTGGGAAATTGGACTTCTAGCCTTGAGTCAAAGGTAAGTAGATATGTACTAAGGAGTATACCACTCAGCTAGGTGCTATAAGAGCTAAAGCCAGGTATGTGCAATGCTGATTTCAAGCTTAAAGCTGTATTTCAAGTTCTGTTTTATATGAGTTAGCTTGTCTTCCTTATGGGTTTGACAAAAGAGCAATTTACAATCCAAGCTACCTATCACTTAAAAGCAAAAGATAAAGAGAATTTCACTAAAGTTGATTTGATAGTGTGGGTGAGAGAGACAGAATTTTAAGCCTTGTTCCCTGTACTGCTAACTTTATGGGAAAGAACACCTTTAACTGACCTTGAAAGTCAAGAGGAGGTAGAATTTCCTTGAGGGGAGATTTTGAATTTTGAACATAAGTGAGTTGGAAGGATATGTGGAATTTTATGGTTGAGTCCAGTGAGTATTATAAATATAAATTACTAGGTGTAGTAAAATGTATTCTTAAAAAAAGTAAAAAATATGTACCGTAGAATTTCAAAGAAAATTATATGTTGTTGAGAGAATTCTGAGTAAATTCAGAGATAAATTGACAGCCATACTGGACTTTAAGAATGGATAGGATTTTTGACTGGCTGAACTGTTTGGAGTATATTTTGAGTACTGGGAGAGGAAGCTGAAAAAAGAAGTCAAAGCCATATCGTGAGAGATTTTGAATACTGAAGTGTGGATTTAATTATCTAAACAATGAGGACTAACTGCAGGATTTAGAGAAAGGGACTAAAGTTCTGAAAGGTGTAGTTTAAGGAATTTGACCTGGCAGTAAATAGTGCCCATTAATAGCTGTAGTTGAAGAGAAGAGGTGAAGGTCCTCCATACTTAGTGGCTGTTCTAATATATGACCTTGAACCCGTCCCTCACATTTCTCTGATTGTGTTTTATAGAAGGACTCTTAACTGCCAGTGTCATGTGGTACTAATAGAACTGAGTGATAAGTATTTGTAAGGACTTCTTAGGTGCTCAGTTCTATGCTGGCTTCTATAAGGGGTACAAAGTAAGTCAAAGAGTTATTTTTCATGGAACTTAGAGTTTTGTAAATGAGGGGAGGACTCTAATAACTTGGATCATATAAAGCCAAATTGGTATTTGCTATAAATGTAATTGGGACCTAAGAGATGGAAGATGACCACATGACCTAGAGTAGCTGAAGGCGATGTCATGGAAGCCTCAGCACTTAAACTGGTCTGAAGGATGGATGAAATTTACATGGGTGGTGGCAACACAGTGAATCAATATGAAGAAGATTCCTTGGCAAGAAGACATGCAGGGACAATGATGAACTTGTTTTAAATGAAACTAAGAGCTGGTATTGGTAGATTAATAAGAAAAAGGTGAGGTGGGAATTTAGGACCCAATCATAAAGGGCCCTGAGAGATGGACCAAGCAATTTGGGATAAGAAATAGCAAGATATAGAAGGCTCATCAACAGGGATTTATATTATTAAAATATATCTCAGGAAATTTAGTCTGGCAGTAGTATTCTTGGATTGGGAGTAGAAGAAATTGGAAATGAAAAAGAGTCTAAGGTGCTCTTATAGGAAACAGGTGTGAGGGCTTAGAGCATGAAACCGCTGACAGTAGGGATGGAGAGAGAGAACACAACTAAAAGAAAGATTTTGACGGAAGAATGAAAAAGAAACTAGCACCAAATGGCCAGAAGCTGGGAAAGGAAGAATCAAAGATTAATCCACACGTAATGATTGGGGAAATTAGAAGCACACATTTTTGCAGAGGAGAACAGGGTTGAGAAAGAACATGATAAGCTTGGTCTTAAACATACTGAGTTTTAAATTATAACATATAAACCAAAGGCATATGTTTTTAAACTATGAGGTTGGCACACAATTGAGATGTTCAGGCTAAAGACTAAGGTTTGTTATTTATCAGAGTCAGGACACAACTTTAAATTCTGTGTTTGTTTAGTTCTAAGCTACATAACCTTTGCAAATCAACCTAGTTTTCACCTCTGGAAAAGGGAAAAAATAAAATTAGTAGCCATTTCATTGAGTATATATTATATGCTGTGTAGTGTATTAGACTTATTTTTTCACATGGTTTTATTACTGAAAACAGCACTCCTATGAGGTAGACGCTGTTGTCATCTCCATTGTACAGATCAGTAATCTGAGGCTCCAAGAGTTTGCATGACCTAAGATCACGTAGCTACAAAGTGACAGAGCTAGGATTTGAACCAAGGGCAGTGTGTCTCCAAAGCTACTGCTTTTAATGAGTTATGCAATGCTGCTTTCACTGTGCCTCACTACAGTATGTGCTTTACCTACTTTTATAGTTAAGCTGTGTATTTACTAAGTGCTTACTAAGTGCCATACTCTGTGCTAAGTGCTTTTTATGCATTATTTTATTTAACCATCTAACAAGCCTATGACGTTGCTACTACTAATGTTTACATTTTACAGATGAGGAATCACTCAGAGGGTGAGTTACTTTTCCAGAGTCACAGAGCTGGGAAGTTGCAGAACCGGAATTTATGCTTTAAGTCTATCTGATTTCAGAGCGGATGCTCTTTTTTATTCTTAAAAGTTATTTTGAAGATTAAATAAGATAATTTCATCATTTTCTTAACTTTAAGGCATAAAGCAAATTGTCTTTAATTAGTAGTGACAGTGTTCGTATTTGCAGCAGCAGAATAACATAAGGGTGATGGTTGAACCCGTGGACTGCATAAGCTATCTGAGGGAATAAATTGATAAAGAAGACTATAGAGAGAATCATGAGGGCTATTTATAATTTAGGAGCAGCAGGAGGGAAAGGAGTTGGAGAAGCCTAGCAATAACTTAGAAAATACAGTAACATGGAAGCCTAAGGAAAACAATCACAAAGATTTGAGACATCAGTTGTACCACATGCTGCATAAAATTTGAAAAAGATAAGGTCATTAGACAGTGTCCCAGCACATTGCTACTTATACTAAAAACCAGTCAACAGGACCACCATCCATCCAGTTTCCCAATGCAGAAAGCTGGGAATTTTTCTTACTTTTTTTTAAACTTTCTTCACTTCTCCAGTCACTTATTTCAGCCTAGAAAACCTCTCTCAAAATATCTGCCCTCTCCTCTCCATCCTCACTGCTACTTCTCCAGTTCAGGCAAGCTTTACCTCCTGCCTAGATTCCTCCAGCAACTTCTCAGTTCTTTCTGCTTCTTGACTTATTGCCCTCCAGCCCATTCTCCACTGTGCAGCCAGAATGATGTTTCTAAAAGACAAATGAGATCAGGTCAGTTTTCTGTTTAAAACATCCTCATGGGTTCTCAGTGATCTGAGGATAATAACTTAGTATGGCATATGAAGCCCCATAACATCTGTCCTCTTTCTAGTTTTTCAGCCTCACCTCTCCACTATTACTCGTCTAGTTATGTTTCAGCTATGCCAAACTTACTTCAATTTCTAGTACCCATCGTGTGCTCTGGGACTTAACACATGCTGTTCCTTCTGGAACAGTTTTCTTCTCTCCTGCCTTCTCTCTCTCTCTCTCTCCCCTCTCCCTCTCCCTCTTTCTCTTTCTCTTTCCCCCTCTCTCTCTCCAGACTTTCCTGGTTAACTCATCCTTCAGATTCTTTGAGAAGCCTTTTGAGTTCCTTCCAGTTAGGTCCCCTGCTTTATACTCCCACCGCATCTCATGCATCCACCAAAGCAATCCCTACCCTTTATTGTAATTGCTTATTTAACTTTATGTCTGTACCTCCAGACAGTAAGCTGTTTTATGCAGAATTTATGTCTGCTCCTATTGTTATCCCCAGCACTTAAAACAATGCCAGACCTACTGTAGACATTCAATAAATACTTCTTTAATAAGTGCTATGAATGAATATATGCAGCATGAAATTATTTTGTATGTTAAATACATCATTTATAAAATGAAATTGTGGTGAGTTTTTTAAACCTCATGGTTTTCTCTAGGTGGTAGGAGGGATGAGTGAAGTGCAATTTCATTTGGCCTTTTCTTTTTTTTGTCAGTTTTAAGATTAGTAACAGCAAATGAGGTAGGTTTAAAAGAAAAAATATCTTGATTTAATAAGAAATTCTCACAATTATGGTATTACAGTCTTTTTTTTTTTTTTTTTTTTTTTTTTTTTTTTGCGTTACGCGGGTCTCTCACTGTTGTGGCCTCTCCCATTGCGGAGCAGAGGCTCCGGACGCCGCAGGCTCAGCAGCCACGGCTCACGGGCCCAGCTGCTCCGCGGCATGTGGGATCTTCCCAGACCGGGGCACGAACCCGTGTCCCCTGCATCGTCAGGCGGACTCTCAACCACTGCGCCACCACGGAAGCCCTACAGTCTTTTAAAAGGATAAAAAAATTAAACAGGGAAATCATGATGCCCATAACCTTTTCAGTTCAATAATTAGTAGAGCTCAAATGGAGTTATTATGAATATGAATATTTATCTGTATGAATAAATGTGCCAGAAAAAATAGAATCATATAAGTAATTTCCTTTTCATTTACTAGGAATTCACTTTTTAAATGCTCAGACTCCAAGGCATTCTTATAAGCCATGAAATG
This sequence comes from Tursiops truncatus, assembly GCF_011762595.2. Lineage (NCBI taxonomy): Eukaryota > Metazoa > Chordata > Mammalia > Artiodactyla > Delphinidae > Tursiops > Tursiops truncatus. The sequence continues at coordinate 78,644,985 of NC_047035.1, read as the reverse complement.
ACCCAAGTCGGCCACATCTGTTCAAAATGTGTTTTAGAAAGCTTATCTTAACAATAGTTAGTTGGAAAATTAATGTTCACCTTCCATAAAAATTTTATCCAAAAGAGAACACAGCACAATTTAGATATATGTGAAGCAAGGAATATACTTGTATACAATGGAAATTATAATGTGAAATAAGTAAAAAATGATCTTATTATTTTATCAAAAATAATTTAACTGGTTAGAAAACAGCAACATATTTCTTTTCAGCTGGTCAAGATCCTTTTGAAATTTTATTTTATTGATGTGTTAGCTTTATACCTTTGTATTTATACAAAGGATGGGACCAGTTTGACTGATGTCAGACAGAATAACAGCTGTATTAATCATATCCAGTGGCCATCTGATCTGAATCTTTTTCTATATAACATTCCCCAAATGGTTAAAAATGGGGAAAAATAGTGACATCCCTGATTCAGTGGGTAATCAGATAAGAAAAACATTGACAACCATGTGTAAATTTTATTCAGTTTTAGAGTTCCAAAAGTAGAAAAATTTTATCCTATTTCTAACGATATAGAAAAAGAAATTAGTAACTTTCTCCTGATGCCGAAAGCTCAGCTTCTCCGTACACTGGTGCCGAATCAAATCTCGGAGACAGAGATTTGGGTGAAGTAGAAAAGGATAGCTTTATTACTTTGCCAGACAAAGGGAGACACAGTGGGCTCCTGCCTCGAAAAGCTATGTGTCCCAACTTGGAGAGGACAGTGAGAAGTTTTATAGTAATGGTTCAAAGAGGGTGTGATCAGCTCGTGGACATTCTTCTGATGGGTTGGTGGTAAGGTAAGTAGGAGTCAGCCTCATCAACCTTCAGGTTCCAACTGGTCTGGGGTCTACATGCTTGTGGGCAGCATACAATCGTTAACCGTTAACTTCTCCCACCTGGAGGGGATTTCAGTATCTGCAAAACAGCTCAAAGATATTATTGTGTGTATCCTTTGATGGGGAACCAGGACCTTGTGCCAAGGCTGCACTATTGTTTCTCTTAACTGTTTTGTTTCTCCCTTGTCTCATATCCCCTCCATTCCCTAATTAACAACTGCTTGAATCTGCATGTTGGAACTCAGGGAAGGTCATGGAGGCTGAATGAAGGCTATTTCCTGTAATCACAGAAATGAAGGACACAGAAAGGCTTTGTGCCCAGAAGGCCCACAGGGCCCTGCTCGGTATCACTCCTCCCTTTTACTTCATAATTCTGTTTGGGAATGGCTTACTTTGTGTCTGAAACTATACCTGTCAGTACATGCCAATTGGACCCTTTTCTGGGAGTATACAGGGTATCTGAACCATGGAGAAGACAGCCATTTGGTCATTGTGTACTATGTGCTACACACTGCTAGGAAAAAATTATGAGAGGGTTTAAGAAATTTAGAAACTTATAGTCTCATGAGAAACATTTAAATTCAAGGGGTACATAGTAATGCAATACAGAAATATGTCACAAGGCAGCATAGGACAATCCCACAGGCAATAATAAGAGTGATTTCTATAAGTTGAAGAGAAGGAAATTGCCTGTTGGGGTTTATGTTTATCACATTATATTTCACTTTTTAAGATTTAATCTTTTGGGTTTTTTTTCCAGCCAGTCAAGATTCTTTTGAATCTTTATTTTACTTTATTTTCCCATTCAGTGTATTAGCTTTATGTCTTGGTATTCTTGTGAATGATGGGACCAAATGGCTGAAGTCTGACTCTCAGTTTACAGAGCTTGATTTCCATTGAATAGGCAATGGTCAAACACCAAAAGTTTTTAAGTGAATGAATGCCATCTCATATTGTTAAGGAAAGTTAGTGTGTTGATAACATGTAGGGTAGATTGGGAGGGGTGAATATAAAGCAGGAAGACAAGAGATTATTGTAATAGTTCAAGTGCAAAGTGATCAGTAAGGATGTTAGAATGGAAGGGAGTGCATACATTTTCTCATTCACTGCCATATGCCTAGTGTATAGAAGAGCATCTGGCACGTAATAAGTACTGAGTGAATATTTGTAGATTCAATAAATGAATTCATGAAAATTTTAAAATGTAGGCTGTGTGGCAGAAGGAAAGGAAGGAATTAAGTTCTACTCCAGTATTTTAAGTTTGATTGAACAGAAATTGAGCAGGCAGAGAAGGTTTTGAGGAAAAAATTAAGAACTGTGTTTTATTCACGTTGAAGTAAGACAACAATGCTCCCAAGTAAAACACTCAATAAACGTTTGTTATGGGGGGAGCAAATACATGGGAGAGAGGTTGATGGCTAGGGTTTTCACTTCGAGAGCCATTTGCAGTAGAGGTAATAGATATAGTAGGGGTCATGGTCCTCAAAGATGGGAGTATATAGATAAAGAGCAGAAGGTCCAAGGGAATAGCAAATTAATAGAGAAAAGATAACATATGTCGACTGCTTCCTATGCACTAGGCACTGGGTTAAAAGCTTTGTATGTATTATATCTTCTAATACAACATCCCCCGAAGGGCAGGTATTACCTAGGGAAATGGAAATTCAGAGAACTTAATCAATTCATCCCGGGTCCAGTACTCAGTAAGTGCTGGAGCTAGAATATGAACCTACAGCTGTCTATCCCTAGTTTTCCAACTGTGCTAAAATTACTCTCTGTTCATAAATTTTGTCTATCTTTTCCAGTAAATCTTTAATGTATTTATAGTAGTTATGTTTAAAGTCATTATCTACTGGGTTCAATATTTGGTTACTGTGTGGGTCTGTTTTTGTTTTGTTTGTTTTTCTCTTGATTACAGTTCACATTTTTAACTTTTTCACTGTTCATCTAATTTGTTTTATATATATTATGGTAGATATTGAATAAAAAAGAACAGTAGAGACTGAAGTAAATATTCACTCCAGAAAAGTCACACCCCTTCCTCTGTCTGACAGCTAGTTTGTGGTGTTTATTCTCTTTAGTCTGATCTCCAGTTGAGCTGGGTCTGGTTTGAGTTGTTTCAGTTTGCTACGTGTTTGAAATGTTTTGAAAGCAGGATAAGGTCTCTCCCTTTATCAGGGCATGTGATCTGTGCTCCAGTGAGTCTAGAGATCTCTCTCTCCTTCTCCCCCCTACCCCGTCTCCCTGCTTTAAAGTCCTGCTACCAGTTTTTTTTTTGGTCTTTTTTTTTGCCTTTTCAAGGGCTTACTGCTGTTGGCCTTTCCCTGCCTCCTCTCTGGCTTTCCAAGTCTTGGCTGAAATCTCTCTGTCTTCCTGCCCTGTCACCAGTCCTTGGTACAGTGAAAGTTCAGTAGAAAAGACTTGATGGGCAGGTGTTCTCAAAGGGATCTCTCTCCCCTTTTCTGCCCTGGCCCTAGCTCTCTGCATGTAGCTACTGTGTACACTTAGTTAAGACTGTGAAAAAGAACTGGCAGCCTATACACACTCCCTGGGTCTCCTCAGGACTCTAATAGTCCGTCACAGAGGTCCACAGATGGCCATAAGAGTTTGGCTTTTTGTATACGCTGATAGACGTCAGCGTAGATTTGCTTCTACTCTGTCTGTTCCCCCATTAGGAAAGTGACCATGGATCTTCACTCATCTAGGAAAGGCTTACCCTTTTCTGCAGTTAGTTCATCCAGACTTCTTTGCATTCTCGGATCTCTGTAGGTAAAACACAAAGGCATGGTTGCTTTGTAGCCTATCTGGCATGTTTTTGGTGTTACGGTGATAACAACTGTCTACTTCCACTTTTTACATACTAACTGAAACTATTTAACAATGTTTTAATAACTAATGGACATTAGACCTTAATTGTCAAATAGCAATATGAAAAATATTTTTTATTTTTCAATATAGATTGCTATCGTTTGTACTTAAATTATGGAAAGAATCATGATAATTCAGTGAGAAACTAAACCTTAGAAAAACTGTTACCTATTTAGTATTTTCAGTTACAATGAAATTGATAGAGAAACTTATCAAAGTGAACTGCAAAAACTGTATTTGGAGTGATTAAGTGCTGGCATACAGTAATGCTAATTTTGAGTTGAAACCCAAACACAGACCTGAAACATGTTAGAATAAAATTGCTACTTTCTGTGAATAGTGTAGATATGAGTAACACTATCCTACATGTTTTAGAAAAGTAAATTGAATGTTGTGTACCACAAATATGTCTGTGGAATGTACACATCTGAATTCTCTACTACCTAAACTGACCCTTTTTTTATCACATGCATACATCATGTTTTTGTGCTACCAGGATGTTGATTTCTAACAGGGTGCTATGTCTTAGATAAAGAAAATGGCTTAAAGAAAGTGGCTAGCATAAACTTTGCTTCTTGAGGTCTCTCAGGACATCAAAGGGACTTGGAACTGGCTAAAAGTCAGCCAATAAAGATCGAATTTTCTAGATACTTGCATCTACTAGAGCTTGAAGCTAGTAGAGTTTAGAGGGGCTGCAAAAGACATCCTAAGGATTCACAGACTACTTCTTGGTTCATCAGCCATAAAAACCACTGGGCTCTTTACCCAAATTTCTTTACTTGGAATCTGTGTCCATGCTGCTGAACCAGTAGTAGTGGGGAGAAGAGATTGCACATATCATTTATAGAAGCAACATCACTGTTTCATCATATTGTGGTATTAAAATATAAGGTGCAGTATATTTAGGAAGCTTCCGGAGACCAGGGACATTGTCTTGTTTACTTTTGGATCTTTTTCATCTAGCAAGGCCTGCCAAATAATCACTGTTAAATAAATATTTGTTGAAGAACTGATTGGATGAATATTATGGAAATATTTTACATGAACTGGAAATATCACTGAATGCATCCATATTTTAGATTTCCTAGTACTATGTTGGATTAACATAGCAGCTCGCATTACTTTTACTAGGGACTAATAAAAGGATATCAGTAGGATAACAGCCATGCCAACTTTAATTTTAAAAAATCCAGTTATTCTTTGGTGGTAGATTATAGAAGTTTTGCAAAGCTTCAGTGAAAGATTTTCTAATAAAAGGAAGCCAGTGATTGTTAAGGTATACTCCCACATAAGAAGACTGTCCATAAAGGTGAGAGTAGAAGGTTCACTTGGTAGACAGTTGCTAGAATGGGAAGACCAGTGAAGGGAGATCAGCACAGAAGGGGTCAGGCACTAGCTGACAGGACAAGGAAACACCCCTGAAATCCACATCCCATTATTATTCCTACATTTTTTATTGCAAAGCAGACATTAATTTAATTTGGTTTACCACAGTAATGTATTCCTGTTATCTGCTCTCATAAGGACCAGCTGCCGTAATTCTGCCTTGCTGATTCCCTACTTCATTTATCCACTTTGCTCATGTGAGTTCTTATAGAAAATGCCACCCCATTTTCTTTCCTTCACTTTTCTTGCTGTTTGCCTTTACAGGTCATCCACATTACTATTGATCCTTAGAGGGAGTAGTAGAATTTTCATAGATGTGTGCTTTAAATCCCGAAGGGCACGTAGTCAACAGTTGAAATGTAATGGATTTGGAATGGTAGCACAACCACAAAAAAAAACCAAATAAATAAATGTGTAACTGTGCAGGTAAAACCAAAGACTTAGGCCACAGTCCCAGCACTGGCAGTAACAGAGAACATCAATGGAGTCGCTCTTCCTTTGGGCTGGAAGAGACTGTAAGCAGGGAAAGCTATGAAATTCAGAATGAAGGAGATGGAATCATAGTGCTAAAACCTCCACACGAGAGCAGGAAGATTCTATGGCAAGCCAGTGAGAATGCTCCCCAGCACTGATTCCAGCCATGTACCAACCAGATAAGAGATGATTTTACTCTCAGTATCATTTAAATAACACAGCTTATATTCAGTGCAAAGCACAGGGAATTTTTTTGTTTCTTTGCTTATTTACTTGTGTGTTTTAATTTCAGGTTTAATCAGACAACATTATAAGCTATCCCAGCCTTTCTGGGAGTTATACTTTCCTAGGGCTTGTCTGCAGCATTGGAACTTCATGAGTTCTTGATTCCCTTGGAACTTTACTATTAATAATAACCTTAAGCATAATAACCATGTTTATGGCTTCTTTGTGTGCACAGGCCCAAGGAAAGGCCTTAGATTACATTCTCTGTGTCTCTGAGAAATGCTCTAAACACAACATTTTTTCCCCTTCTACATGTACGTCAAAGGGCAGGGGAAAGCACAGTTTGGCTGCATATATTCTCATTTACTGCGTAATTACTTAGTATCTTTCCCCCTTAGCCTCCCTTTGAAGCTAAAGCTAGTGGCATTCCTAAACTTTATAGTAATCTTTACGCTTTCTCATTATACACAAAAATGTTGGTCGCTTACATCTTTTTATAAGGGTTTGGTGATTATTAAAAATGCTATGCTTTATGATAACATTTTTCATATGGTTTTAAACACATATTAAGCAGAAATATACAGTTATTTTCCTGTAGCTCACCATCTATTTTGGAATTAAAGTTTCTGGCATGGATATTTTTTAGGACAAAATAAGTTAAGTGAACATTTTTGCTAACTAATTTTAAGATTCCTGTTTCTTTCCTTCTTTTTCTTTTTCTTTTCTTCCCCTATTTTCAGCTTTCTAAGAAGTACGGAGTCCATGTTTGTGGAGAAGGTGGAGAGTATGAAACGTTCACTTTGGACTGCCCTCTATTTAAGAAGAAAATAATTGTGTAAGATATCATTTCAGCATTTTCTTCCCCTTCCTCAAATTTAAGTGATGGAAGCAACGTAACATTAAGCTGGAGGCAACTTTTGTTAAGAGAAATAGAACATGTCCTCCAAGTTCACAAACACTCAATTTGTTTAATACCAGTGAAGTTGTCTGAATACCTAAATCAATACATGACAAGACGAGGCCTTCATAGAAGCCTATAAACTTTTTAGACATTGCACTTTCATTTACTTGCTGATTATGGCCTACAGTAAAACTGGTACCTACACACTGACACTTTTATCCTTTCATGAAGTGTGAATTGCCTGTGTTATTTATCTTTCATTACAGCTACATTTGATAAACTGCCACATCAGTAGCCTCTGGGTTCCATTAACTCCGTTCTCTTTTTCCTTTTTCTTGGCTTTAATAACTTAGAATGGTAATACTAAACATTTCTCTTCAATTATTTGGGGTTATTTTTACATATAAACTTTGTTTTTAAATGAATTCTGTTTTTTGGTGAATAGTGTGATTTCTTTGCCATAAATTGTTAAAATTCGTGTAGCAAAAAGTAGGAACTTTCTTCAGTTTGTTAACATTATTATCCATACTCTAATTTCTATCACTCCTCTCATATGCTAAGAGAGCACTTCATTTGCTTTTCCTAAGCTCTTCAGCTTCTTGAAAAGGTTGTCAGAATTATGCTTGATTTCAGAAACCTCATCTGGTGAAAGACTAGAATTTTGTATCGAATGGACAGCTTTAATATTTTCAACACTGAAAGGTGACTTCTTTGTACATATTAATAATGAGGGAAAGAATGTTCTGAGAAGTTAAGACAACTCCAGGTGAATTTTCTAAAAGTTACATTTATCTTGGGTAACATAGCCAAGACCTTTCCATTACCCTGTGCAATATTCACCCACTCTTGCTTCTCTCATTTCTTCTAATTTGTTTTCCATTAATAATCATCGAACATAATAATAATATATTTGGCAAATATATATCAAGTACCTATTATGTCTAAAGCATTCTACTGGGCACCACTGATGTTGAAACATAGTTCCTGTCTCCAGAAGGGTGGAAGGAAGACACACCTGCATAAAATTGTGACACAAAATGGTAGAGGATAAGAGTCAGAAGAATAAGTTCATAAACGAGAGGTATTTCTTGTGGCTTCAGTGATCACAGAACAATTCATTGAATGAACTGTGCCTTAGGTATTACTTCTATGAAATAATACTGTTTGGTTACTTAAGAAAAACATTTCCATGCTAGGGTGAAATTATAGTATAATAGGAAACTTGCAATATACTTACTAAACTAACCAAATTAGAAAAAAATAAAAAGCACAATAAGAGAAAGAAGGCCAAAGAATAATACTCTTCCTGTTCATTGCACAACTTGAGGTCCTGGAGCACCCAGAACTCTTTATGGACAACATAGAATTATAAGAAATGTGCTGCTTTACACTACATAACCATAAGGTTTATTTATCATAGTACTTTAGACCTGAAAAATGAATCTTTCACCTCATCATTGTGTAGATAGAGAAACCTCAACCTGACTGAGGCAATGACATGATGGGAGTTAATCATGCTGTTGAAGAGAAAGATGTCAGGGAAGGTGTATTAGAACCCTCTAGTGCCAAAATGAGCTGTTCAATTGAACTGGATAATCATTTGTTGAGGATAATTATGTGGGTGGAACTCTGCAAGCTGCCACCCTGCTCTGTAAAAGTTCTTCTGTAAGAATGCAGAGGCACATCAGCAATACTGGAAGTGCTAACATACGCGTGTGTACCTTGAGAACAGAAGGGGAAGAACTGACATTTCTTTCTTACTCAGTTATCAGCTACTCACTAATCTGATTCTGATGCTTAAGCGCGTTCTTTGATTTTTTTCTTCATAGGTTCTGCCTCACCTCAGCTTCATAACTTTCTTATTCGATTTCTTTTTGCTAGATTGCCTTCCCATTTATCCCCACTTTGCTAAATCCTTCCAATTTTAAAGGCTTTGGTTGTTACTACTTCCAGTGCTTGTCCTCATATCTGAACTCTCAGAACACACAGTAGTAGGCACTGATAAATGTTAAATATCATGGAATTAATTTTTCATTTATTGTTTAGTTTTAAATATCCTATTTCACTTTTATGTATTCCTTTCTTAGGTTATAACTAGAGCTTGTAGTAGTTGAATGGAAAAAGAATGTCACCTATTATATACAAAATCTTTCCTTCTCTTTAAAATAGAAAATGTCCTTATCATACCTGTCTGATAAGCACTAAATGTGATGATGTGAATGAATATGCATTGCACATTCTAAAACTGTATATAAATTAAAGTTATTTTATTTAGAGATAGTTTTCCATGTGACACAATTAAAAGATAAGTTTAGACCTGGTAACTACTTGTTAACAATTGACAGTTAATCTTACTGGATCCTGTCAGTTAGAATGTGTTTGGGGGGACAAAGTTAATAATTTCTCCTGTTATATTTGACATAGTAGTGATCTTCCACAGTTAGCATACAACTAGTTGATTATTAGGAATCCCCTTTTCAATGCCTAATTCAAATTTTATGTTAGAAAAGGAGACTATGAGGAGAAAAAATAAACTTTTGCATGCAAAATGATTTGATTATAATTAGGTGTGGTTTTTTTTTTTTCAAAGACACAGATAGAATCTCTTGTATAATGAAATAATTTAGACAAATTAGGGTGGTTCTAGAAGTTTATTATGAGATACATTTTGCCCCGAATTCCAACTAACATTTTTAGAATCTTGTAGGAAACACTAGTATAACAGTCTTTGTGTGGAAGTAATCTTTTAAATTTTTGACTAGAACATTTTACAGTTTACTTTTCACATCAATTAGGATGTGACTACTTACCTCTAGATGCAAATTTTTAGATCAGAAAATGAGGGGTTTTTCCTGAGGAGCCTTGACAAAAAGAATTGCAGCCTAGTCTTTAAGAATAGAGGACAACTGTAGGTCCTCAAATAAAAAACTTACTTTCTCGGTGTCCCTGGTGGCGCAGTGGTTAAGAATCCACCTGCCAATGCAGGGTACACGGGTTCGAGCCCCGGTCTAGGAAGATCCCACATGCCGCGGAGCAACTAAGCCCGTGAGCCACAACTGCTGAGCCTGCGCTCTAGAGCCCGCGAGCCACGACTACTGAGCCTGTGCACCTAGGACCTATGCTGTGCAACAAGTCACCACAGTGAGAAGCTCGCGTACCACAACAGAGTGCCACCCCCTGCTCGCCGCAACTAGAGAGAAGCCCGCGCGCAGCAATGAAGACCCAACGCAGCCTAAAAGAAATATTTTTTTTTTAAAAAACCTACTTTCTTTTTATTTCTTACTTTGAAATATATGTGTAGGCATATCAAAAGTAAGAACTAAAACATGGGGAATATAGCCAGTATTTTGAAAATAAAGTAAGAACTAAAATCCCAATGTATTAATGAAGGTGATAATTTTCTTCTCACTGTTAATGAACACAATTTTAATGTCAATCTTTGATACAACCCCATATTTCCATTTGAATTGTCAATATTAATGTACTACTGCTACAGAGTTCCTGTGTATGGGATGGATGGATGGATAGAAGAAACAATGGGAAGGAAGGAGGGATGAAAAGAAGAACTAAATTCTATGATTAAAACACTATGCTCTCATTTTCCCCACTTACTCCTCGTTTCTACCTATTCAAGACAGAACTCAGCCCAGAGCATCATAATATGGCATTTAGCCGTGAGAATGAATCAAGTACTTTCCTTGTCTGCCTTCTCATATCTATTCTGTATCACTTGGGAATTTATTAGAATTTATGAACCATTTTCCTTGTATTTAAATTTATATAATTATTTTTATTATGCTAGAGATAACCATATATTGTTATTGGTATACATGTATGCTTATGTTCATGTATCCATATATATACAGTATGCATGTATGAAAATGTACGTATTCGTGTGAAGATTGGTAATTGAAAAATCAGTGTGGGTTTTTGATAGTGTCAATAGTTACTGTGTAAATGTAAAGATACTTAACAAAGTTAAACTATACAGTTATTTGTTTATTCAACAAATAATTGAAAATAAGGCAGTGTATTCTGCACTGAGCCAGAGGTGGAGTGTGGGGAGACAGGCAGACAAAGATGAACAAAACCTGGTCCCTCTCTAAGAAGGAAGACAAGCACACAGACACATAATTATAATATAGTGGATGTGTTATGAAAGGCCTGTAAATGCATTACCAAAGCACATAAAGCAGAAAACTAGCACTGTCTGAAGATGTCAGGCAAGACTTCACGGAAATGATGTTGGAAATGTCTTGTGAGGATAAGTGTGAGCCCACGGGGAATATCTGCATGCAGTTGTCTTTTCAGAGGGGAAGTAGGAACCAAGACCATGGCTGAGCCTCAAGAGAAAATTCAGTATTTTGAAGTGAGAGGGTTAGGGCCTGATCTCTCAACTTGAGAGAGAGCCTATAGTCAGGGAAGAGAGACTCAGACCTGACTCAGCTAGCTGCCCTTTTGAAGTCGTAACTAGGGATAAGCCTAACGCAGCAGTGAAAGGGAGCATGGGATCCAGCTCTTGGCTACTGAGAAACCTCAGTTGTGTAAGAGGAAGGGGCTGCACTGATTACTTGTATTAATAGGGAAAGAGGAGGAGGGTAGCCAACTGGAAAGCATTTTTGCTGTTGTAGAGTTTTTCTTAATTTTCTGGGTCTCTCTGAGGGTATTCCAGCAGATTCTGCTCTAGGTTTCAGAGAAATCCATGAAGCAGACAGAAACCAGAGACTCTTGAAAGTTGAGTTTCAGGTGAGTTTATGAAAGAAAAGCAGAGCAGTAGTGGCATTATTCTGTTTGAAGCTAAAAGCCATTTATTTGAATCTATTATCTGTCTCCCAGTTGATTCTGGCTTTGTATAACTGAATGAAATGACGTTAGTCAATTAGAGATTATGGATTTAATAGAATCCATAAAAACCATATTCCTCTTCACTTAGTGTTCAGAATGTTATATATTTTCTCTGGATAACAATCTTGGTTCAGAATGCAGTAATTGTATCAATTAAGTGAGCTATTTGCTGTCAATCTTCTGTTTCTAGTGGGAATAACTGTCAAGAGAAAGGAGGGCCCGAAACCCTTTCCACTGACACATCACTGGTTCAGGTTAATCATGGTTTTGGTGTACCCATTGTCAAGGATATCAAGACCAAGCTGCCTACATCAGGCATTATTGAGGCTCAGGATCGGTTTCCAAAGCTGGGATTGGGAACATAGAGATTGAAATTTAATGTAAGAATGAGGTCATACACAGGAACTAGAATTTGAATCTATTGAGGAACCAAGATAGGACCAGAACAGACAACTCAGGAGTAAATAGACAAGACGACTAGACTAGAGTTAACAAGGCAGAGAGACAGGTGGTAGAAAGCAAGAGGGTCTCCTCTTTTCTTTCTCTTTCTCCTCTTGCTCATTATACATTGAGGCATCTTTCGGTTAGGTAGTCTGTGAAGGCAGGTTATTACTTACTTTCATGATCCCGATTATAATGTTTTTCTTTTAAAGTCATAGAAGCCTGTTTTAATGTAATTTTTTAAAGCACTAACAAGATACGTATTTGATACTAACGGTTCATGAATAGTAGTTGATTTTTTTTTTTTACCATCAAACTTTTTTCTCTATCTCTGATCTTTCAAGTGAAAAAGTAAGCATATTTTGCACATGAAAATTTAATATATCGGATCCTAGTCTTTTGAGATTTCTTCTATTGTCGCTAAATAACTTTGCATTACAAAAGTTAATTCAAAAATATTTTACATTAGTGGAAAAGAATCAAAGTAAGAATTTATTTTGCTGAACAACAATGGTTAAAGTGCTAACAATGTACTAATATAAACATTGGAACTAGTTCCTAAGGCATTAAAGAGACATGAGAAATTTCTGCTTTTAGGATTTGAGTTAAAATACAAAAACACTATTGCTTTCTTAATAAACAACAATAAAAAATAATTAATTATTAGAACTTCACACATAATCTTAGTTATTCATATGTGCTTTACAGGGTATCTTTGATAAAAGTTGAGTTAATTTACATGTATCCATATGGTGCCAGCAAGCAGTTCATACTGTTTTACCTGAATGTGGTAATTGCTATGTCAGACAATCAATTTTAATAACAATGATATTGCAGTGTGAAGAGTTCATCTAGAGCTTAAAACCATCACCAGTACTGCCTTTGTGAAGGATAATTGAGATTTTGTGTGAAACACTGGATGAATTACCTCTTGAAAATGAAAAGAATAATGAAGATAAAGCACTACTGTTTAATGGTAGCCCATACCAACCAAATTTGTGAAAATGAAATTGAAGTTTCAAGTTGTAAAACTGTTCGGAGAGCTTTGAGTGAACCTGAAAGTTGAACTGTGTGTCCTCATAAAGATGAAAAGGTCTTTACTTATTTTTGAAAGTTTAATATTCTCAATCTTTTCCCCAATTAAATATTGGATTATTAAAAGTAGATGTTAATCGTTAATTATGTAGTAAATATGTATACAATAGTATACTAGTGGAAATAAATGAGGATTTTTGGTCTTTTCTAGTCACTAGTAGGAGCAACTTGCCACAAAACAGATTTTGCATAGTAGATAAATGTATTATAACATTTTTTTATTTCAGAGATTCATCAGAAGTAGTCACACATTCAGCTGATGCATTTGCACCTGTGGCTTACCTACGCTTTTTAGAATTGCACTTGGAGGACAAGGCAAGTAAATCTAATTCACAGTGATTTAAAGAGAAAATTGAGATATGTGCATTGTCTCTATAGATGTAATTCTATAACAACAAATGAAAGGGTAAAAAAAAGTGATTTTTTTCAAATCCTCAATCAGTAACTAAGAATTCTGCAGATGTTTATAGTTTTAAGAGCTGTATATTATGTAAAAGATATTACATAGCTGAAGAGTTTGCAGTTCATTTGAAAAGGGAATCATATATACATTAATCAAGGAGAAGACAGGACGGTGTATAACCAAATATTAAATCATCTAGAAAATTAAGAATTAGGTTATTGAGCATCAGCCTTAGGGGAAAGGTTTGAGGATAAATTGGATCTTCATTATACAAAGTTTAAGAGGAGAAGAAAAGGACAAATTAAACCTTTTCCAAAAATATACAGGGGAACAGTCGTACAAATGAAAGATGGAAAATGAAGCAAAAAGTGTGATAGTTTTATTTTAAATACATTGATTGTCAAAACACAGCAGAAGTCAATTTTAAAATGTTTTGTGGAATAGTTAAGGTCTAGATTAGACCCTGTGATTAAAAGCTCTGCTCCTTGAGGCATAAATGATTGGAAGAAGTCTGCATCTTTCGTGTTCTGTCATCAAGTGTCTTGAGGCACACCCACAGTCATATATATGATAGAGAATCTGAAGAACCAAGAGAATCAATGATTGGCAAAGGAAGGAGAAAAATGGGAACCCCAGTAATCTCTCAATCAGCAAGAATTTCTAAAAGTAGAGAATAATATTTGGAGCCATTTCTCTAGAAAAACTACAAAAGACAAGGTTGAAAAGAGGTCATTGAATTGGGCTGAAAGATGACTATTGGTGACCTTTTACCAAAAAACTGGTAAACCTCAAGAGAATGAAGCGAAACTATCCAGACATCTTTCAGACCCACTGAAAGGAGCCTCTCCTAGGTCTCTGCTACTTTTGCTGCCATGGGCACACACAAAAAAATCAAAACCACCAAATTCTGGTTTAAATACATTAGCCATTGTATGTTCATCTCTACCTAAATAGCTCAGTATTCACACTATTTTGGTATTGCTTTGTTCTTCTCTATCCATTTTCCCTCTTGCAGAAAAGAATATTACTTCTTTAAGGTGCAGTACTCACTGACACTGAATAAATATGGTGCATTTCCTTTTTTTTTTTTCCTTAGGTGTCCCCAGTACCTGACAACTGCAGAACATCTAATTACATACATAACTCTTGAAAAGCATTTTTGTTACTAAGCTGGTATTTTTATATTTTAAAAATCACATAGCATTTTCTCAATTATTATGTCCCACTTTTTTCATTACATTTTTTTATTCTTAGAAATATTTATCTTTATCAGAAGTTGATAGAACCATTGATTAATTGGTTAACACATCCAATCCATGATCTCTGTGATTGGTACCTTCTTTTTTCCCCTTTTACTTCATCTGAAATCCTCATTTCTGTAACATTTCTTTGCTTTCATCACACTGGTTTATTTTCCTCTTTCTTGTTCCTGCTTTCATCTCTGCCTATAGTATCCTGATGCAAAGGCAATTGAAAATGAGGATGAAAAGATAGTCACTGTATTTAGCTAATCAAGTTTATTCTACCGGGCATCACCATTTTTGTTTTGAATATATTAATTGTTTCAACATTATTGGACAATCAAGAAGAATACCATTAACTCTTACTGGTTGTTTTATAACTGATTAAAAAATGTAGTTTTTCGGTATTACCTATGCTGACTTCAGACTACTTTTAGAGTTTGCAGCAAAATTGAGCAGAATGTACAGAGAGTTCCCACATATGCACAGCCCCCCCAGCTGTCAACATCCCACACCGCAACAGTACATTTGTTACAATCAAGGAATTTACACGGACACATCAGTTATTACCCAAAGACCATAGTTACATGATGAGTCACTCTTGGTGTTGTACGTTCTGTGGGTTTGGACAAATGCATAATGACTTGTATCTACCATTATAGTATAATACAGAATAGCTTTGCCTATTCATCCTTACTTTTCCTCTAACCCCTGGTAACCTCTGATGTGTTTACTCTTGCCATAGTTTTGCCTTTTTCACAACATCATGTAGTTGGAATCATTTAGTATGTTGCCATCTCATATTGGCTTCTTTCACTTACTAATATGCATTTGGATTCCATTGTGTCTTTTCATGGTTTAACAACTCATTTCTTTTTCTTTTTTTCTTAAGACATTTTTTTAGAGCAGTTTTCGGTTCACAGAAAAATTGGAGGGCAAGTACAGAAATTTCCCATTTACCCCCTGCACCCACATATGCATAGTCTTCCTCATTATCAACATCCCTCCCCAGAGGGGTACATTTGTTACAATTAGTGAACCTACATTGCACATTGTAATCACTCAAAGTTCATAGTTTACATTACAGTTCACTCTTGGCTTTGTACATTCTATAGATTACATGTATCCATCATTATGGTATCATACAGAATATTTTCACTGCCCTAAAAATCCTCCATGCTCCACCTTTCATCACTTAACTACCTCCAACCCCTGCAACCACTGATCTTTTTATTATCTCCATAGTTTTGCCTTTTCCAGAACATCATATAGTTAGAATAATATGGTATGTGCCATCTTTAGATTGGCTTCTTTGATTTAGTAATATGCATTTAAGGTTCCTGCATGTCTTTTCATAAGTTTTTAAATGCTTAATAATATTCCATTGTCTGGACATACCATAATGTATTTATCCTTTCACCTACTGAAGGACATCTTGGTTGCTTGAAGTTCTGGCAATTGTGAATAAAGCTTTTGTAAAACATCCATGTGCAAGTTTTTGTGTGGACATAAGTTTTCAACTCTATTGGGTAAATACCAAGGAGCATGATTGCTGGATTATATGGTAAGAGTATATTTAATTTTACAAGAAACCACCAAACTGTCTTCCAAAGTGGCTGTACTATTTTGCATTCCCACCAGCAGTGAATGAGAGTTCCTCTTGCTCCACATCCTTGCCAGCTTTTGGTGCTGTCAGTGTTTTGGACTTTCATCATTCTAATAGGTGTGTAATGGTATCTCATTGGTGTTTTATTTTTTTTTTTTAATATTTATTTATTTATTTGGCACTCAGGATCTTTGTTGCCGCCTGCGGGATCTTTTAGTTGCAGTGCTCAGGATCTTGAGTTATAGCATGTGAGCTCTTAGTTGTGACATGTGGGATCTAGTTCCCTGACCAGGGATCAGACCCAGCCCCCTGCGTTGGGAGTGTAGAGTCTTAACCACTGGACCACCAGGGAAATCCCCTCATTGCTGTTTTAATTTGCATTTCCCTCATGACGTATGACATGGAACATCTTTTCATGTATTTATTTGCTATCTCTGTATCATATTTGGTGAGATGTCTGTTTAGATCTTTTGCCAATTTTTTATTTGAACTCTCTGTTTTTTATTATTGAGTTTTTAGCAGTTCTCTATATATTTTGGAAATAGTTCTTTATCAGCTGTGTCTTTTGCAAATATTTTCTCCGAGTCTATGACTTGTCTACCCATTCTTTTTCCAGTGTCTTTCACAGAGCAGAAGTTTTTAATTTTAATGAAGCCCAGCTTATTAATTATTTTTTTCCTGGATCATGCCTTTGGTGTTGTATCTAAAAGTCATCACCAAACCCAAGGTCATCTAGGTTTTCTCCTATTTTATCTTCTAGGATTTTTATGGCTTTGCATTTTACAATTGGGTCTGTTATCCATTTTGACTTAATTTTTGTGAAGGGGTATTAGGTTTGAGTCTGCATTCATTTTTTTAATGTGTGCGTGTCTAATGGTTCTAGCACCATTTGTTGAAAAGACTATACTTTCTCCATTATATTGCCTTGCTCCTTTGTCTGTAGTTGTGTGGACCTGTTTTTGAGCTCTCTATTCTGTTCCATTGATTTGTTTGCCTATTCTCTTGCCAATACCGCAAAGTCTTAATTACTGTAGCTTTATAGTATGTCTTCAAGTCAGATAATGTCAGATTCTGACTTTGTTCTTCTCCTTCAATACTGTGGTGACTATTCTAGCTAGGTCTTTTACCTTTCCATATAAACATTAGAGTCAGTTTTTTGATATCCACAAAATAACTTGCTAAGATTTTGAATGGGACCACATTGAATCTATAGATCAAGTTGGAAAGAACTGACATCTTAACAATATTGAATCCTACTATCCAAGATCATGGAATATCTATTTATTACATTCTTCTTTGATTTCTTTCATCAGAGTTTTATGTATATATGTATATGTATATGTGCTTAAGACATCCTTTTTAATGTTCATCGTTCTAAATCAGTTAAATGTTGCCTCCTTTAGGACTTTTTTTTTTCTTTTTAATATCAGGCTTTGAGACGACATTCTTAGGGTGAATCAGGAAAGAAATAAGAGTTCCTTTCCCAGAAATTTTATTACATCTCAATGGATTGGGTAAAGCATTGGCCAAGTCACCAGCTTTACTCCAGAGCCCACGCAGGTAGTAGAGAAGGGGATTCTATAGAGGGAAAACAAAGTATAATTAACAAAAGAAAGATGAATAAATGCTAGAGGGCAAAAATGATAGATACTCTTTCACATGTTTTATCAAATTCACATTGTTATCTTAAACTCATAATAACAAATTAATTAACACTCTACCCCAAATAATAGTGAGACCTCAAATGTATACTTTGAATACCACTCTGAAAATCCGTCCGTATCTGTTCCCTAAATTCCTTTAGTTTCTACTCACTTTATAACACATTTGCAATCTAGCTTGACCTCAATTACTTTGATGTTGGTCTTTTCTGTCTTCGTAATTGTTAATCATTTTTCCTGATAATATTG
This sequence comes from Tursiops truncatus, assembly GCF_011762595.2. Taxonomy (NCBI): domain Eukaryota; kingdom Metazoa; phylum Chordata; class Mammalia; order Artiodactyla; family Delphinidae; genus Tursiops; species Tursiops truncatus. The sequence continues at coordinate 78,626,726 of NC_047035.1, read as the reverse complement.
ACTAACATCTCCTCAGAATTTTTTCCTATAATGTGTATATGTCATTGTACTATTCTGACTTTCCTTCCAGTCTCTCAAGATTTCTTATCTTCTTCAATAGCTTCTTTGCTTCTTACCTTCAACATATATATATATATATATATATATATATATATATATATATGCCTCAAGTTCTTTTTATGGCTCCATTTTATTCTTTGTCAGTGTTTTCTCTGACAAAGACTGTGTCTTCTCCCACAAGTTTACTTTTAACCTCTATGCAGATAATTCTCAAGCACTGTCTTTCTGGACTTTCTACTACTATCTTTTTTTTCCCCTTAACTCTACATCCTTATTTCTGACTGCCTGCCGGACATGACTGCCAATAAATATCAAGCTCATTATGTACAAACTTTGAAATCATTTTCCCCTCCAAGTGCACCTTTTCCTTGTTTGTTGTTATTTAACACAACTCTTTTCCCCCTAGTAACTCAGGCACAGAAAAAAACAAATCATCTCTTCTTTACCGTGGACATTCAATTGGTTATCTAATCCTTTATAAGTTAGTTTTAATGTCTTGTACACCAGCGGCCCCCAACCTTTTTGGCACCAAGGACCATTTTCGTGGAAGACAATTTTTCCACAGTTGGGAGTGTGGGTGATGGTTCAGGCAGTAATGTGAGTGATGGGAAGCAGTGGGGAGAGGCAGATGAAGCTTCACTCACTCGCACACTGCTCACCTCCTACTGTGTGGCCCAGTTCCTAACAGGCCACGGACTGGTGCTGGTCCATGGCCCAGGGGTTGGGGACCCCTATTGTACACTATTCCATCTCCGTGCCCATCTCTCTAGTTAAAGTTGTATCTTGCCCAAACTCTTGGACAAGATAGAACTTCTTTAAGTGGACTCCTTGCTTTTATTCTCCCCATATTCTACTTCATTGCCATATTAGATTTTTCTTTCTAGTTTTTGTTTCTATGCACAAAACTCCATAATGGCACTACATGGTTTTCTCAATAAGTAAGATGTTTAGCTATGACATGTTGCCATAACATCCTTTTTCAGTCTTTCTCCCAGGATTCCCCCACGTGTACCTTTGCTCTTGTAATACAGAACCATTGGAAAAGTCCCTTACCATGCCTTCTGCTTCTTTCCTCCCTTGCCTTTGCTTATTCTATCTGTCTTTTTTAACTGTTTACATCCTGTCCATGATGTATGACTGAATTCAAATACTCTTATACATTTAGCCACACCAGATGAACTGCCCTAATACTTTGTTCCTCTCTTGTGACCATTAATTTAAGCAGCTTATGTTATAGTTGTTTAAGGACTTATTATTTCTACTAGACTGTAAATTTCTTAAGGACTCTTCTTTTTTCATCTTCACACCCCCTACAACAGCAACTAGTTCTGCAATAAGAATTTTTTAATTTAACTGATTGTTATTTTCATACTTCATTTTTTTTCTTACAAAATTTTATAGACGTGCTTCCATTTCATGTTGCATACCATTTAATGAAAGTCACGTTCTTGTTTATTTTTCTTTTATTCTGTTAGAGAAAAATGCTCCAAGCAAACTGGAGCATAAAATACAGCCTTTAGAGAGGTTGTTAGTGTAAAATTTATCACTAAGATTTGCACTTTATATATAACGACCCTTAAACTTTTCTATTGAATAATTAACCTATTTAAATGTTACCTTTAAGTTAAAATATTTATTTATGTGAGTGTAAAAATTATATCAACTAAACATGGGATCCCAAACAAAATAACTGAATAATGAAAAGCTCCAGGTTAAAAATGGGGAAATATATTAAAATTTCTTTTGGGGGCTCTGACTTTATTGCTTATGGCAAACTTGATGCTAAAATGAACCATACATACATCACTACTCTGACAGGCTTGAGAAAATGAAAAATACAAAGCTTTACATAAATCAGCCAACAGATCATATTAAAATGCATAATCTTTAACAGAAGAATAAAGACTTTTAACAGTTCAGAAACTCTTCCTTCCTTATGTAGTTGTTTTAGATTTTTCAAACAGCTTTATGAGAAATAATATTTCAAATTAATTATTGGCAAAGCCATTGCATTCATTAAGAGACAAGGTTCATGGAAATTTAGCTCCAATTTTACTAACGTACCCTAGTATCACTTAGTACTTAATTTTGTTTTTTGTTGAAATAACCCATGGGACAATTATATATTTTATATAATTATAAAAGCTCATATTCGTACTAGTTGTAACTTTTAAAGACATCATAATTTCCTGGACCATTCTTGGTCTTTCATTTTATTTTGCTTTTTTTCAGAAACCTCATCAAATATCTTGAAAAAATTTATAACATTAAATCATCTCTCTGCTTTTATTTTTCTCTTCAATCCAACAGATATCTGTGAGCACCTACTCTATTTAAAAAACTGTTAGGCCTACATGGAATTGACTATAATTATGGACAGAATACAGCATAATTCTAATTCTGATTTTAAATTGAAGTTATTATGAGTAATCATTATTCCCAGCATTATGATTACAATAACAGTTCACTAGCCTGGCTAACCTGAACTGAAGTTATGGCCATAATATATTGTTGATTCAAGGTGAAAAGTAATGTGTGGGATATGAACTTGTTTTTCTAAAATATAGTGGTGGAGACAAGGAGCTTATATATTTAATTATATTTGATTAAGGATAGTAAGATGTAAGCACATAATAACCAGACTGATCATATTGGTTTCTTTGGGGAAAGGGAGCATGAAGGGGAAAAACAGAGAGAAGCTTAATTCTTTATATATCTGTAATTGTGACTTCTTACAATGAGCATATATTTTTAAATTTTAAAATATTTGATTAAGAAAATGAGGCAAATGAGTTCATCAGTGCTAAATGAGTATTTAAATGTTATTCTACAGTGTTTTAGTAGTCTCGGTAGAAAGAGATGCACTAGAGCCCTTTAAAACTTTCCATATAACTTAAGTGAAAACAGTACCCACGATGTGGGTTGAAATCTAGTTGATCCTATAGTAAAGTCTAAGCAGTGAGTCTTGGGGCAATAAATAAATAAATAAAGACTAAAAGTATTTGGATGGTTGGCCTTTTGATTATGTTGTGCATGGGAGTTTACTCTCACAGCTCATAGACGCATGTATAAATTTGAAGATCCCTGCCATGGAGATATGCTGCCACAGTCTCTATACCACCTCAAAAATATTTCCTTACAGAGGGACGAAAGAAGGAGAAAGATAAAGGATGACTTTTATTCGTGAACATTTGGTTCAGCACAAATTTCCTACCACACCCCACCCTTTCCCCATCTTTTGCCCTCAAGCTAAAGAGCAGAAAACTGATCTGGTAGGAGGGAGCAAGGCATTCAGCAGGTTTTAAAACCTTATTCTATAAACCTTATTGATATAACTTGGGATTCAGGTAGATTTTGGCCTTAGGTACCGCTGTGCCATTGCTGCCATAAATGATCACTGGAGCAGATTAATAAATCAAGCATCAGATTCACCCAAGTTTAGAGAGCTACTTAACTCATTTCTGTCCCTAATGCATAGATTTCAGTAGTACCAACAATTTATCAGTGTGTCAGGAAGTCATGAATCAAACTGGGCAGTAGAAGAGATTTTGAACCCAAATCTTGATAGATTTAATCAGTTTGGGGCAGGATCATAAAAATAACCAATCAGTTGATTTCCTTCTCTTCCTTCAAATTCTAATTGACTGACTTTTTTTCTTTAATATTTACTTAGTTGTTGTGTTCTCCTGTGTAGCTTTTTGTTCTTGGTGTTGTTTTAAAAAATAAAGTTTCTGATTGGTGTTTTCATAAAGTTTCACTTTGATGATTTCTCATAAAAGAGGTGTGGCATACCACTTATTCATTTAATATATTTATTTGGTGCTTACATTTATATGCCTGACACTGTTCATTCAGTGGGGATACAATAGCGAATTGAACAACCAAAAATCATTTCCTTCGTGGAGCTTTTATCCTATGGAATGAGACAGATAAACAAATCAAATATATAAAATAGAGGGGATGGGGGGAAGTTGCCTCATTGCCCACAGAAATGAAGATTGTAGTTTATGGAATAAACATGATCTGAGAATCTTAGGCTGCTCTGGTGACAGGTTTAAACCCAGATTTAGGGTAGCAAGACTGGTTCTTTTGGTCATACCAGAGAGTGGTGGTGAGCTGTGAGTGGTTGGATTTGGGTAGGGAAAGGCTAAGAGTCTTGCCAGAAGCCTGTAGATACATCCAAAGAGTGATTCAGTGAATTAGAAGTCAAAAGAAAATATTCAGAATGAAGCATGGAGAGAAATAAAGAAAAATACACATTAGAGGTTGAGAAATAAAAATAGTGGAAAGGTCTAAAATGTAAAGTGTCAGAGAGGAGAGGTATAATAGGTAAAGTGCACAAATTGAGAAGATAATGGTTCAGAACTTTCCAAAATTAATTAAACACACTAAGGTACAGATTCAAGAAGTCTTATGAACCGCAGATGGAATAAAGAGAGATTCATATTTAGGTGTGTGATAATAAAATTGCTGGAAACAAAAATCAAAGAAAAAAATTGAAAATAATCAAAATGCATTTTTTAAAAGGCTACATTCAAAGAAGCAACTATTAGAATGAAACCTAACTTTTAAACAGAAAAAAAGGGAATCCAAAACAATGGAGTCATATTCTTGGTAGTGCTAAATGAAAATAACCATCATCCTAGAATCTGTAGCCAGCAAAAAATATCCTTCAAAAATTAAAGTGAAGGTACTTTCAGGATGATGGATATGCATTTGCCAGAACTCATTGGTAGAGCACTTATGGTTCATCCATTTCACTGTAATTTTTATCCTTAAGATATAAATATTTTAACTCTAGTTAAAAACATTTATGTTAAAACCTTAACATACTTTATTATGCTTTGGTGTGTCTGCTAGTAATAATTTTTCTAAGTTTTTGTTTAAAATTTCTTAACTTTATTTTTATTTTACTCCAACATTTTATTAAGGAAAATTGTAAACATACAGAAAAGTCTAAAGGAAGAAGAAATAAAGACCTTCCCAGTTAAAGAAAAACTGAGAGAGTTCTAGACTTGCCTTTCTTATGAGTATTGCTAAAGGGAGTTCTTCAAGTTGAAAAAAAAAAAAGACACTAGACAGCAACACTAAAGCATTTGAAAATGTAAAGCTCTCAAATAAAATGTAAATATATAGATGTATACAGAGTTTTATAATATTGTAATGGTGGTGTGTAAATTGTTTCTAATTCTGGCATAGAATATTATAAGTAAAATCATGAAAAGTAACTATAACTATAAAACTATGTTAGAGGATACAGAATATACAAAGATATAAGTTGTGACATCAATAACATAAGGTAAGAGAGAGGAAGTATAAAGGAGTAGAGTTTTATATGTGATTAATGTTAAGTTGTTATCAGTTTAAAGTAGATTGTTATAGATGTTTGATGCAGTCCCCATAGTAACCACAAAGAAAATTACAGAGAATGCACAAAAGAAATAGAGAAAGGAATCAAAGTGTGTCAATACAAAAAAAAAAAAAAAAAAAATCAAAACACAAAAGACAACTGCAAAAGAGGAAAGGGTGACAAAATAACTAGAAGACTAGAAGACATAAACAATTAACAAGATGACAATAGTGAATCCTCTCTACCACTAACTGCCTTAAATATAAATAGATTAAACTCCAAATCAAATGACATTGGGGAGGGTGGAGATCAAGATGGTGGAGTAGGAGGATGTGGAGCTCACCATCTACAAAACACCAAAAATTACATCTACATGTGGAACAATTCTCATGGAAAACCAAATGACATAGAGTGGTTAAATGTATTGAAAACAACAACAACAACAATATGCCCTTTATAAGAGATAACACTTTAAATCTAAGGTTATCCATAGGCTGAATGTGCAAGGATGAAACAAGGTATTCAATGAAAATGATAACTAAAAGAGAGCAGGAGTGGCCACACTTATATCAGATAAATAGATTTTTAAGTCAAAAACTGTCAAAAGAGACAAAGAAGAACATTTTATAATGATAAAACAGCAGCTCACCAGGACGTTATAACAACTATAAATATATATACACCTAACAGCAGAGCACCCAAATATATGAAGCAAACAGTGACAGAATTGAAATGAGAAATAGACAGTAACACAATGATGGTAGAGATTTCAGTCTCTCACTTTCAATAATGTAGAAATCAACCAGATTAAAGGTCTTGACGTATACTGTAGGAAACAGAGGACTTGACCTATACCGTAGACTAATTGGACCTAATAGACATTAAAATAACACTCCACCCAACAACAATAAATTATACATTCTTCTCAAACATACAAGGAACATTCTCCAGGATAGATCACTTGTTAGGCCACAAAACACTTCTTAACAAATTTAAGAAGATTGAAATCATACCAAATATCTTTTCCAACCAGAATGGTATGAAACTTGAGATCAATAACAAAACTGGAAAATTCACAAATATGTTGAAATTAAACAATACACTCTTGAACAACCCATGGGTTAAAATACACACACACACACACACACACACACACACACACACACACACACTCAAGAGAAATTAGAAAATATCTTGCGACAAATGAGAGTGAAAACAGAATGTACCAAAAATTGTGAAATGCAACAAAAGCAGTACCAAGAGGGAAATGTATAGTGGTAAACACATACATTAAAAACAAAGACAGGGTGATGTTAGCATCATGGCCGGGTGAGACACCCCCTTTGTTGCTCTCCTTTAATCTGCAACCAGTAAAACATCCACAAGTCAGCAAAGGTGGTTCTGCCTAACACACCAGAACACTGCAGAATTTTCACACATCTGTACATTTAAAGGTGGGTGGACTCCAGCACATGGGGGAGGCAAAACCAAGGGAACAGCAGAGGCAATGCCTCTTATCCTGGATCCTCAGCCACTATAGCTGAACCTGCAGCCCTAGCGAACCCAGTAGCAACAGAGGAGTAGCACACACAACTCTGTCCTCCTGGCCACAGCAGTACTTGTGGCCACAGGTAATTGGGCAAAAGTGGTTCAGGGCCTGTGACCCCATCTCTCCAGCCGATACAACCATGACTTAGGCCTTCCTGCTCCCCACCTTCAACAGTGGCAGCCACAAACTCAGAAACTCAAGACACAGCAGAGGCACTGACAACCCCAGCAACCCCCATCTAACCCCCTCCCTCTGCAGCAGTGGACTGTGACTCAGGAGATCCCCAACACAGGAGTAGCACCTGCCACCCCAGTGCCACAGATGCTGGCTCCAACAACAAGCAGTAACAAAGGGCACTAAACTACACCGCTGAATGACGGAGGCAGTGGAGGGTGGAGAGTGACATCTCTAAAGCGCAACCAGAGGCGGCCCAAGTAAGGAAGACCAAAACTTGTGCTATAGCACTGCCTACCGAGGAAAGAAAGACCTGTAATATCCAACCTGTTGAATCCGTTATTGGAAAAAAAAGCAAAAAAAGCTTTATTTAAAGAAGAAAAGTATTCACTACTTAAAATGAGTAACAAATCATCAAGCATCATAAAGCATCACAGTAACACTGTATCACAAAAAGAAAATGACACTTCTCCAGAAACCAAAAGTAAAGTCATGGAATATTACAAGCTAACTGATAGAGAATGCAAAATAGCTGTCATGAAGAAACTCAACAAGCTATAAGAAAACTCAGAAAGGCAGTTCCATGAGTTTAGGAGTAAAATTAATGAACAGAAGAAATAGTTTACTGAAGAGATTGAAAGTCTAAAAAAGAACCAAAACGAAAGTCTGGAGCTGGAAAACTCAATAAACAAGATGAAGAATGCATTAGAAAGCATTAGAAGTAGAGCAGGCCATGCAAGTGAGAATTAGTGAGCTCAGTGGCAGAACTACAGAAATGATACAAGTAGAAGAGGAAAGACAATTAAGATCTTTTAAAAAGTGAGGAAATTCTACAAAAGCTATCTGAGTCTTCTAGGTAGGGCACCATAAGGTCATAGGCATCCCAGAAGGAGAAGAGAGTTTTTGTTGTTGCTGTTTTTTAATAACTGAGAAATTCCCAAACCTGGAAAAGGAACTGGATATAAAAGTCCATGAAACTAAGAAAATACCTAGCTACCTCAACACAAAAAGACATTCTCTAAGATACAGTATATTAAAATTGTCAGAAGTCAATGAGAAAGAATTTTAAAGGCAGCCAGGGGAAAAAAGATGGTAACTTAAAAAGGAACCCTTGTAAGGTTAGCACATATGTCAGCAGAAACTCTACAGGCCAGGAGGGAGTGGAATGACATTCTCAAAATACTGAAAAATAAAAATTGGTCCACCAGGAATCCTCTATCTTGCAGTTTTAATTCAGATATGAAGAAGAAATAGTCTTTCTCAGACAAATAAAAGCTGAGGAAGTTCATCAACACTAGATCTGCCTTACAAGAAATGTTGGAAGAAGCTCTTCTACCAGAAACAAAAAGGCAAAAGTACACAAAACTTTGAGTAAAGTGATAGTCAGAAAATTGCGACTCTGTATCAGAATAAGTTTTTAAACACTTTAATGTAGCATGAAGGTTGAAGGGGGAAGCAAGCAGTAAAAATAACTATAGCTACTTAAATTTGGTAATAAATTCACAACATAAAAAGGGGTAATTTGAGACAAAAAAAAGCATAAGAACACTAAGATATATAAAGCAATTACTAACAGACCTAAAGGGAGAAATTGACATCACAATAATAGTATGGGATGTTAACACCCCACATACATCAATGGATAGATCATCCAGAAAGAAAGTCAACAAGGAAACAATGGCCTTAAATGAAACATTAGGCTGGATAGATTTGATAGATTTGTACAGAACATTGGATCCAAATGCAGCAAAATACACATTCCTAAGTGCACATGGAACGTTCTCAAGAATAGACCATATGTTCGACATAAAACAAGTCTCAATACATTAAAGGCTGAAGTCATATCAAGCATCTTTTTTGGTCACAATGATATGAAACTGAAATCAACCACAAGAAGAGAGCTGGAATAATCACAACTATATGAAGACTAAACAATATACTACTGAACAACTATTGGGTCAATGAAGAAATCAAAGGAGAATTTTTTTAAAAAATCTGAAGACAAATGAAAATAAAAATACAACATGCTGCTTACATGGTATGCAGCAATAACAGTTGTAAGAGGGAAGTTTCTAGCAATACAAGCCTACCTCAAGAAACAAGAAAAATCTCAAATAAAACAATCTAATCTTACATCTAAAGGAAATAGAAAAAGAAGAACAAATGAAGCCCAAATTCAGTAGAAGGAAGGAAATAATAAAGATTAGAGTGGAAATAAATGAAATAGAGACTAAAAAGACAATAGAAAAGAGCAATGAAACTGAGCTTGTTCTTTGAAAAAATAAAAATAATTGACAACCTTTAGCTAGACTCACTAAGAAAAAAAGACAGGAGTCTCTGATAAATAAAATCAGAAAGGGGGGAAATAGCAATGGATACTCAGAAATACAAAGTAATAAAAGAGAATATTATGAACAGCTATATGTCAACAAATTGGACAACATAAAAGAAATGGACAAATTCTTGGAATCATATAACCTTCCAAGACTAAATCATGAAGAAATAGAAAATCTGAATAGTCTGATCACTAGTAAAGAGATTGAAATAGTAATCAAAAACCCCTCAGAAAACAAAAGTACAAGACCAGATAGCTTTACAGGTAAATTCTACCAAACATTCAAAGATGTAATACCTATCCTTCTCAAACTCTTCCATAAAGTTGAATAGGAGGGAATGCTTTCTAACGCATCTTAAAAGACCAGCATTACTTTGATACCAAAACTAGGCAAGCACAACACAAAAAAAGAAAATTATAAGCCAATATCTCTGCTGAACATAGATGCAAAAACCCTCAACTAGCAAACTGAATACACCAATACATTAAAAGGGTCATACACCATGAACAAGTGTGATTTATCCGAGGAATGCAAGGATTTTTCAATATCCACAAGTCAATCAATGTGATATACTACATTAACAAATTGAAGAATAAAAACCATATGATCACCTCAATAGGTGCAGAAAAAGTATTTGACAAGATTCAACATCAATTTATATAAAAACTCTCAAGAAAATGGGCATAGAAGGACCCTACCTCAACATAATAAAGGCCATCTATGACAAATCCACAGCTAACATCATACTTAATGATGCAAAACTGCAAGCTGTCCCTCTAAGACCAAGAATAAAACAAGGATGCCCACTCTCACCACTCTTATTCAACATAGTATTGGAAGTCTTAGCTAGAGCAATTAGATGGGAAAAAGAAATGAAAGTCATCTAAATTGAAAAGGAAGAAGCAAAACTGTCACTATTTGTGGATAGCATGATCTTTATATATAGAAAATTCTATACCAAACAACTATTAGAAATAGTAACAGATACAGTAAAGCTGCAGGATACAAATTAACGTGCAAAGTCCATTGTTTCTATATGCTAACAGTGAGCTAGCAGAAAGAGAAGTTATGAAAATCTCATTTAGAATTGCAACAAAAAGAATAAAGTACATAGGAATAAATTTAATCAGGGAGGTGAAAGACCTGCACACTGCAAACTGTAAGACATTGTTGAAAGAAACTGAAGAAGACATAAAGAAATGGAACAATATTCCATGTTCATGGTGTGGAAGAATTAACTTCTTAAAATGTCTATATTACTTAAAATGGTATACAGATTCAATGCAATCCCTATCAAAATCCCAAGGACATTTTTCACAAAAACAGAACAAAAAATTCTAAAATTTGAATGGAACCACAGAAGACTCTGAATAACCAAAGCAATACTGAGAAAAAAGAACAAAGCTGAAGGTATCACATGCCCTGTCTTCAAACTATATTACAAAGTTGTAGTAATCAAAACAGCATGGGACTGGCAGAAAAAAACAGATATATAGATCAGTGGAACAGAATTGAGAACCCAGAAATAAAATCCACATGTATATGGACAATTAATTTATGACAAAGAAGCAAAGAGCAATGTAGAAAGGATAGTCTTTTTAATAAATGGTGTTGGGAAAATTGGACAGCCACATGCAAAAAATGAAAATAGAATATTATCTCACACCATACACAAAAATCAACTCAAAATGTGTTAAAAACTTGAAGGTAAGACCTGAAAACATAAAACTCGAAGTAAACACAGGCATTGTGCTTTTTTACATCAGTCTGAAAAATATTTTTCTGGATATATCTCCTCAGGCAAGGAAAACAAAAGCAAAAATAAACAAATGGGACTGCAAATTAAAAAGCTCCTGCATGGTAAAGGAAACGTTTAACAAAACAAAAGGACAACCTACTGAATGGGAGAAGATGTTTGCAAATCATATATCTGATAAGCCATTAGTATCCAAAAATATATAAAGAACTCATACAGATCTCAACAACAACAACAAAACAATCCAATCAAAAAATGGGCAGTGGAGCTGAATGTTTTTCCAAAGAAGACATACAGATGTCCAACAGGCACATGAAAAGATGTTTAATGTCACTAATTATTAGGGAAATGCAAATCAAATCCACGGTGAGATATCATCTCACACTTGTTAGAAGAGCTATTATCATAAAGGCAAGATATAACAAGTCTTGGCAAGGATGTAAAGAAAAGGGAATCCTCATACACCATAGGTAAAAATGTAAATTGGTACAGTCACCATGGAAAACAGTATGGAGATTTCTCCAAAAATTAAGAATAGATCTCTCTTATGATCCAGCTATTCTATGCTGATATTTACCCAAAGAATACAAAAACAGTAATTCAAAAAGATATACACATTTGTATGTTCATAGCAGCATTATTTATGACAGCCAAGATATGGAAAGAGTCTAAGTGCTTATCAGTGGATGAATGGATAAAGAAGATGTGGTATATATACTACATCTTGCTGACAACGGAGTGTAGGTTCTTGTCTCATCACAGAAAGTATTCAGAGGCAAGACAGGGAGGTCAAGAAGATAAAGCGAGGATTAATTTAAGTGATAGTACACTCTCAAGGGGAGAGCGGGCAGTTTCAGGTCAGTAGCTGCCCCAAGTTTCTTTGGCAAGCCAGTTATGTGGGCCATAGAAATGAAGGGGTGGAATATTCATTAGGGGGGAGGGGTGTGGGGGGTCATACTCCCTGATTTTCATCCCAGCTCCATCTTCCAAGGGGAGGAGGGATGTCATGATATCGATGCATGATGGAAGCTTCTTATCTGCAAGGCTAATTTTATTGTAATGAGAGCATAATGAGCAAAAGCTTATATTCAGACACTGGAGATTCCCAACTTTTCCCACCTTTCTTTGCCTCTAGGACACTATCATCCCAAAATACGTGGTTTCCTGTCAGTCTGGAGGTTCCTGCTTTTCTTTTTCTGCCCAAGCACCCCCATTGTTTACAGGTTGTATGATTTCCTGCCATTTGGCCTGTGCCCCCCTTTCTATGCTCATATCTAGGTAACTGCCTGCTTTAACATTGCCACTTACAACAACATGGGTGGGCCTTGAGGGTATTGTGCTAAGTGAATTAAGTCAGATGTAAAAAGACAAATACCATATGATTTCACTCATATGTGAAATATATTTTTTCAATAGTAAAATAAAATAAATGAACAAATTAAACAAAACAGAAACAAACACCTAGATACAGAGAAGAGTAGTGGCAACCAGAGGGGAAAGAGTTGGGGGAGAGGGTGAAATGCGTGAAGGAGCTCAACTGTATGGTGAGGGATGGAAACTAAATTCTTGCTGGTGAGCACACGGTATTGTATACAGAAGTAGAAATATAATGTTTTACACATGAAACTTATATAATGTTTTAAACTGATGTTACCTAAAGAAAATTTTTTAGATGATTGGGAAAAAAAAAAAAGAAAGATTTCAAATCAACAACCTAACTTTACACCTCAAGGAACTAGAAAAAGAAGAACACGCTAAACCCAAAGTTAACGGAAGGAAATAATAAAGGTTAAAGCAGAAATAAACAGTAAAGAAGAGAAGAATGATAGAAAAAAACAGCAAAACTAAGAGTTCATTATTGGAAAACATCAACAAAAATGACAAATCTTTAGCTAGACTAAGAAGAATAGAAGACTGAAATAACAAACATCAAAGATAGTAGAAGTACATTGCAACTGGTATCACAGAAATAATAAGTATGAGACTACTATGAACAATTATATGCCAAAAAATTGGAAAACCTACAAATAATAGATAAATTTCTAGAAATAAATGACCTATCAGGACTGAATCATGAAGAAATTTAAAATCTAAGTACACCTATAACTAGTAAGGATATTGGATCAGTAATCAAAAACTTCCCAACAAAGAAAAGCACAGGACTAGTGGTGTCACTGAAGAATTATACCAAACATTTAAAGAATTAACACCAATTTTTCTCAAACTCTTCCAAAAAAGTGAACAGGAGGGAATATTTCCAAGCTTATTTTATGAGGCCAGCAATACCCTGGCAAAGATACTGCAAGAAAAGAAAATCAGGTAATGATATTGTAAGAAAAGGAGACTATAAGTCAATATCCCTGATGAATGTTGATGCAAAAATCCTCAACAAACTACAAGCAAACTGAACTCAATAATACATTAAAAGAATTGTATACCATGACCAAGTGAGATTTATTCATGGAATGCAATGGTGGCTCAGCACATGAAAATCAGTCTATATTATATACCACATTAACAGAAGGACAAAAACCACATGATTATCTTAATTGATGCAGAAAAAGCATTTGACAAAATTCAACCCTTTTCATGATGAAGGCACTCAACAAACTAGGAAGAGAAGGAAATTACCACAACATAATAAAGACCATAGGTGAAAGCCCACAGCTGTCTTCATACTCAATGATAAAAAAAAAAAAAAAAACGGAAAGCTTTCCCTCTAAGATTAGGAAAAAGACAAGCATGCCCTCTCTCACCTCTTCTGTTCAATGTGGTACTAGAAGTCCTAACCAGAGCAGTTAGTCAAGAAAAAATAAAAGGCATTCAAATCAGAAAGGAAGAGGTAAAACTTTCTCTGTTGGCAGATAATATGATCTTATATGCAGAAAACCTTGATTCCACAAAAGTATTATTAGAACTAATGAACAAATTCAGCAAAGTTGCAAGATACAAAATCAACACACAAGTTCAGTTGCACTTTTAAACACCAACAACAAACAATCTGAAAAGGAAATTAAGAAAACAGTCCTGTTTACAATAGCCTCAAAAAGAATAAAATATTGGATTGGCCAAAAAGTTCATTCAGGTTTTTCCTTAAGATATTACACAAAAAGCCCAAACGAACTTTTTGGCCAACCCAATACTTAGGAATAAACTTAACAAGTAGATGGAAGATTTATACACTGAGAACTACAAAGCATTGCTGAAAATAATTAAAGATACAAATAAATGGGAAAACATCTCATGTTCATAGGTTAGAAAACTAATATTGTTAAATTACCCTTACTACCCAGAGCAATCCACAGATTCAGTGCAATTCCTATCAAAATCCCAATGGCATTTATTTTTCAGAAGTGGAAAGTACTATTCCTATGGAATCTCAAAGAACTCCAATAGCCAAAGCAATCTTGAGAATGCAAAACAATGCTGGAGGCTTTACACTTCCTGGTTTCAAAACATATTATGAAACTACAGTAATTAAAACAGTATGGTGATGTCATAAAGACAGACATGTAAACCAATGGAACAGAATAGAGAGCCCAGAAATAAACCCTCATATTAATGGTTAAATGATCTTCAACACGAATGATAAGGCTACTTAATGAGGAAAGCATGGTATTTCAACAAATGGTGCTAGGAAAACTAGATATCCACATGCCAAAGAATGAATTTGGACCCTTACCTTATACCATATGCAGAAATGAACTCAAGATGGATTAAATGCCTAAACATAAGACCTGAAACTATAAAATTCCTAGAGCAAACATAGGGGGAAAAGCTTCATCACATTGCATTTGGCAATGATTTCTTGGATGTGATACCAAAAGCATGGGCAACAAAAGCAAGAATATGAAACAAATAGGACAACATTAGACTTAAAAACTTGCACAGCAATGGAATCAGTCAACAGAATACAAGCTACAGTATGGGGGGAAATATTTGCAAACCATACCAGTATTCAGAATATATAAAAACACCTACAACTCAACAGTAACAATAAGAATAATCCAATTTAAATAATGGCAAAGGACTTAAATAGACATCTCTCCAAAGAAGATCTACAAATGGTAAACAGATGAAAAAATGCTCCTCATCACTAGTTATCAAAGATATGCAAATAAAAACTGCAATGAGATATCAATTCACATCCATTAGGATAGCCACTATCAAAAAAACAGAAAGAATACCAAATGTTGGTGACGATGCAAGGAAATTGTAACTTTTGTGCACTCTTGATGGGCATGTAAAATGGTGCAGCAGCTATGTAAGAAAGTATTGAGTTTCCTCAAAGTATTAAAAATAGACCTACCATATGCCCAGCAATCCAACATCTGAGTATCTATCCAAAATAATTAAAATCAGGATCTCAAAAAGAAATTTGCACTCCTGCATTCATTGTAGCATAATTCACAGTAGTTCAGATGTGGGAACAACCTAAATGTTCATCAACAGATGAACAGGTAACAAAAATTGGTATATACATATGATGGAATATTATTCAGCCTTTAAAAAAGAAGGAAATTCCGTCATATGAATAACATGGATGAGCCTTGAGGACATTATACTACATGAAATAAGCTAGTCACAAAAAGACAAATGCTGCATGATTCCACTTATGTGAGCTATCTAAAGTACACAAACTTATAGAAACAAAAAGTAGAATGTTCGATGTCAGGGACTGGGGGTAGGGGAGGAAAGCAGAATTGTTCAGTGCGTACAGAGTTTCCGTTTTGCAAGGTGAAAAGGTTCTAGAGATATGTTACACAACAAGGTGCATATATTTAACACTACTGTACAACACATTTAAAGATGGTTAAGATGGTAAATTTTATGTTACTTATCTTTAATCACAATAAAAAAAGATAGCTAGAAAATTTATAAATATGTGGAAATTAAACAGATTTCTAAATAACTCATGGCACAAAGAATAAACCCCAAGTGAAATTAGTAATGTTTTGAATAAATTGCTAATGAACAATTTGACATATCAAAATTGTGAAATAACATTAAAGCAGTGTTTCCAATGAAATTTATAGCCTCAAATATGTATATATATAATATAAGGAGAATGGCAAAAAAATCAATGAGTTAAGCAATAATCATAAGTTAAAGAATAGAAATTTAACCCAAAGAAACAAATAATAAAGTTTAAGAAGAAATCAATTAAATAGAATATGAACATAAGACAGAGAAGTGGTTCTCAGAAATGATTAAACTTGATCAATCCGTGGCAACACTGATAGAGATAAAAAGAATGAAGGCACAAATAATCAGTCCCAGAAATCTTAATAGGAAGACATCATTATGATTCCTTCATACAGAAAGCTTTCAAGAAAACAGAAGAGGGGACTCATTTTGTGAGGTTAGTACCTACATTCTGTTACATATAATTGACCTTTCTTTTGAAAATGTTTTGGGAAGGATGCCTTACTACACGTCCTTTCAATGTTATTCTGGAGTATTGCTGAAAAGCCCACTCAAGGAGCATTTATTCTCTAGAAAATAAACTTTAATTTATTACTTATAAACTTACTATTTACTGATTAAAGCCTACAATCTATGAAGTTACTAATTAATATATAGATTTTTGTCCAGTAGGGATGTGAATTATTTCTGTGAAATAGAAAAAGATAACCCCAAAAGTTACAATATTACTGCCCTGTAGGACATTAACTAGTTTTGATATTTAATACTGGTTTGCATTAGACTCATGAGTCTAATTTTTTTTTAAATATACTTGGAAATAATAAAATCTGATAATGATATTAAGAGGTAGGGAAATTGTAAATCAATCTCACTCATGAACATAGGGTTAAAAATCCTTCTCAAAATATTATCAAATTAAACTTGTGATATATAAAATGAATAATACACCATGACCAAGTTGGGTTATTCCATGAATGCAAGGCTTATTTAACAGCTGAAAATCAGTTAATGAATTCACCATATTAAAAGAATGACAAAGACAAAAACATATGATCATCTGCAATAGATAGAGAAAACATCATACCTAAGTGCGAAATGATGAAATCTTTTCATTTGAGTTTAAGGACAGGATAAGGGTGCCTAAAATCACCACTTCTATTCAGCCAGTGGGGAAGGTAAGAAAAATAAATAAATGTACAAGTTAGGGAAAGGGAGAAATACAGTTATCACTGTTTGCCGATTATGACTGTATAAGTAGAAAATGTAGAGCAGATCTATAGACACATCCTTAGAATTAAGTTTTGTAAGGTTTCTGGATACAAGGTAAATTTAGAAAAATGGTTTTATTTATGTGTAACAAGAAAAAGTTCAAGTGCTTCCACTTTTATGTTGAGTAACCTTGAGCAAATTTTCTAACCTCTCTTCTTTCAGTTTCTTGTATAAAATAGGAATGATAATACTGTATCTTAGTGATTCTAGGGCACATTTTTTTCCATTTTTTAACATCTTTGAAATTATGATATAAGTCTTAACAATGATGTCTTAGATTTGATGAAATATGGTATCATATACCTCATAATGTGGTTTTGAAGGTTAGATTAGTAAATACAGTAAATTTAAAATATTTACAACAGTGCCTGGCACTTAACAAATGTTCAATAAATGTTAGATATAATTATGATTTTCTTCCACTATGTTTTTTAATGAGTTATTGTTTGCATAAAGAAAGCTTCTGTTTTTTTTATAGATTCTTTTTGTAGAACTAGCTTACAAAAGTTTTATTATTTCTAGTATCTTTTTAGTTGATTCCCTTGGATTTCACAAGAATATATACATATTAATTTAATTTGAATATTTTATATCTCATTGTATTCTTTTCAAGTTTCATTTTTTTTCTGTACTCTAAGAACAATGATAATTATAATAATAATAGCATGATAACAATAATAATGATAATAATGAAAGCCAGCACTAAGTAGAACTTACTGTATACCAAGTATGCTTCTAAGTATTTTAAGTATGGACACACTTGCCTTTTTTCTGTGTACTAGAGTAGTTAAATTATAGCACATTAACTCATTGGAATAGTATATATCCATTGACAGTATTTATTTTACAGGGTATATGACATTGATAATTGCATATTATATATCTTTAAATGATAAAAGTATAATTGTGTGTATAATATGAATGTAGATGCGTAAAATTTATGCATCTGTAAAAAAGGACAAGAAGAAACATGGAAAATAATTTGTTAGGAAGAAATTCTATATTTTTTGCTTCTAAATTTTCCTTATTTGTGCTAAAATTACATAGTAATCTTTTAAAAATATGTTAATGGTTTATAATCTAAAGATAGTTTTTACTTCCATGTTAAAGGTAGAGGGAAACTTCTCAATCTGTTGCAAATACAGAATTTTTGTGAGAAAACAGAAGAATATTTTTTTCAGTATGATGCTTTAATTGTTATATTTGTCCTTTTCAATATATTAAAAATGGGATGAGGAATCAAAGTAAGTCCTTGGAAGCAGTAAAGTAGTTGTGGACAGAATAGAAAAAAAAATGTCTCAAGAAGAAATAATGATTAATGCAGTACCCCCCAAAAGTAGGTCAGTCTCAAATATTAGAAATTAGCTAATATTTAATAATGCTAATATTAAATAATCATAGTAATATTTAACAATATCAATTAGAAAATGGCTAGTTTAATCATAGAAAATGTTTAAATTGTTATTTGAGTGATAGTATTTTCACAATGAATGTTAGTATGTTGGGTGCCACATTATATCAAGAAATCTATCCTTATTAAGCAAATGCTATCTAGTTTGATACTTTGCAGCTACATATTTGACAGTCTCTGTTGATTGTCTTATATGTGTGTGTGAGTTTATGGGTGGTTGATCCAAGTCAACCATATAAAAAAACATTTTCTTCTCAAAAACAGCTCTTTTTTCTAATAATTTACTAAAGACAAAAGATTAAAGTCACTTCAAAAATAAGATTCTTCACTGTTTTAAAAGTAATTTCCCTGGATTAGGTCCAAAGGTAGTTCAAGTTCAGTTTGAAATAAAATAGGAACTGATATCTGCCTATATTTTTGCACATTCTTTAACTGTGACATAATACATAAATAATTTCGCACCGTTTTTGTAACCAAATAAAGTTCAGAACAGAATTATATACTCCAGTAATATCTTTCTTACTTTATTTATAATTTAGACCATGGTCCACATGTAGGAAAATATTATACAATGTATTATTTCATATACTATTTAATTGCTTCTTTTCGTCAATTCAGTTTCTATCACTTGGTCATTTATTTGCCTAAATAAGTGAATATCTGAGAGAATATAAATTCTTTAGGAATCTAGCATGTTTTTAACTTCCTTTTAAGCCTCTCCTGAATTATGTTTCCTAAAAGAATGGGGGGTAGTAATTGAGTCTCCTGAGGACTTTCAAACATACAGCTTTCACTTAACTGGAGACTTTTTCCCTTATTCGGGTCAAGTATTTATGTGTATTTTGAATTTCTGGTTTAGACTTTTGACCCAACCTTAATTATAAGTGAAGGTTCAGTTCCATTGCATATAATGGGGCTTTCAGCCTGGAACAAATATTTTTCTAAAGAAAGAGAGGAATTTTTAATGAGTTTAGGATTGGCAATTTACATATCCTCTTTGAGTTTAGTGTATATGCTTACAATTCTGCCTTCCAGTTGGCTTCTCTTTATCATCAGAAGTAATCATAAACCTCTAAAAAAGAAAGCTATCTAATAAGAAAAAATAGACTTGATGTTTCAAACTTATCTTAATAGATTACTTCAGGTTTAATTACAAGTTGTTTAACCCATCTTAAACACAGCTAACTGTTATTAAACAGGAAAAGTAACGAATGCCTTATCCAGAAAAAACCTAGGTTAATTAGTTTAGTCCCGTTACTATTAATTGAACGGCTTCCTATATGCAGAGCTTTTTGCCTCTCCTCATTCTTTTTCTTAGTAAAATCACATTTTTCAGATGAGAAACAAATGTTTTTAGGGATTTTTTAAAATATCGCATTTCCTAATTTTAGAAATAGGTTACATGGGCATTGCTTTGGCATATTTTTACAGTTTTCCTACTAGACTAGATTGTAAACTTGATGAGAGGGGAGATCAGTTCTTGCTTATTGACTGCTCACATAACAGTACGTATAACATCGTGGAGCCTAGCATTTATTAGGCACTCAATAAATATTTATTAAGTTGAAGTGAATTAGCCAACTTTTTAAATCTGTCAGAGGATGAGTGATTGATTTAAAGTAGTCCAGGGCCTTACCTATTCATTGCTACTATAGATACAGTAGTTGTTGGAACATGAGGCAGTATATAATAGAAAGTGAGGCAGCAAAATATCTAGAAAGACATCATGTACTTTTGTGTGGTGGGCATAGAAGTAGCATTATCCCATGTCAGTTTGTGTGCATGTACAAATAAAAGTTAGGGTGATTATTCACAGAAAAAAAGTGAACGCATTGGAGATAACTCATTGGCAAGTACTGAATCTTAAGGTCAAAATCCTTCTGTAGTGCTTAATGGAGACTTTAAATTAAATAATAATGGATACTTAAAAACTTTACTTGATAATAATTCATATGAAAACAACATTCAGTTAATTACCAGATGTATTTTAAAAATTAAGACACATACACAGATTGGGTATGGATTTTGCTTTGTCCATTTATTGTACTATTTGTTAAGATATCTTACATTTTGTTGTATTTCATCAAATTTTGATGGGAATATTGACAAGATAATTGATGCTATTAAAGAATTATTTTTTTAGGTGTGATAATTGTATAGTGGTTATATTTATAAAGAAAAAATAGTTCTGTATGTTTATTTACTGAAATACATACAGATGAGATGTTATGATATCTGGGATTTTCTTCAGTATTATCCAGTGAGGATAAGAAGTGAGTGAAAGTATAGGTGAATAAGATTAGCCTTGAGTAGATAAATGTTAAAGCTGGCTGGCAGGAATACTGGACTGAGATGCCGTCTCATCTGACTGTATCTGAAGGAAAGAAATCAGATAACCCACGGAATTACTGAAACTCCTTTTAAAATTATTGAAAAAAGCAGACCAGATGAGCATGAATAATTTGACTTTTCTAAAGTTTATTGGTTAGTTTTACAGAAAAACATTCAGCATTTTTTCTCAGGTTCATATTATGAAAACCCACATAATGAGAACACTGTGTTTTAATATGAAAACTCAGTTTCTAAAACCACTTGGAAACAACTTTTAAAAACTGGGAGAAAATGTACTTTATTTTCTATTGTGAAATACAAATTTACCTTCAAGCTATATTTTATGTATGTCTCCCTATTTTAAACCAAACTAGAAATTCAATGCATAGTTTGTTGGGATTAGTTGATGAAAGTTGTTCTTTAACGTAACCTTAGGTCTCATCTTTAAAAAAAATGATGTTTCTTTTCGAGCTGCAATTATAGAATCTCAAAAAAGTATTCTTCTCTATTCTACTTTTAAATTCAAAATTAGGAAACCTGAAGAAGCCTATTTGATGCCCATTAGATACCTATAGTAATTTAGATCCATTGTGCCAATATGCAATAACAAATTTATCCCAGATTGAACATAAATTTAGTTTCCTAAAGGTATGCTCAGTGCTTTGTTTATTTGTATTACTGTGTCCTACTTTAGACTATGGTATTAGTTTATATGTTTATTTATTTAATTGAACTTACATAGTAATTGTGCTAACATATGACTTTCTAATGCTGGCCTGCCACTGCATGATCAACCTTTTTTCCTACTGGAATTTAAAAATTTTTTAATTGATGCTTTTTTACTTTATCCCTTTTGCCTTTAATAGCTTCATGATGTTTTTCCCTTTTCTTTGAGCAACTCACAACCTAACTCTGTGCTATTGTATTATAATGCTTTTGCTCCTTTGCATGATTGTAATACACCAGTCATTTGTGTGATTGTAATCTATTATTCCACATTGGTCATTGACCACATTGTGTCACCAATATCTACTATTTCCCATTTTCAGATATTGCATTTTCCTATTAATGGATAAATTTCTTGCTTTTCCTTTTTTCTTGAGTAAATGTAAATTGCATTTATCTATCCAATTTCATCTTTTTTTTTTTAGCTTCCTGATTCATCATTTCTTATTCTGCTCACTAATCTTTATTCTTAGCATTTGACATCCTCAGACAGGCTGTTTATGGGTAACTGCTCATGTGAGGTGAACTGTAATGAGGATAACATCCTTGCTCTCAAAGAGGAAGAAGACCAAAATGAAACTCCACCTCTCATCTGGAAATCATTGACTCCCCTTCTACAAAATAGTGAGTTTATGTTTTACTCAGTCTTTTTTCTCCTTTATTGCTTTGTAGTATAATTGTATATGAAAGCACACATAATTACAACTTACTGTTAATGACTTTTTACCTCCTAACTTTTGTAGATTATTAGCAATACATAATAATAATAATCTGTAATGTTACGGAGCAGTTATTATGAGATGGACACTTTTCTGAGGGCTTCATATGTATCATATAATTTAATCCTAAAGTACTAATTACTAAATATATAACTATTATCATTGTCCCCATTTTGTACAGCTGGTTAGTTGCAGAGAGACAATTCAAACATAGGCATCTGACCCCAAGGCCTGAGCAATTTTAAGCACTATGATATATGGCCTTTAAAAAAAAAAAAAGTACAATTAAGACAATGTGTTTGTTCATGATGCTAAAGCAGCTAGTTGAAAAATGTGGAGTTAATCCAAACCAGATTGTTCTTTACTGAGATAAAAAAGAATAAAACTGATCAAATTATATTATTTTCCATTTAAATAATTTTGTAGTATAGAAACAATGTGAAAATTAGTTGTCATAATACCTATTTAGGTGATACTTTCTCTTTCTGTCTTTTAGCATCAGTGGCTTCTTTTTCTTTAAACTTCAAATTTATCCTTTTGCCTAGTTTAAACATGAATTTCTTCTGAAAGCACACACACACACACCAAAAAAAAAAAAAAAAGGAAATTGTATTGGTTATACAAACACATAAATCATTTTTATAAATTAGATTGTTTTCAGATTTTTAAAATTAGGAATAATAATGTATATTAGAATGTAAAAACTTTAGATTTATAAAGAGTCTTACTAATCTCCATCTTGTGAGCTGATTCAAAGTAATGCAGTGATAACTTTTGTAGGTGACCTGGCATCTGAGGCACAGGTTTTTGGTGCCCTTGTCACGTGCTGTCGAGCACTGCCAAATAGTTTTGGGCACACTAACAATGTTCTACCAAAACTTGGGATGTGCATTGCTCCATTCTTCTGCCTCAGGACTTCCTCTGAAACCAAGGGAGCTTACTCAGCCCTTGTGCCAAGGAAGCCTGGAAGAGTGAGGGAGATATTGGCACTTGCAGCAGCGTTCAACTAATGGGGGACAGGATATTGTGAATAAGTACACCAGCCTGATATCCTTCAGATGAGCAATCTGAGCCACCTTCTACAGAGCTCCTCAGAGAATTCCCAGTAGAATTGATCCTTGGTTGCTCAGATCATTAACCCACTCAGTAGCATTGTTGGCTTTTCCTCTCCTGTCTTGCTCTCCATGCCTTCTCAGTCAGCTTTTTGTGATTTACCTCCCAAATAAGTTACCTACATCCAAGTTCTTATTTTAGACTCTCTTTTGGGACAGTCTAAACTAAGACAGGAATTTAGAATTGAATGTACAGATAACTTATAAAACCCAGTGTTCTTTTTAATCCTGCATTTTAACTTCAGTTTTTTAATGGTACTCTTTAAAAATCTTTTTAACCCTATGCACAAGTTACATGGTAGCATAATTTATCTCTTTCAGGGATGATATATTTATTTATACCTGAAATGTATTAATACATTTCAGAGCTTCAACTATATTTAAAAGTTAAAAACTTTTGAAATCATTTGAAAAACATTTGTTACTATATGTTTACCTCCTCTAACTATGCATAATTCACTTGTTAAAACCCAGTGATAAGGGAAGGAATGTGTTTCTTTAACTTGACATTTTATTATGCAGGATGTTATTTTCCTCCCAGGAGTTCTGTTCTATGGAACTATATTAGGAAAGTGTTGATTTGACATCTGTCATTATAGGTTTCATTTACTGTTTTTTTTTCTTTCTTTCTTATTCTTTCTTTTTTTTCTTTTTCAGGTCAAAAATCAATGAGCTCAGGAAAATCTCCAAGTGGTTACCAGTGGATTAACGGCATCATAGCCGCCTTTTTCTCATTCAGTGAAGAAAGTGTTATAATTGCAGCAGCTCAAGCCTTTTCTTCTCTACAAGGTGCTAATTTAGTTAGTACTTAGTGAGTAAGGAAACTGCTTTTAAAATTCAGAAAAACAATTAACAGGTTTATTTATTTATTTTAATTCTAAGCCTTCCCCAAACCAGAATCTATGAATATCTGGTATTAAGTGATCTTTAGTGATGAAAATCAACTGTCTAGTGATAATGTACTTATTTGGAAATTCATAAACATCAAGGTGATAGGGAAAAAGAGTAAAACCTTTGTGTTTGAATTATCTCTGAAATGTATTCTAAAGCTTTATGCAAATAACCATGGCTTCTTTCTGTAGTCATGTATCTTAGATTAACGTGTGCATGTATGCTGGGTGTGTTGTCTGCTTCCTAAAGTGCTTTTGTTAACATCATAATTTTAAATTAAGCTTTTCAGAAGGCTGTTCCTACTGTACATTTTGGCATCTAAGATTAGGTCAGTGGCCATAAATCTCATTTACGTACTTAATGCAAAGGAGATACTGCTGTCTTGGGAATCATGTGAGCCAGATTCCTTACTTTGCCCTCTTGTAAGATACTGACATATAAAACAAAATGCTCCCATTTTGTTTTGCATCTTTCTTTATTTAAAACTTTAAATAAACAATGTTTATGCAAGATTCTTTTTCATTCATAAAAATGGAAATCACTCTTAGTGACTGCATGAGTAGGCTTGTATTCTTGTTCACGACTTCGCATGATAGATCACCCCATAAAATCTTTACATTTGGCTTGTGCAGCTGAATTCATGACTGAATACAGAATGATAAAGAAGCTTTAGCATTTTGTGGAAAGAAAAGAAATCATGCCTTCTAGATGGCCCTTAAGCTAGCTTTTAACTGCCTGGAAATCAGATAGAAATGTATAATCAAACTTGCCTTAAAGGCACAGTGTTTAGTGTAAATCTTTAGGTCATAATCTGTAAATTAATGCAAAGAGATTCTTTAAAATTTATTTGATTTTCATTATATTTGCATGGAAATCTGCCAGTCCAAACGTATATTTATCTTTTTTTTTTTAACCTTTCTATCAGAAGTTAAAATAGAAATGATGGATTATGTCACTGGCCAGTCCAGCAGCCTATTTCTTTCAACACATTGCTATGTATTTACTGTTTTAGCTATATTGTTTTCAATTTCTGGCAAAATAGTCAGTTTTTGATCCTGGGTAGAAAATGTCAGTGCTCACATTTCCTATGGGGTTTTGGCCTTTTTGTGAAAAGGTAGGGGGAGAGCTAAATGAATTATGATGCTGTCATCTGAAGAAACCACAGTGTAATTCTTTGCCAAATTTTAGCAAGAACAGAGCTGATCATCTGCTAGTGTAAGCCTTTCCTTGAACCCTACCAGCAGTTCACTCAGGCTTCTGCCTGTTCTCTTTCATGCTGTGAGATTGTAGCCTACAGAAGTCCTTTTAACCTTCCCTTTGCAAGGTTAATTGATTTAATAACCTCCAAAGAAGACAAATTTTGCCAGAGGAGTTTAGAAATCTAAATTTAGGAATTTAAAATTTCACAGCTGAGCTTAAGTAATATTAAAATTAAGACTGAGTTGCTTCTTAACATAAATAGTTTATGGAGAATGCATGTGTCTTATTTTAATTTTTTTGAAAGCTGACACTCTTCTCATCCTTCACAAATCTATTTCCCTAGATTTTAAAGAATGGCAAATATTACCAGATAACATTTGTGTGTTATACTCTTTGAAATCAACACATTCTGAATGTGACTATAACTAATGTATATTGTAATCATCTGATAGTATAGTTTGCCATGCTTAAGTGCTCCTCAAAACCATTAATTTATACATTCTAATATCTTTTACTGACTCCTAAGGAAGTATCCTTGCTTGGACTAATGGAATTTAGTTCCTACCCATTTGGAACAATTCATAGGAAAAAAATCTCAACATTAAAGATTGTTATCTATGAGGATTCTTCAATTTCATTTTTTAGCAATCATTTTGTAGCACTAGTTTCAGATGATTTTTTTAATTGTTCATTTACAATGTTGTGTTAATTACTGCTGTACAGCAAAGTAATTCAGTTATACATACTGAATAACATGTTCTTTTTTTTTAATACATTCTTTTCCATTATGGCTTATCATAGGATATTGTATATAGTTCTCTCTGCTATACAGTAGAACCTAGCTGTTTATCCATTCTATGTATAAATGCTTACATCTGCTAACCCCAGCCTTCTACTCCATCCCTCCCCCAAAGTCCTCCCCCTTGGCAACCACCAGTCAGTTCTCTATGTCCATGATTCTGTTTCATAGATAGATAGGTTCATTTGTGTCATATTTTAGATTCCACATATAAGTGATATCATATGGTATTTTTCTTTCTCTTTCTGACTTAACTTCACTTAGTATGATAATCTCTAGTTGCATCCACGTTGCTGCAAATGGCATTATTTTGTTCCTTTTTATGGCTGAGTAGTATTCCATTGTATATATGTACCACATCTTCTTTATACATTCAGCTGTCAGTGGACATTTAGGTTGTTTCCATGTCTTGGCTATTGTGAATAGTGTTGCTATGAACATAGGGGTGCATGTATCTTTTTTAATTATAGTTTTGTCTGGATATATGCCTAGGAGTGGGATTGTTGGATCATATGGTAATTCTATTTTTAGTTTTCTGAGGAACCTCCATACTGTTTTTCACAGTGGCTGGACCAACCTACATTCCCGCCAACAGTGTAGGAGGGTTCCCTTTTCTCCACAGCCTCTCCAGCATTTGTTATTTGTAGACTTTTTAATGATGGCCATT
Organism: Tursiops truncatus; assembly: GCF_011762595.2. Lineage (NCBI taxonomy): Eukaryota > Metazoa > Chordata > Mammalia > Artiodactyla > Delphinidae > Tursiops > Tursiops truncatus. The sequence continues at coordinate 78,599,450 of NC_047035.1, read as the reverse complement.
CTGACCCGTGTGAGGTGGTACCTCATTGTAATTTTGATTTACATTTCTCTAATAATTAGTGATGTTAAACATCTTTTCATGTGCCTATTGGCCATCTGTATGTCTTCTTTGGAGAAATGTCTTTTTAGGTCTTCTGCCCATTTTTTGATTGGATTTTTTGTTGTTGAGTTGTATGAGCTGTTTCTATATTTTAGAAATTAAGCCCTTATTGCTCACATCATTTGCAAATATTTTCTCCCATTCTGTAGGTTGTCTTTTTGTTTTGTTTATGGTTTCTTTGCTGTGCAAAAGCTTGTAAGTTTGATTAGGTCCCATTTGTTTATTTTTGTTTTTATTTCTATTGCCTTGGGAGACTGACCTAAGAAAACATTGGTATGATTTATGTCAGAGAATGTTTTGCCTATGAACTCTTTTAGGAGTTTTATGGGGTCATGTCTTATGTTTAAGTCTTTGAGCTATTTTTAGTTTATTTTTGTGTATGGTGTGAGAGCATGTTCTAATTTCATTGATTTACATGTGGCTGTTCAACTTTCCCAACACCACTTGCTGAAGAGACTGTCTTTTTCCCGTTGTATATTCTTGCCTCTTTTGTTGAAGATTAACTGACCATAAGTGTGTGGGTTTATTTCTGGGCTCTCTATCCTGTTCCATTGATCCATATGTCTTGTTTTTGTGCCAGTGCCACACTGTTTTGATTACTTAGCTTTGTAGTATTGTCTGAAGTCTGGGAGGGTTATACCTCCTGCTTTGTTCTTTTTCTTCAGGATTGCCTTGGCAATTCTTGGTCTTCTGTGGTTCCATATGAATTTTAGGATTATTTGTTCTAGTTCTGTGAAAAACGTCATGGGTAATTTGATAGGGATCACATTAAATCTGTAGATTGCTTTGGGTAGTATGTCCAGCAAATGACTTTTTATTTGATTTATCTTTCTTGATAAATAATGTTAAGTCTTTGTTTCCTCTTATCACCTTTTTATTTTATCACCTTTTCTTCTTTTGTCCAGCCCAACTCTAGGATTCCTTCTTTCCATAACATGTATTCAGCAAACACTTTTTAGTGCCTATTCTGTGCCAAGTACCATGCTACATTCTGGGTTTACTACAGAGAATGAAATAGGTTTATATTCTGCACTCACAGAATTTAGAGTCTAGTGGAAATAATACCCATAATTATGCAAAAAAGATAGGCGAGAGAAAGAGAGGAATACACTTAACCTAGATTTTTTTTTTCCAGCTGAATGCTTTTCCTCTAAAATCAGGAACAAGACGAGGATGCCCACTCTTACCATTTATATTAAAAAATTAGAAATAAAATTACCATATGATCCAGCAATATTCACTCCTAGGTATATATCTGAAGGAAACGAAAACACAAATTTGAAAACATTGAACCCCAGTGTTCATAGCATTATTTACAATAGCCAAGACAAGATATGGGAGCAACTTAAGTGTTCATGAACAGATGAATGCATAGAGAGAATGTGAGATATATATACATATATATGTAATATATATACACAATGGAATATTACTCAGACATAAAAAAGAATGCAATTTTGCCATTTACAACAACGGGGATGGACCTGGAAGGTATTATGTTTAGTGAAATAAGTCAAACACAGAAAGGCAAAATTCTGTGTTTTTACTTATATGTGGAATCCAAAAAACAAAACAAAAGAATGAATATAACAAAACAGAAATAGACTCACAGTACAGAGAACAAACTAGTCATTACCAGTGGGAAGAAGGATTGGACTGGAACAAGATAGAGGAAGGGCATTAAGACACAGAAACTACTAGATGTAAAATAAATAAGATACAAGGGTGTAATGTACAACACAGGGAATATAGCCAATATTTTATAACAACTTTATATGGTATATAATCTATAAAAATATTGAATCACTATGTTTGTATACCTGAAACTAATATAATATTATCACTCAACTATACTTCAATTAAAAAATTAAAAATATTAGTTTGAGATGAATTGTAAAAAGAACAGGTCTAAACATCAGCTTAGGGAACTGGAAGCTTAACCTGAGGAATTTTTACATAACCCAGTGCAAAATCACAAAGGGATGAAAAAGTATAGGAGTTTGTTACATTTGGTACCCTTTATTTCTCTTTTTGGGGTCTACAGTTTCCTCAACTTCCTGTGATTGCATGTATATGTTTAGTCTTTGGGAGATAAGACACAGGAAATGTTTGAAGTCATAAAGGGAATTGTTGGAAAGCTTTGAGAATAACAGAAGGCACGGTGAGAAGGAGTGGTTTTGTATTTAACTGATACATGTATCTTTATTATATTCTTGATCCTATTTTTGTTGGATTTAAGGAAAAGTGGGGTGTTTATCTTTTCCTCATATACCCCTTACTCCTATGAATTTCTATTTATAGGTCTTTTGGAAGATGACATGACTTTATACAATACACTTATATCTCTACTGATTTAGCATCTTCTGACAATTCTCTATTATCTCCTCACTATAAAGAGTGAATAATTAGCTAAATTTTATTTAGTATTTACTATATGCCTGATCCTGTATTAACTCAATTATCACAACAACCCTGTGAGTTAAGTACTGTTATCCCCATCTTACATATGATGAAACTGGGTTAACTAGAAGTTATCTAGGCCAAGTTTATACTACTAGTCAGTTGGTGGGATACACATAAGCAACTGGCCCTTATGCTTCTGCTTTTAGCCTCTGTTCTATATGGCCTCTCCCTAAGTCAGTGATATACCTATGTTTTAATTCTGTTATTGAAGGATTAAGTAAACATACAGGTACTTTTCTCAAGCTACTTAGCTTTAAATTTTTAAGTGAGAAATTTAAGTATAGACATTTGTCATAGTTTATAAAATAAATTACTTTCAGTGGATTTCTAATAGTTTCTCAGTGCTGAAGCAAAACAAATACTTACTGGATGGATTCTGGTGCTGCATTTAGTTTTTAATTAGTGACTGTGAAAATAATTTCTCACTGTTGTTAAAGCAATTCAGTAGTAGAATCACTTTAAAACATTAATTCTTACTTATAAATAAATTCACCTTAGACAAACAATACATAAAAATGAAATGATACCACTTAAAGTGAACAATAGACTTTTGTTAAAGTGTCTAAATGTAGCAGTAAGTAAAGAGGTGAGTTGGCAACTGCACTGATTTGGAAAGCTACTGACTTTGGGAACAAAGTGATGCTGACAAAGTCACCTCTACTGTTCAGATTTGGAAGTTTGATAGCAACCTATGCTCACTCTGTAAACAAAAATATCCCAAGAAAAAAAGAAAACAAAATATTTTCCTCTCTTTCCCCAAGTGACACATTTTCTTGGCTTTTGTCCCATAAATATGTTCATTTTAACACAATCAAAAGATATTTCAATCCAGACATAAAACAAAAATTCTGTATAAGAAAGCTGATTTAAAGGCATTCATAGTAAAATGACATGTCTAAAGTGTGTTACACATTAATAACATCATCCTTAAATAGAATGTCTTTTAAATGTCATATTCAGAAATTGACATACTGATTTTTTAAAAATCCAATTTAATTACTTTATGTCTGCATTATACAAGATTTGAGGAGGGAGAGTTTAAAATCCTTTTCTAACTCATCCAGAAGCAGTGTCTTCATTATTTTTCCTTCATTCTTTCACTATGTTTAAATAACATATTTGAGTGAAAATTTAAAAATTCAGTGAAAATTAAGATGTTTCCAAACACATTGATAAATTCATTCAAGAAATTGTTTGGATTCCTACAAGTAAGTATATTTAACCTGAGGTTAACGTGATGTTCAGAGGCATATAATATAGTTCAAAACACAAGAATAAGTTAATAATCTGATAACTTCCTACCAGTCAAGGATATGTCCCAGAATATATAATAAAAAGTTTGGAAAATATGGGAGAAAAATTGAGAGACATGGAAGAAAAATTGGGGAGGTCCCAGTTTCAAATAAACAGAATAGAAATAGGTGGTACAGGAGAGATAGTTTTTGAAAAATAGAAGGAAATTGTTTTCAGTTAATAAGGATAAAATTATTCAGAAAAAACTTCAACCCAAAATGACTCTTGGATGCTATCAGACTTACATTCTTCACTCTAAGGAAAAAGAGAAATGCAGTAATACAGAAATGGCAGTGAGAAAAAATATTAAGTAACACAGGTATAATACAACCAAAACGTATTAGAAGATGGTGGCAGTACAGATTGAGAAGAAAGAAGAAATGCGTCTGTTCAGTCGCCTCAGGATGAATTAAATGATATTGAGAGGATCTCTGTTAGGACATCCATAAACTGCTTTTTTTCTTACATTCTAGTTGAAGTATTAGCACAAAAAAAAGAGCACAATTCAAATATACAAATTAGTTAATTTTCACAAAGTGATCACACCTGTGTAACTGCTACCCAAGTCAAAATATAAAACATTATGAAGACTACAGAAGTCCTCCTCACAGCTTTGTGCCCTTCTCAGTCACTATTCCTTCTCCCTTTCCTGACAGTGAACACCATTCTCACAATTAATACCACAGATAATTAGTTTTGCTTGTTTTTGAGCTCTATATAAAGTAAATATTTATTATTTATTCTTATGTGTTCCTTGTGCCTGGATTCTTCCACTTCATTTCACTGTGGCTGTAAAATTCATCCATATTGTTGTATAAATGGTCAGGGTTTTACTTTCCTTTTTCTTTTTTTTCTGAAAAGTATTCATATTGTGTGGATGTACTATATTTATCCATTTTATGATGGACATTTGGGTATTTTATGGGTTTACAAATAATAGTGCTATGAATATTCTAGTACATATCTTTGGTTCAAATGTGTATTCATTTTTATTGAGTAGAATTGCTGGGTTTTCTAAAGTGTTTAAAACAATTTGAACTCCCACCAGCAGTGTATTAGGGTTCCATTAGCTCCATAGCCTCACCAACACTTTGTGTTGTCAGTCTTTTTAATATTTGCCATCCTAGTGAGTACATAGTGGTATGTCAATATATTTCTAATCTGTAGTTCTCTGATCATGTTTTCTAGCCATTTGGATATCTTCTTTTGTAACTTGTCTGTTTAGGTCTCTTGTACATTCTCCTACAGGATTATCTATCATAGTTTTTTTTTTTTATATATAAATTTATTTATTTTATTTATTTATTTTTGGCTGCATTGGGTCTTCATTGCTGTGTGCGGGCTTTCTCTAGTTGCGGTGAGCGGGGGCTACTCTTTGTTGTGGTGCGTGGGCTTCTCATTGCAGTGGCTTCTTTTGTTGCACAGCACGGGCTCTAGGTGCATGTGCTTCAGTAGTTGTGGCACATGGGCTCAGTAGTTGTGGTGCATGGGCTTAGTTGCTCCACGGCATGTGGGATCTTCCCAGACCAGGGCTCGAACCACTGTCCCCTACATTGGCAGGCGGATTCTTACACACTGTGCTACCAGGGAAACCCCTCTGTCATAGTTTTTAATTAATTGGTAAGAATTCTTTTTCTATTTTAGATGTGAGCTGTGTCAGATACTGTGGCTTCCCATTTTACTCTATTTATGATGTCTTTTGATGAACAATTCATTCCTTTTCTTGTCTTTTAAGGTTAATGCTTTCTGTGTCTCATTTAAGAAAAATCTTTCCCTATCTCAAGATCATGAAGACCATGTTGTCTTCCAAAAGCTGTATTTTATGTTTCATATTACAAATATGGACTATGAACACTTTGTTAAATTGCTATTCAAAAAGTTTGAACCAATTTATATGCCTACTAAAATGTGCATAAGAGTTCCAGCTTACACTTGCTAAAACTTGCCCAAACTGGCTATTATTAATGTCTTTTATTTTACCAATATGGCAAATATGGTGTAGCTTTTTATTGTTATTGAAATTTATGGGATGTTCAAGACATACAAAAATGATCAAAAATATTATATAAAAAACACACTCAGATATCCATAACCCAGTTTTTTGTTTGTTTTTTTTGTCTGTTTGTTTGTTTTAGTATAAGCTAGTTGAAATAATCTTCTAAGTGCAAGAGACTAAGCACTTTCAGAGTCTTGGTCAATTATCTCTTGTTTATAACATTAGTGTGATAACAGATTCTAACAAAGTTACCAGCAAGGTAAATTTTCACAAGTGGCTGTCTCAAATCATTTTGGGAGTGAGAGGTTCACAGGTGCATAAATAAATTAAATTTTTTCTTATGAATTAATTTTTAGGATGAAAATTAGGTTTCTATGTGGAAATTCCTCAGCTTAAAACTCTTGGCATTAAAATGTCATGAACCTAGATAGTACAATGGAGTAATGGGAAGGATAATCTCCAAAGGATTAAAAAACAGTAGAGTATCTTGATGGTCCCAAAGTTTCATTCCTTGGCACATTTACCCAGTATAGACTTGATCAGAAAAAAGAGATTGGTCACAGTAACAGATGACCTTCAACTTCTGGGAAGCTGTGTATAATAGTGGACCTTTTGGCCTATCTGTTATCTACTGTAGTTTGAGAGTAGCTGCATGTTATCAGGACCCCTAGTTTTTCCCACATGGCAGTGCAAAGACGTATCTGTCTCCAAACACATCACAAATGGAAGCAGCTCCATCCCAAGTGTTATTAGTAGGCAAGCAAACCAGCCAGGTGTTGCCAGAAAATGGGGCAGGAAACCCTTATAACCTGCACATCTTCCTCAAGGAATAGCTTTGGGTTGGGAGCCCCAAGTCCCAAATGTAGATACATTTTGTGTAACATGAGTTCCAATTCAAAATCTCTCTGCAACTATCAGACACTGTTTAAACCAAAGATGTGAGTGAGGAAAGTTCCTAATTCTCTTTACTTCTAGACTAGAGAAGTTGTAGAGGGATTCTGACATGGGAACTTTAAATCCTTTGCCTGGTAGTTGTATCCTCTGTCTTCTAGGTATAAATGCTGTTGGGTGTCATGTTTATCAAAGGATCACCAAACAGAAAGGAATGGGAAAAGCTCATCTGGGCTGAATCTCTACTCTTCCACAGAATTTTACTTGAACTCAGAAAAATAGCAGTCTGTTTTTCTTTGAAATGTACAAAAAATGAAAATCTTCCAGTAGTCAAATGTTTCATAATTCTTGAAGCAAGAAGTTCCTCAAAAATGGAATTTTTCTTTTTTAGCTTTTGATACTAAATCTTTAATATTTGCTTAGGGATTTTCCTTTACCTTTTTTAAACTTTGGTTCACTTTTAAGTATTAACTTGCATGTTAAGCTATAACACTTCAGAATAATTTACATTCATTTTTCTTAGTACTTCAAGAAAGAATATAGTCAGTGAATGTTGAATTAATGAGCTTAGTGGCCTACAAAAAAAAAAAAAAAAGGAAATTCGGCATCCCAAGAATGGCTGTTTGCTGATACATGAAGGAAATTGATTATTATATTTGACTTAATGTTTCAGTGTATAAGAATGAAATAATATTAATTTTAAAAGCAGCTTAAGATCTTCATACGGAGCTCTTTGAAGGTTATTTTGTTTTCTATTTACTTCTATTCAAAATATATAATATATATTAAATCCTACTTCTTTTATCTGCTTTATTGATGATTAGCTGTGTAGTTATCTTCTAAGCATTCTTTGCCTGAAATTCGAAGTTCTAACTGGAACACCCTTAAAGAGAGGTACTTTCCCGCAAGTTCCTTAATAATTAAGTCCCATAAAGTCAATGATCATCCCAGGATTCAGTTCATCCCAAGAATTTTACTGCCCTTTTCTGTTTTATTAGTAATCTTCAGTCTCAACAGATGGTGATTCTGGTTTCTTACTTCTTTATCTTCTTAAATCCTCTTAGTTTCTTGGTTCAATCAAGATTTATCTCAGTTCCAGAACTTTGGAGAAAGTAAGGAATAACAGTATACGGAAACAATCAACAATCCTTAAGAAAATGGTATTAACTTTTTAGTATTTATAATCTATCATTTTCAGTGGATCTAACTGGGAAGTGTCGAAAGCTCAGATCTAGTGTAGAGGACATTACAAGCAATTTAAGGGTCAGAAATTAGATCAATTTGTTTTAATTGAAATTTCGGTAATGGTTTATTTCCTTACTCTGGCTATCATTTGCTAAGACATAAGGTATTAAAGTCATTGATATTACTCATTGGAAGTATTCTGAAATAAAAATCAATGGGTTTTTTTTGCATAAGGTAACACTTTAAAATATATTCAGATTTAATCTTATTAACATGAAGTTTATACAGGAAAAAAACCTTGATAAGTTGCAGATGCTTTATTTCTTAAAACCTAAAGTTTAAAGTCACGTTTCATGTTTTATAAAAGGCCAAATTATGGTAGCTTTAAAGACCATTAGTGTAGAAGTCAATTAACTAAGGCCCACAGGCCAAAGCCAGCTTGCTGCCATTTTGATACCACCTACAAGCTAAGAAGGATTTTTACAAATGAACATTTGCAACTGATGCCAGGGAGTACTAACTTTGAACACTTATTAAGTGAAATGTTATCCCAAAAGAAAAAAAAAAAGAGAACTTCATTCTTCTCATTAGTAGACATGTATTTTTTAATGATCTCAATTACTATTATTACATTTTGAATTTTGTTAACAAAGCAGTTTGTTTTCTACATTTTGTTAGATTTTCTATAATTTGTCATGTTCCAGATGATGTCCTCAATTTTGCCTCTTGGCCTGCAAAATTTAAAATATTTACTATCTGGTCCTTTATAGAAAAAGTTTGCTAACCTCTGCATTATACCATCACCAAATACTGCAATCACACTAATCCATTGTCAAGAATATAAATATTATAAATGGCAAGTATTTTGTATAAAATCTACTCAAGATATCACTAATAATTTTCATAGTTTTCCTAAACTTATGGATATATGTTTCCTTCTGCAGCTACTATTAAATCTAAGAGATTGGAATTGAAAGATATTATTTTGGTCCATCTCTATCTGAAAAACATGAAAGATTTCTCATCTATTAACTCAGCATATGTGACCACCTTCAAGCATTGCCTGCCTGCAAGGTATGTAACTTACTGCTACATGAAGGGAAAGTTGCCTGAATGCCTGATACCAGGCATTTCTCTGGTTATCTCCTTTAATCCTCACTCAAGGTTCATGCTCTGATATCCCTGACTTTGAAACCTGTTCGTTATCATGTTCTCTCCCATTGGTATAGTGGTTGTGTTGTTTTTCAAATTTATGTGGTTTTCTAGCATGGTTTATTATCACAGGTTTCTTTTATTTCCCTCTCTTATTTACCAATTCTTACTATTTCTTAACAACAGTTGTCAGTAATTCACAAATGGAGATACACATTCATGGTAAGGCTTAAGAAATAAAGGGATTCTGGGATATGAGGAGAGAAAAATTAATATTGGAAAGTGGCATTGGCAGTGAGGTAAAGAATGAATCTTCGTGGAACCAGTACACTCTTCCTTTTACTCCCTCAATTCATCTCTATACCTCCAGTGTATGGTCATTTTCAAATTGTCTAATTTGGCCTTGTTTTAATTATCCTTAAAAATAAATGGTTTCAGACATAATCTTAAACAACCAAACATCAGATGTTTTGTTGTTGTTTTGCCTGCACAAGACTAATCAGGACAATTTGCTAATATTTAATTATCTTTTCCAATTATTTTGGAATATATAACTTTCAAATTAAAAAGTGAAAGAAGGGCTTCCCTGGTGGCGCAGTGGTTAAGAATCCACCTGCCAATGCAGGGGACATGGGTTCAATCCCTGGCCCAGGAAGACCCGACATGCCACGGAGCAACTAAGCCCGTGAGCCACGACTACTGAAACCCGCGTGCCTAGAGCCCGTGCTCCGCAGCAAGAGAAGCCACAACAATGAGAAGCCCACGCACCGCAATGAAGAGTAGCCCCCACTCACTGCAGCTAGAGAAAGCCCGTGTACAGCAACGAAGACCCAGCAAGTCGAAAATAAAATTAATTAATTAATTATTTATTTTTAAAAAGTGAAGAAAATAAAAATGGTTTTGATTGTACAATATAAAATGCTTCAAGAAATTCCAGTTGTTTGACAGAAATGTTAATTTTTTATAGGACGTTTTCTAGAAATAGGTATTTATTTAATTTTGATGCAGAACACTATACTAGGGACATATATTTTAAAAACAAAAGAAAGTAAAAAGACTTTTTCCATGGCACACTCAGAGATAAAAATAATTTTTCTATAAAACAGCCCACGTCCCACTAGAAGTAAATAAGGAGAAAAGAATTTACTGATGAGAGAATGCTTTAAGACTTAGTAGGCATGGGATAAAAGAATATTGTGGCATTAAGCAGGGAAATTGGTACTTTCTCCAAGATCTCTGCCTTGCTCTAGGCCCATTCCAGGTAGCCACAGTGAGCAGCATCCATCCGTGAGAAGGCTAACCCATCTGCCCCCAGAACCAGTGGAGGACAGTGACTCAATATATGAGAAGCTCTTTTCCCATTAGGCAGATGAGATTGGAAATGCTCATCTGATTTGCTACACTTAAGGGCTTAAGCGCCTGACATCTGCCAGCCATTCCACCATGTAGGCAGCACTAAGATTACAACTTCCTATTCAGACCTCTTTGGCTCTGAAACCAAGTGTTATTTCTGCTTTGTCTCCCAACTAACTGGTTAAATCCACCTTTCAATTCATATTGCTTCCAACCCTGTTTTCTCAGGCTTTGTCCTGTTTTCCATCTATTCCTTCAAAGTGTTGATGAATTTCAAAAATATATATATATTTGACACTCCTACAGATTGCCCTCCCTATTGTAAAAACCTACCCCACTATATGACTCCCTTCAGACTAAGAAGGAATTATCCAAGAGGTAGGAAGAGGACCGAGTTCAAGTAGGACCATGGAATCCTAGGGAAGATAACTTCAATGAGAGTCAGGGTTCAGTAGTATTCATTACTACAAATGAAGACTAAGAAAAGAACATAGGTTTGACTTATGAGGGCCTCAACATTGTTTTTCATTCTTTTCTTCCTATTTCTGATCAATTTCCATGATTCTTCTCTGTCTTTGGCATTAGTACCCTTTCCACACAACATTGAGAGAATCCCCACTGTCCCACTACCTTCAGACTAAAGAGTTGTTATAGAGGTAGGACAAGGACGACAGTAGCGTTGGGATCAGGGAACTCCCAGGAAGGCTTCCTCAAGGGTGAGTGTTTGGCAATGTTTATTGCTCTTTGGGCTTAGGAGTTAATGTGAGGGCTGTGAAAGGTAGGAGGGAGGTGAAACAGAAGAGATATTTTTAGAATAGGGAAATTTTAAATCTATTTTAAGAGAAAAAAAGAGCCCACAGAAGAAAGATTGGAGATACAAAAGAGGGTAGGAGTAGAGAAGGGATGGGGTATGCTTCTTACGCTGAAGCAAGATTGAAAAAGCAGAGTCTGGATGAATTTACTAAAACATTAGTGGAGAGTTGGAATTAAGACAGATGGCTCCCATTTCAGTAAACTAGGAAGTGCTATCAGATTACATTTATTTAATTGCTCAGATAATTCAGGTGAATTGACAGAGAAATTTATATACTGGTTCAAGAGAGCTGACTCATATTTTGACAGCTTTTATCTTTCTATCCTACCAAAATTTCATTGAAATGACAGAAGAAATGTAAAACAATAATAAATCCATAGCAACTTTAGAAAGCAGGGAAGGGTGCCATCAGAAGTGCAAATTTCTGGAAGGTATAAAGCAAATAGGATAAGATTGATGGCATATACCAGCAAAGGGGAGCCTGCAGCTCCATAGAGATGGAAAATATCCTTCAGAACAAAAGGAGTCTATAAATAAGCCCAAGATAAAAGACTGCAGGGAACTGAGAAGAATAGGTTATGTCTGGTTGGCTAGGGTGGTAGAACAATTGTACCAGTGTCCTGCCTTCAGGATGATTCTACTGTGTAATTCTTTCTTAATCTTTCTTTCCCAATTTTGTTTTATACCTTCCATAAATTCCTTCCTATTCTTGCATGCTGGTAGTACCCTCTAACTTTGCAGCATTGCTACAGATATAGTTTTAGATTTATATTCCTACTGTCACTTCAGTAGAATTTTTAGAGGGACAAGAAATTAATGTTTAGGTTCCGTCAGTGACCTTGAACTACAACAATGAGAGAAGATCCTTTCCACATCGACTTTCTTGGTTTTGGTTTTGTTTTTTTTTTGTTTTACATTGTTCCTTTAAATTTGGTTTATTTTTCAGAGTATGTGTAGAAACTATGTTGCCAGAAGAAGTACTTTTCTCAATAGATTGCCTTATCCACCAGAGTGACATAAAGATTGATGATGGTCTCTTTCACCCTAAAGAGATTCTGCATGTTCAGAATATTTCTCACTGGGCACCTGCTAGCATTGGACCATATAGTCTATCAAGGTTAGTAGACATGTTTTCTTGTTTTTGTGGCAATCAACTAAATATGTGAAGGAAGTTGACAAGTTGGCTCTTTTTTAATAACAAAGTTTTCAATTCAACTATAATCTTTATCATGTTCGTGATCCCAAGTATATATAGTGACATCTTTAAAAGGGGAACTTGATATATAGGCAAAAATAATTAAGAAAAGCAATTCTATATATTATTTCATCTATGAAAAGTTAAAACACTATTTAAATTTTTTTGGTAATTAACTGAAAATAAGTATGAATTAATTCCAATTTGTTATAGTCTTAGTTTGGAATATGAAACAAATATATTTGTAATTTTTTGGTTATTGATTTCTAGCTTAACTAAATGATAGTCAAAGAATGTACTCTAGATAATTTTAGTCTCTTGCAATTTGTTGAGGCTTGCTTTATGGCCGAGCACATGATCAGTTTTGATAAATGATTCATATATGTATGTATTCTTTTATTATTTGGTGCAGGGTTGTATATATGCCAATTAAGGAAGGTTTATTAAAAGTATTCTTTAGGGCTTCCCTGGTGGCGCAGTGGTTGAGAGTCTGCCTGCCGATGCAGGGGATGCGGGTTCGTGCCCCGGTCCGGGAAGATTCCACATGCCGCGGGGCGGCTGGGCCCGTGAGCCATGGCCGCTGAGCCTGCGCATCCGGAGCCTGTGCTCCGCAACAGGAGAGGCCACAACAGTGAGAGGCCCGTGTACCGCCAAAAAAAAAAAAAAAAAAAAAGTATTCTTTAGTACATGCACCCCAGTGTTCATAGCAGCACTATTTACAATAACCAAGACACAGAAGCAACACAAGTACCTGTCAACAGATGACTGGCTTAAGAAGTTGTAATATATATATATATATATATATATATATATATATATATATATATATATAATGGAATTACTCAGCCATAAAAAAATGAAATATTGCCATTTACAGCAATGTGGATGGACCTAGAGAATATTATGCTTAGTGAAATGTCAGAGAAAGACAAATACCATATGATATCTCGTATACATGGAATCTAAAAAATTAACACAAATGAATCCATATACAAAACAGAAACAGGCTCACAGATGTAGAAAACAAACTTATGGTTACCAAAGGGGAGAGGGAAGAGGGATGGACAAATGAGGAGTATGAGATTAACAGTTACAAATTAGTATTCGTAAAATAGATAAGCAACAAGGATTTACTGTATAGCACAGGAAATTAAATCCTATATCTTATAATTACTTGTAACATTGAAATACAGTCTGCAAAAACCTGAATCATTAGGCTGTATACCTGAAATTAACACAATATTGTAAATCAACTATACTTTAATTTATTTTATTTTATTATTTTTTTTTTTTGTGGTACGTGGGCCGCTCACTGTTGTGGCCTCTCCCGTTGCGGAGCACAGGCTCCGGACGCGCAGGTTCCGTGGCCATGGCTCACGGGCCCAGCCGCTCCGCAGCATGGGGGATCTTCCCAGACCAGGGCACGAACCCGTGTCCCCTGCATCGGCAGGTGGACTCTCAACCACTGCGTCACCAGGGAAGCCCTAATTTTTTTTTAATATTCTTTAGATCTTCTATAGCTTTGCTGATTTTTTTCTTTCCTTTCTTCACCAGTAATTGAGAGAGGTGGTTGTATGGGCTTATGTTCTCCTTTAAGTTTTGTCAGTTTTGCTTTAGATAGTTGAAGATATGTGAAAGCAAGTTTAGAATTGTTTTATCTTTCTGATGGATATCCTTTTACTATACATCCACTTTCAAAGTAAAATAAATGCACTGCACTGATTTTTTTGGTTAGTGTTTCCATGGTATGTACTTTTTCATCCTTTTACTTCCAAATTTTCTCTATTCTTATATTTAAAGAATATCCATTATAAGTAGCACCTAGCTGTAATTTTAATCCACTTTGAAACTATTTGCCACTTAATTAGAGCAGTTACTTTTAATTAGTCATGGATTTGTGTTTATACTTATCATCTAACTATCGAGTTGGCCAAAAAGTTCGTTTGGGTCTTTCCGTAAGATGTTACAGAAAAACCAGAACAAACTTTTTGGGCAACCCAATATTTTCTCCTTTTCTCACTGGTTTCATGTTTCTTTATTTTCCTTCTTTACATTATTTAAGGTTAATCAGACTTTCTTCATGTTAGGTATACATTCTTTTATATGTTTTAGTAAATATCCCAAAGAATACACCATACAACTTTTACTTATTACAACCTAATATAGTTTCATACATTTAAAACTTCTTGGAAAATGCTAGGCCCTTAGAATATTTAAGTCCATATATCACCGTTCTTTGTGTTATTGTTATCAAACATTTTAGTCCTATCTACGTTTTATTCCTCAGAACACATCATAGTTTCTATTTTGTATGGTCAGTATTCATTTATATTTACCCCCAGTTTTTACTCTCCCTGTTGAATTTCTATGTTTCCTTGGAATTATTTTTCTTTTTCCAGAAGAACTCATTTTTGTTTTTATTTTAGTGGGCATATGCTGGCAACAATTTCACTTGCTTTTTTGTTTGTTTGCTAATGTCTTTATTTCACTTTCACTTTTGGAGGATATTTTTGGTGGGTATAAAATCTTAGGATGACAGCTTTCTTTCAGCAACTTGAAAATGTCATTCCATTATCTGTCTTTCATTATTACCATTGAAAAATCAACTATCATTCTTATTTCTGTAATTTGGAAATATTTTTCTTTGTCTTTTTTTCAGCAGTTTTGCTATGATGTGACTTGTTGCAGTTTTCTTTGACTTGATGTCTTTCAATTTGGAAATTCTTTGCCTTTATTTCTTCAATTTTTTTTCCTGTCCTGTTTTTCCTCTAGGATGCCAATTAGATATACTTTTTTACTCATCTTATATTAAAGCTATAAACTTTTTAGTGTTTCATCTCTTTTATTCACCAAATTTCAACCCAAATACTTTCTGGTATTTCTTTCAGATCACTTATCCTCTCTTCATCTTCCAATATTCTCTTTAGCCCACCTATTGAGTTTTAAATTTCAGTTATTACATTTTTAGTCCCAGAATTTCTATTTGATTTTTTAGAATTTATAAATTCTTCATGTTATTTATTTTTTGAACCTAAGTATAGCTCTCTTTATCCAACCTGATAATTCCAATAAACGGGTCATCAATTGATCTGATTTTTTCTCCTGTCCTATTTTGTGTCATGTCTGTTTTCTTATTTTTTTATTAGTATCAAATATTATGTTTGCTAACCTGTAGAGGCTCTGGATAATGTTATCTTTCTCTATGGATCTGGTTTGCCAATAGAATCTTGGCAGATTACCATATTCTAATTCTAGGACTCAGTTGCAGATTTGGTGATGCTCAAGCTACCTTTTGTTTGTCTCTGCTTTTCTAGTATGTGGACACCTGGGTTTCTAGCTGAGATCCTGGAGTTTTTAATTAAGATCTCTCCCCCTTGGAAGTTTCTGAACTATAGTTTTTGTCCCCCTAGGACTGTAAGACTATAGAAAACCTTGCTCAGCAAGTCCTTCAGTGGCTTTCTGCCTAGCTTCTTATTCTCTTGTTTGGTGTAATTTAATAATTCAGCAAATGATTTCTTATTCTTCAGTTCATTTACTTGTAGAAATGCATGTTTTATTGTTTGTACTATATCTTATAAAATAATTGCGTGCATCATAAAGCATATACTTTTAAAATGTACTAACTTTTCTTATCTTAGCATTAAAAAAAAGCGTCTTCATATAGTCTGCTTTCCCTGGAACCCAAGAGAAGTTTATTTGTTTGTTTTTCTTCTTTTTCATTTTCTTAACCAGGCCCTCAGAGTTTGTATCATTAAAGTAGTTATTAATGTTTGGAATAGACATAAGATTATAAAATTTAGCATTGGAAAGAACCTAAGACATCATCTTCTGTTGGCTAATCTCCCACACAGTGCAGAAATGTTTCCTGCAGCATCCTTGGCATATGCTTATCCGGTCTCAATTTGGATATCTTCAGCAAAGGAGCTCATCATTTCCTGAAACAAACCATTCTGTTGGACAACTCTATTTTAAAAATCCTTATGTTGAGCTAAAATATGCCTCTTTGTAACTTATACTCATTTACTCATTGTTTTAAGTTTTCCTTCTGGAATAAGTCAAAACAAGAGAACACTTCAGATAGCTGTATTTAAAGCAGATCTAAATGCCATTCCTGTCTTTTTTATTTTTTATTTTTTTGCCTTCTTGTCCCAAAGCATTGAAGGTAATTTGCTAAACTTGGATAATAATAATCATAAGAAAGGCCATATTTGGTAATAATTTAAAAGCTATCTTTACATTATACAAATCCCTCTGACATTTTGAAGACAAAAAGCCTTTTGTAATTATCTTGAATTACATTTTTGTATACAAAAAAAGAGTAAGAAGACTGCCATCTATTTTCAGATGACACTACATGACCACATGTGGGAATGTAGAGAAAAACAATATTCAGTTGTAGAGATATGACTGAAATATTCGGGTGTGCATTTTTGTTTCCTTTTCATACATAGACTGTCTTTAAAACCTGTTGTTTGTGAATTAATAATAATGACAATAATCTTATAGCAGCTAATGTTTGTTGAGTACTTACTATATGTAATTCATGTATCTTGGTTCTACTTTAGACTGAGTTCTCTGCTCAATAAAAACTCTCTAATTCCTTATAATGTAACTTATGATCCAAACAGGATGCTTTGAGCATCAAAGAAGGTACTATTAGTAACTACTCTGAGACAATAGGTATAACCTGGAACTGTCCAGGCAGAGGGGGACTTAGAGTCACTCTTCTTGAAGTTGAATTCTAGTTATTCCATTGGCTGATACTGTTTGCCCAGAAATTTGCATATATATGCCACATTGTTTCAAAAAGTTCTAAAAGGCATTTTTAAAACATTATTAAGTCCTGTTCTCCTTATGATTTAAGATCCCACTTAAACCCCACCCTCTCCATCACCTTCATGATTGAACAATGTAGTTTTATAAGCAAAATTTACTACTTTTTTTCATAATTTTTCAAAAATGATAAATATCCATTGTTCTTTTTCCATTCTTCTTCAGCTAAAATGGAGGAAACAGTAGGGCTTAGAAGTCTAGACTGCCTATCCTCGCCTGCCAGCCCTTAAGATATTCTCAAAATGGGAGAAGAGGTATATTTTGAAGAATCAGAACTGTTGTGTTAATAATCCCAGATTCCAGACCTAATTAAAAGTCAGAGCATGGAGAGCACCTAGTGCTTCCAAATTATTTTGCAAAAATGCTATATTTGCAAAACTAATCCCATGATCCCTAAAGAATGCCCATCCTTATTCTAAGCAGTGTTCTCAGTCTTGGCACCATCACGTGGGGCTGATTCCTGAGTTTCACTCTGACTTAATTGGTCTAGGGAGGGGCCTAGGTTTGAGATTTTTTATATATATCTAAGGTTGAAAGCCACTATTGTAAAGCTACATGGGGGAAAGAAAAGATTTTTTCTAGGCCCAAGATTTGTGATTGCAAGTGCTGGCATAAGTAAAGTGCATGCAGGAAGATCACATAGATTCCAGATTTTCACACCTCAAGATCAATGCATCACTCTGAAACATCTGGTTGATTCTAAAGGAAACTTTCAGAATCTTGCTGGTCAGATCAAGGGGGGAGGAGATTCATATTTTTCCCCCAAAATATGTCCTTTTAACCTCAACCTGGCAGAAATCACTTTAGATCTTCTGTTCATAAATTAAAGAACTATGTGAGTTCCTTTTTGCAATATTGCATACTCTAGAAATTGGATCAAAACAATGATTAGGGAAATATAATGTGTATCCAGTTTCTTTTGTTAGTAGAAGAGAAAAACAGCGTAGAAATACTTATTTCCCTCTGTTCTTGCCTTTGTACTCTTTAAAATGGGTTTAAGATAGTTACTGTTTATCCTGTCGCTAAGGAGGCAAGTTTCACACATTAATTTTCATTAGGAGCAATATCAGATGATTACCATACAGAAGCGCCTCCTCTTTTTATGCTATCTTTTCTAATTTATACGTTGCCACAGTCCATCAGCCTACCTGTGCTACCTGTAGGATGTGTTGAGGAAAATATTTTTTCACTTTAGTATCAAATATTTTTTTCTTAATGACTCAATATCATCATGTTGCTTTATTTTTTTAACCTGTATATGATTTTCTTTCCTGACTAACTTATGTCCAAAAAAGGTAGCTGCTAAATCATGATTTTGACCCATTGATTGGATATTTCTGATCCTACTTACTAGAATGAAATGAATCTCACATGAGCCAGCAGCTTAGTTGTCACACCAAACACTGGTCCATAACACTGCCAGAAGGTCGTACTGCAATGAAACTTCAGTTCCGAGAGTTAACAGTTTCCTCACGCTCCTCCCTCTGTCAAGTATGTTTAGCTGAGCTTGTGCGTATGACTTCAGTTCATAAAAAGTTTACAAGTGCAGCTGGAATGCTTAGCATTTGATTGTTACATAAATAAGTATTTGAGAACATATGTAAACTTGACAGTGTTAGTACCAGATGTTCCAGTAACACAATAATGTACTTTGAATGTCCCTTCTCATTTCGGCTTGTTTATTTTGGCACTCTTTCGTTATCTGCTAAGTTTCAGATAAGCACATATTAACTCCATCCATAGTGTTGATCCTCTTATTGTTACAATCAAGTTAGATGTATTACATTTAGTGTGTAGAAGTACAAATAGCATAGACATTAATACACAAAGTCACTTTTTACACATCCCCATAAAATACAAATATTTCACTTCCTTAATGTTTATGGTATATAAAGAATAAAGAAATCTTCTCTGGGCATATGAATGTACTCTCATCTATTTAGGAATTGCCCTTCCAATTATGAGTTTTCCAAGTATTTTCTTTCTCTTTTTGACCACCAGGCACTTCAATTAAGAGATTTCTGTCTCTTGCACAAATTCCCCTGCCTTCCTCAGGTCTTTTCCATCCCCTCACCATAGTTGACTCTATCTTGATATGTAAAAGCTATTGGCATTCAGAAGCACAATTTTTGCTTCTTTTTGGTTTTATTTTGCAGTTATTCCAAACTCACTGAAGAATTGTGAAAATAAGAATGGTACATAGAACACTTATATATCTTCTTGCCAGATTCACCTGTTGTTGACATTTTGCCCCATTTCCTTTATCAGATGAGTGTGCTCACTCGCTCTCTCTCCCTCTCTCTTTGCATATGTGTATGTATGTGTGTATATGTATACATATATATATATACACCATGTATATATTATGAATGTGTTTATGTATGTATGTATACATGTGCACCCACATTTTTTTTCTGAACCTTTTAAAAGTTAGTTGCATGATCTTTTACTCATATACTTCAGTGTGTATTTTTTCTCAGAATAATATTGTCTTACATACAAGTAAATTTTAAATAGATATATTTTTTTTCCTAATCGTCCATCTGTATTCCAATTGTGTTTGTTAACCCAATGGTATCCATTGTAAGATACCCAGGTCTGGGGCTTCCCTGGTGGCGCAGTGGTTGAGAGTCCGCCTGCCAATGCAGGAGACACGGGTTCGTGACCCGGTTTGGGAGGATCCCACAGGCCGCGGAGCGGCTGCGCTTGTGAGCCATGGCCGCTGAGCCTGCGCGTCCGGAGCCTGTGCTCCGCAACGGGAGAAGCCACAACAGTGAGAGGCCCGCGTCCCACAAAAAAAAAAAAAAAAAAAAAAAAGATACCCAGGTCTTACTTTTGGACTCAGATTGCACATGTTGTGTGTGTTCCGTATAGTTATAGGGCTCTGGGAACCTTAGTGGCCCAGCAGTTTACTAGGGAAGTAACTTATTTAGAGGAAAAAATCCAAACATGGTCAAGAATGAAAGCAAGAAGTTTAAGCCAGAAATTCAGTTCTAAGCCTCAGAATGAGAGGTTATGCAAGGCCCAAAAAGGACAATCAATCATGAGATTGGGAAACGTGGTACAATATGTGTTAAGCCAAGAGATTTAAAATGAATGCCCTGAGATTGATGGAGGTCTGTCTTTATGTGAAAACATCTCTACGGTAAAGAAGCAAGCTTGACAACCTAAAAGAGCCAGATTCTGCCTTGCTTGGGCTTTGCCATAGAAGATTGTGACTCAGTTAGTCACATGGCTTTTGTGAGATGAGATTCCCTCAGTGATCCTCTGGAGCAGAACCAAAATGGCTTCAGAGATGAAGGAGTCCAAGACCTCCTGTACTGGTTGCCTCTGATCATGAGGGAAGGGGTAGAGCGCCATCCAAGTAAGAGTAAAAATAGTAAGAAGTAACAGGGAAAAGGAGTAAAAGGCAAGTGAGCAAATGATTTCTAATTTTCAGAGTGGACCTAGGAATCATGCTTCAGGTTTGTCCAATGGATGCAGCACAGTTCTGGAGGGAAGAAAGTCAGCTAAGTTTACTGCTTGAATTGTTTCCTTTGGTGGAAAATGTGTTTTATTTGTATGTAATATTGTAAAAAAATTTTTGAGAAACACACTGTGTTATAAATTTCAAGCTTTCCTCCAAAGATACAGGAAAACAAGAAAAATGTGCATGAAGTTAAGTAAGAGTAGACCTAATTAGCATTCTTATAGAATGAGCTGTAGATTTACTGGAGACTTACAAAAGGGAAAAATACCAGAGCACCAGACTAGCACATCAATCATTTGAAATTGTCTGACAGTCTTGAAGAGGATATCCTGGCTGCAGAAAGCACATAGCTGTCTTAAGGCTAGGGGCCCAGGTCAGAACTTAATAAGAACAAAAGATGAGCAATTTTGAGAGGAACCAGCTGGCTTAAGGTGATCCAAAGTGCACAGATGTTAAAGGCTTACTGTTCCAACAATACCATTACCTAACACAAGACTTACAGAATAACCATCAAAAAAATTACACAACTTGATTTACCACGTTGACCCTTGAGATCTAACAATATATGTGTTTCTGTTGCACCATACTAATTTTCTATTTCTACTTTCATGTTATTTTACTTTGTGTCTTCTGGTTGATGGCTGTAAGAAAGGACAGAATTTCTTATAAAAGTTGAAAAATAAAAGGTAACTGATCTTTCTTAGAAATATATATAGAATCCTGTTTGTGTGAGATATTTAAGTAGGTTTTTAAAATGGCTTAAGCACAATAACCAGGAATCTATAATTTCCTCTGTGCTTGCATCAAAATTCCTCAAACTCTTAACACAGGTGGTTTTGTGGCAAGCAGAGAGATGGTAGATCTCAAATCAATTATGACCCTTCTGATGTGGTAATCGAATGTAAAAGGGAGTAATCTAAAACATAAAATCCAAGTGGTTTGAGTCATGGGAGTAGTCAGGAACTGAAAACAAAAGTGGTTTGGAAAATGTTCATTTTGCTAGTGCAGAGTATGTTGCAGTTAAAGTCATGAAAGATATCTCTACTTTCTTTAAGACTGTGGTCATTGTCTTCTATCAGTGATATTGAACACTTTGTGAGTGCAAGAAATGTTACTGATAATTACATGGAGGCATTACATACCCTAGAAAAGAGTCACTGTGTACCATTTAAAGATATTTAAAATGAATCACCCACCCTATTATAGTAGAATCAACTCTTTGACTCGGAGGTACCCAACTTTATTTATTTAGTAAGGAGTATTAAGTACTTAAAAATAAAAAACCTTTATGCCTGTCTCTGTGGCATTACTGAGTACATGGGCTGGCCATGTGAAAATTCCTTGTCGCGTGCGCCATGCCATACAGGGAGGCTTCCCCATTTGCACTTAAGTAAAGATGTGAAGACAATAATGTTAAAAGTGATCCTCTATGACTGGTTGTCTCTATTTTCAATTCTAGGACATAGTAACTGCATAAATAAGCAGGATTTCAAATTTGATTATTAAACTCTGTAAGTACATCACGTTCCTTTGTTATTTGTATTCAGAGAATGTGAGAGTGAAGCTATCTAATTTAGCTGCATCTTGCCTCCTTTTAAAAAAAAAAACATCAAAATAGCTTCATGGATGAGCTTTGAAGAATGGCTTAAACATACTGTTTTTTTCTTCCTTTTCAGGTTAGTGTCACTTCAAAAATAAAAATAAAAATAGGCACTCTTACTGGAACTTTAGGAGTAATGCTGGGTATAAACAGGCTTAGAATATACTTAACTGTAGTAATCCTTCCCGACACACATCGAGATGAATTAATAACCAGATTTGGCATTTCAAGTATTTTTTACCCAGGGCAAGGGCTTTAAGGTGTTTTCGTGGTATTAGAGAGTTTAGAGATGAAGAAGGTGCCATTTATTATTTTCTCTTTCTGTCAGCTTAGGACTTCTCTTTGCAATCACGTTGATAATACTGGGCCTAACTGTTCTTAAATGTTTTACCTGTTGAAGAATGTTCCAGTCAATGTATAGCCAAGGTTTTGACTGAATAATAGTCTGTTAAAATCAGATAAGATAATTTATTGGAAAGGAACCTGGACTTGGAATCATAAGTGAGTTCTAGTCAGGAATCTGCAACGTAACTTGTATTGATCTTGAGCAAATCACTTCCTGTCTCTCGGTTCCTCATTTTCTCATATGAAATGCAAAAGATTTTGGGTAGACTGCAAGATTCCTCTGGTGTGAAATGGATTCCATCAGTTAAGCGTCAAATAAATAAGTCCTTTAATCATGTTTACCACATCAACTGATCAGTTCAGCCAAAATATTTAAACCATTTATAATAAGACTACAAACAATCAGAAAACAACATTGTTACATCTTGAGAATGTCAGGTATCTGCTTTCCTAATATTGGTACTACTTTGCCAAGTAATAGCAATTTAAAAGATCTTTCTCTCAAATATGATAGTAGTATACCATGTTGCTGCACTATTTTCTAAAAGAATACAACCACAGCTTACCTACTGCCAGGGTCATAGATGATCAATGAAAAAAGTGATTAACTTTCACAATCCTACTTTCTCATGGGATTCAAAGAAGAAAATATCTGTCCTCCTTAAAAAAAAGATGGTTCCATACATTCCCATTCCTCCAAAAAGCTGAATGTCCAATGGAAAGTAAGTAGTCATGAAACCCTTTTTTTTAACTTGGTAGCTCACTGATTTGAATAATTTTCTCTTCACCAAAACTGATAGAATGTTTTACTGTATCAACAGATTATTTCTGATTGCAAAGACATAACCTCACAGTATTCTTATAGTGAAAAAAGCATAGAATTTCAAGTCAGGAGATCTAGATGCAAGAATCTGTTCTATCACCTATCATATACATATGATTAGGGTAATTCTTTTAACATCTTTGAGCCTCAGTTTCCTTATTTTTAACAAAGTGGTAGCAGGAATACTTACTTTTCTCTGGAGCTGTTGTCTGGATGCAATGAAATAATGAATGTGAATCATAAAGGCTAGTGTGCATTGTTAACATTGTGTTTAAAAATATTCAAAAATAATTAATATTTCATAAATTTTTATTTCCATCTGACTACATATTATTAAAACTCAAATATTAAAGGGGAAGAAAGGAAGGGAAATGGAACCAAAGTTTCTTGAGTACCCTGCCACAATGTCAGGAAAAGCTGGACAACAGCTTTATCCCTAACTCCTACATAATGTACTTTCTAACTCCTGTGTTAGAGACAGGGCCTCACATGTTATCACCTCCGTAACAGAAGGGAACTAACTACCTTTCTGGGTGCTGTAAATTGTGGAATAAAGAACAGTTGCTCGAATATGGAGAAACTCTAGGTTTTCCTCCACTACCTCACTCCTGTACCATTTCTCCAAATTTTATTTTCTTAATCTATAAACCATCCATAATCATATCACCTACAAGTCTAATGGATGTGGCTGCACACCAAGCTGTGAACTGATTTTCTTATCGGAAGATTGCTATTTGAGTTGAAATCCAGGTGGATTTTTTTAGTTGAAATGCCATGAGAAAAAAAAAATGAAAACTTTCTTCATTATGAATATGAGATAATTACTTTTCAAAAATTGCAGCCCTAATCCAAGAAGGGGCCACAAGGTTTAATTGTGGGTATGCTATTTACAGATTAATTAGGACGTTTAACTTCATTTTTTATACCACAGAATTAATCCCATAAAAATTAGTGATCTCGAAGGAGTCAGTTGTCAACTCTGACAGGATCCCTTTGCCATAATCTATTAAAATGCTGCTTTTATCTTGTCTTGCCTGTGTCATATTTTATGGATTTTTTCATAAACACTGCCTATACTTCATAAATGTCTCAATTTTCTAGTCTATTAACATTACTTCAAAAGCAATTGATAAAAGAGTAGGGCATGCATGAAATAATACACCAATAATGTGAAGTGCTGGAGGCAAGAACAGTGGGTAGGATCTGCACAGCTTGTGAGCTGAAACAATGAAAGGTTGTTTCATCTACTATGATAAAGAAACAAATGATCATTTTTGATAGTAGAAAAAAGATTGCTAGTAATTGGGCAGATGAAAAATGGGTTTCACAGAAAATACAGCATATTTTGAAAATGAAACTGAAATGAGAAAATAAACATCCCCAAGCATATGTTTACATTATGGGGAACCTTTTCCATTTGGTTACTAAAGATTTGGTATTCGGCCTGATTTAGCTTAGGCATGATAGTCTTATTCTAATTGTAAACAATATTTCTTTTGTATGCATATATTTAATAAACCTATTAATATATGTATGTTATCTATTAACTAAAATAAATGTTAGAATTAGTTTTTTTAATCTTTATAATTTTATTATTTTGGTTTTTGAAATAAGTTTAGTTTTTCTTTTGAATGTATAAATGATATGTCTGTAGCATCCTCTTTATTTTATTTTTCTCTTTATATTTTTAAAGCGCTAGTATCTGACCTAGGTTGATATAATGAAATGAGTACCTTATCTGGATTTGTGCCACAAATCTAAGTCACAAGTACATAATCAGACATCTTAAAACATCAGTTATTAAATCAATCAAATAAATATATTTAAATCAATCGAACAGAAGACAAAGAAAAGAAGGAACATTAAGTAGATGCAGAATTCCTGATTTTCCTTTCATTTTATTCTTTATATTTTACCACCTGATTTAGCTAAATGAAACCGTATGCTGTTCTGGACTTTCATTTTTAAAATATCATGCTTTATGAAATGAGTGACCATAGGTCCCAATATGCCTGGACAATCCCAGGCATATTGTTTACCTGTAATTATCAATAACTCCTTCTCTCACTTTCAAAAATGTTTTGACTTGGAAACAAGACTATTTTGTTGTTGCTCAGTCAAGAAATAGGCTTGACTAACTCCATTGTGATCATTCAGTTCTAACACTTGGAAAGTGAATGGTTTTTCTCAAACTGAGAGATAGTGATAGAATAGGTTGTTGCATTGTACTAGTGGTACTCTATGAAGTACGCAATGTAATTGAATAGGACCCAGCATAATGATACTCTATGTTCCTGTGACCTCACAGGGGCACGGGAAATCATGATCAAGGAGATTTTGTAGTCCTCAAATGTTGCAAAGAATATTTGAGAACACTGATCCTCAGTACTAATGTAAGGAAACAGTCACCAGAATTATGTGAGTAATATCCAGACTTACCATGTAGGGTAAAAGACAGTAAGCAACATAACAGTTTACTAACCTGACCTAATTTCCACCCATGTCCCAAACTCATTTTTTTCAATCTTCCCCATCACATCATAAATATTCACCCAGTTGTTCAAGCCAAAAACCTGGGGATTTTCCATGTCTCCTCTTTCGGCCACTGTATGCACCAACAAATTCTGCCCCTTCTACTCCTAGAACCGAGTCAGAGTCTGTTTTTCTTCCCCACCCTCACAATCGTATTCCAAGCTACCTTCAGCCTTCTCCATGGTCTTACAACAGCTGTGTTATCTGATTTCCCCACTTCTCCTCTTGCCTTTTTCCCCCAAAATTCATTCTCCATATAGTACTCAAGGTGACATTTTTTCTAAGAAATTTTTGACATATTTATTTATTTATTTTAAAATTTTTATTAGAGTATAGTTGCTTTACAATGTTAAGGTGACCTTTTAAGAATATAAATCTGCGAAGATAAACAAGTGAGATTTCATCAAACTAAAAACCTACTACACAGCATAGGAAACAATCAACATAGTGAAAAGGCAAACTATGGAATAGCAGAAAATATTTGCAAACCATATATCTAATAATGGGTACATTTCCAAAATATATAAGGAATTCCTACAACTCAAAGGCAAAGAAACTAGTAACCTGAATTTAAAAGGTCTAAAGACTTAAATAGACATTTCTTCAAGGAAGATACACAAATGACCAACAGGTAATGTCACTAATCATCAAGGAAATGCAAATCAAAGTCACAGTGAGATACCACCTCATGCCTATTAAGATGGCCATTTAAAGAAAAGGACGACAAATGTTGACAAGAATGTGGAAAGGTTGGAACCCTTGTACACTGTTAGTGGGAATGCAAAATGGTATTCATATGGAAGACATATGAAGGTTCCTCAAAAAAATAAAAGTAGAAATACCATATGGTTCAGCAATCCCACTCTGGGTATTTATCCATAAGAATCGAAATCTTGAAGAGATATTAGTACTCTCGTGTTCCACAGTAGCCAATATGTGGAATCAACCTAAATGTCCATTGATGGATGAATGGATAACAAACATGTGGTGTATACATACAATAGCATATTATTCAGCCTTTTAAAAAAAGAAAATCCTGCAATATGCAACACAATATGGATGAACCTTGAAGACATTATGCTAAGTGAAATAAGTCATTCATAGAAGGTCAAATATTGCGTGATTCCAGTTATATGAAGTATCTAAAATAGTCAAACTCATAGAAGCAGAAAGGAGAATGTTGGTTGCCAGAGGCTGGTGGGAAGGAGAAATGAGGTGTTGCTAATCAACAGATAAAAAGTTCCAGTTATACAAGATAAATAACGTCTATAGATCTGCTGTACAACATTGTGCCTATAGATAACGATGCTATATTGTACACTTAAAAATTGTACACTTAACAGTACTGTTAAGAAGATAGATCTCATGCTACATGGTCTTACCACAATACTATAAAAATTTTTAATGTAAACCTGATTACATAATTCAGTACTTTAAGTTGAGGATAAAATCCAAGCTGTTCACTGTGGTCTATGAGCACTATATGATAGAACCCATCTCCCTCATCTCCTGTCATTCTCTCCCTTTTCCCCATTCTCCAGCCACACTATCTTTTACTTATGTCCATCCAGCATACCAAGCTTATTCTTGTTTGATGTTGCCTCTGAATGTCTGGCTCCTTTTTCATCAGATTATCTTTTATGAGGCCATCCCTGATTATCTTATTGATTACTATTTCAACTCACCCCTCACTCCAGTTCCTTTCTTACCCACCCTGGTTCTAGACCAGTGATGATGACTTGAAGGTAGCTTTGTCAGTTACCTTGGCAAATATCAGCATAGTAGCTAACATTTATTGAGCTCTTACGAGGTAGGTGCCAAAACTGTTCTTAAGGTTTCACATGAATTCTACTTCCCACAATAATCCTATGAGATAGATGCTATTATTATTCTCTCTTTATAGATGAGAAAACCAAAGCACAGAAAGGATAAATAACTAACTAGGATCTGGCAAAACCAAATTTTGAACACAGATTTTCTGGCTCTTTACCACTACCCTGTGCTGCTTTCTGTGTAGTAGCGTGAACGAAGCCATGTAGTCAGGAGAGTCTTTGGGGGGTTTGAAGACTAACGTGATTACAGAAAAGATAAAACCGCTTGAGGACAAAGGCCAGAAACAGCATAGGTGACTCACCACTACTGATTATGGACAGAAAAAAGCAGAGCCTGGCACCAGCCAAGATGAAAAGGTAGGCCAACTGGTGATAAGTCAAGTGCAGATAGAAGGATGAAAGCAGAGGCAGGCATGAAGGCTGCCGGGCATGCTGAGCTCTTGTGTGTGAGTTCAGCTCTAGGCTCTCTTTTCATGCTGTACTTCCTTTCTGGGTAATCTCATCCATACATATGACTTCAGTTACCACTTATGTATATACAAATGACTCACAAATTTATCTCCTTAGTCTAGATCATACCTTATAGCTCCAGAATTTTTTATTGAAGTATAGTTGATTTACAACGTTGTGTTAATTTCTGTACAGCAAAGTGACTCAGTTATACATATGTATATTCTTTTTCACATTCTTTTCCATTATGGTTTATCACAGGATATTAAATATAGTTCCCTGTGCTATACAGTAGGACCTTGTTATTTATCCATCCTATATATAATAGTTTGCCTCTGCTAATCCCAAAGTCCCAATCCTTCCCTTTCCTTCCCTACCCTCCCTCCCCCTTGGCGATCACAAGTCTGTCCTCTATATCTGTGAGTCTGTTTTTGTTTTGTAGATATGTTGATTTGTGTTGTATTTTAGATTCCACATGTAAGTGATATCATATGGTATTTGTCTTTCTGACTTAACTTTGCTTAATATGATAATCTCTAGAGCCATCCATGTTGCTGCAAATGGCATTATTTCATTCTTTTTAATGGCTGAGAGTATCCCCCCACATCTTCTTTATCCATGCGTCTGTTGATGGACATTTAGGCTGTTTCCATGCCTTGGCTATTGTAATAGTGCTGCTAAGAACATAGGGGTTCATGTATCTTTTCGATTTATAGTTTTGTCTGGGTATATGCCTAGGAGTGGGATTGCTGGATCCTATGGAGAGCTCCAGACTTTTTGTGTGTGTGTGTGTGTGGCTGCATTGGGTCTTTGTTGCTGCACGTGGGCTTTCTCTAGTTGCAGCAAGCAGGCTTCTCATTGCGGTGGCTTCTTTTGTTGCAGAGCACAGGCTCTAGGCACACAGGCTCAGTAGTTGTGGCACTTGGGCTCAGTAGTTGTGGCTCGCGGGTTCTAGAGCACAGGCTCAGTAGTTATAGTGCACGGACTTAGTTGCTCCGCAGCATGTGGGATCTTCCCAGAGCCGGCCTTGAACCCGTATCCCCTGCATTGGCAGGCAGATTCCTAACCACTGCGCCATCAGGGAAGCCCCAGACTTTTATATCTAATGCCATTTTGTCATCTCTTCCCACATGTGTCAAGAGAAATCAAACTTAGCATGCCCAAACCACAATTCATGATTTTTCCCTTAAACCTTGGCCTCTCCCAATGGCCCTAAGTCGGTGACACATAAACACAAAACCTTGGTGTCACTCTTCAAATCTCCCTTTTCCTTACTCTCATTTTTCGTATCCAAATGTGATAGGATATCAAATGATCTTCTTCCTAAATATCTCTGCAATCCATTCACTTCTTGCCATTTCTCCCCAGAGTCTTAGTACAAGCTCCCATCATTACTCACCCAGATTATGCTAGCAGCTTCCTCATTGGTCATGGTATCCCTCTGGCTCTCCAGCCAGAGTGATATTTTCTTAGAAGTGCATAATTGATAGTGTTGACACCTTTATTCCTTCTCCATCACGGCTCTTTCCACCTCAACCACACTGTCAGCTCCCATTCATTCATTCAGCTACATTCTAGGAGCTGAATATGCAGCCCTGGTCTTATAGATTTATATTTTAGTGGAGAAGCAGACATTAAATACAGAAACAAATAGAATAATTTCCGATTCTACTAAGTACTGTGAGGAAAATAGATTAGGACACAGAGATAGATAATAATTAGGAGAGGTGTCACTTTTGGGTTAGAGAGTCGGGAGAGTCTTTTCCCCAAGGATTAGCTGTGTGAAGATCTGGAGAAAGAGGCAGGAAGGAGCTGGGGTGGGGAGAGCATAGTGAGTGAGAAAGAAAATAGTCAGAGATAAGGTTGAAGAGGTAGGAGGTGGGGATAAGGGATGAAGAAAAAGGGATGATCTGGCACATATTCTGGAGGTAGGGCTAACAGAATTTGCTAATGGTTGGTAAAAGAAAGGTAGGAATTAAGGATGATGCCTAGATATTTGGCTTGACCATCAAATGAATGGTAGTCCTATAAATTGAGATAAGGAAGAGTAGAGAAGGAGCAGGTTTGGTGGGGGTGGGGGAAAATTGAGTTTTTGTTTCTGTTTTTGTTTTTTTTTGGCTGGGGCAGGTTAACTTTACAATATCTGGTAGACATCCAAGTGGCTGTATCAAGCAGGTAAATAATTATATGAGCCGGGACCTCAAGGGAGAGGGCAGGGCTATAGATATAAAACTGAAAGTCATAGCATTTAGATGGAGATTAAAATCTGGAAACTGGGGGATTCCCTGGTGGCGCAGTGGTTGAGAGTCTGCCTGCCGATGCAGGGGTCGTGCCCCGGTCCAGGAAGATCCCACATGCCTTGGAGCGGCTGGGCCCATGAGCCATGGCCGCTGAGCCTGCACGTCCAGAGCCTGTGCTCCGCAATGGGAGAGGCCACAACAGTGAGAGGCCCGCGTAACGCAAAAAAAAAAAAAAAAAAAAAAAGTCTAGAAACTGAATTAAGTTACCTACAGAGAAAAGACAGAAAAGTAAAAAGGAGAGGGATCAAATCCTGAAGCACTCTTAATAAGATCAGTTAATCTCCTTTTATGGATCTCTATCTGTTAGAGATAAAAAGAAAACCCAAGTATGGTATCTCAGAAGTGAAGGAAGTACTTAAAGAATGAGGTGGTGGGGAACAATAAAGAAGAATTAGGCAGCAGGACAGATGCTACTCTGAATAGAATAAGGTGAAGATGGGGAACTGACTTCTGGATTTGGCAAAATGGGGGTTGTTGAGAACTTAGACAAGACTGAATTCAACAGACTGGTGGAGAGAAAAGCCTGATAGCTATTGGTTAAAGTGCAAGTGGGAGAAGAGACAGTGGTTATAGACAACACTTTCTAAGATTTTTGCCATATAGAGGAACAGAAATAGGGCAGTTGCAAATTGGGGCCAAGAGATTACTGTTTTTCAGGTGGAAGTCACTGCAGCATATTTTTATGTTAATGGGTATAATCCAAATGAGAGGATAAAACTGAACACATAAGACAGATAAATGGTATTTTCAGAATCCAAGCCTTTGTGTTGGCAAGATGGATGGGAACTTTAAGTGGAGTGGTTAATCTTAAATAGAAGCAGGGATGATTCTATTGTGATCTAAGGGAAGGTGCAATATGTGGGCTCATCTGTTTGTAGATTTGGTACTCGGAAAATGAAATAAGAAGCCAGGTCATCAGCTTAGAGAAGATGAGGAATAAAATTGTTGTCAGGAGAATGGGAAAGTTAAAATATTAGGGAAATGTAGTAGGACTGGGCAACAAGAAAGGCCTGCTTGAAATCTGTGATCATAAATTTAATGTGGTACCTGCCTGCACAATCATGTGTTTTTCTCCAGCAACATTCAGCAGCTTGGATGGTGGCACAAAGCAGTTGGAGAGTTGGGTGTAGCTTTGGGGGTTTTGACAA
Source organism: Tursiops truncatus (assembly GCF_011762595.2). NCBI lineage: Eukaryota > Metazoa > Chordata > Mammalia > Artiodactyla > Delphinidae > Tursiops > Tursiops truncatus. The sequence continues at coordinate 78,567,677 of NC_047035.1, read as the reverse complement.
ATAAAACTGGGTAGCAAAGGGCAAAGGAGTTAAAGGTATGATGAAAGGAATAGAGCCTGGAATCTGAGACAGGCAAGGAGGGATGAGAACATATGAAGGGGGAGGTAGGAGTACAGTAAAAAGTGGTAGAGTCAGTGAATTGGAAGTCTTCTAAAAAATCTAGAAGGAGGAGACTGGAACAAGTAAGCTCTAAAATTAGAAGGTGGTAGTTAGCAAATGGGATATTTAAAATCAAGATTTTGAAAGTAATTTGGTTATTGGTGATGACGAAGTTGGTCAGTGTTTTTCACACTTTTTGGACTGGACACAGTAAATAATATGATTTTCAAAACAACTTAGAATGCTCATACGTATATGACATGTAACTGAAAGAAACGTTTATGAAACAGTGTTTACCTTACTTAACGTAATAAGCTAATATTTTAAAATCTAATCTATGTTATACTTAAAAGAAGAAAAACTGTTTATAACTCATTAAATCAAATCAAACATTATTTATTTTTATGATTACTAACGGACCAAAACTTGTAGTTTTGTAAACACATTAGAGTCTACATTAGAGTTTGTACCCTAATGACCCTGGGAATGGGTAGTTAAGGTGGAGTGGGGACAAAGGTTGTTGGAAATGTGTGATTCAGACCCCTGAGAGTCCACAGGCAGATGGATTATCTGTCTCAACATGGAAGCCACCAAGGATGACAGGAGTAACGCCACAGTGGAAGACCGTGAAATAGATGCTCTCTTAGTCCATGAATGAGTTTGGTGATGAGGTGATAGGTGCTTGACGATATAAAGTAGGGGAAGTGGTGATAAAGTCTGCTGGTGGTTTGTGCTTCTAAGAGGCCATAGGTTTTAAGGAACTGGAAAGGACACACCAGCCCCAAGTCCTATAGTGTGGGGTGGGAAAGAAAAAAAGAGCTCCATCTTGAAAGCCTCAGGGGAAGATGTGGACTTGGAATATAGCCTGGTTTCACTGTGAGCAATAAGGTGAAGAGAAATTTGAGAGAAGGGATAGTGGATAGGGGGAATTTTATTTCTGTGGGATGGTTTGGGCCTTCTGTAGGGCCCAGGGGAAGGCTTTGGGAGGTCAGAGATGGGTGGGAGATGGAGTCAAATGTAAATGACTCAGGAGGCTTGGACTGAAATGAACATGGATCTGATTATTCTTGATGATAATGTAGGGAGAGGTGGGAGGTCAGTCTATATGACCTCCCTGACCAGACTCTTACAGCACCTTGTACCTCACCTTTAATCTATTTATCCATGTGTCACAACTGCAGTTTTACACCTATCTGTGGGATTGTTGTATCAAACTTGACTCCTTTACTAGACTAAGCTCCATACAAAAGGGACTATACCTGCTTTTGTTCACTATTGTATCTCAAGCACAGTGTATGGCATATAATAGGTACTCAGCAATGATAAATTGAATTAATGAAATCAGAGCTAGAAGATGTTGATGACCAAAAAAGGCGGGGGGATAGGAGTGAAGCAGTACAAAGGGAGCTAAAGAGAACCAACAGGAGATACTGTTGAATTTGCAAGGAGGACATCTTGCTGCAATCAGTGAGGCTCCTTTGGAAGATTTACAGCTCAATCCTCATGGACGTAACCTAGCCGATCTTGAAGGGACAATACTGTGAACCTAGTGTCTGAAAGCAGAGAACTATCGAAAGACTATATTAATTACCAATAAAGAAGTTGTTAGATGGAAATTTGGGGGGAAAACAAAAATCTAGAGACAACTTCAAAGATGACTTCTGTAAGAACCTAGTCCTGACTAAGGAAGTAACAACTGTTACAGTTCTGTAGGTGTCTGAGGGGACAGGGTGGACCTAGGAGAGAAGAGGTGCTTTTGGCATGGGGTGGAGCGGGGTGAGAAGAATGAGAGAATAGGATAGAAAGTAGCATTGCAACATTCTGAAGCAGGGAAGCAGTGGGCCATATTTGGAATAGATTCAGGAACTGGGGCACTTTAGGGAGTGTGGCCATGCCAAAGACAGTTATTTGGGAAAGAGAGAGTTGGTCAAAGTTGGAACAAATGATTTAACTACCTGGGATGTGGGGCTCTCTCCTACCTGAGTAGGACTTGGAGTCTAGAGGTTGGAATGCCAAAGGTTTGTGGGAACTGTACTCTTCCCTTATGCTACCAAGTGTCACCCAAGACAAATATCATAAGACAGTAGTACAGAGTTAGCTCATCTTTGACAAAAGTCATAACAAAGTTGAAGAATCACCTCTAGGGAAGATTTCGTTCTGTTTCCATTTTAATTTTGTACCAGTCAGGAACAGCGTTACATTCCTTTCACACCCACCCCCTCTGTGCATTCATAGTGCATACTCTTCATTTTTCTTGTTAAGACCTGCATGTGAGAAGTGATTTTTTTTCCTTACTGGATCATCATTCAATAGCAGAGTAGGACACCTCTGAGCAATCACTGAGTTTCATCTTTCTGTCACAGAGGAATTCAGTGACTCACCTTTTGCAACTGCATTAACTCCTTCAGGCCAAGAGGCCACTGGCCAGCATTTTGGAGGAAGTAATTTACTAAATGGTGCCTTTGTGGCCAGAAAGGCTTAACACACATAAAAGAGAGAAACCACAAATTCCATTTCTTCTCTTCAGAGTGTTGGAAACAATTAGGATTAATTATGTGTTTTTGTGTGGAAGAGATGATATGAATTTCAATGGCATATAGAAAAAAAAAAGATAAACCTATTTTTTAAGGGAAATAATTCCAGTTTAGGTCCATTATAGCTACACAATATCATTATGAGATATGAGAAGGAGATAACTAAATTATTCATATTATAGTTTTATTTGTATTCTATTCCTTATTTTTCCTGTAAAATGTCCCTATTAGTTATTAAAACTAGCATGTTTTGTAAAGAGATTTATGTTAATTACAAAGAAAGATTCCTTGCTTAACAGCAAATTCTATAGTGAATTTCAGGGTTTTTTAATGTGTGATTTCTATGGTGTAGAATATTTCTTGCTAATGGTTCGTGCCATCTATATATTTAGTGATCTTTGAACCCCATGTTCATTATTATGGTTATAGCTGTACCGAAATGGCAACATATTATTAAAATATGAAGCACTGATTGGAGAAACTAGATATAATTATGCTTGTAAGGAAAACAAATCTTCTAGGAGATTTTAGAAAACAAAATAATACCTTTAAAATGTTGTACTCAAAGTAAACACATTATGACAGATGACAAATACCAGGTTTTCAAAAAAGAAGGAGAGAGACTGAACACAGTATCAAAGGCCATCTCAAAAAATTTGCTCACTTCAAAAAACTTACTTTTTTAATAGGAGGTTTTCCAGAATTTTCTTTTGATAGATTTGAAATGTTTTATTATACAAATGAGTAAATATAGTCATTGTTATTTCAGCAAAATCTGAAGTCCTACCACTGGGGAGTGTCATTCCTAGCTTTGTGCTATTAACTTTTAGCCCAGTAGGTCTATTTCTGTGTCATGAAGGCTAGGAGCCTGAAAAAATAATGAAAACTCGTTCCTGTCACCAGCTGAATCAGTTCCATTATCATAATAGTGCTAACAGTTCAGGGAGAAAAACAGGTATCAAATACTCTCATATCAGGCTGCAGAAAGATCTTGTCTCACAAAAGAGACCCAGACATGGAAGGCTGAGCTTAAGCTAAATGTCCCGTAGACTGACCAAGAGTTGATCATTCATCTACTGAATTTCTCTAGAAGAGGATATATTCATTATTGTTTAGGACCAGGTAGACAATTTACATTCGCAGTATATTTTTAATGTATAATGGCTTAATAACACTGCCAGATGTTTGCAAAGTGTGTTTACTTTGGATACAACTAAAAGGAAATATATTTTTAGCACAGTAACCTTTTTGCCTAAGTATATTTTTATTAAAGTAATTATTTATTTATACAAATGTGTTTTGGAATTGCATGAACATTTGAACTTTTAACACTAGTACTCCTTTTTTTTTTTTTTTTGGCTGCATTGGGTCTTCGTTGCTACGCGTGGGCTTTCTTTAGTTCTGGGTGCGGGGGCCACTCTTTGTTGTGGTGTGCGAGCTTCTCATTGCGGTGACTTCTCTTGTTGCAGAGCATAGGCTCTAGGCGCGCACGCTCAGTAGTTGTGGCTCACGGGCTCTACAGCGCAGGCTCAGTAGTTGTGGCGCACGGGCTTAGTTGCTCTGCGGCATGTGGGATCTTCCCGGACCAGGGCTCGAACCCACGTCGCCTGCATTGGCAGGCGGATTCTTAACCACTGCACCACCAGGAAAGCCCTAGTACTCCTTTGAAGGCTTAGTTCTGAAAGCTTTCTGAGAAAGGGAAAAAGTGCTTATATGAGGAAGCACGTAAGCTGGTAATGAATCAAGTAGTAGGGGAAAGAGGTGGCAATTGCTGAGGTCAGAAAAAAAGAGTGAGCAAAGAGAATTGAACAAAATCACAAGAAAGACAACAGTGGTATATGAGATAAGAAATAAAGCAGTGAAAACTATCTCAGAAGAAAAGAAAAAATAAGACCCAGAAAAAAAAAATGTACGTATCACAAAAAGTTACCACCCTGACAGCATGATTCCCATTAATCTCTACCTAAACACCTTTCTTCGTATCTGTCTGGTCATTTGTAAACAGACAAGGCTGAGCTATCTGCCTTAAGCCCTAAGGTATTACAACATCATCTTTTGTAGCTGGGACTCTGGAAGTAAATCCTGGAAAATTGGGAGGGACTGCGAACATTACGAGTTTATAAGAAAACTTCTGCCACTTACCCTCCATTAAGTCATAAGAATATCTTATCCAAATAAGCAGAAAATATGAAAGAAGAGCCAAAAATTTTTAAATTACAGGATTTATACATAAAAGTAATTTAAGAGTGTGATATTGTGGAGTTTTATCTTAACATAAAAATCTATAGGCTGAACTGTGTTAGAATATTGTGCTTCCCTTGTTATTGTTTACCTAACCAGTGTTTAACATTTTTCCTACTCATTGTTGATTGTCAGGTCATAGGCATGTAGGTTTTTATTTTAAATTACTATCAAATTGTAAAGACAAAAAAGACAAAATATCAGCGAGGTGATTTTCTGTAATGCTCCTGGTTTCACTTCTTTGAGGAATAAGTTAATTTTCTGCTAATGGTTTTGGAGACTAGGTAAGCAACTTCCCCTATTGCCTGTAAGTAACTTACATAATGGACATTGTTTCTTTTGGACACATTTGACTTGTGTTGCGAACTTTTAATGAAAACTACTTGAGAATGGGATGAGTTTAATTATTTCTTTTGCCTTCTGAAATCCATTGTAATTGATTAGTCGGGATTATACTGCTACCAAAGAAACAAATAAAAAATACCATGTATCATATAAACCAGAAGTGAAAAACACCCCAACCTTCTAGTGACCAACACTATGGCATGCACAAAGGGCGATGCATTAGGTGGTGGAGGGAGGGACGGAAGTGGATAATTATTTGTAGCAATGCTTTTACTGTTGTTGGAATGAGACAGACTAACAGTGGCAGCAGTCATTTTGCTGAATCAAAGTCCATGTTAGTCGCATTATACACTGCCACAAAAGGTTGTTAAGGCTGGTATTAGCATGTACCACTGAGGACATTGGAAGGACTCGATCTGTCACACTAAATCGCCTTCTTGCCCTCAACCATTGAAGTCTCCAGCTCCTCTGACATGTTCTTTCATTAATGGCCTGGCCTTGACAACTGATCCTAATTGCCTCTGAACCGCACTTCATGTATTATTGGTGTCTGCCTGCCCTGGTTCATGTCAACAAGCCACAGCATGCACAGGGTGTGCCCAGTGCCTTTGCTGAAGTCACGCTCACATTGTCTATTCCTCTGAGGGGTCCAGGTCTCGCTGGGAGTAAAGTCGAACGCTAAAGATCCTCCTGTCTCTTCATAGTAATACTTTCCTGTCATTTTGTGCTATAAGGACCCACTAAAACATTAAACCAATAAGGCAGCATTTTATTAAAGCAGAGATATAAATGCTGACTTAAATTTGCCCTTACTTCAGTAACTAGTAAAATGTGTGTTTATTGTAAAATCCTTTTTCTACCTTAGATAGTACAGTTTACATTCTTTTTTCCTTGATTATGCACAGCAATTTCAATTTGATACATGATAATGGCCAAAAAAGGTCTATAATATTATGTAGTTTCCAGGTGGAATTACAAATGAGACCATAATTCCCCAGAAGTAAATTATTGAAGGTTTGAATAGGATATTTTACTCCTAACACTTATCAACAGATTTGTATTTACTGCATTTTCTAGAAGTAGTTAAAATAATCAATTTTAGTGCATTACATGTATTTAGAAGTCTTTATTTTGTTCTGACATTTTCAGAAGATACCCATAAATGGCAAAACAGCTTAGATGTATTTTAATTTACTATTCTATAAGGTGAGTTATATGCAGTGAAATACTTTAAAATCTGAAACATAACATTAGAAATGCTCAAGATATTTACCTTTTTTTTTTTTTTTTTGGCGGGGTGGGGGAAGTGTCTCTGAGATTTAAAATTTACCTCATTCCTGTGACAATTTTTTACAATCACATCTCCAAACAATAATATGAGATTCTTTCAATCTTTTCATCCTTTTTTATTTATTGAAGACAGTTTTCTGGTGAGCCTTTTAAGCATGCAAGTTCTACCCATGATCATAAAAAATAAATCATAGAAGCTCTTCCGTGCTAGGTATCATTTAGCCTAATCTAGACAGTGACATTTGGGCCACTAACAGCATAATCATGGTTATTGCTACAAATTGCTCCATGTTTGAGTTTTAATGGTATAAGTAAATTATGCCACCGGGTAAAATATATGTTTCTTTGGGAATTAAACATGTTTATTTCAGCAATGTGGCCGTAGACTATCACATAGACTTTAGACTTCTTTCATGTAGTAATACTGCCACCTTCTGAAGCACAGAGGGATTGTCCTCAAGGTTAGCTGTCTGACTCTTAAGACTTCTCAGGTGGCCATTTGCAGTGACCCAGCAGCAAAAAAACTTCCAATCAAAAGCATTCCAGTCTAGAAACTGTCTGATTTTTTAAAATGATAAGGTTGATCTTAACTCTTCATTTTAAATAGCTAAAAATGAATAGAGTATCCAACAGTCAGTAAAAATGTTTTCTCTTTTCATTTTACCACCAAATGCCTTTTATTTTCTGGACTTGAGAACTACCTTGATTGGTAATTATGTATTTTTCCTGTAAGACAGCTCAGTTGATATAAAGTTAATAATTCTCATATGGAAGTTACACAGCAAGAGCAGTTGCCTGGCAGAAGTGAGGCAGTGGTGGCCACAGTTGGGGTTGTGAGAAGGGGATGGCAAATGTTGTTTTCCTATCATTCAATCAGACAGCATGCCCTTCAGCAGAACAGCAAGCCCTCCTGATTCTTTAGAATTAGTGAGATTAGCATGAAGCACGTAATGCAGGATGATGGAATTTGTCATAATTTGCATTGTCCTAGAAAAATGCGGGTTGATAGAGCGACACATCTTGGAGCATGTCATGTCCCACGGGCAGGTCACAGAGGAAGCTTGGCAGAAATAATTTTGTGATATGTGCATCAGTTGCAAATGCTTCATAAACGATTTGTCAAAATAAAATAAATAGGAAGAGGTTAGAAATGTAGAGAAAGTAGGGTCATTGCGGAAGCATCTCAAAGAACTGGATATGCCGTCCTCTGGTATCGGCAGGCATTTTCAGTGAATAAATGAAAAGACACAGAATGATTGACTTCACTCTTTTTTTAGTTTGAAATTTTTAAAGCCTTACTGGTAAGTCTTTCCTTTCTCCCTGGTCTAGGAGTCAGATCTTGGAAAATACCTGTGTGTTTCTGCAAAGTTTATTGATGGAAGCCCCTTACAGAAATTATCAAATACAGCCACATTAGGAAAGGTTTTCTGAGAGATTGCTTCTGACCTTGGTAATGTTCCCAAACTGCAGATAGGAAAGGATAATCGGCATGTAGTTGACAAAACGAACATGACAGTGTTACTTATCTGCAGCAGAATTTCTGTAAATGGGCATGTAGAATTCAGGCAAGGAGAGCATGCTTATTTAGCATAGCAGTGCAAGAAGGAGAAGGTCCAGTGTCAGGAATTATCCATGGTTTATTTATGGAGCACCTGACAGTGATGCCACTGTCTTTGATATTTAGTAATTTCTTCTACCCAAGAACATTATAAATAGTGTTTGCAGGTTATATTGTTTATCATTTCAATATCTGCTTCTACTTCACAGAGACATTTTGCAATGTCTCCTTTATTTGTCTTTCTTTGTACATTTCAAACAAAAGATTAATGCTGGCAGTTCAGTAACACTGATCTTTTATGACAGTTGAACATTTGTGGGTTGAGGGTCTAATAAGAAAAAAAATTTTAAGTAAGGAGTTTAAGCAAAATGAAAAAGAAATCACTTGTGAGGATCAGTCTTATAATAAAAATGTTTCTTCTTACTACAGTGTTAGATAGGAAGAATACTCATTTTCTCAGATGGTTATAATTGTGGAATTAGGTTTTACGAAAACTAAAATTACCTTAGGGCACAGCTCGACATGAATAAATCTTTCAACACCCAGTATCGGGAAACATGATACACGTGAAACTAATAATGCCCTACAATTACAAGTAGATCAAGAAGAACTGTGTGAAGTTTTTAAAAAGTATTATTTATTGAGTTCTATAACATGAAAGTGACTATGAATAATTGTTAGTTCAGACCATTTTAAATCATTTGTTGTTTGTAAAATAATAGCCCTCTATATAACCTTCATATGTTTTAAAGCTTGGCCTCCTGTCTGTATTCTTCAAAACTGATTGCTTTCAAACAAACTGTTTTAATAATCAGAGATAATAACTGCTTTATGGTCCCAACTGTCCAAAGGTAGGGTTTTTTGTGAACATTTGTTTCTCTAATATATCATCTCCTGACTCATAAAAAGATTTGTTTAATGAAGCCTGTTTGCTGGGTTGTAACATTTCAGCCCAAATTTCAGCATTGTGCCCATAAGTAGATATCCTGTACAATATTTGGTGCTTTTAGAGTTGGGATTGTAGACTCCATTTTTATTGTCTATGCCACATTTTAACTACTTTTTCCATTGTCTTCTTTTTGATGGAGACTACTGTGAAAAAAAAAAAAAAAAAAAAAAAAGCACCTGTTGCTTCTGTGAAATTTCTTTCCTTGCAGGAAATGTGCTTGCAGTGCCCAATAGTTTGCCTAGATTAGAACTTCTTCAGCGTTTTCCCCTAAATGTCAAAGCCATAGTACTCTTACATAACCTTCAGAGGAGAAACCAACAAACAAAAAAACAAAGAAATTATTAGCTTTCTTTGCAGAATATTACGACAAATGATGAAAAACTTTTTCAAATATGTATTTCACCACCCACCTCCCAAAAATTTTAATAAACTAAGTTTTAATTATATTTTTCATATAAAGTTTTCTAAATTGATTAACCAGCGTAATGCAATAGATAGGTCAAATTTGCAGTATTTTTAAGCTTTATTCTGTTGCTCTACCTAGTGACCACTAACCTAGCAGTGCTAGTTTAACTCCGCTGTCTTATGAACTGTTTATTCAGTCATTCGTTCACTCAGTCAGCATATTCTCCTATTTATGGTGCCTCCTCTGTGTCCTTTGAAGGATATCATGCTAGAGTTTATTTCCCAGAGAGGTAGAGTGAGCAGAGAAGGCCCAATCAGTGAATTTAACCAAGAAGTATTTACTGAGCAAAGCACTGCATCCAGAGTTAATGACGTTGCCACTCTGCGAATGAGCCTCGGAAAATGAAGAGGTAGCTAAAGGAATTAGCTTATTAATGCGCTGTCATTACACCTGGACTCAATCCAGTCCTTGGTGCTTGCCTGGAAAATGCATTGTATTATCAAAGGATATGGTCATCTTCAAGTTAACAAAAGCGTATCTAGTCTATGGTTCTCTGTCCACCTAGTCTGTGATGCAACCCAAATCACTGGTTTGAGAATGAAGTGATATTTTTCCTGGTACCATTGACTTAAGGACGATAACTACATTCATTTTCCATTCTACTTTCATTGACCTGTCTCCTCTAATACACTTAATGCCTCAGAGATTATTAATGGTGTTTGGATGCTTTTTCCATTTTGCCCTACCTTCAATAGCTGCCCCTATTAACTCAATCATTTTAGAGTTGTTCTTTAGGATTCTCTATGGTGGGCAAGATGTCTCAAGGAAGAAAATCAAAGACAAAATGATGATTGAGTCAGCCAAGAATGTCATTGAGGCTGTGCCATAGGGAGGTCTATTGTAGATATTTCAAGGTAGATAGGTAACTTCCTTGAATAAATGAGATTGTTAACTAAACCACTATCCACAGAATTTAAGACTAAGTATTCATTTCTAAATATAAAGGAAACAGATTAAGTAATTACTTAATATTTATTGGATTTTTATATAAAAGTTATGTTTTAAAGAAAATATTTGGTTACTATAAATTCTTTAAAAGTTGTTAGTAATGGGAAACAACTAAAAAAAAATCAAGGCAAGGAATAAAATATGCTTATTTAAAATAGTTTTCTTTTCACCACCAGGGTAGATATCTCTAATACACTTCAATGTATATAAGTTTTGGAGGCTCACCCAAGAATGTTCCTTTTATATCTGTCATAAGTTTTAATACAAAAGTCATTGAACTTGTTTCCGGCTCAAACTTGCCATATAAGCTCTGAAGTCCTTTTACTAAGATTGTGGGGAAAAAAAAGTGTCCCTTCCCTTACTTATTCTTACTTTTCCACCTTCACCATCCACCTCACCCGAAAAAAGTAAGGGTCTATTGCCTGTTATAAGATAATTTATATAATGTATGTATAATTTATATTCTAAAATGTTTCTGAAGTTATAAAATAAAGCAATGTGTTCTCTCTTTTTTTTTCTTCATTAATTTTTAAACCACCATCTTTATTGCCCAGACAGTTTTTGCAGTCTATTAGTCCATGATGTAGACAGGCTCCTTGGAGCATTTCAGATAAGAATTTAGCAGAATGATAGTCATTTTACCTTAGTAATAAAAAAAAAAAAACCCATCACTTCATTTCCTTCACACACAGTAACTTTATCCCTCACAGATGATTCAGACGATGTCTTCTTATGTATACTATGTGGGAAATATAGTATTGGTAAATATCTAGTAAGATCACACGGAACAATTTTTAGGGTGGGATGTCATCAAACTCTCAAAATGTCTGAAAGTGCATGGCAGTTGATGAGTGACAATCAATGACAAAAGAAAAAAAGCCACTAGTCTTACTGTGAACGGTGATCAGATCACTCTTACAATAGAAAGCTTCCCTGAACTGTGTCCAGAAAAGAAACAGTGTTCTTAGGTCCTGTTAGCCCCTTGGAACTGGATTAAAACTCATGGATTCTAAAATGTATGCTTGATGAAAGACTAAAGCATCTGAAATTACCACAGCACAGATAGAGCCTAAAGAATCACTAATGTAACTCTTGGAGAACTAGTTCTCCCCACCATCAATTTATATTGCTATGGCATATATCTTTTTTTTTTTTTTTTTTTTTTGCGGTACGCGGGCCTCTCACTGTTGTGGCCTCTCCCATTGAGGAGCACAGGCTCCGGACGCGCAGGCTCAGTGACCATGGCTCACAGGCCTAGCCGCTCCGCGGCATGTGGGATCTTCCCAGACCGGGGCACGAACCCGTGTCCCCTGCATCGACAGGCGGACTCTCAACCACTGTGCCACCAGGGAAGCCCTATGGCATATATCTTATATACAGGTGTCAAAACTAGCTTTCCAAGGCATTAGAAGTTGTCTGGACCGTGTGCTCGAGCGCAAGCATGTGCACAATGCTATATGCCCAATGAATATAGGTAGACCTTTCTTGCCAGAAATGGTGGCCACTGGTTTTACTTTAGGTTGAAAGTGTTTGGGTGTTGATGACGGGGTTCTATAGGATCTTACCCTGGAGTTGGAGGGGATGGATGGACCCTAGGAGTCATGAGTTATTTAGGAGCACCAAGAAAAGTGGAGAGAGCTGGACCAGTAAAAGGAAGATACATGAAGCTTGCTTCTGGCCAGGAAAGGGAGTTAATATGGTAATGTCAAGGCCAGGAAAAAGATGACATGCCCCTTAAAGGCCATACAGCTACTAGGAGAGAACATCCAGAATGTAAATGAGAACAATGAGTGAAGAAGGTTGGCTCCACTGGATAGCTGGACCATTCTTAACGGCAAGGTAGTTCAGACCTAATAAAGAAACTGGTCAGGGGCCAGGGGCAAAGCCATAGAGACTCAGTATATTCTTCTTGCTAAGCTAAACATTTGTCATTTAATCCTCACAGCCATTCTTTCAGATGAATGTTATTGTTCCCATTTTCAGGTATGGAAACTGAGTTTCAGAGAGGTTGTGTATTTTGTCCAGAAGCACATAGCTAGTAACTGGCGGAATAAGGGTGTGAAGCTCAATTTTAGCTGACTTCAAATCTATGTTATTATCATACATTATTTTTCAAGTTTGGGAAAGAAGGAAACCAATAAAAAAGTAAAGACTAAGCCCCTTTAAAATCTATGTGCAGAAACTGCATCATGCCTTAGGAATAACAAAAGCAAGTAAAGATCTGGAATATTAGTTTTTTATGAAGAGAGAACAGAAGATTTGGGGATTGTCTTGGAGAAGCAAGGACTAGTAAGATGAATTGAATAATATTATACTCTTGAATATTCTCTAAATCCTGAAGCATTTTCAAGAAAATAATACCAAAGTTGTTCTTTTATTAATTGAAGACAATATACAAGGAAATGAAGTTAAGTGAAAACAAACAATAAAAAAACAGTTTGTGGCATGTGACAATATCTTAACCAAAGGGTATTGAAAGGCTGACATAGGCTACCCGAAATATCTACAGTATATGTCTCTACTGTGCGTTCCTCCTTAAACTGTATCGCTCTTTGAGATTCTTTGCTTAGAATCTTTGCCTGACACATACAGGCAAATAAGTGTTTTAGGAACGAACAGATAACTGAATGAATGAGAACTTTTCCTACCCAGCCTGGGAATTCATGAATGCCTTCCTAAAAGGGATGCTACCTGAACAGTAGGCCGATTTTTTGGAAAGAAGAATGAAAATTGAGAGGTCATGACTTTGCTAAAAGCCGTAGAAAAGAAAATGACTTCCCTGCCTGCCAGCCGCCTGCTCAGGTCAAAAGGCATGTCTCCTCTAGGACATTTTAAATGACACTAACAAATGTATTATTAGCACATGTTTTCTGAATTTAAAAAAATTATTTGGGGTCAAAGTATGTTAATGCATATTTAAATGACACTATTTAAATAACAGTTTTCAGGCAGTGTCTTTCTTGGGTCTTATGAGCTATTTGGGGGAATATACCTGATAAGTTTGTTTTAGAATGGGTTGATTATCTTTAAAGTTTTAAAAGAAAGTAGTGATGAAATTCACCCTTGAGATCTGTAAATAAGAGTTTGCTTAAGGGAACAAGACTTAGGTTACCCTTTTGATATTTACAAGGTAGCTCACTCAGAATTGTAAATGAAGTGGTACAGATAGGCAGTTGTTTGTCTATTTTAATATTACATTTGAAGAAGCATTCATCAGTAGAAGGCATAGAATTATCTGTCCAACAAAGATTTAGAAGAGCTAACAAATTTTCTGTGGTATCTGAGAGAACTTGAACTTTTTAAAAAACTGATGCTTTGCAATGAGAATTATGAATAAAATTGAGAGAACTCATGGGATTTGCATCCTCACTGAACATAACACAAAAGAGAAAAATAATTTTTACCTTACCTATTTAACAGTGCCTTAGGTTTTATTACAGCATCTAGATATTCAAATTTGAGACGTGTGCCTTTATTTAATATGTTTAAGATACATTGGAAAATAGTTCGCTATGAAAAATATAGAACAATCCAAATTTCATATTTGGATTATTACCAATGAGCCTGATGTGTACCTGCTGTGGTGTGCACAGCGCACACAACTCTGTGCTCTGGTCTCTGTTATCAGTGCATTTTCACTCTCTCTACCTTTTAAAAGTTTAGTCATTTTTAAGTTCCAGCTTAAATTCCATCTCTTCCATGATACTTTCATCCCAGCCATGAACTACAAGTGACTTTTGTCTACCCTAACCTACAGTGTCATTTATTAGCAAGACTCTTTGGTTATCAATTACAGAAGCTTACTTAGACTATTTAAGCAATATATATATTTATAATATATTTATTATATAAATTTATTATTATTATAATAATTATAAATTTATTATTTATAATAGTATTATAAATAATATAATAATATTATTATAATAATTATATAATTATATATATTATATATAATTATATATAATATATTATATAATATATATTACATAATATATATAATTATATATAATATATACAATATATAATTATATAAAAATTATATAATTATAATAATTAATATAATAATAATTATTATAAATAATATAATAATATAAATAATATTATAAATTTATATTTATTATATAAATATAAATAATATATTTAAGCAATATACTATGATGATGCTGTACTATCTCCTAGGACCTCAAGGTAGGAATTGGCTAGCCCTCTGAAAATCACTAGGAAATAGAACTAGAACCAGGAACTGAAACCAGAAAAATAATGATAGCAAAGGTTTATGTCTTGTGTATTGGTCTGCTTAGGCTGCTAGAGTAAAATACCATAGACAGGGCAGCTTAAACGACAGAAACTTCTCACAGTTATGGAGGCTGGGAAGTCCAAGATCTTAATACCAGCCAATTTGGTTTCTGGTGAAGTCTCTCTTCCTGACCAGAAGCAGCTTGCAAATAGCTGCTTTCTCTCTATGTCCTCACATGCTTTTCCACAGTGTATATACATAAAGGGAGAGAGAGAGAGAGAGAGAAAGAGGGAGAGAGAGAGATCTCCTTGTAAGGCCACCAGTCCTATCAGTCAAGGACTCCATCTTTATGGCCTCGTTTAACCTTAATTACCTGTTAAAGCTTTAACTCTTAGATATAGTCACATTGGGGATTAAGACTGCAACTCATGAATTTTGGGAGAACACAAGTCAGTCCATAGCATCTTACTCCCTAGGTACCAGGCCTTATTATAAGCACTTTACATATATTAGGTTATTTAATGCTCACAAGGATTCTATGAAGTAGGTACTATTATAAATAGATAAGCAGAAAAAGGTTAAGTAACTTGCCCAAGGTCACATAGTTTATAAATGATGAAGCCACATTTAAACATAGCTGTCTGGCTGTAGAGTCCATGCCCTTGAACACTGAGCTAAACTTCCCCTCTGGAAGCCAACAGGACTCCCTCTGTCATCTGTCCTTCTATCTCAGTATTTGTTCATCTTGCAACATAGCTTCCTCTGCTCTTCAGTCCACAGAGAGGAATATAGGCAGCCCTCAGCCCCAGAGTTTCCATTATACAGTTCTTTCAGGCCCCATCCCATATGTCTGAGCAAGAGAATTCTACTACCGGTGTAGGTCAGCTTTGCCCTGCATAGTACCTAAGAGTATTGATTAAAGAAGTAGAAAAACAGTCACTATGTGTTGCTGTTATACTCAATATGTGTTGCACTAGTGGTCAAGATGGGTGAGTCATGCTCTGCCTGGGTTCACTCATCTTTTACTGTTGTTCCCCCATGAAATGGCACCTTGATTCAGATGCTTTCCTTTGAAGTGAGTTTAATTGTTGAGGGTGTTTTTATCGGATGCTCATTTTATCTTCTTGCCTAAGGAGATATTTGCAAAAGATATGTTTTCTTTCTACTTGTCTTCAAATTGTGAAAAGCAAGGGAGCCAACTGGAAGAAGAAAAAACAGGAAGGATGGGTAATGCTTAGTTGTTTGTTTGGCTCAATTTACCTCTGTTTGAATCCCTCTGCTCCTAAGGGAACTGTCTGTGGTTTGGGCAGCTTTGTGGGGATAAGGGTTAGCTCCACGATGTGAGCGAAGTTTGTCTGAACTAACCCTTTTCAGGAAGGCCTTACATTTGGCTGATAGTGGTTGCATAGGCATGTTCATACCCCACCTCAGCTTTCACTCCTTGTCTCTATCTGATCAGATAAAAACTAAAGAACAGGGATTTGTAGGTAGACAGTCTTGGCTTCAACCCCCACTTCTGCCATTTTACAGGCGACGTGATCTTTGACAAGTTACTGAACTTCTCCGAGTCTGTTTACTGAGCTGTAACATAGAAATGATGCTTTATATCATAAAACTGCTATGGGAATTAAATGAAAATATATCTAAGTATTTTGTCTGTGTTAGAAGCTCAACAGTAGTGGCTTTGTTTCCCAGTTTCTTTATTAAGAAAATATGACCATAATAAAAATACGTGGTGAACTGGATCCTTCTAGCAGTTGCCGTTCCCTACATATGCAAGAGCATTTTGAAGGAATAGTTAGTACCTCAGGATATCAAAGGGTATTTGAGAAATAATTGAAACTTTTCCTCGATGGCCTTAAAGAAATAAAATAGACAAAGTTTCCACTATTGTGGACCAAATGCATTGTCTAAAAACTGTATAAAAATAACTCCTGAAAAATAGGCATAACTGTACTATCAGCATACTACTACTTGAAGTACAGTTTTTGAAGGCTGGAAAGAATTTGTAACATTCAACCTCACCTACTTCCTTCCGGGACTTGGAAACCAAAGCCCAGATGTTTCTGTTCGCCTTTGAAATTATCTTGCCTTTACCTTACTATACAAATAACAAAATAGCTAACAAGACTAGCAGGACTGGGTGCACTCTGTCCACAATATTGTTTCTCTGAAAATGACTTTCCACTTCAACATAGCACAGACTGAAGATTATAGTGAGATTATAACAAGCTTTTATTTCCATTGTTTCTTTTTATTGCATATTTATTATTTTTCTAGTTGGTGCCAGTGAGTAGAATTCTTTTGATTGCTAACAGCTCTATGGATTATTACATCTTGTATCCCAGTTAACATTTTTAAGAATTTAACAACATACCCTTGATAATATTAAAAAAAAATACAGAAAATGAGGTCCTGAAACTCAATGACATAAGTTTATTCTTACTGACTAATAAGTCTAAACAGCTCACTGTGTTGGAAGATTTCAGGGATTGCGTAGGTTCTCTCTACTCCTATAGATTTAGGCAGACCCTATAATCAGAACAATCAATAGCTAATAAATTTGGGAGAGTTCATAGGACAGCAGTGAAGAAGAAAGGAGTATAGGTCTTAAGGAATAGAAATCGTTTAACTTAGGAATGACTTCAAGAATAATTAATAGTCTTCAAACATATGAAGGAGTTTCATTCAGGTGATCCTTACAATGTGCTCTCTACTTTCATAGGCTACAGGGAATGAGTCTGAATAGCAGCAAAGGACTTTGGGATTGATATGAGGGAGTTATTTTAAATGATACAGCAATATAATCATTTGCTAAGTGATTTATATAATCAAAAAGTGGTTTTCATGTTGATAACATCCATCTTGGCATTGTTTCACATGTAACCTACTTAATATTCCTTATTTTAATTGTATATCATTCTCCTTTACCTAACTAATGGCCTTTCCTTGGTCCTCTCCTACCTTACCAGCCTGGCTTTTTCTATCTTCTCCTACTCATGTACCCTACCTGTGGTTACTCCCACAAAGTCCAGATACTGGCCCTTTGTTCCTTTGTAGACCTTCTATTTATTTTATTATACCCTCTATTCATTAGCCTATCTGTCCTTATGGTTCTGTAGCATGACTTCATGTATAACTTTGTGACTTCTAATCTTGTGTTTCAGAAAAATACAGTATTAGAAGATATCCTGTAGTCACCTCACTTTCACTAAGTTTTTTCTACATCTCCCTATAAAAAAAAGGGAAGAAAAAAAAGAAAGAGAAAAGACTCTCCTCTTTATTGTGTTCTCTTTATTTTTTTAAGTCATTGTTTTATTTTATTTTTTAAAAAATATTTTTTATTTTTATTTATTTATTTATTTATTTTGGCTGCACCGGGTCTTCGTTGCGGCATGTGGGCTCAGTTGTGGTATGCATGTGGGATCTAGTTCTCCAACCAGAGATTGAACGTGGGCCCCCTGCGTTGGGAGCACGGAGTCCTATCCACTCTACCCCCAGGGAAGTCCCCCCAGTGTTCTCTTTAATGCTATAAAATCACCAGTCTGGGCTTCCCTGGTGGCGCAGTGGTTGAGAGTCTGCCTGCTGATGCAGGGGACACGAGTTCGTGCCCCAGTCCGGGAGGATCCCACATGCCGCGGAGCGGCTGGGCCCGTGAGCCATGGCCGCTGAGCCTGCGCGTCTGGAGCCTGTGCTCCACAGTGGCAGAAACCACAGCGGTGAGTGGCCCACGTACTGCAAAAAAAAAAGAAAAAAATCACCGGTCTTCCAGGTTTCCAAAATAGGAGGCTTCAAGTCATCTCTGCATATTTCATCATCACATCTGTATCATATTTGTCACCACGTTCTGCCATTTTTTTCCTTAATCATGCCTCTCAGATCTGCATTTCATCATCCTTCCTTCCATTGCCATCCTTATTACCTTAGATCTATACTACTGCAATTGTGTTCCATCTGGTCCACCTGTCTCCATCTCCCTTCTTCCTAATTCTTCCTGAAAATATGACTACAAAACTATTATATTATTGATACTCTACTGTTCAAAATCTCTTCAGTTTCCTTTAACATACTACATCAAGTTCAAATTATTTTGCCTAGCTTCTGTTAGATTAAATTGGTAGCATTAAGATCCTGTTAGAGCATTGCCCTAAGAGACCCAGGAGTTCCCATATCCTGTCCTTCCATTCACACCTTGCCCTCGTGAGGTTCTCAAGGGAAATAAATATACAAAGAGCAATGGCAAATGAGAACGTGAGTTATATGTAATACTAGCAAGGTATGCAGAACCTCTAGATTATTCTAGAAAACTGATGAGCAATTGGAGGTTTAGGCCTAAACCCAGCTTCTCCACACTGCAAAGGCCAGATATTGCCATAAACAAATCCCAGAATAAAGCCTGAGGTAATAAGAACTCCTGGGAAGCTAAGTGCTGGTAGGATTGGGGAAGACAGATAGAGGCAGACAGACTGAGAGGCAGGAATAAGTACCTTTCTTGAGAAGGGCTTATCCTTCAGCTTGATGGGTGAGAAAATTAGCAGAGTGACAGAGAGAGAGTGCTAGTTGACCGAAGAGGAAGGCCTTAATTCTTTTACAGATGTAGTTTCAAGGGTAGAAGAAAAGCAGCAAAGAGCATCTGTGCCCTTGTGTGTGACTTTTGGCACACATAAGTAAAAGTGGCCCAGTCCAGGTCAGGGCATCTGACCCAATCCGATCAGCATCTCCTCCCTGCTCGCTCACCACGGTTTACAAAGCTTTTTGAATCAAGCCCCTGGCAGCCTTATTTTTCATTGCTCTCTGTTTTGTTTTGTTTTCACTGCACTTTATACCATCCATGAACATTTCCACTTCCTGGATTGTTAACTTTTCATCTTTTCTTTATCCAGATCCTTACATTCTTTCAAGACCAGTTTGCGAATGGCCTCTTCATTCAAATATTCTGCTACCTCTCCCCACAGTGATTATAAATTCCTCTGAATATCTATGATTTTCATAATTATTTCTACCCAATTTAGCACTTAACTGTCCTCTAACCATTTTATATATCTTAGTAAACCCCTTGAGTGCATGAACCTGCCAGGGAGGGGGAAATTCCCCCCCTGCCTTTCTTGAGTTTTCTTGATTGGTCAAATAAGAAATAGACACAGACAGATTTGTGGGAGAAGAAAAACAAAATTTAATTCATATGTACAGAGGTCTCATAGAAATAAGGCCTAAAGAAATGAACAATGCAGGCAGATTTTAGACAAAGAAACAATAAATTTGTCAAGAACTTCTTTGTGAGACAAAGAAGTTTGGGTTTGGGGTAAATTAGTAAAGTAACAAGGTTTTTCTTATACAGCCTTCTCTATATAAGCAAATTATTAAGGTATATTTATATGATACTGTTAAATAAAATCATAATGAAAGTATGTAGTCCAGTCTACCTCTTTTAGGTATTTAACACCAACAGGGAATAATATTCAAAATATAGCAATCATTATTGAACAGGAACTGACTGATCAGAATGGATTTTTGACTGGTACAGTATCAAATTTATATTAATAGATTGAAAGTACAAAATCCAGATAGTTCAGAACTAAAATAAAGTTTAACTCCTGCTTTGTCACAGATTAACAATGGATCTGTAGCCATACCTTATATATCTTAACTGATTTTTTCATTATATCTACCTGTAAACCAATGAAAGCCAATCAAGCTAATTTAACACTTAATCTGACCATGCTTTCTTTTCTCCCTCCTGCAACCATAGCGCTCCTGTGTATGTATACTATAGTATGATTGCCTGTTCCCTACACTGTCTATTTCAAACTTTTGTAGACCCATAAGCATCATATTTGGGGTGTCGTGGTCCACAGTATATAATAAGCATCTCCATTGGCTACTCTCATAACTATGCATTTGGTACAATAGCAAACACCACTGAACAGCAGTCCATGCCTTTCATGATATAATGAAATGCTTTTGGATTACTTTTTATGTAGAAATTACTTTGGGCCTAGATGTTTTTATATTACACATACTTTTACAAAAATATATTCCTTACATGTGTCCTGAAGTACTTGTATTCAGAGTCAACCAGTTGAAACTATAAACATGGACTATTGAGGTAGCCATCTACACTCTTCAACATTAACAAAGCAATTTAGGTGTTCTGTTACATTATTTCAAACTACTGATAATGCCACAACTGTCATATGACAGCAACATAAAAGAAAGACTGTGTTGGGTTTTTTTAACCTGTCAAGTGGTGAAAGTTAGTATTTGTAAACTGAACTCTAACATAGTAGTATGGGGATAAGTGTGTATGTTTTTAAAGACAACAGATTAGTCTCAATCCAAAAGTGAAAGCTATGTAATTTTTTTAAAGACAGAGAGATGTCTTTCTGGATGCTAACACCTTCAGAAGCTATTATCACAGTGTAGCAGAGAAG
This sequence comes from Tursiops truncatus, assembly GCF_011762595.2. Classification (NCBI taxonomy): domain Eukaryota; kingdom Metazoa; phylum Chordata; class Mammalia; order Artiodactyla; family Delphinidae; genus Tursiops; species Tursiops truncatus. The sequence continues at coordinate 78,546,576 of NC_047035.1, read as the reverse complement.
GACTATCTTGCAGATGGAGAGAGTAATGTTAAGATTCCCACCAGACCTTGTCCTTCTATGCCTTTTCCCCTGTGCAAAGGAATCTGTCAGCTCTTATTCCTTTCTTTGAAGAAATGCCTAAAGAATGTCACTTCAGTCTGGCTACACTTAGGCATCATGTGGAAGATTGTGGATGCCTTCAAGAAAGAGACACATTCTGAAAAATGTAATTTAATTTAAGGATTACCAAAAGGAAGTTTTTTGGCTTTTTATGACTGGCTTGAAAGTTTACTGCTTTTCCATAATAATGGCCTCTCACATTTGTATTGTGCTTTTTCCTTTTTTAAAACACTTTAGAATTAAGTATCTTATTTGATTCTCATTATATTCTACATTTAATTTAAAGTTATCATGTTTATCGTCAAAAACAGTACTGTTTTTGTATTTTGTATTTTCTGACCACTAGAGCCTGTAGCGTAGGTTTGGTCATTTTTCTAGTAACCATGATGGATTATTTTTCACTGTGTGTACTACAGACAACATGACCCAGTCTAGAAGGGCATAATTGTTTCTCTCAATAATAATTATAAACATTGACATATACTTTCAATCATTTCTGAATGTTCAGGAGGATTCTCCAAACCTTCTTTTCATGTTATGCTCATAATCAGATGATAGAGGCCAAATATCTCATCAAGGAAGTCTTCCCCGACCCCCAACAGAGCTAGATACTCTGCCTTTCTGCTCTCAGAACCCTTTGCACACAGTATTGGCATTATATTGGTCCTGACTATATACGATCCTGACTATGTTGTATTTATCTCTGTGTTCTCAGTACCTAGCTCAGTAAATGTGCATTGAATGAATACATGCACAAATGAATATGTGTGTTGTGCTTTGTTTTGTTAAACTGATACCTTGTGTAAAGGCCACTCCACATGACTATTGCTCTGTTCCCACCCACTGAGTCTGAGGGTAAGTTCAGCAACACGACTGGGAAATGCAGGAGCTACTTAAGCTACTTAATTTCTTTGTAATCTACAATTAAAGTTAAAAATAGCAAACCTTTTTATTTTTCAAACAGCACTTGTATACCTGTATTTCCTGAGAGTAAAAGAGAGTCCATTACGGTTTATGCATGGCCACAGGGTAATATAAAAAAGATATTAAAGTATTGGGTTAGGTCAGAGTGGAAACTTTAAATGCTATTTTGAGCAAAGCTTTGAAAATATTGAAAGGGAAGAGTGGCATTGCCTGTAGTAGAAAAAAGAAAAATTTAGGTGAAATAAATGTCAAATGAAATCGAATTTCTAATGAGCAGATAGTACTAAAGAAAACAAAGCTTTATTCTTTATTTTTATAAAGCATTGGAGAAACACACTGCATAAGTTCTTGAAGTAGATTTTTTCTCCTTGCTCTAGAGGAAAAAAGAAAACTGTAAGAAATACTTACTTTAATACTTGTATCCTTCCTTTAATCCTGAATTGTAAAATGAGACTTGATCCATATGAGTGAAAAGTCAGACTGGACTAGAAAAAAGGTCATTAAAAAATTATGAACTGTTATGTTCCATTTAAAATATTTTCTTGGTATTATCCTCTTATGAATTTAGAGAAAGTATGAAACAATCTTTCTAGAGTCAATTTATACCTTTAATAGCCCCAGGTACCGTAGTCTCAGTGGGGGTTTGTGAAGAGTAATGAAATGTTTATAAGAAGTCTGAGATCGCTGGATGAAGTGTGATATATAGATAGAGTATTATTAGTAGTTGGTATGATAAACTAGTGAATAAAATATTTTCCTTAGTTACAAAAGTAATGAGTTCAAATCCATTGAGTTGTCTCTCTTCATTAGAAAGTTTTCATGTCTTTTTTCCTTATCATGTCAAATAGAGATCTTACTTTTGGCACTTAATTATCCACCCTAAGCTGAAATTCCCCAAGACTTAGATATTTTAAAGGGGTATTCCTTATTCGAGGGTAAAATTTTAATTTTCTAATTATTTGTAAGGGCAAAATTTTGCATGGTTTTCCCATTTTAGTTTTCTTCTTTAAGACATGTAGGCATGAGAGTAATCTAGTGGCAGACTCCTGGAAAGTATCTTGGTAAGGATCTCTCTAGAGGTTGGCAAGAAAACAAAGAGATATTTGTACAATTAGGAAGTAAAGAACATTTTGCATAAATGGCTATTCATCAAGATTTCTAAAAAATCACTTAGAAAAATTTTTAAAGAATTAGGGCTTCCCTGGTGGCGCAGTGGTTGAGAGTCCGCCTGCCGACGCAGGGGACACGGGTTCGTGCCCCGGTCCGGGAGGATCCCACATGCTGTGGAGCAACTGGGCCCATGAGCCATGGCTGCTGAGCCTGCGCGTCCAGAGCCTGTGCTCCGCAACGGGAGAGGCCACAACAGTGAGAGGCCCACATACCGCAAAAAAAAAAAAAAGAATTAGGAAAAATTATGGGAATATTTTTTCTATTTTTCCAATTTTTCCAAAATTACTAGGAAAAGTTAATGTTGATTAAATGTATTCTGAGTCACTATTAGAATTAGAAATTTTTATAAAATGTGTTCATCTTATTTTTGAAGCACTTTGGAGATTACATGAAAAAATTTGGTATGACTTTTCAAATAGGAAATTTTAAGGGTGTTGCCTAAAAAAAAATGCACAACCTGAGAACTGTGAGTTCAGTTTTATTTGGGGACTTATTGAGGACTGTAGCCTGGGAGACAGCCTCTCAAATAATCCCGAGGAACTGGTCCAGGGAGGTGGGGGGAGGTCAGTGTATATATATGATTTGGCAAAGGGGGTATGTACAGTCAAGCACACATCTCAGTAGAAAGTTGCTACTACTCACAAGGAGCAGATGTCTTCATTAATGATTTTAGTGCTTTTCTAGGTATGAGAAGATGCAAGAAACAGGGTTCATAAAATTCCCTCCTGAAATTATCTAACTATCTGAAGGCCTGTTCTGCCAGTTTTACCCAGAGCACAGAGTGCCTCATTCCTGATCTGCATCCTGAATTCCTTTCAGGATGTGTTGGAGTCAACATCTGCAGTGGCTAGTGACCTAATTCTTGTAGAGCCAGATGGCAAGTGAGTGACATTCTTTAGTTGGCAAGGGGTCTAGTGATAAATCTAATTTAAGTATCTAATGAAATGAAAAACTAGTACAAATGTATATAAACTTATTGACTGTTGTAGAATCTTGAGTTATAAGCAGTCTTTCTAACATATTTATTAGTCGTTTTACATAAAAGTCCCAGGATAGTGAACACAGATAAGTGCAAGGGCCATACACAGTAGTTCTCAAGAGGACCCTTTATTATATGACTCCACCCTATATCACCTTTTATATATACATGGTATTCACTTCTCTTTTACTACAGTAAGTTCAATGAACTTTTTTAATCCATGTTTTGGGTCACTCTAACTTAAAATTTTCATTCTTTTCTGTAATGCAAAGGAGGAGTTTTCTTTTTCCCTAACTTTCTAGATTTACTTTTCTACTTCATCCTGAGATATCGGTTTACTTAAGCCTTTCCATTGTATATGTAAAGTTTATGCCTAATAATTTGGAGTAATTAAATCTATATCTGTGACTATCAAGGTGGAACTACAGAATACTGAGAAATTATGGAGTGGGCTCTGCAAAAGGTAGTCAACATGAAAAACAGTCATCATGAATACAGGGCAAAACAAGATTTGAGAGGAGGGAAAAAATTTTTAAAGCCAACAAAGACTTCGTGGTAATACCGGATTTCAGATTAGCTGAATGTTTCTAGTTCTGCATGACAGCAAAGACAGGGGTGTGGTTATGGGCACCATGCTCGGAGGCACGCTTTATCACTGAGCTGCATCAGGAAGAATAAAATTTCTCTATAAAAGCCTAGTTAAACTGCATAAGGAATGTATTTTGGGCATCCCATTCTAGAAAAAAAATAAGTCATCTGGGTAGGAGATGGGGCAAGAAGGTATGCAGAAGTGACTTCCAAGAGGAAATGATTTAATAGAATGTGGACTTTGGTTTCTGGATTTCTTTTCATAAATCAGTAGTTAACCTGTGAATAGCTATAAGGGTGGGTAGGTGTTAAAATATTATATAGAGAGAAAATATATAAAGTGAAAAGAATGACTTAGAGTTCTTCCAGAAAAAATATGAATATCGCTAAGTAACAGTTTTGCTGGAGTCCTCTACAGAGCATATTGATGTCCTTAGGCCCAGTGCATCCAGAAACAAAAACAAACAAACAAAAAAGGCTACTCTGAAGGAATTGAGAGCTTTCTCAAATGGGTTGCCTAAGTCAGAGGCCAAACAATAAGAAGTAGGAGATCGTACAGTTGTTGTAAGGAAGTCTCCTCTTGAGATAGGGAAGGAAAAAAAAGGAACTAGGTAAAATAAATGAAAATTTGTATCATGAAAGCAAAAGTGAGTTGAGGAACCACTGTACAAAGCTACTTCATTTATCCTAAGCTCAGAGGAAAAAATATTCCATGTAGGGCTTCCCTGGTGGCACAGTGGTTGAGGGTCCACCTGCTAATGCAGGAGACACGGTTCGTGCCCCGGTCCAGGAAGATCCCACATGCCGCGGAGCGGCTGGGCCCGTGAGCCATGGCTGCTGAGCCTGCGCATCCGGAGCCTGTGCTCCTCAACGGGAGAGGCCACAACAGTGAGAGGCCCGCGTACCGCAAAAAGAAAAACATTCCATGTAAGTGAAGTATTTTGATTACTTATGTTATTTAAATATTTTAAATAAAAAATCTTTCAAAAATACATTTCACTTTACCCTGCATGATAAAAAGAATGTCCTGAAGATTTTATTTGTTCTTAAAGATTTGTGGTCACATGAAGAGTATTAATTATTTTATTCTAAAGCAGTTCTTCCAAAAGCGGTTGAGGTTAATAGGACTATTTATCCCTGCTTGGATTTCTGAGTATTTGTACTTGCTTTATGTAGCCCTTATATCCCCTCCCTGGCTACTAGTTTACCTGCTGTCGTTTCTTGTTATCATCCATGAGCCTGAGTCTAGTGACTTCCTCCCTGCTTCTTTCCAATTTGTTGCATCTAACTTGTTGTGGGCAGAAAAAACAGACAAGAAGCTTGGTGTAACCATAACTAAAGTAGGGTGAGTTTTGAGGAAACATCTGAGAAACTATACTAAGATTGTGTAAACTTAAGTATGTGGCTCTTTTAGGACTGAGATTGGCTGCTTATTGCCTTTTTTTTTGCAGGGGGTGGGGGAGGAAGGAGGGAAGGACCTTGCTTCAAGGCTCTTGGCTGCATTCTGCATAATAAACATCGTGGCATTACTTATTTCTGTATATCAGCTAACTTGTTCGAAATTGTCAGTGTATTCACTATTGCAAATGTAAAAGGGAGCTGTGGAGCATATTCTAGAAGAGATCCTGTGAAGCAGTGCTTCGTAACTGAAATCTTATTATCTATGTTATATTACTTGTGAATAAATACTATCGTTAATTACAGGAACTTATCCTTTCTTTATATGATAGGTTATGTGTCAAAGACAGCACCTCCTCATGGGAAGTGCAGTATACATGCATAGTCATAGTTATATTTGTAGCAAAATCTCCACTTTGAATAATTCACACTTAAGCCAATAATTCTCTTCTGTCAGTTGCCCCATAGATTTTGAGAGAAGTGGGACAAAAAGTATTGGCTTAAGCTTGCCTCTACAAAAATATGATAGAAATTAGAACACAGCCTAATAGATTTCAAGCAGGGAAAGGGGCAGAAGGACAACCACATAGGCGGAATCTTAAGGAAAAGAAGACTATGGAGTACTAGGGGCAGTAAATATATAAGGGAAGGTGAAAGGATTTGGGAGGTAAATAAAGGGTAGGTATGTATATCATCAACTAGTGAAAACAAGGTCTTTATGAAACCCTGAGAAAGATAAATGTCCAAGTATCAGAGCAAGAAAAGAGTGAGAATGGTTCATAGAAAACTGAATTTCTATCTTGATAAGGGTTTATTGCTACATTAGCATATCTCTAAGCTTCCTGAGACAGCTTGGGATAGAAGAGGGACATTAAGCTCTAAGCCTAGCTCTGTTCTAAAGAACCTTCTGGCCTTTAACAGACACTTAGCAGACAGTTAACCCAGACTTCTGTTTTCTCACTAAAAAATGAAATGAAAAGTTTATATAGTGAAAATTTACATATTATATAACTAAATATTTCATTATACATTTACATAATGAAAAATTATGAAATGAAAAGTTTAGACCAGATGATTTCTAATATCCTTTCCAACTCTAAAATTCTGTGATTTTCTGAGGAGCAGATTTTAGAGTATTGGCTTAGAATTTGTATAGCCAACTGATATCACTATCACAGTGTCTTTTTTCATGTCTTACACTAGTCTTTTACTCTTCTGGAAGCTGCCTTGTCCATGGTTCCCTTCGAAGAGACACTGTCCTGTCCATCTCTTTTATAAAGTTCTAACCTGCTCTTTGTGCAGAGTATGAGCCCCACCGCTATCTCTCACACTATCAGTGACTTTTTGTCCAAGGCTCAAGGTCAGTTATTCCATCCGTCATCCAGTGACCTTATCAAATGGTTTGGCACAAACTAAAAGGCGACAAGAATGATCTCCTGCCCCAAAAGATATGGGTTGGGCTAGTATCAGACTGCTAAGGTAGAATGCATAAAAAGATGTCATAAAATAGGGGGAAGCGTAATGTTGCATAGGAGAGCTAAAGTTGTAGTCCATGAGAAACCAGAACCTAACAGGAAGAGAAGCTCTATGGAATGGTGAGTTACATGGCTGTTTGGAGAAGTTCCCTTTATTGCTTGCATTTATGTTCTAAGGATAACACATTTAAATTGTTTAGGAGTACCACCAGTCAATCCATAGAAGTATTGTAATTATAGAAGAAGTGAGAAAATACACACTCAAAAAAACTGAGACCAAGAAAATAACTGTATATTTGTTCGAATGAATAGAAAATTCCTGAACAGCTGCTATAGAGGTTCTTAAAACCGCCTTTAATCCAAAACAAGACTTTAGTTCCTGTACTCATGAGGCATTTTTCTGTAGTTCTTTTCCTATAATGCCCCTTGTATCCCTATATAAATCCCTATTTCTTAAACCTGAGTTGAATATAACCCAAAGAACCTACTTAAGAAGTCGTTATACTTTCCAAATCATTCCCACATCTACACAGTCTCACAAGAACCTCTTGAGGTATGTTGGATCCTACTTCATGGTTATGGAAACTCAGAGAATGTAAATGATCTTTCAGGGCCTTTTGGCTCTAGCCTATATTTTTCAGGCCTAAAGATAAGCAGTTGTCTAATCTGGTATATCTCTGACTAGATCCTTGACCCTCTCTGAGACAAATCCCACCCTATAATTTTTTTCCCAAAGATGTTACATGTTCCTAAGAAATAGCTTACATAAACATGAAAAACTAATACCCTTGGCTATTGATGGAGCTTCTACCATTTTTTCTCCTCCTTTCCTGGTTTGCAATACAGATGTTGTCTCTAGGGGGTGATACCTGCTCGTGTCATTACTGACACTAAATGAGGGCACAGAATTTTATGCTAATGGTACCCATTCTTTTCCCAAGTCACCAACACTCTCCCGAATCACTACCAGACTACTAGCATTCTATCAGTGGTGAAGTAGCAGGCCCACTGCCTCTAATGTCTATCAACAGACGCTTTTAAATTTTTCTTTATGTTCTTTTTGCATATTTCTTGCCATAAAATTTAGAAATGATATGGTTGAAATCACCACTACCCCTATTCTCCCCCTACCACACAAACACGTGCATGCACGCACACACACGCACACACACACACATATACACATACACACAAGCTTGCCAAGGGTCAGTGGGCAAGCTTGTCTCTGTGTGTGTGTGTGCGTGTGCACGCATGCATGCACACATGTTTGTAAACTTCTCTGTTTTCCCTTAGGTCAGAGGTATGTTCTTCCACTCCCACCTGTAGCCTCCTGACTCCCACTTTTGCAAATGGATCCCTAGTGGACCCAAACTACCAGTCCTGTAGACATGCCCAGACATAGCTAAATCCTACAGTGAATACAGATCTTGACATCTACTCCACGACTAATTAGTAATGGGGGCCTTTCTGTTACATACACACAGCCTCTTTTGTACATTATTACTGATGATGTAAATAACTTGCCTTTGATTTCTAAATATTGTATTTTAAATACATTGAATATCCTGAGAACTTTCAAAGATAAACATATATTACTTATGAGAATGGCAGTTTACTTCTGTGGTCTTCCTTGCAAAATTCCATAATCGTGGTCTAACCATGAGAAAAACATCAGGCAAACCCAAATCAAAGAACAATTTATAAAGTACCTGACGAGTACTACTTGAAACTGTCAAGGTCATCAAAAACAAGGAGAGACTGAGGAACTGTCACAGTCAAAGGAGCCTAAGGAGATATTATGACTAAAAGTGGTATCCTGGATGGGATCTTGCAGCATAAAAAGAAAAAAGAACATTAGGTGAAAACTAAAGAACTCCCCAAAAATATGAACTTTACTTAATAATAATGTATCAATAATAATGTATCAATATTGGTCCACTCATTGTGACAAATGTATCATGATAATATAAGATGTTAACAATGAGGGGAACTGGATGCGGGTTATTCAAGAACTCTCTGTACTAACTTTGCAACTTTTCTGGAAATCTAAAATTATTCTAAAATTAAAATTTTATTATATATACACACAGATATATAATGTGTGTATATATACACATACATATATATTTATTTACATTTATTCATTTATATGTAAATATATATCATTATATCATTTACTTTTTATATCATAAATATCAAATATAAATAATATAAATATGATATAATGTAATATAACTATTATATAAATATATAAATAAAATATAATATAAATAAAATATTAAAAATATTTACTTTTTATATCGTTGGACAAAATTCATTCTAGTTGATAGGATGAATAATAATCTAAGAATAACATTCAAATTATTTAGCAGTACCCTCCCTTAACTAATAAACTCATTTGGTTAACTATTTAGCAACAGGCAATGATTTGAAAAATCAAAAAGAGTTTTAGTACAGGTTTTACCGAAGCCAGTGGGAGTAAACTGGTGCATCCAAAATCGTGAGGAGACATTCAAATTCTCCAGGATTACTCAACAAAGTTTGAGCGACTTCTAGTGGGTGGAGAAGTGATGCCTAGATAATGATTAGAGAAAAATATCTGAGACAAGAGTAACAGTTACCTCTTGGGGAAACAGCTTTTTTAAAAAAAATCAGTGTTAATTTTTGGAGAGGTCATAAAAGCATTTGAAAGGAATATTTCCATGCTGATAACTATTGAATTTCAGATCATTTCTCATGAAGCCTAATGTTAGGCATAATCTTTAGCCCTCATTTATCTTCACTTATACTCTATTGATTCTCAAACTGCTGGATGATTGAAGGTTTTGAAGTATGGTTTCAGAGCAGCAGGTCTATTTAAGTAGATTTGAGGAAGCCCCAGTGCAGGACTAACATGCAACCTCCTTTTCATTATGTTAATGTTTATTTGCTAGATATCTTGTCATAATGGATCATTTGACTGTCACCTAAGGAAGTATGATACCGTCTTGTTTCATGTTTCTGTTTTCAAAAACCCCAAGTAAGGCAGGAACACTTTTGCATCACCTTTTATACCTCCTATTTTCTAGACCATTGGTGCTTCTAGACTGCAACTGTAAACCATAGTTGCAAATTGGGTTGCAAACAAATTTTACTTGAGGCACAAACCATAAATTAAAGTAATGATCACTTCAAGATGAAACTTCTTTCTGTCTTTTGAAGTTGGGATGAAAGTAGGTCAATGAAATTTAGGATATTTTAGAATATGTACAGTATTGTATTGTTTGCCAGTACCTAATTTACAATTACAGAGCTCCATGAATATTGAAATGATTCAGCTTCCCATTATAAATGTATGTGGCAGTTTGGTTGTTGATCAGTTTATGAAGTTAATGCAAATGGAACTGTCTTCCTGTCAGCATTTGAAATCTATAATGCAGTCATGTTGTATATTCAGGGACAGGCCATTGACAGTCAATTAACAAGTTTGATTGGTATGTCAACTCATTCTTTTGAATTGTTAATAGTATGTTAATAGCGTTCATTTCTTTGTGCAGTCCCATTTGCAGCTTCATAGTTACAGCTATTTTTTGTAATTCTGAGTAACCTGAAATAGTGCCTTAATAATAGATTATTAAACACCTGTCTAGTGTAGCTTAGGGAGGTTTTTCTAGACTGGGAGTTTGCAGTGGATCCCTTTGATATTCAAATCAACAAATGATAGCCTTTTTATTCAAAACGTAAATTCTTTTGATGGTTAGCTTGTTAAGAAATATTCAGCTCTAGTCTGACCTGATCTGGTTTCCCATGGAAAAGATCTGATGCCGTTTGAAGGTTCATAAATGGAATGCCAATGACAATTTGTTGTTGACGTTCTGCCGCCTCAGCCCTCAGATGCTGCTGGTTGATGTGCCGCTTTACCTTCACCAAATAATCCTTGCAGGTAAATGATCTATGAATTGATCAGATAGTTTCAAAGCAAAGAGGGCCCTTCTGTGGTCTGGATTTTTAGGCTTGGAGGGATACTTAAAACGATGCATCAAAGTTGACAGATGAATCTTAAGGCATAGACTGATGGGAGAAAGCAGAAATGTGGGAATATTTTTAAGTGACTAGCATATTACTTAGAGTTTTGAAAACCTTCAAATGTCGATCAAATCTGTTCCCCATAGCAGATTTATTTCTACCTTGGTTTTTGTTATGGTTGTTTTGTCTGTGTGCACAGGTTTACTCTCACTTTTCTGGGGAAGTTGATGAGACATTAAACGTATTATTCCCGAATGGTGCTTTGGAATAAGGTTGCGAGTTCATTTGCACAGCCATGTTTTATTCATATAGTTCCTGTACACCAGAATATAAGAATCTGCCATTTCCCTAGCCTAAAAAAAATTGTCTTTACCAAGGAAGCAGTACAAATTTTACTTTATTTTTCCTCCTATTCTTCACTTCTCTTGATGATGCTCTCCATGACCTACTATTTATATTTAATTTCTTCGGTAGAAGTTTCTTTATAATATGGAGAAAGAACTCCCACCAATGTAGTTTAGATATTTAGTTAATATTTTTCTATTCTATGCTTCAGTGAATTTGGAGGAGCAATTTGCATGTATTTGAATTTTAGAATTAGATTAGATTGAGAGATTGCTACTCAAAAATTCTTAGCATATAGGTAAAGAAACTGAGGCATATAGTAAGACCTCGCAGCTAGTTGGTGCATACCCAAGTCTCTTTATTCCTAACCCTGTGCACATCCCGCTTGCTGCCTTTAGAAACACATAGAAGTTCAATTGAAGATTGATACAATTCTAACGTACATTTCTCAACTGGACATAGGAAGTTGCTGAAGTTTTCTAGCTATAACATAAAAACCTTTATACTATAATTTAAGATTAAGAACTATACTTGACATCAGTAAAAAAAATTACAAAGAGTATGTATTTCTTAACATGTAATTAAAGTTTCTGTAAATCTGAAGGAAGACAGGAAACTAACTACTGTCTTTGACAGTTTGTTTACCTCTGCCCTTAGGCAGAACCACAGAACTTGTGACCTAGCTCAGGACTGGGGGAGGAGAGGAAGAGAAAGAGGCATGCAAGTATTAATTGATAACAGATTTTATTATGTCAACTTAACTAACCCTCCAGCAGTGTTTTTCAAAGTGTGTTTCACGGATCTCTAGGTCCACAAGATGCTTGGCCACCAAAATGTTCTGTGTCTAAAGAATCTGGGCGCATATATATATATATATATATATATATATATATATATATATATACCCTTAATGGAGTTTTACATTATCACAATGCTTTTTGGCAGAATAAAGACTGTAAGTCTGCAAGAAAGAAACTTGTTTATTTAACCCCGGATTTACAAAAAAAATTTGAACACAAAATCTTCATTTGTTTGTTTATATGTTTATTTCTTTTAAAACCAGTGAACATTATTCATGGAAATTTTGGGGTACTTGAATGTCCCTGGGCAAATAATTTCCCTCTGGTTCAATTTCCTCTTTCTATAAATGGAGGTAATAATAGCATCTATTGGCATGAGGATTAAATGAGCTAATATATGTAGAGCAGTTAGAACAGTGTCTGTCACATTGTGTTATATAAGTATTTGCTATTGGTATTATTAACAGTAATATTGTTAGTGTTACCATTGAGACCAATGCCATAGTTTCATTTGGTTTAATGGATGTATATATGTATAAAACTGTGCACAAGGCATTGGGTTGGAGCTAGAGATTTTGAGTAAGATAAGGCAGAAATAAAGGGAAGCAGACAAGTAAGCTGATAAATTACTGAGCAAAATGGTAAAGGCAGCTACAAAGATAAGCTCCAAAGCACTATGGGAATGCTGTCAACAAGAGTCTATTGACAGCTCAAAGAGACACCAAAGATTATACCTATTAGCTGACAAGCTACTGGATGCCTCAGAAACTTCCAGAGGAAGAAATAGGGAAATTCCAAAGAGAGAGAACAATTTTGCTTTCTGTGAAAGAGACTAGTGTATCTGGGGGATGAGGATAATAAGTACAGGGTCTTAGGTGTGGCAAGAGCACATAGTGTACTGGCAGGGTAGATTGGAGCCCAAGTACGAAGGCCTTTGTATCCAAGCTCAGAAGTTTGAGTTTTATCCTCCAGACAACAAAGCGAGTAGAGAATTCTTACGTATGAACCTGACACGATCGGCCTTGTTTTTTGGAAAGAAAACTTGACAGCTGGGTTTGGGAGGACATGAGAGAAGAGAGGCAGGGAAACATGGTGGGAGTCTGGACTGAGGCAGTGGCAGTGGGAACTGAGAGGACATTGACAGATTAAAGAGACATGTCTGAGGGAGAATTGACAAGAACCCATGACCAATTATTGGGGGAAGAGGAATAAAAAAAACAGAGAAACCAAGGATAGGGCTGGTATGTCTAGTATGGGAGGTTGTGTAAATGGTGATTCAATTTAGTTTTATAAATAGAGACACTATTTTTCAAAATCGTTGCTCAAAAAGAAACCTCCAGGTGTCCACAGCCTGCCACCAGTTTTATAACAATGACCTTCTTCTGAAGAGGGACTAATGGAATATATGTGTGGATTGCTTGATACTACTCATGAAAACTACTGGTAATACAAATCAAAAGTGACTAACTTACCTCACTAAGTGACTTACTGGAAATACATGGGAACACACATTTAAAAATTAAGTGTAAAATGCCATATGCAAAATTAAAAATCATAGTGAAAAATTTCTTATCTGCATGATTACAAAGTTTTACAAATGGCTCAGCTAAAGCACTTCTAATATATTTATTTATTGTTTCAATGCTCTCCTCCACTCTTCTCTTCTCCTTTCTTATTCTGAGCTTCTTGGATCCTGGATCTTGCTTGTCTTTATATTTACAGATTCATCCACAAATGATACATAGTAAGTGCTTAATGAAAGGTTTAGATACATAATACTTGAAACACCATTACTCTAATTTCATTCTAAAAAGAGAAATGTAAAAAATATTCAGCAATATTAGTTATAAAATATCATATAGGAACTTCTGCATAATGTGTTTCTTGTACCTTCAAAACCTTGGGACTATATTGGCATGTAGCATAAATTTGGGCCACCATGTTACATGAACATTAGTGGAAAAATAAACCCAAACCCATAGTTCAATGTTTGTTGAATATCAAAGAAACTGACATTTTGAGTCATCTATTTTAACAATAAGCCTCTCTTCCCTGTTGTGGGACTCCTTGTTGGCATGGCCTTCTGTTTGAAGACACAGGAAGCTCTAGTCTTCTGGAGATGTTAAGCCATTAGGTTATATCTTATACAATTTTATCAGAAGTTGGTTGACTGCTGTTCCTATTACCTCATGCTGTGCTTGTAAGTATTTGCATCTAATTTTATGTTGTGCCAGTTTTCCCCATTCCCTAACACATCAGACAGACTTAAATGATAGCAGAAAACACATTATCAGCTCCAAATTCAGAACTAATAAGCTATTTTTAAAGTTGTTCTTAACTCCCAAATTGGAGCAGCATATTTCTACTCTCCACCCTATTTAAGCAGTACCAAGATTATAAATCTGTCCTGCAAAGAGACGGGAAGTAAAAAATGACCAATATAAAGACTGTGGAAGGTCTTAAAAGTTTTAATAATTATTCATTCCACCATAAAGAATTTTTCCATAAAATAATGTATCCATGCCTTTGTTACCCCCAGGAATATAGACGTATACCATGTATCTCTTTAAATATTTTTAAGATTTCTTTTTATTTTGAGGAAAGGAATTTATGCTTTGAAAAGGGAATGCAACCATGAAAATTTCTCTCATTCCCAAACCTCTTTTAACCTAAATACTCAACTTTTTCAATCTAGATATTTTTCTCTGAGTCTTTCCTAACTCCCTGTAATATGCCAGATTTTGTCCAGGTAGTGGAGTAATTTCATCCACAGTAATGAATATGGTTCCATAAGAGGCTGCTTTCTTGAGGGACAGCATTGGAGACTGTAGTCCCTGCAAGTATGTGGGACATCCTGTTGTTCAGTAAAAGGAGCACAGTTCTAATTTGTTCAGCCACTATATTAACCTCTGTATGATACGGACCACTTCTTCTTCACGTGAGTATAAAATATTCCAAAGATCTGGAATTTCATAATATAATTCTACAGTTTCCTGTAGTCCTGCAAGCTCACCATCTTTATTCATTGTTAATTTTTATACTTTAGATATGTTTTCATTAGAGTTATTACTAGAGCAAGGGAGAAAAATTACAATGCATGAAAATTTAAGAACTACTTGCCCTTTAATTATATGACCACTATTGGGAATTATACAAACAGCTCCTCTTGATTGGGTAAAATTCTAATTTTGTTGGTATGTACATTTGTGTGATAAAAGTCTTGCCATTTAAATAAGTCAGAGATAGTTTGTGACTTGCATACCATATGCCTTTAGTAACATGTGGATTTCTAATATATATTTTTTTGTACATAAGGATTGCATCATGGACAAACTGATGTGTTATGCCCTTTGCACTGTTTACCATTGATTTTATACTGTCATCCACACATTTCCCCTTAAAAATCAGTCAAATTTAATTGTTAGACAGTTAATCCAGGTTTCAGATTTTGGTCTATCAATGTATGACAGCTGAAGCAAAACAGTAGATGCAGTGATCACACCTGGCCACTTTGACCTTTACCTGGTTTTTATTTCTTGTTTTGATTCACAGCTTTTTACTTTTATTATTAATATTTTTAAACTAGCACAGTGAAACTAGTTTGAATAACCAGAAACAAATATGTCAAGGGAGCAAAGAAATAAAGATTTAGAAATCGCATGCATGTTACTTTATCTTTGGCATGGAATAACTGCAAACTGGAGAAATAGCAACAGATCTGCATTTGGGTATTTCCCTTCCTCTCCCAATTGAAGCAGATCTACTATAGTTCTGAAGTTCCTACTAAATACCTGGGGCTAAAGAGATTCATTTTCAGTAAGTTAAGAAATCCAGATTTATTTTGTGACTTGGTAGAAGCTACTTGGTGGCAAGAAAGTGAGTTCCAGTAATGAAAGCTGGCAGGCCAGGATTTGTGCTCCACTCTGTTGGCATATGAAATTACAGCACATCATTCAAACAAAATCAATAATCCAACTTTTATGTCCTTTGCTAGGTACAGTGAAAATTTTATTATTCTGTAATCATTTTATACTTCCTGGATTAGGTCATGTTCTGTAGCAGTAAGAAGCATCTCAAGTAGATATAATATGCAAGATCAAAACTTGTGTTTTTACCCACGTACCAGAATGTTCATATAATAGTCAAGGAAAGATGCTATAAAAGTCAGACTCTTATTTCCTTAAATCATCCCTGTAATACCCTGAATGATATTTAGAGGTTCAGTTTACCTAAAGAAAGGAATTTTGCCCCTCAGTGTGGAATGAGGTTGATAAGCTGTGGTATTCTTTAATTGAGGCAAACAGAACAGAAAGAGATAGTTTGTTTCAGCATCAAATTTGCTGTACATGAACAAGGAGAGAAAATCGGATCAGATTCTTGCTCCTTTGATTTACCTTCTTCTGTGTCACTCTCTCTCTATGGAACAAGAGAAAAGACAGATTGTTCTTAGGGAAGGTCTACAGGGCCATAAAAGCCAGGTAATAAATTTACTTTAAAGCATCAGTTCCTAAAGTATGTTTGCATAGTAAAGTATGGACCAGGCCAAAATCCAGGCTTAAACATTTTCTCCTTGTTATCACCTCGTTAAGCTCCCCAAGTCTGAGCCATGCCTCCTACAGTCACAGGTATGATGCCACTAATTAAGAAAAAGGGGCTCATTACCAATTCTCATTAACATCAATTGGAGTTTTAAAGCCAAATCCCTGGACTGAAAATTTACCCCCTTAATGTTCAACACAGGTGAACAAATAAAATTGTTTAAATGCCTGTATCATGGGGTAGTGCAAATGTGCTCTCCAAAGATGAACAAATTGCTTACTGCAGTATGGCACTAATCCCATTGCTCAATAAAAGACAGGCAGAGCTTTGAAGAAAATACTATTCAAAAGGGATATTCTGACAGGGAAACGGGTGGAGCATGGGAACTGATATCACAATATGCAAATTATTGTCTGAACCTGTGTCATCTCTAGTAAGGATATATGGGTGAACAAAATTAACAATAGATTGTGCCTGACAACTAAGTGCTCAACAGATATTACCTGAATTAATGATTGAAGAAATAATGTTCACCAGTATGTTTTAACCTGCTGAAGAAACTTACCTCTCAGACTCTTTTAGCATTTGCTTCAGAATGTCCTAGATCACATTCTTTAAGCCTTCTTATGTGATTTTAATTTCTTATAGATAACACTGTACATTATTTTATTGTGGGAGGCTCTTGAGTTAAAACATTTCAAAATGCTTAATTTCATGAAAAGTTAAAATGTGTTGATTTGGTTGATTTGAAAGAGCTGTTCTGCAGTTCATTGAAGTGATAAGCCATATGGAAATAAGTCTCCTTGGAAAATAAAAGCAACCTTCCCTTGCATCAGATTAGGCTTTCTCTCATTTGTAAACCCAAAAGCCAGCCAGTTTTTAAACTGAATTTCTACTTTCCCTCATAATTTCTCTTCCTTACCCCAATGTAAACAATGACCCAGAAATATTCACAAGATTAATGTTTGCCCCTAAACTATATGTGGATTGTAGACTTTTTTCTGGTTTTATAGAATCTTGAGTTATATGATAGATTACTTTATAAATTGTCTGTATTTTTCCTGAGTGGGCATGTTGTTCATATATTTTTTTTATGTTGTTCATATTTAAATCACATTAATGATTTGTACCATGATTAACCTCCCCCCAAAAGTGTACTGACTTTGGTCTAAATTTCTCACGAGTGTCAGATTTCTTCATAATGTTACTACCTGTCGGTGGCAGTTAAGGAATCATAGAGTATTGTAGCTAGATGGAGCTTTCAGAGCCATTTAGTTCAGTCCTCACATTTTACACATCAGGAAGCTGAACTCCAAGAAGTTAAATTTACTTTCCCAAGCTCATAGGCAATGATAGGACCCTAACTAGAATTTTGGTCTCCTTACCCCCCAATGTAGCCCTGGTGTTAGTAGCTGACTCAACCCAAGTATATAGTAGAAGTCTAGCTTCACTCCCCCATCACACGCTACCTTCTTTCATAATTCCAAAGTTGTCTTAAATTTGTGATTAATCAGAGTAGAAGAAACCCTTAGGGAACTATTCTTCTGGATATATGTGAAGATCAGTTATTTTACTTAAGATAGGCCTGCCTTATAAGCCTTATAACCTTATAAGCGTTAACTTTTCATCTTTTCACCTGCTTAAAAATGGAAAGACAGTGATAACGGATGCATAAATGCATCATGGGGTGGATAAATTGTGTGAGTTAGAGAAGAGAAAATGAATGTGTTTGTGAAAGAGTGAGCACATCAATCAGTGGTTGCATGGTGTTTGCACCAGTGTGTCCAGGGAACACCTCACCAATCAATCATTCAAGAAGCTCCCTCCAGCTTTTAGGAGAAAAAAGATTTCACAGTAAAGTGCTATAGAGAAAGCTTAGCATCTAAAGAGGTCATTCTAGGGACTCTTCAAGTTTCCAGAGGGGAGGAAAAAGAGGGTAGGGAGCAAAATGCCATAGAAAGCCTATAGTTTGGAATTTTTTAAAATGCTGATTGTATTATGAATCATTCTCATTTTATACTGACTCAAAAGCACGAATTAAACATCATGTGGTATATTCCACTCTGAGCATAAAAATATTGACTCCTATGCGTTCAAGGAAAGCTGAAAAACTGAAAACAGTGTTTTCTCCTCAAACCTTCCATCACTGTACTGAATTATAATCCAATACTGCTGTTTTCCTTGAACATTAAACATACAAACATTCATTGGAAATATTTCAGTTTTATGGGTCATTCATCCAATAATTGTTGGTCACATACAAGATACTACTTTAGCTACTGCCTTGAAGTAGCTTACATTGATAAGGCAAATAAAATTAGTATGTGAATACTTATGATGCAAAAGAGAAGGAATTAAATGACAGAATTGTTTAATCAACATTGTCTATTCCCAAATTTCCAAGAAGATAAAGAGAACCACAGAAATACGAAAAGTTTGTCCAAGATAGTCTATTATTGAATTGCAGATCTGGGAATTTGCTTCCCAAGGAACTCAGTTCTCAGTAGTATTATACTTGCTCCTGAAGGTGGGATACCATTTGCATAGCTAATTAAAGCAGGAAACATATTGAAATGTCTTAATAAAATGTTGCCCATTAGGGAGGAAAGGCAGCTACTGCCAATAAAGTGATTTTGTGAACAGGAAGTAATTCTCGCCACACAGTCCTGACAGCATGGCTTCATTTACTGCTTGCAGTCACTCTTTCTATGCTGGCTTTTCAAGTCAGAAACTGGTAGAAATTCAGTGTAAGGATTACCATCAAAGTGTAATTGCAGAGGAAAATGCAAGCAGCCAAACAATAATGAAGTGTATCCATTCCAAACCAAGGAAACCAGTATTAATTGTGATATACAGTATGAAAACAACAGCAGCTGAGACAGTGAACAGTTTAGTATAGAAGTTGAAAGCACCAACTTGGGGATTGGACGAACAGGGTTTTAATCCTGCCTCTTCCATTTGTTAGCTGCATGGCCAAAGATTTCCCTTTGTCATCTGTATTAACATCACAATAAAAAAATGCTAGTGTTGCTGTTTTCCTTCATTTTCCCCCTTTATAACTCCTAAAACAGAGAACAATCATTTATTTAAAAACATGAGTACTTATCATACTTTGTCTTATATAGGTTGCTGTAGGCTCATCTGTTGCCCTGCTTGCTTGTAAACTATTTGGGGGTAAGGATCTCTTGAATTCTGTTAGTGCCTAAACAGTACCATACACATAAGAGGCACTGAAAAATTTATGGAAGATGACAATGTAGCCAACTGCATGTAAGGCCATGTGAACAATCCATAAATCCTTAATAACCATTCCAGTTCCACTGGTATCACTGTGGATTAAGAGTATCCATTCAACATTCATATGTAATTTCATATGCATTCAACCCATAAGTAGTTTTCTAATCTCAAGAGTTTTCTACCAGTAACAAAAATAACAATAATAGCTATCATTTATTGAGAGTCAATTATAAATTTGGTGTTTTCCCATACATAGTAGGTACCTACTGTCAGCAGGGGGTTACAGACAATTACAAATAGGCAATAAGATATCTTTACAGAGTGATAAATACTATCAAGAAAATAAAAGGGAATGAATTTGAGGTCAGGTAAGTGGAGCATTTATCTGAAAAGGTGATATTTGAGCTGAGACTTGATTGATGAGAAGAAGCCAACCATGCAAAGGTCTCTAAGAGCATTAAAGGCGGTGGAAATAGCACAAAGGCAAGAAGTAGGAATAAATTTGGTGTTATTAGAAAACAGGAGAAAAAACAGTGGCTGGAACATGGTGAGTGATGTGGAGAGAGGTGGGTGCAGTTAGGGTGGACCTATGGCCAGACCCATGCGTGAGTCCTCTGTGTCTGTCTCTAAGGGCAGTTGGTGTTCAGCAGGAGATGAACTTCAGATTCCAATGGTCTTCATTCTTCAACTCTGCTCCCTAGTCACTTGAGTATTCCACAAAACCCTAATGAAATCTTAATGGTTCATTTTAGCCAATGTCTTTATCTTTTATTGATTTTGTACTAAAATATCTCTACTTTTTTTATTTTAGAACCTGTAGAAGCTTATAAAATCCAGGAATTTAAACAAAAAAATTTTAACAACAAAAAGAACTTACCTTGTGCATACATACCATTTTATATCTTACCCCACCCACACACTTAATGAGGTACCATGGGCACTATCTCATATGTTTACATACACCACCCCCTTATTCTTTTTCATGGTTGCATGATATTTCATTGATGAATGTATGATTATTTATTTCACTGATTGTCTATTGATGGACATCTAGGTTATTTACAGTTCTTTTCTATTGTAAACACTTCCGCAGTTGAACACTCTTGAACAAATGTCTTTACATTCTTGTACAACTATTTCAGTAGGATAAATTCCCCATAATGAAATTACTGAGTGAAAGTACGAGAATCAAAGCAAATATTGCCAGGCTGCCTATGAAAATGTTGTACCATACTCTTCCCACACTTGGCCAGTACTGGAACCTATCAATACATTTCATCTTTGCAAATCTGATAGAAGGAAAATGTTGCAGAAGTTCTTATTTTATTTATTTTTATTTTTTTATTGAAGTATAGTTGATTTACAATACTGCATTAGTTTCAGGTGTACAGCATAGTGATTCAGGTGTTTTTTGCAGATTATATTCCACTATAGGTTATTATAAGATATTGGGTATAATTCCCTGTGCTATACAGTAAATCCTTGTTGCTTATCTATTTTATGTATAATAGTTTGTATCTGTTAATCCCATACTCCTAATTTGTCCCTCCCCTCTCCCCCCTTCCCTTTGGTAACCATAAGTTTGTTTTCTATGTCTGTGAGTCTGTTTCTGTTTTGTATATAGGTTCATTTGTATTATTTTTTAGATTCCACATAAAAGCGGTATCATACAGTATTTGTCTTTCCCTGACTAACTTATTTCACTAAGCATAACATCCATTTTACTGCACATGGCAATATTTCATTCTTTATTATGGCTGAGCAATATTCCATTGTATATATTGTATATATAAAACACATCTTCTTAGGTCAGTCATCTGTTGATGGGCACTTGGGTTGTTTCCATGTCTTGGCTATTGCAAATAGTGCTGCTATGAACATTGAGGTGCACATATCTTTTCAAGTGAGAGTTTTCACTTTGTCCAGATATATACACAGGAGTGGGATTGCTGGATCGTACGGTAGCTCTGTTTTTAGTTTTTTAAGAAACCTCCATACTGTTTTCCATAGTGGCTGCACCAATTTACATTCCTGCCAACAGGGTATGAGGGTTCCCTTTACTTCACACCCTCTTCAGCATTTATCATTTATAGGCATTTTGATGATAGCCATTCTGACCAGTGTGTGGTGATATCTCATTGTGGTTTTGATTTGCATTTCTCTAATGATTAGCGATGTTGAGCATCTTTTCATGTGCCTGTTGGCCATCTGTATGTCTTCTTTGGAAAGATGTCTATTTAGGTCTTCTGCCCATTTTTTGATTGGGTTGTTTGTTTTTTGGTATTGAGCTGTATCTGCTGTTTGTATATTTTGGATATTAACCCCTTATTTGTTGCATCATTTACAAACATCTTCTCCCATTCAGTAGGTTCTCCTTTCATTTTGTTGATGTGCTCCTTTGCTGTGCAAAAACATTTAAATTTGATTAGGTCCCATATGTTTATTTTTGCTTTTATTTCTTCTGCCTTGGGAGACTGATCTGAGAACATGTTGCTATGATTTGGATCAAAGAATATTTCACCTATGTTCTCTTCTAGGAGTTTTATGGTGTCATGTCAAACATTTAGGCCTTTAAACCATTTTGAGTTTATTTTTGTATATGGTGTGAGGGCATGGTCTAATTTCACTGATTTACATGTAACTCTCCAACTTTCCCAGCACCACTTGTTGAAGAGGCTGTCTTTTCTCCATTGTATGTTCCTGCCTCCTTTGTCATAGATTAATTGACCATGGGTGCATGGGTTTATTTCTGGGCTTTCTATTCTGTT
The DNA here is from genome assembly GCF_011762595.2 of Tursiops truncatus. Classification (NCBI taxonomy): domain Eukaryota; kingdom Metazoa; phylum Chordata; class Mammalia; order Artiodactyla; family Delphinidae; genus Tursiops; species Tursiops truncatus. The sequence continues at coordinate 78,524,249 of NC_047035.1, read as the reverse complement.
CCACTGGTCTATACAGAAGTTCTTATTTTAGGCATCTACAGACCCTCACATTATTTCCCCTCATTCCTTACATATTTTGACTCCAGTTTCTCTGTCAAGTCTTGGTGACTACAATATGCTTCCAAGGTAGACAAGATAGTCCTTCCAGTACCTACCTGATCTTCTTCATTGACAGACACTAAATCTCATGGTTATACACTGAGCCTTGTCATTTTACCAATAACAGCAAACCCTCCATAGTCTCATTTCAAGCATCTAAAACTCTGATTGCCCCCTCCTCTCTTTCCAGTTCACTACCTGTAGTATTCTAATCCACTACCTGTAGTATTCTAATCCACTGTAGGACCTATAATCATTAATCCTACATCTCTTAATTCTTCTCAGTCCCTCCTTGCCCTTCCTTCATAGCTCCCTGCTGTCCTTCCTTTGTTTCCCTGGATAGATGTAATGGCCCATCTTTGTGATCACTCCATGCACTTACCCTCATCTTCCTTGCGCTTTCCCCACCCCCATTACACTCACCTGACAAATCCCAACCCTGGTTTAATCCAGTTCTCTGCCCACTCTTTACCTGCCCCTGGGCACCTAAACATAGCTAAAGAAAAACCACAGTCATGCTGACTGGTATACTTTAAATCTGTGAGCATTTACCATTACTGAGCACTTTCTGCTAACCCAGAAATCTTACTATATTCTCTAATCCATTCACTCTCTGTCAACTCCTTGATGACTAGTTCACAATTTCTCCTCTCATCCCAGACCTCCAACAATTTCTTCTTCCTCTTGACTCTTTGATGATGATCTTAATTCACAGAGATAATGGAAGCAATCAGAGGAAACTTCCCAGACCCTCCTGCTCCGCATTTAATATTCTATTTATATCTGACTTCCTCCTGTTACTGCAGATGAACTGTCTGTGCACATATCTAAGGCCAATTTTGAGGCAAGGAAACTTGAAGTCATAAATAGGAATACTAACAATGGAGTAAATTAATCTTTGTATATGGAATAGTTAAGGTAGAGAGTGCTAGATTTGTTGTTCAGCTCTTTCTGTACGTTGACATCATCGTGAACTCTAATGATTCATGTCTCCATGGAAATGTACAAGACCCCATAAGTTAGTTGGCTACCCCTTCATTTTACAAGTTGAGACCTAAAGAAGTAAAATGACTTTCCCATAGATATAGCTTCTTTTAATGGACCACTACAGGAAAAATGGCAAGCAACATAAGGGTAGTTTCACAAAATTTGTTTCTGTAGAACTTACCAAAAATTAACAAAAGAAGCAAAAACAAAAAGTTGTATGACCAGTGCTATAACTAAGGAAGGATAAAAATGCATTATCCAAATACGGAACAATTTAGGTCAAATTAAAATAAGATCTTTCTACACAGAGTTCCTCTTCTAGAGAGTAGTGTAATGAGGAGATAATATGAGAATAAAATTGTTTTTAGAAAACTCACTGATACCCTTCCAATTTTATCCTAAATTTAGAGGGAAAGAAATTAGGGGTAAAAATAGGGCAAATAAAAATACGTTGACTATTCCCTTTAGGAGTACCAGTCCATTATTATTTCAATAAAATAAGCTGGAACCCTGACTTTGGTCATTTCTGTTCTCAGTCCAAAAGGAGAGAAGGAGTGAAATGGGGAATAATCTCTACGGAGCAGTTGGCTTGGTCAAGACCAGCAAACAGCAGCCAACAAAGTCAGGGAGGCAGTGGAAAAAAATGTGTTGTTCAACCATACAGACCACACAGGAAAATATCTAAATTACATAGGAAAACAAAGTGAAGCCCACAGTATTTACCCACCTCCAAACTCCACTAATGTATGAGGAGAAAGAAGGAAGGGCTATCAAAAACAGAATTCTCTCACTCTTCCTGCCATCCCCTCTGATATCTGAGACACAAAACAAATAATACTGAACATTGGTATATGGCCACTGCATATATGCTAACAAAGAATTTACTGAGTACCTAGGCATTCAAAAAAGAAAAAGCTTGGGGAATACAACCACACTATTCAGGAATGAGAGAGGGTTGGATAAAATGGCCCACTCAGAAATGAGAGCTATCAAATAAATTTTACTCCCACCAAAAAGAAAAAAAAGGAAGCAAAGAATTACAACATATAAAATTCAGATAAAGACGATAGTTTGGAAGAAAATGCAATTCAAAAATAACATAGGGCTTCCCTGGTGGCTCAGTGGTTGAGAGTCCGCCTGCCGATGCAGGGGACACGGGTTCGTGCCCCGGTCCGGGAAGATCCCACATGCCGCGGAGCAGCTGGGCCCGTGAGCCATGGCCGCTGAGCCTGCGCGTCCGGAGCCTGTACTCTGCAACGGGAGAGGCCACAACAGTGAGGGGCCCGCGTACCGCAAAAAATAAAATAAATAAATAAAAATAAAAGTCTTGCAACTGCTTTGCACACTCAAGAAAATTGAGAACTTGGACTTTATGAAGTAATAGATCAAATATGGGATAAGACAAGGAATAAGGTGAAAAGGAAGGTCGTAGAACAAAAGAAAGATTGGGAGGAAAGTAACAACACAAGAAAAAAAAAGTAATGTATTTAAAAAAGCAAAGAGACTCAGCAATGTAGAAAACCCAGACAGGATTGAGGACAGGATTGTGAAAATTCACACAAAAATAAGAAGTCATAACGAGTCAAGCACTCAAAAATACCAAAGTATCAATAGATATGAAGAAAAGTGGAAAGCTAACATGTGGTTATTATATGCTGGGGGGACAGAATAAATGAAACCCTCAAAACTATAAAGAAAAATCTCCATGAGTGAAAAAAAAATACCTTGAAACTATAGATCAAAAACGTTCAATTTGTTTTAGAAAATGCTTATAAAGAATGGCCAATATCAAGACTTTATTTTAAGTTATTAAACTGCAAGGATAAAAATGCATTTAGAAAGAAGATCACTTAAAAGGGGCATGGAGATTTAGGGACTCAGATTTTTTCAAATTACAAATGTGAAGACGCTGGAACATTGTCTATAGAATTTTCAGGTTAAAACTATGACCGTCAGGACTTCCCTGGTGGCACAGTGGTTGAGAGTCCACCTGCCAATGCAGGGGACACGGGTTCGTGCCCTGGTCTGGGAAGATCCCACATGCCGCGGAGCGGCTGGGCCCGTGAGCCATGGCCGCTGAGCCTGCGCGTCCGGAGCCTGTGCTCCGCAACGGGAGAGGCCACAGCAGTGAGAGGCCCGCGTACCGCAAAAAACAAACAAAAACTATGACCGTCAGCCAAATGGATATATTTGAGGAAAAATTATATTCTCAAACGTGTAATAACTTAGTAAATGTGTCACCCATGTCTGATTTCTCACAATTGTACTTAAAACATAACCCAGACTTCCATTTCTGACAATATGATGGATTAAATTCTAGAGCTGCCAGATATAGCAAAAAAAAAAAAAAAAAAGAAAAGAAAAAATACAGAATGCCCAGTCAAATTTAAATTTCAGCTAAACAAGGAATACTCTTAGTATAAGTATGGCTCATGTGCTATTTGAGATATACTTATACTAAAAGAGTATTCCTTATTTATCTGAAATCCACACTTTGTACATCCTGAGTTTCTTGCAACCCTAGGTAGTCTGAAAAATATCCCAAAACATACAACTAAAATTAGTGGATATATTTTTTAAAAAACAGACAAAAATATCCCTTAAATTTTGTGACTGATCTCATAAGAAAGTAAAATAAATCTCTAAGGGAACAAATGGGAAAGAAATTGGTAAGCTGAACCTGAAATGATGAGAATTATTTGCTAAGCATAGTGACCAAAATGCTTGTGTTTGAATGGCCATTTAGGACAGAAGACGGTGCTTTGGAGCTGCATAAAATGAAGAGTGGGATCTGAGGCCTCTCTATAAACCAGCATTCTTGGAGGGCTATAATTTCTGAAAGGATGATCTGAGAAAATATGCTCACCAGAAAAAGGAGACAACAGGGAACTTGTGTGTCTTGGCTTAGGCTCTAAGTAGAAAACAAAATACATTCCCCTGTGAATTCAAACACACAGGTTTTCCCTGAAACAAATTTGGACTTGAAATTGCATGATCAGTGAGGTCCTGGAGACCCCAAGCAGATAAATTAGTTTCAAGTAGTCCCAAGTTAGTAAACTGGTAATGTGGAGCAACTGGCAGAATCAGACACAAATTCCTCTGAAGAAATGCACACTGAACCCAGGCTTTGCAGGCATTGCACGGATAAAGCCATGCCAAACATTAGTTCACCATCCAAAACAACAGAATGCATCAAAGAACAGACTACCACAGAGAAGAGTCATCAGGACAAAAAGTGAACAAACAAAAAATAAATACACAAAAAAAGATAACAACATAATTAGAACCCTAGGAACTTTTTTGGATACATTATTGTTGGATACATAATATGAAGTATTTGGAAAAAACAAGAGACTACTAAAAGTGGGCAAATGTTTGAAAGAAAAAAAAACTGAACATTTAGAAATAAAAACTATAATCATTAAAATTTAAAATTCTGGGAATGAATTAAGCAGATTAGACACAGCTGAAAGAGAGACAGAGTAAATTGAATATAGAGCTGAAGCAGTTATCCCATATGCAGCACAGCAAGACATAGTCATGGATAATATGAGGCAGGGGTTAAAAACATGAAAGATAGAAAGAGGGGTCTAACATGTCCAATTATGCTCTGGAAGAAGAGAATAGGGTAAATAAGGTAAAATCAGTACTCAAAGAGATCATGAGTGAGGAGGTTTCAGAATTGAGGAAAGACTTCTGATGCAGGACAAGTAAGAAATCCTCACTTAACCATATGGTGTTTTAAACTCAGAAACAAAGATAACAAGAAGATTTTAAGAGAATATTCTCCTGATGAGAGTGTACATTTATCACCCTTTTCGAAGGACAGTTTAACAATATTTATCCATGATTAAAGTGTTCATATCTGTTTACCTTGTGATCCTCCTCCTAGAAGTTTATCCTAAGGTTATACTCTGACAACAAGGATGTTGATCTCCATATATTTTATAACAACAATACTTTGGGTACAATTTAAATATCCAGCCATAGGAAAGCTAATAAATGAATTACAGCATAATAGTTCCTTGGGATATTGTACAGCATTAGAATGGCTGGTATATGCGTATATCCACATTTATTGATAAGGACTGATCTCCATCCTTATCAATAAATAAAGCAGCAGAACAGCAAATATCATGTGGTCCAGCTCACCTAAGGTTACATATACATTTTTGTTTATATTTAAGTTGTCTTGGTGTATTGCCCAATGTGGGTCTATATAAATAAAAAAAAGGTCTAAATGGACATTGGAATGGTCTAAAAGATTGAAAGTGGTTACCTCTGAGTAGTGGGATTTCAGGGAATTTGAGTTTTCTTTCATATATTTCTTCAGTGTTTAATTTTTTTTCTTAGGAAGCATGGTTAAACATACATACATCTACATAGGGAATATTCCACATTTCTTCATTCCCAGTATAGTTTTCTTTCCTCAAAACACAAGACCATTTTGATGATATACCATTTGACTGGTATGGATAGGGCTGTCCATACAACTATAATTATGCTACACTTTCCTGTATGTTTTTTAATGTATTGATATATAGGAATCATCCTCCATTACCACTCCCAAATTTCAGGTAACTAGTAAATGAATTCATTTTGGTTACCTTATGTAGGTAAAGGCTAAGGAAATGTATTCAGAAGTTTAAGAAGAGAAGTACACAGGACTTCCCTGGTGGTGCAGTGGTTAAGAATCCACCTGCCAATGCAGAGGACACGAGTTCGAGCCCTGGTCTGGGAAGATCCCACATGCCGCGGAGCAACTAAGTCTGTGTGCCACAACTACTGAGCCTGCGTTCTAGAGCCCGCGAGCCACAACTACTGAAGCCTGTGTGACTAGAGCCCATGCTCCACAACAAGAGAAGCCACCACAATGATAAGCCCATGCACCACAACGAAGAATAGCCCCCACTCGCGACAACTAGAGAAAGTCCACACGCAGCCACGAAGACCCAATGCAGCCAAAAATTAACTAATTATTTTAAAAAAGAAGTACAGATAATTATACCAAAAGACCATAGTGTTTTTTTAGCTAAATAAAACAAAATAATGACTACAACACTACAGTAATAAAACCGAATGGATATATGAGCATTTGCAACTTTTTCTGATGTTTCTGTCATTTTTTAAATAAATTATTTTTATAAAGGTCCAAATAGGGCTGAATGAAATCACAAATAAAAATATTATTGAAGGTAGTATAGTTTTCTCTAAGACATTAGATAAAATGGAACAATTAATGGTAGTTTTTTTCTTACGTGTTTAAGAAAAGTTGAATTTTCAAAGAGTGCTTCTTCATGTTACATTCTTAGTGATTATTAAGTTTAAAAAAAATCATTGTGGTAGCACCCCAGTGGCAGTGAGCGCACTGGCATCTGGATCTTGCTTTCTAAATACCACTCCCAAATAAGAAGAACCAGGACTCCTTGAAGAAATGGCTGACTCTATAGCTGAAACAAGGAGGATACAAGATGAGCCTTGAGAGTCTTATAGCGTCAGAAAGTAAGGAAGAACTCAAAAAACAACAGGATGGAGACATATCAAGTAGACGGGGAGCCATCTCGAACAAGCCTCCAATGGTCAAAGCTGGGAAAAAAAATTTAGCAACAAAGTCCAAAGTATAAAATAAATATACATGAGTCCATACTGATATAAATAATTCCCAACCCTCAAGTATGCACTTGGTCTTAGTAACTCCCTTCCAAAGAATAGAGTATGAAAAGGGAGGAATAGTAACTTTACAGTGAAGAAATCTGGCAAACACTACCTTTATCAAAAGATCAAGGAATATCATCATTGATAAGTTATGTTCATTGCATGTGCCCCATTGTATGATGTAATGAGAAGGACACTTCACGTGTGTGGTATTCGTCCTCAAAACTCATAACTTCAGTCTAATCCCAGGTAAACATCAGTTAAACCCAAATTGAGAGGAATTGCACAAAATGACCCATGCTCCTCAGAGCTGTCAAGGTTATAGAAATCTAGAAAAGACTGAGAAACTATCACAGACTAGAGGAGATTAAGGAGATATGATGAACTGAATGCAATCCTGTATGGGTCTTGCAACAAAAGGGTGACGTTGATGGAAAGACTGATAAAATCTGAATAAAGTCTGGAGTTTACTTGCTATCAATGTATCAACGTTGGTATCTTCATTTTGATGAGTGTACCTGGTAATTTAAGGTGTTAACATTGGGAAAGACTGGGTGAGGTATATACAGGAAGACTCTGTATTATCTTTGCAACTTTTCTCTAAATCTAAAATTATTCCAAGATAAAAATTTGCTTTAAAAATAAATTAAATCCGGGCTTCCCTGGTGGCACAGTGGTTGAGAGTCCACCTGCCGATGCAGGGGACACGGGTTCGTGCCCCGGTCCAGGAAGATCCCAAGTGCCACGGAGTGGCTGGGCCCGTGAGCCATGGCCGCTGAGCCTGTGCGTCCGGAGCCTGTGCTCCACAACGGGAGAGGCCGCAACAGTGAGAGGCCCGCGTACCGCAAAAAAAAATAAAATAAAAATAATAAATTAAATCCACTTCACAGCTATCAGAATAACTAAATCCAAAACACGAACACCAAATGCTCTTGCAGGTGTGGAACAACAGCAACTCTCATTTATTATTAATGGGAATGCAAGATGGTACAGCCACTTCAGAAAATAGTTTGGCAGTTTCTTAAAAAATTAAATGTACTCATACCATATAATCCAGCAATCATGCTCCTTAGCATTCACCCAAATGAGTTGAAAATTTACATCCACACAAAAACCTGCACATGGATGTTTATAGCCACTTCATTCATCATTGCTAAAAATTAGAAGCCACCAAAATGTCCTTAGGTGAATATTTTTCAGCACTAAAAAGAAATGAGGGCTTCCCTGGTGGTGCAGTGGATAAGAATCCGCCTGCCAATGCAGGGGACATGGGTTCGGGCGGGAAGGTCCCACATGCCGCAGAGCAACTAAGTCCGTGCGCCACAACTACTGAGCCTGCGCTCTAGAGCCTGCGAACCACAACTACTGAGCCAGCACGCCACAACTACTGAAGCCCGCGCCCCTAGAACCCGTGATCCACAACAAGAGAAGCCACCTCAATGAGAAGCCCACACCACAACGAAGAGTAGCTCCCGCTCGCCACAACTAGAGAAAGCCCGCGCGCAGCAACGAAGACCCAATGCAGCCAAAAATAAATAAAATTAAAAAAAGAAATGAGCTATCAAGCCACAGAAAGACATTGATCAACTTTAAGTGCATATTACTAAGTGAAAAAAAGCCAATCTGAAAAGGCTACATACTGTGTGATTCCAGCTATATGACATTCTGGAAAAGGCAAAACCTCAAAGTAAAAAGATCAGTGGTTTCCAGGAGTTCCTAGGGAGGAAGAGATGAACAGGTGGAGCACAGGGGAATTTTTGGGCAGTGAAACTACTCTGTAAGATACTGTAATGGTGGGTACAAGTCATCATACATTCGTCAAAACCCATAGAATGTACACCACCAAGAGTGAACACTAAACTACAGACATTGGTTAATATATATCAATATTGGTTCACCAATTGTAACAAGTGTGACACACTAATCCAAAATGTTAGTAGTGGAAACTAAGGAGGAGGGCTTGAGGGGGAGATGTGGGAACTGTGCACTTTCTGCACAATTCTTTTGTAAACCTACAGCTGCCTCCCAAAAATAAACTCTATTTTTAAAAAAATACAAGCAGTCAATCCAAAAGAAAAACAATTGGTGGTAGATGGAAAGATACATGATACAGCAGGTGTAGTGAAATGCTAATAGTGCTGATGTATATGGATGTTCACTATATAACTCTACTTTGCGCTGTTTGACATTTTTCATAATAAATATGGGGGGAAAGTCATTGTGGTTAATATTAGGAGAAAGCTTAGCAGAGAAAGGTCAAAATAAGCCTGTGGGATTTAATCTAACTCCATCACGGATTTCTCATATGTTTCTGTACAAAATAGGTAACTTGATTAATGACCTGAATTACTCATCTAAATTTTGAATCCCAGTTGGTCCTGTCTTCAAAGACCAGAGTCTAGATTAAACTGCCTTATTGTTTGAGAAATACAACTAGATATTAACTAGTTAATATTGTTTGAGAAGTATAGCTAGTTAATATTGTCTGAGAAATACAAATAGTTAATACATTTTGAGAATTACAACTAGATGTTAACTGTATGTCATCTCATCAGTAGAGAAAAATGAGCAGTGCTTTGTAGTTTTTGAAACAGTACTGAAGACATGGTAGTGAAATCTGCACAACTACTGTGCTGGACTTTGTCAGTGTCCTTGTTATGATTTAGCACTATTTTATTTACTATCCTAAGACATACATTTTTATTACTCGCTACAATATGACAATAACAACAGTTTTGAATGGTGCATATTTCTCACTATGAATCTAAATACACAGAATGTTTGCTCTATTCTCAGTCACTACACGGTGTAAAACTGGTGTATTAAAAATAGTATGACATATTTGCATATTTATCTGTATTAAAACCCCCATGAAACAGTTATTGCAGATACACAGCTGTTGCTTTTTAAGTATCTTTTAAAGGAACCATATCTCCTCTCCTATATAAATTATATGCATTTTCAAATATATCATCTGAGCCAAAGGAGTTTCAAAGCTTTAAACAGGAAAACATGCTCTCAGAGGAGAAGAATGTTAAAGGAGAGGAATTGTAAATTTTTAGTCACTGTGGCCAAATGATAAATTTTTAGCCTAAAATGATGAACTTGTCCCTTTGCCAAATCAGATATTATACATTGTAAACAGAAAGTAATTCTGGATGCTTCTACAAATTATGGCCATATTTCAGCACGGAGACTGTTTACCTAGTCTACAGAGTACATAAAGAGATGCTGCTTTATATCGATCAAATTACAGAAGAGAAGTCTCCACTTCGTGACTTAAAAGTGGCAGGACTTCCCTGGTGGTGCAGTGGTTGAGAGTCCTCCTGCCGATGCAGGGGACACAGGTTCGTGCCCCGGTCCGGGAAGATCCCACATGCCACGGACCGGCTAGGCCTGTGAGCCATGGCCGCTGAGCCTGTGCGTCCAGAGCCTGTGCTCGGCAACGGGAGAGGCCACAACAGTGAGAGGCCCGCGTACCAACCCCCCCCACCAAAAAAAAAAAAAAAAAGTTTGTCACTTTGCAGCTCTAATCCTGTTGAAAAGAAAAGATAATTTCTGTCCAATTTAATCAGCAAGAGGTCTTTATTGCCTTAAGTATTAATTGATTAGGTTCTCATTAAGGTCAAAAGTACACTTAGCTGCCCAGAGATGGCCAATTAGCACATTGTCAACCGCGCTTATTTATATTAACTGAACATAATGGCAGTTGACTGTCAAGTCAGAAGGTCACTGAATCTTTTGTACCCTTTGCCCTCCAAAAGAGCAACAGTCATTCAGACACGAGAAAGCATTCATAATAAATATTTAGTTTATTACTTATTGACTTAAATCACTCTTAGAAACAGGTGTTCTATTCTCTTTGGACAAATGATATATCATTTCTTTGTGAAATGCTTGAGGTCCAGTTGAAATCCTGTGGTTGACTGTGTCTGAAGATTTTTGTTCAGCAAGCAGCTTGCACTTGAAACTCTAAATAGCTTTTTTAAAGACCAAACCAATTCAATGATTATAATCCTTTGCGATATAGACTTTTCTCCTGCTAAGTGACTGCAGCACGTTGAAACAAGTTGGACACACGGGTGCTGAAATGCCTCTGGGGCACCAGTCTCAAAGTTGAAGGTTAGAACCACATTTGAGTCTCACCTTAATGAGGACATTGGTATGCTTTTAAAATGCACTGGTGCTGCCTTAGATATTGGATATTTGCTACAGAACAAAAAAGAAATAAAAATTCAAGGTTATTCATGAACCAATAGTCTAAAATTTCTACCTATAGTCCCAGTGATTTTTATCATCATAAATCATTACACCTAATTTATATAGTGATGATATAATAAGTTGCATTTGCTAGCATTTTATTTTTTCTGTTTATCCTCTTCTACTTAAATTTAACATCATTCTCCCTTACATTGTTCTATCATTGAATGAAATATCACTGATGATTCCATGAGTTAGATTTTAAGGAGAAAGTATTTTTGTTTAGCACATCACTTTTACAACTTATCAAATTAGAAACCCATGAGTCAGCCTAGATTCCCCCCTTTACACTCTTCCCTCTCCAAATGTGTATCTCATCAAGCATCACATTCCATCAGTTCTAGTTACTGAATAGCATCAATAGATATAAGTACTTCAACCCACTGCCACTGCCTCAACTTGTTGTCTCTTTATTAAATTGCTGTGATAGATTTTGATGGGTCTTCCCAGTGATTCAGTGACCCTCTAGTGGTCTTCTCACTAGACTGGGTCTCCTTCAGAGTAGGGTGATATATTTTTATTGTATCCCCAGCCAACACTTAGTACCTGGCACATACAGGCATTCAGTAAAAATTTACTGAATAAATAAATGAATGACCACAATTAGCTTTATGCTACATATAAATGTAAACCTTGATAGAATAATAATTTGCTGTGATTTAAGTACTCATTAAATCAAACTTTTCACTAGTATTAAATTATTAATACTTTCTCAGACTATTATAAGAAGCAGTAAATTCATCCATATGGGTAAACCAACAGCATTGACTATGAAGACAGAGTGAGAGCCCAAGTCAAAGGAAAAAGTTACTACCATAATTCTTGAGTAATTAAGCTACCAAGTATATACAGAAAACAAATCCATATACTATCAAAACATGTGCTTTGGGGTGGGATAGGGAGGGTGGGAGGGAGGGAGATGCAAAAGGGAAGTGATATGGGAACATGTGTATATGTATGACTGGTTCACTTTGTTATAAAGCAGAAACTAACACACCCTTGTAATGCAATTATACTCCAATAAAGATATTAAAAAAACAAACATGTGCTTTGTCTGTGGTATCATATTAAATAACAGTTGCTATTTATATATTGTGTACTTCTTATACATTAGTTATTGTCCTCTCAAGGACCATGTAATGTAGATATCATAATTGTCATTTTACAGATAGGAAAACTGGTTTCACAGGGTAACTTAACCAAAGGCACATAACCCAGGTCTTGCTTGCTCCAAAGCCCAAGTTCTATCTACCACACTAAAGTTTGCATCCTTCTTTAGAACTTTGGACAACCTATTTCACATTATTCAAAAACTTTACTAAATGTTGTATAGAAATGTTTCATATCCATTGTTAGGTTGGGGTGGGTTGGGGACTGTGGGAGAGATAATCAGAGTCAAAGATGAGAAAAATTACAGTGGAAATGGAAGGTAATATGACTTAGTAGTTAAGACTGCATGGGCTTTGACATCATACAGCGCTACACTTGAGTCCCAGGTCTGCCTTGTACTACCTGCATGACCTTGAGTGAGTGACTTGACCTCCAAGTTTCAGTGCACTAATCTCTAAAAGAGATATAACAACAGTAACTGCCAATTAATTTGTGAAGATCAAATGAGATTATGCAGATAAAATGCTTAGCACGGTTTTTACTTAAAACAGTTCTTACTGTTTTATTTCTTTTAGTTATATAAAAGACAGGCAAATAAAGCAGATGTTTTATTGCTTTTTCCTCATTTAATGATGTGTTATTGGAGGCTCTATAGTTAAGCAGAGAAAGAAGAAACAAGGTGAATTCACCATACTGAAGTATGTTGACTTGTGCGTTGTCTACTAATTAATAAGCATTTATTGAATACCTGCTGTGCTAGATGTTGGGGATAATATACCTGATTCTACAGAACTCATTTTCCCTCAGATTTAAGTAGAAATGCAACACTGATTTATACTCTTACTTAAGAGAAAATTTCAAAATTTTAAAATAAAATTCAGCCATTAGTATCAGGTTAATCTCTTGTTATAGGATATCTTTGGAATGACCACAGTTTGCATTGAATATTTGGTATGTAATCTTAAAGGTATGAAATTTTTAGATTTTACTATTTTTAGCATGCTTAGCTCAGTCCTTTACTGTATCCTATTAGTTATTCTAAACTTTTTTCTCATCAACCATTTCTTATTCTATAATAACAAATATGGTTGCTTGTCTAGTTGTTACCTATTTTCTCTATGCTTATCTAAAATAAAGCATGACAGTATGGATTGCCTTTTTTCTTAACCTTTTGGTTTATTTTAAACTAAGACATTGCATACGTTGTTTGGAAAAAGAAGGATATTCCTTATTCTTTTTTTCGGTTTTTACAGTGTTTCCCATGACTTTCAGTATATGTTCTTGGCTAAACCCCTTCCTTATCATTCATTGTGTTGCTTCTGAAATGGATTCTTTCAGCAAGTATTTATTGAACACTCACTATGTGCTGGGTTCTATGCTGCTGTTCTCATGGAACTTGCATGCTAATAGAGAGGAGACAAAAAATAAACAGGATAAGGGAGGTTGAGAATGGAGATAATGATGTAGGGGGAGAAGGAAGTTACAATTAAATAAGGTCGTCACGGATGGGCTCATTGAGAAGTGTCTTTTGAGCAGAGACCTGAAGGAAGTGAAGGATTTAGCCAAGCATGTTAGTGGAATATGGCAATTCAGGCAGAAGAAACAGCCAGTGGAAATGTGATAAAGCAGAAGTGCTCAAGGTTTGAGGCTTGTTTGAGAAATAGCAAGGAGACTAATGTGGCTAAAGCAAAGTGAAGTTACAAGAGAATGATAGGCAATAGAGGTAAGAGGAGAGGGTCAGATTTTGCTGGGCCTTACAAGCAGGGAGGCGGGGTAGGGGGGAGATTTGGGTTTCACTCTGAGTACTGTGGGGAACGAAGAGGGTTTCGAGCAGAAGACTGACCTGATGTGATTTACATGTTAAGAGTGTCACTTAGGCACTGGCTTGAGCATAGGTCCTACCAAGAGTAGAAGCCTGTGGACCAGTTAAGAAGTTATTTCATTAATCCACATGAAAAATGATAGTGACTTGGATCAAGAAAGTAACATTGAACTTAGTGAGAAGTGGCTGGATTCTGGATATATTTTGAAGGTACAACTGACAGGATTTCTTGGCAGATAGAAAGTGAGGGGTAAAAACACAAAAAGAAAGAAAGGATTCAAGGACGATTCCAAGGTTTGGGGCCTGAGCAACAGAAGAACTTAAAAAGGGTGAAAATCCTACACACACTGTGCTCCTAATGATTCTATATGTCAACTTTATTTATAAAACAATTTTAACTTCTGTTTTACCCTCTGATATGTAGAAAGTAGAAATCCAGCCAACTCAAAAGTTCTAACAGCACTTTGAATGCTCTTGGTAAATCTGAAGTAGCTATATGTAAATCGGTACACTAGCTGTCACTTCTGAGGACATCACCACCTCTAGTATTTACTGGACAACGTAACATCAACATGAGGATACTTGGAACACACAGAAGACCTAGATGACATGGCCCCTGTCTTCTTTATGTTTATTGTCTGTCTTACCATCTTGGTAAACAGAATTCCGACTCTCTGCCTGGGTGTGGATCGTAGGCACAGGGCCTGGATGTAGGGCTAGGTGCTTTCAGTTGGTCTCTGTGTGGTGTAAAGGGTGGTCCAGGTGAGAAGTTCCAGGTAAGATGGCTTTAGGGAAGTGGGAACCACTATAAATATTAAGTCCCAAATCAAGGGGTCAGGCTAACCCTAAAAACCAATCAGCAAGAAAAGACCTGCCCCAGGACACTGTGTATATTTGTCCAGTTACCTCAGAAGGTATTCTATCTCTTTTTTTCTAAGTATTTAGGAAAAGCCTTGCTGTAGCCTTCAAACACTAACAGCAAGTTTACTGGGAGGTGGGGGAAAGGTGAATACCTAGAAAGAGAAATATGAATAGATGTCAATAAGCATAACTGTATGGTATCACAAAATTCATATCTACAGTGAATTGTCTTTATTATGCTTCCTCCTTTTTTATTTTATGGACTTACTTTACTGTCACTTTAGGCAACAACTATTAACAGCATCTCTTTTGATAATTTCAAATTTGTTGATATCTTTTTTCTAACATTTAGTTGAATGCAAATAAAACCTTTGAAATGCAAATAATTAATCATTTCTCGGGTCTCCAAGAAGGTTTGGGACATGGCAAACCTTGAATCAGTCTTGGAAAGAATCATCTAATTCCAGTAGAGTATAGGAATCCCAAGTCTGTCTGATCCTCAGACAGATAAGGACTAGCTGGACATGAAATACAAACTGTGGCCAACTTTAATTTTCCCAAATCAGATTTTCATGAAACATTTTCATTTCTTTGAGTGAGACAAATGAATTTTTCTAATATTTTATAATCCACTGTTAAAATTCAAGTAAAAACAAGTCTACAGTCAAATATAAATTACTTTGTTATGTTTAATTTTAGATAATCCTCTTCTCCTTTCTTTGGCATTAGAACAAATTGCAATTACTGAAGCCCAAAGATTATAAAGCACTATTTAAGCATTCATGTTTGATATCAAGATTAAAGGAGAATACAAAGACTAGCATTAGAGGATAAAGTTTCTGAGACCAGATGGGGCAAGTTTAAAAAGGTTTTAGGGAGAAAATACAATAATCAATTTTAGAAGGAAAGGAGGGGAGATAACATATTTTAGCAGTAACTTAGGCTTTTAGTGCAAAGGATATTATTTGATTTTTGTAATTGAATATAATAAAACACTTTGCCCTTTAACATAAAATCATTTTTCCCATATGTATATGAGTACACTTCTCTGAGACTAAGCAAACTGTTTGTAAAACAGGAATTGAATTGAAGAGGATCATATTCTTTTAAATAACTTTCCTCAGCCCTTTCATCAGAGAGGATGAGTCAGCCTAGGGCACTCAGCACCAGGACAGACCCTACCTGCTTGTATTTCTTTTGCTGCAGAGCACAGGCCGATAATCCTGATTAAACATTTAGACGTCTCACTCCTCCATCTACTCAAGTTGACCTCTAACAGAATTCTGGCTGTTTTTCTCTCCATTTGTGAAGAGAATTTTCATTTTAAACTCTTCCAATTTAACAGAGGGAAAAGGTTAAAGTCAACCTACACCCCCCATTCAAAAAAAAAAAAAATCATCCACAGTTTCCCACTGAATTGGAGCCAAAATCTCTGCCAATTTTGCTCTCATATCTCCAAGTTGTACCCTGACCCTTCATATGACCAGTGGGGCTTGTTACAAAAGCTCTCTCTGGACGCCTTTCTAAAAGTGCTATCTTCGTCCATATTTCAAAACACTCACAGATATTTTATCATTAATTAGTATTCATATTATGTCTCAAACAATCTGTTCACGAATAGGGGAAGTGAACTAGTTGAACAGCTCTTCTGTTTTTCTAGTGATTAACATGGATGATGTATGTAGTGCCGAAGACCTTTTAAGGCAGGAAGCAGTCAAATGTTGGGTCGGTAACTCTTGGAACATTTAGAAGCTTACCTGTTTTGGAGGCTGGACCTCTCCAGAGAAACCAGACTTGGCAAACGGAATGGGGAGACACAGGCCCCTTTAAAAATAGACCCATGCCTCTTTGATTCACAGCATCCTGGATTTGCTTTTCATCATGTTAACATGCCACTTGGGAGCTGGCTGGACTCCCTTGTTCAGTGACATATATTTCATAGTGTTTTTTTTTTTTAAACCCATTTGTTCTTTCAACCACAACATGCTTTGCATTTCTCTTTCAAATTTGAGGGTGTATATATAGATTGATCAAAACAATATTTTTAACATTCCAAACAATTTAGAAAGCTGGTGGATGGGTGTCAGTTAATCTATTATGTTCATCTTTTCCTCCTCCCCCTCTTCAGCTGCTAATCTTAGAACTTGTGTGCCAAATTGTGTAAGATATTCTTCCAATAGCTACATGTGTGACTCTTTTGTGAGCTCAACAGACAGTTATGAGGACAGATTTGGAGTTGCATATGGGACTGTCACATGGTTTGATTGCCTTGTCTTCCAGGCACTGAGATTTCTTTTCACTGAGCTTTAATATTGAGGAATTTTTTGTTATGATAAAAGTTCAGCAAAGTCTCTATTAAATTATTTATATACCTCAAGAATGGAGAAGAAAAAAAAGTTTTTACTCACCACCACTCTGTATTTGGCATCTATATATACTTAACAGTTCCTATGTTTACTTTTTACAGTAGTGAAAAAAATTCGCAGAATTTTTATGAAAATCAGAGCGTTAAGAGCCTTTATTATCCTCCTTGCTCTTTTGGAGCAAGATCTAGTAGATGTCTCGACAGAAAAGAAGGCAGATGCTTTGTAAAATGGTCTTATATAATTCATGTCCAATTATAGAGGATGATTTGTAGGAAAATGTGATCTATCAACTGTTAGGAGGCAAAAATCCTATGTCTTTAGTCTCTGAAATGGTAAGGTGCAGATAACTTTATACACACATATTGAACACCCTCTTTCAGGACCCAAACACCACAGCCCTTCATCCCACTGAACCATAGTGCCACCCTCGAGGGACACACAGCCTTACAACAAGGTCTTCTTATCTTATTTCAAATACTTTTCAAGAATGAACAATGTCCTAGTGATATCTGCATCCAGTGAATGAAGACATATAATATTATAAAAGCATTAATCACATATACTTGTATTAATTTCACCCTGTAAAACAAATACAATGGTTAATTATTCAGAGCTGCCCCTTTATTTGCTTCAGTCTTAATTCAGAAATATTGGTGATGGCTACCATATATTGATTTGCCTCTGTGAGACTAAACTCTATAAAGATGTTTTACATATATTACTCCTAATCCTCAGAATAGCACACCAAAGTAGGTGTTATTATTATCTCCTTCTTCCCAGTTAAATTAGAACTCAGAAACAGCTTGAATGAGGATAGAAGTGTATTTTCTTGTTTCACAGCTTAATTTCCTTTTCCTATTTTAGGTTAGAGAAGTCATGTACCCTGCTGGGCACACTGCACTAGTACCTAGCACAATGAAACTTGTGAGTGGCAGAATACAAACAGAAGCTCCCATGTCCTTGAGCCACACCCTGAAAATTCTGGAAGCTCTGCATAGAGGCACTGGACTTCCCCACATTCTCATGGCTCACTGTTAACGTAACGAGCAGCAAGTTCATTGCAACTGCTCTGGATACCTGGCAGAAGAACTTAAGGACACATAAAGAGGTACCTAGAGTACCTATTTTATTTCTAGTCTACAGAAGAGCAATTTATGAAGAGGTTTCCTCCAGGTAATATCAAGCCTTTCTCAGTGTATTTCATAAGGGTTTGAACTAAATCCGGCATAATAAGGTTTGATTGAGCTGTTATGTTCTGCCTCGTAAGTGGCAGGGCACAACTGAGAAAGAAAATTGCTTAATAGAAAGTTATAGTCATCACTAACTTTATCCTAATTCTCCAAAGCAGTAAGTTAAGAGTTCTATAAGAGCAGCTTAGAGCTCTTAGAAAATGCTGAAAAATACTCTGTGTAGAAACATTTCTGCCCATATGTCACACTGTACTTTCTGGGGATGGGCAATTATTTTTCTGATATTTTGCTCACTTAGGGTAAGTTTTATCCTGTGTCTCCAAGGACGTTTTAAAAGGGCCTTATCTATCCATTCTTCTAAAATATTTAACAGACATTCTATTTTTCAGCATGAGATCTGTTCTCTGGTTTGGGGTTGTAACTCCTAGTTATCCCACAGACATCAAAAGCCATTTCTGAAATATATTGAATTTAGATCAAAGCATTATTCATACAACTGTGTCATCAGAAAGTAATGGGCTGTTTAAATGAAAAATTGATTAAGCTGATGACTGGAATTTATTCTAGGAAGAACTTACAAGAATCTGTTCTTTCTTAACGTTAAAAGTTATATTGGCAATGCAATCATTATTTGCAGGTGACATTATCTACCTAGTAAATGCATGAGACATGAGAACCAGTAAAACTAGTAAGAGTTTTAGTAAGTTTAGAGTTTAGTAAGATTGCTAGGTATGAAGAGAATTCTAAAAATCTTTTACTTTCTAAATATCAGCAATTACCAATTTAAAAAGATAATGGGAGAAAAAGACACAATGTACAGTAGCATCAAAACCTATAAGAAATTTCAGGACCTCGATAAAGAAAACCATAAATCTTTATGGCAAGATGAAGCTTTAAAAAATTGGAAAGGTGTATCATATTTATGAATGGAAATGATTTAAAGATACATGTTTTTTTATGTTTTTATTTTAAAAATAAATTTAATTTCATTAAAATCAAGTCTCATAGGGAATGTATTTAACATAATGATTCTGAAATAGATATAGAGAAATAAAGCAGGCAAAAATAGACTGGAAATTTTTACCAAAAGAAGAAACTGAAAGAGAACGAGGAGTACAGAGGAAGAGCAAGAATTAGAAAACCTTACACTGCCAGATATTAAAGTATAATGTAAGGATCCAATTAACATCATGTAGCATTGGTACAGTAACATAATAATCAGTGTCTCAAACTGGAAATTTGTCTTAAAATTATGTGCCTTCATATTTGTAGAGGTGGGAGTGTTTCTTTAGCTCCAGCAGGAACACAGAGGTCATGTCATGTTGCCTGTTGCTGATTTGGCAAAGCTTGGTTTGGCGATGCCTCATTTTCCCTGAATGAGCCTGCTTATTGCTGCCTCTACTAACAAGGTGGAGTTTTGCTAGCCGTCCCCACGAGCTGCCTCTTACTTTGGTTATGACTTGGAGTTTCTCCAAATCCAGTAGGGTCTAAGGCTTGCCTATCTGAGAGCCTTTCCTCTCCCCATGACTCATGGGCTCTGTAGAATTCTTATGAACGTTGCTTTCTTTGTGCTTTATTTAATTTTTGCTGTGGCTGACGTATGTGAATTTGAGCTATTGCACAGATTCCCTCCCCTCTCCACTCTCAGTGGCTTCATTTGGTATTCAATGCCAGTTAAAAATAAGACAATATAAACTTCTATATTATTTAAGCTAAACTTAAGTTTTGATATAGAGTGAACACATTTATTAATAACGTATTTCTTCTTACATATCCACAGATGTGGGTTCCAATTTGAAAAGAGTTTCACTAAGGAAAGTTTGTAGAATATTTTCAGTGTGGCTAAGGGGCAAAATAAATACTGGTCATCTTTATAGATTTTGAAAAATAAAGTAATTTCTAGGCAAGCCAACCATACCCACCTTACAACTAAATGTAATGCAAATTACCATATCAAACAGAAAATTTGAGTGTTCCAGTTAGTGGTATTTAGTTTCCTGCTTATTAATGTCAATTTAGGTGCTGCTTAGAATAATTTGCTACAGAATCATTGTATGTCATTATTTTGCCGTTGAAAGAGATTACATTTTTAGCTAAGAAGGAAATGAGTTTGGGAAAGATCATTTTGCCAAGTTGAAATTTATGGCCAGGACTGTAAGGTATGAGGAATATATCTAGTTTTGCTTTAACAATGACTTGCTATCAGAAGTTAAGTGATCATTTTATAATTTTCTATAAAGTGAAAGAAAGGTGTTTTTAATTTAATTACCCATGCCTGAAAGGATATTTGAGTATATTCTTATTGGAATAATTAGTAATTTGAACATATCATAATAAGCTATTATATTCTTTCCAGAAATTTTTTGGTTCTTTGGTTTTCTTTGAAGGTGCTAGGAGAGTATACAGACTGACATAATATTATTCAACATACTGATACTTCTTAAGATCATAATGTTGGTTGTTAAAACTTTACTAAATTGACTTGACAGTTTCAAATTAAGTATCATCTTGTGTTTTTCCTTTCTACATATCTTTTTAATGACAGTGTCATATAATATGATGGTTTTATGCGTGGTTTTGGTATCTCATTCATCAGAGTAATCAATGGGGAAAGGAGCCATGTGGGTTGTAGTCCATTTGTATTGGATAGCACAGATGGCATTATTGATAGATGGAAATATTCCAAATATTTATTGTATAATGATATCACAAGGACTCTGACTTCTGAATTTTAATGCCTTAATTTCTACAGTAACTGGCAAAGTAAGTAATTAATTCAGTTACCACATATCCATTTAATGATATCAATGTGTGAATTGTAGCATTAATTACCTTTCAGTTAATACTGTACTTTATATGATGGGTATTTCTTTTTCTAAGCCTTTGTGTTTACTTATCTGATTTCTGACCAAGCTATCAGTTTGGTCTTGAGGATTTTAAAGTTAAAAACAATATTTGGAGCAGACAGTATGTAAAGATAGGATGCAGAAGTGAACAAAGTGCAGATTCAGTAATGGTTCTCTCCCAATATCACCTCTGTCATGTGGGAGGCCAAAGGAAAAAGGTACCCTTAAAGAATCTTTACATTTGCCTCTTGCATAAGTTTTTACCCTCAATAGATTTCTTAAAATTATGTTCTAATATAACCATAGACAAAAGGACATAATGATATAATTCAGGATCTACTTATATTTTATTACCTCAATTTGAAATTGAGTTATTCCAGGAAGGGTTACTGCTGGATGGTTAATACACCATCCTCTCAAATGTTTGACACCATTCCAGAATCACATTTGCACTACTAGAAATAAATGAAAGCCAGTGAAAAAAAGGTCTTCACTTTTTACTTTTGTATTTTATATTTTTGTATTCTTTAAATACATACTGAATGCATATAGTCATGCCTTACTTTTGCAATTGCTAAGTTAAAAATGGTAGTTTGAGTCATTCTAAAACTTCTGTTGCCATTGTTTTATTTTTAAAATACTATCAACCCCTAGTATTGAAGACCTACTATGTATTTAAACACTGCTGGGAGCTCTCTGATATTACCTCCAGGTTACTTACTATTTTACTTAGGAAGTAATATAAATTCCTTGAGTAGTGACCTTCTTTCCAAACTAAAAATTAGGACACATTGTCCAACAGTGTTTTGTTTGTTCAATTTGTTACTGTGAGAAAAAGTACAAAGGTGCCAAAATAAATGAAATAAATAAATTTTTAAAAGAACTAAAGATTATTTACATTTAAGTTATAAATTTATCAAGTTACCTCCAATACTGACTGACACCACTAAATTCCCAGTATATAGCTCACTGCCTTGCACATGTCAAATTCAACGTTTGTTGATTGCATAGTGATAAACAAGGTAGGATAGTTTACATCCATAAAGATGATTGGAAGTAGAGTTTAATTATATGCTTTCAAAATGATAGTGTGATCCCACAAACGGAATAGAAGCTTTATACTAAATTTTGATAAGATCAATCTTTTTAAAAAGTTCTTATAGAAATAGACAATGTAATTATATTGGAAGAGTAAGTTGACCAAGCTTTATTTAGTCAAAATATCTAATAGTGTACAGTGGGTCAAGAGGACAAAACAACTTAGACCTATCCAGAGACATCCCATTCAAACAGACTGGCTATGTATGATTTAGGGCAAAACTTCTTGCATTCTTACTGCCCTGGCAAGTACAAATGGACCAAATACACCCTGATGATCCCAGATTTCTCCAACGCTCTAGGACAATTTCAGAAGCATTGATGAAAATGGCATAGATAATATTCTGATAGAAATCTCAGGACCGATAATAAACCAAGAAAAAGGCTAGCACTAACTGAAGTGATATGGAATTTTAAATATTCTACATATATTTACTGTTCCTTTTTAAAAAAGTCAAAGTCTAAGTAAAATAAAATGCATGAATATTTTGTTGTCACTAAAGCCTTCTATTTCCTTTATTTATGGAATAAAATATATGAGTGCTTTCCAGTAAAATGTGGGAATAATTTTTAATCTGAACTTTGGATCATATTTGCAGCCTTGAAACTTCGCTGATCTTTTTCACTTTTCTCATTATCAGTGTTTGTTTCTCTCCCTCTCTCCTTTCTCCCTTTATACTCTTTTAGGCACTGAGAGACAGAATTAAAAACTGACAGGCAAATCAGCTATTACTTTGAATCTCCAAACAGGAAAACTTCCTCTCAGGCAACACTGCAAAATATAGTCATATTGTTATGTGATTATTGTTATTCTAGGAAGATTTTATTTTTCTCTTCTTATTTTAAATTTTATATATTTGGAGAAATTTTGTTATGTCTTTCCATTGATGGAAAGTCTAATTACATTTATAGTGAATGAATGACTCTCTTCACTGTATTTTGCTACAGATTTTTCTCATAAAAGTTCTTATCCAGACTTCTGGGTATGACCCATCCTCCCCCACCCCCACCCCCAAAAAGTAAAACATGAAGACTAAACCTCAGAATTTAATTTGTGTTCCTGTAATTTCATATGACCCCAAGTTATTTAGAGACAAACAAATGATATTACAATTATGTTTTAAATAAGCAAGGCCTGTGTGGAAGCAAATTTTTTTAATAATGTTTTAAGAGCACCAGAATATTTATCCAACTAATCTTCTTTAAAGATGTAATGCTCTTACAGAGGAAATAAAATAAAGGTGCTCAACAATAAATTTCTAAATTTAGTCCTGAGCATTCAAACTTTGATTTAATCAAATTTATCAGAAAAAAAAAATTTTCCAGGCAACCCACTTAATTTCTGAAGACAGTTACTATTGAGTAACTGATCACGCTAGTGAATAAAGAAATAAATGTTGGCATACTAAGGCAATATATAAGCTGAAGTTCTTGAACAAAAGCAGCCTGTCAACTACAGTACGTTTAAGTACAGGAACGATTGATGTTTGCCAAATGTCAAATCAGAGAGAAGAAAAATGTTTTCAAGCTTAGGAGATTACCAACAATGAAAGGGAAAATAAATAAAAATTTAGATGTACAATATTGTTTTACCTTGTCAGGGAAATGTTAATTGAAATCAGGCCTCCTTTTTGAAAAACATAATGTAAAATTTCCACCAAAAGACTACTCAGGAGTCTGACAATTAATGCAAAAGTAGAATTTTAAAAGATACAAAATGATGGCTGACATTGACAAAAATTGTGCTGTTAGATTATCAAAAAGCTATGCACTAGATTTCATTGTCAGTGATCTCCTACAGATTAATTAATGTAATCGGTTATGTTTTAAAAGAAAACTAGGAGTTCTGAAAAATATCGACATGAACCATGTGAGACTTCATCATGAATTCAATAGTTAAAATACACAGGTTTCTGTTTATTTCTTCTGCGTTATCAGGTTTATGACATTTATTTGGTAGCTAGATATTGTTTTGAATGTGCAATGATTTACTAAAAGACAGCTCGCTTATGATCCATGTTAAGAACATGCAGTGCATTCAAATAACCTAGGTAACGTTAGGCCTTTCACCTCCGAGCATATGTTTCATTTTCCTAAGGTTGGGATTAAATTGAGATTTTGTATTCATTTGAAGTATAATTGTAATGAGAACCTTTAACATGGGTCAAATGGAGAATAGTGGCACCCTGGAAGTGCTTAGAAATCATTTGCCTTTCTTATACATTGTTCCACAGTAGGATTGAAAAAGATTACCACTCCTTGTTTAACGATGTTATATTGCTCTATCTGTGAATCTAATGAAATCTTTGGCAGAAGAGAGCACAAATTTCTCAAATGGATTTTAGAAAATAAGAAGGCATCTGAATCAAATAATTATACATTTGAAATACATGAGATACAGTTAACAATCTTTACCTACAGAAAGTCAGAGATATGTATATATATATTTTAGACTCTTAATGTTTCCTTTTTATTCCCATAATGGAAAGTGGGGGAAAATTGTATTTTATTTGACCACAGACATGGGGAAGAATTACCCAGCAAAGCTATGTACCCAAACAGATTTTTCCAGACTCCTTTTTTACCCTGAAGCAGTCTTTTTATTTGAGCACCATAAGTGCACCATCTTTCTCACTGAAGTGCTCAGATATATTAGCACCACTCTCCCTCTCAGGACCTTGACTTTGTTAAAGCCAAGAGGAAATAAACTATTTTTTTGTGCTGCTTGTCTGTGAGTGCTAAACTGGATCAGCCTGTGAGCAAAAACTGGCCTGTCACTGAATGACCAACTACTGAAAACCATGTAAAAATTATATTAGATTGGATAGTATCACAGATCTTAAAGAATGTTTCTTTATGAAACAATGCAAATATTAATAAAATTCGTTAAGCTCTACACAGTATTCAGCAACTGTTTTAGTGCTAAAATATACCAGCGATTGCTTAGGGCTAGATTATTCTGTCTCAAAAGAAAATGATAAGTTAGGTCACTGTAAGAAGCTAAAATAATACAGTATTTTCTTAGAGAGTTACAGCCTTTTCCCCTAAGTGGAAATGTATTTATGTTGAGCACATTCTAGGATGGAAGCTTGTTTGAATGTCCCAATAAATCCAGTCACTACTTCAGGACACAAAGAAGTATTGCTTACCCAAGCATTATTAAAGAAGGGAAAGTGTTCCATTTGGTAGACTCCCTAAGGTAACATGAAAGTTCTGCTGTATGACCACCATCCTTGGTCTTCCCAATACCACTGGAAGTAAATATATTAATACAGTTACTATTCATTGTTTATGCTTGATAAAAGCCTTTCAAATGTGCCTAGAAAACAGCCACTATATTGTGCATAGTAGAGACAATCCTCATCAAAATCTGGAACAAGATGCCTAGCATAGCACTATAATTTAAAATTATTCTGGAAGTTCTAGACAATTCAGTCATATAATGAAATGATACAAGATTTATTAGAAAAAAGGAGAGCAAATTTTCATGAAATATATAATCACATACAATATAGTTTACATCAAACATACCTAAAATTGCCCAGGGCTTATTCATCCTGTTTCAGAAGAATGTGATAAATTGGGATAATGGGAATGGGCTGACATAATACGACTTTTCTAATACATTTTCAGACTCCTACCTTAAGTAAACATAGATTTATGTTGCTCACATTATAACATGGAGAAACCCAAGTGAATCAACTGGAAAACTCCTTGAACTAAAAAGAGAATTAATTAAGATGGCAAGATACAAAATAAATAATATTCTTAAAAAATGCCTATCCATCAATAGTATCTTGATTTTGGGGTAAGGAAAAGGGAAAATAAATTCATGGTAATAATAACAATTATAAAATATCTGGTAATATCCTTAATACAAATTGCACAAAACCCCTATCTGGAAAGAATTACAAAACTTTCCTAGCAACATATAAAAAGACAAATAAATGTAAAGAATTATGCTTCTGAATGGGAATATTGTAAAGATAGCAATTAATGTATAGGTGTAACGTTAGCACATCAATCAAAGTCCTAGTGGGATTATTTTAGGAACATGAAGAAATTATTCTAAAATGGTTAGGATTCAGAATAGCAAAGGTGAAGTATATATTAAATATATTAATATCATATATTAAATATGAAAATATTTTCTAACACCATATTTTAAGTGGCATGATATGACTACAGTCAGAATCTACACTTATATTAGTAAAATGGAACATATAAGCATAAAATTAACCCTAGCATTTCTGTGAATCAAATATGACAGAAGCTCCTAATAATGTAGATAGGATAAGTTATTCAGTGAAGGATAGTAAGAGATTTGGCCAGAATTTGGGGAGAAATAAAAGAGTGATACAATGGAATTCAGACACAATATATAAGTTTTTAAGAATTTTAGTTACATAGAAATGTTCATAAAATAGAGAAAATATGAAAATATTTATACAATATGAGCCGAGTCTGGTAAAATACATATATATATATATGAAAAAAGGGGGGGAGATGTTATTATGACTGCAGGTGATTTTAGTTTTCTTCTTTATACTTTTTTGTTATTTCCAACTTTTTCCTTCAATTATAATATATTACATAATCAGAAAGATAAAAATTTTCGCCTTTGTTATTTAAAGCAGCCTTCATGTTATCTAAGTACAGTTATCCCTTGGTATCCATGGGTTATTGGTTCCAGGACCTTTTGCAGATGACAAAATCCTAGGATGCTCAAGTTCCTTATATAAAATGTCATAGAATTCGCTTATAACCTATGTACATCTGCCCGTATACAGTTGATCCTTGAACAACATGGGTTTGAATTGCATGGGTCCACTTATATGTGAATTTTTTTTCAATAAACATAGAGTCAGCTCTCCGCATCGCAGATTCAACAAACTGCAGGTCAAAATTTCCATCCGTGGTTGGTTGAATCTGTGTATGTGAAACCCGCGAATATGGAGGGTTCACTGTACTCATTGTACTATACCATTTTATATAAGGGACTTGAGCATCCGTGGTTTTTGTTACCTGCAGAAGGTCCTGGAATCAATCCCTGGTGGGGATTAATCACCTCTAGATTACTTAATACCTAATAGAATGTAAATGTTATGTAAATAGTTGTAAATAAAATGCAAATTCTATGTAAATAGTTGCTGTCCAGGCAAATTCAAGCTTTGCTTTTTGGAACTTTCTGGAATTTTAGGGGGAGATAATTTTGATTTGCAGTTGGTTGAATCCATGGATGCTGCACCTGCAAATATGGAGGGCCAATTGTACATAACAAATGTTACCTATTTTCTGGCATAAAATACAGACTTTCTTCAGGAAGATACTGTTTTGTTGTTGTTTTAGTCTCTAAAATCAGCAGGCTTTTATTTTCTTTTCCTTTTGCGATGATGTACAATTAGAATAAGATCTATAAGCAGGGAACATACAGCAATGCTTACGTTTATATTTCCAACACCTAGCATAATGGCTGACACATAGAGGGCGTGCAATAAGTATTTAACTAAAGAAATAACTAATCAATACAAAACTCACCTATTTCCAAAAAGTATTAATGAATTAGCTCTTTCAGATAATCTTTTTTATGTTGTCATTTGTTAGGATACAATCTAACAAGAAATGCCAATCATTTGATTATCTAGTATCTAACTTGGACTAGTTAAAAATTTTTCCTGTTTTTATTTAATCTATTTAGATGTGGTTTAGTACACAAGGCAAGAACTGAGATGACCAAAGAAACATCTTACCACCTTACATTGTGACATGCTAACCCTAGAATTTGGTAATCTTCCTGGGGATCTAACATTTCTTTTGGATAGGCCAAGACTTCTCCTGTGGGAAAAGAGAAACCACTCAACTGCACCTCTTCCTTAAAGAGCTCAAGTTTTAATTCTTAGAGAACCATTTTGCATTAAAACAACTCCCTGGAATATACATTATAATGACATCACAATACTGGACCCTTACCTTTCTCCCAGTCCTGGTGCCCTCATCTTGAGAGACATTTTTTTTCTCTTTCTTCTATTATATACCCACTCTCCTTTTGCCTTCCACTGAGCATTGTCTTGTCCTGCTCTGAGAGGCTCTTCTTCCCCCAGAGTCATTTATATTCAGCTATTTTGCTGAATTATATTAAGCCACTGTGTTGTAAGTGAATTGCTGCATCCTTTTTTATGACACAAGGACTCTCCAGATAAAAGCTTGATAATGTCATCCTTGATTTACATTAAAAAAAATAATGACATGAAAAAGAATTGGTCTAGAAGTCAAGAAATTTGGAGTCTAGTTTTTATTATTTTTCTCTGAGTCCCAAGTTAAATAAATGGCAGTTAAATCAACTGTGGCTTCAACTTTCTTAAAAAAAAATCTTAATATCACCTTCTATCGCTAACAGTCTTTGAAAATTTCATTGATTTATTTTTTCAACCAATGCCATTTATTGAATTCTTGCTAATTCCTCAGCACTGTGCCAGGTATTTATTTGGGACAAAGAAATGATTAAGAGATAATTCTCACCTCCATGATACAGTTACATTGCTTTCTTTATGAAACTGTGAGGGAGATGATTATTCTATAATTGAGATGTTGAATCTTGATTTCTGATTGAGCTTCCTAGGCAAGGACTTTTGAAATGACAGCATTAAATTTTGTGATACCATTCTATCAAGAGGACAATACATTATTTTTTAAATAATTTCTGTATTTAAAAGTATTTGGAATGTTATTTTATAAGAAGGCATTTATATTTTTATAATCACTTCTTGGTTATACTTAGAGTAGTGTACTACCTATATTCAACTTTTAAAAATTATTGAGCTGGCAACTTTCTTGCATGACGACTTTTCAGATAAATACTTCTGATCCTGTTATGCTTGCTATTACTATCCCTCAAGAAAAACTTAACACATTTCATTTTTGTTCACCTGAGGAAATTGCTTTTAAAAGAAAATACCCAGATAGGTTTTCAAGACGAATAGTGCTTCCTGATTTTCACTTGACTCAAAGGGTAGAATAAATGAATAATTCTGTATGCAAGTTTCTTGGTTTGCTTACAACTTTCTGCTAAGACTCCAGAGACCTTTAAGCAAAGGATTCCACCAATTACATTTGTTGTATGTGTATGTGTGTGTACATTTTTTTCAGAAAGCATATGTTAGTAGGGCTATTAAGCAATTAGCTTCATGCATATAGATAGTTCGTTTTGCACCAAACCATATGATGTGATTGGAATTTATAGAAAACCATCTTTCTTGCCAGGAATTGAGGCGAGCTAATTCTCTAGTTTGGAGAAGTGTGGTCTTATGGCTGCAATCTGTACCCTTAAAAATTAGGAACCTAGAATTCTATATTCAATAGCTTAGAAAGGCACATAAAATGTAAAAGTTTTGTCTTTAATAAATACAGAAATTGGAAAGAAAAAACCCAAGTAGAGTACCTGATTCATGTTACATGCTCACTACATGTTTGTTAACTTAACAATGAAATGAAACCAGCAAGGGTTGAGATTAGGGTTTTTTTAATATAAAATATGTGCCATGAGGTCTTATGTCCTTGCCAGATTTGGCTCTGAACTTTCTAGCAGTCTATGCAAGAAGGGAAATGCCATCAGCGAAGGAATCTGTAATGTCAATGAGATAAAAACAAACTGGCTGCTCAGGAGAAGCCCAGCTATTTCAGATATTTAATAATTATTTCCAGAATGAATGAATGATGCTGACAGCTGAGAAAAATCTCTCCCGTTTGCATTCTTAGGAGGTCACTTGCCTCTTCACCATTTTTCCAGCAAATAGCCGAGAACTTCACGTGGCTATTTTTCAGATCAGTGCCTAAGAGTTGTTCAGGAAAACTGCTATTATGGAAGTGAAACACAGTCACAGCCTGATAATATGCCTTAATTCAAACAATATTCTGAAATACCTAGAAATCCGGAAGCAGAGGTAGATCGATTGCGTATACTTCAGGCATGTATATATTTTCCATGTGTTAAGTAAGATTCATGGCCACCTTTTGAAGCTCTGGTTGCACTTTACAAAAGGAGTGTGTTACCATCTTGTCTCATTTTTATAGCATTCATATCCCTGGCCACAGCATTAATCATTTTTTTTCTTTTGGGGGTGGTGGAGGTTATACTAAAAAATCCATGGAATGTCTACTACAAGATGTAAAATTCTATATGATTGGCCTTTTGTAAATATTAAGCAAAACCACTAAATCAAAATGATCAGATTAACATATTTTAGCAGAAGCATCCATATGAAAGGAAATGTTGACATTCTTTATGAAAGCTGTTTTTTCTCTTTACTGCTGCCATTTTTATTGTGGATTTCCCTGTTCAGCACTTAGTTCCAATTTTTTAAATGATCCATTTCAACACTAGACAGCAATATTCTTCCAGTCATATGAGTTTTTTGTTGCGTTTTATTACGTTAAAGATCGCAGAGCTCTACTGTGAATTACAGTATTAACATTCCTTATATTTTAGAGGACTGTGTTCACAAGCATTATGACTGGGTCCAGGAATTCTTTGTTTGGGCCTTTGAAGAGAAAAGTCCAATGCAATTTAATCTTTAGTAGTAACTAGGTTATGAATGTATTGTATTTACAATTACAAAAAATTGGATAGTACAAAAAACAATGGATAATTCATTCAAGAATCCCAAAGAAATGTTTGATTTAAAGGAGGTACCCAGTTGAAAATGGTAAAATATTCAAGTAATAAACAATTCACCTAAATATAGATTCTCAGGACTTTGTTTTTATAACTTAGCTGGTTTAGCTCAAAATGCAGTTTTCTTAGAAACAATGCTAAAAATTCAGGTCCATCCTAAATGGATACTTCATTGCCAGTGCTATCTCTACCCTTAAGAACTTGCTTGCTGGTGGTGTGGAAAAAATAAGGCAAGGACACAAATAACTCAGCAAACCTCTTTTCAACACATTGTCAAGTGCCTTATAAAGCAAGCTCAAACATGGCAGAAAGCCACCACTGAATTTCAGAGTAGAAGAATGCATAAATTGTTACAAGCTTATTCTATAGATCAACTACCCAGAATTTGGGAGGTTTGTGCTAGTACCTTACTCTCAACCCCCCTTGTCATTTCTCCTTCTCCCAGCATAAGTACCTCACTGCCCACCTACTCCCCCAAAACGATGGGACAGGTGTAAACCTGTTCCAGCTAATATTCCAGCTGATATGATCATTGGAACTTTACTGGATTTCAGAACTTTACTCTTTTTATTAACCTTAGAATCTCTACCAAGGACTCTGCTCTTGCTTAAGTAAATGATTAATATTGATCCAAAAAATGACAAATTTACAAACCTTTAGAGATTTTTATCTCTTCACTACAAGTGGCAGGGTTTCTGAACCATAATCGATTTTCACTTGTGATAATTTTGTGATGTATTTAGCATAGAACAATACACTTGTTAATATTTTGAGAATTGTTTATACTGTTTTACCTTAAATTTTTTTAATTGAAGTGTAGTTGGTGTATATATTATATGTTACAGGTGTACAATATAGTGATTCACAATTTTTAAAGGTTATACTCCATTTATAGTTATTACAAAATATTGGCTATATTCCCCATGTTGTACAATATATTATTATAGCTTATTTTATATCTAATAGTTTGTACTTCTTAATCCCTTACCCCTATCTTACCCCTCCCGCTCCCCTCTCCCCACTGGTAACCACTAGTTTGTTCTCTGTATCTGTGAGCCTGCTTCTTTTCTGTTATATTCACTAGCTTGTTGTATTTTTTAGATTCCGCACATAAGTGATATCATACAGTATTTGTCTTCTCGGTCTGACATATTTCACTTAGCATAATGCCCTCCAAGTCCATTCATACTGCTGCAAATGGCAAAATTTCATTCTTTTTTATGTCTGAGTAGTATTCTATTCTGTATATATATATATATCACATCTTCTTTATCCATTCATCCGTTGGTGGACACTTAGGTTGCTCCCATTCCTGGAAACTGTAAATAATGCTACTGTGAACATTGGGGTGCGTGTATTTTTCCAATCAGTGTTTCTGTTTTTGGTTTTTTGGATATATACCCAGCAGTGGTACCTTAAATTTCGTGTTTGCATTTGGAGACCAGTTTTTCTTTTTCCTGTAGATCCCATTTAAATGTGATTGAGAACCCTATTCTATTAAATGGAGAATACCTCATTTTATCAATACTTGCATTTTTCTCCTGGTCTCCCAATCAGAGATGATATCTTAAATATTTACATCTACAATAGTACCCACCCCAGCCCACCAGCCAGCCCAGACTTCCAGATTCTTCTGTCTCTCCCTGGCTCCCTCAAATTCCTATGGAGACTGAAGTTCCTACAGCTACAAGGACAAGGACAAGGGCCAGCCAGCCTGTGGGGATCCCTGTGGGAGCCACTGGCAGTAACCAGGAGGCAAGACTTTGAGAGACTGTTTCAGCATTAATTAGTCAGAGTAGGTTTCTGGAACCTGGTTAACTGGGCATATTAACTCATTAGCTGTTATATCAAGAGTATCCTGAATGAGAAGCCAGTGTGGCCCAGGCACTTTTACCAACCTGTAGGGGATGTTTAAATAATATTTTAATAATCTGTATAATCTGTGGACATTTACCCATCAATATTGGCCGAGTATCAGACCTACTCAGAACCCATCATAAGAAATTGAATCTCCAAACTTAAGACAGTGAGGATAAACAAGCATTTTAGCCACCTATCTAAATGTTTCCTTGTCTTCCATACTTGAATCAGACCTTCTGCTTTGAATGTGGGTTTAATGCCTGCAAAACTTTTGATACCTGTTTACCCAAACCTTTGACCTTTTCCTTCTAAGCCTCAGTTTCCTTTTCTGTAAAACAGTTAAGTTAATAGCATTTCAACGTACGTTACTGTGAGGTGTAAATGAAACAATGCAAGGAAAATTCTTAGTACAATACCTGGAATACAGTTAGTGTTAGCTATTATCTACTTTTCCCAAGATCTTCAGTTAATGAATTTTATAATCCTATATGCAGGTTCATAGCAAATCAGTATATTTGGTTACACGAACACATGCTGTGCATTGTGTTAGAACAAAAAGATGAACAGAAAAATAGGTTATTATTGGGTATGAGAGGTTTTCATGCTTTCAGACACTATAGGGCTATTATTGTATACTCTGATGACTTGAAGGAGCCAAGGGCTGCAGTGACTGATGTCAGCTTGTGGCTTCTGGGCTTTTATTCCTAATGAGGAAGAGCTCTTCTCTCTCTCTAGAAAGAGGGGGATCCTTTGTCAAGCTTTGGGTCTCCCTGTACTCATATATTATCTTTTCCTTTGACTTTTGCTCAAAACTGGGGAATAGAGCATATCTTAAAAGCACCAGTGTCAGGAAACTCCAGGCTCTTTTGTTTCTGGGCAACATGAATAAGAAGACTGTCATAAAAGATATGGAACCTTAGGAGGAAATAAATAAAAATGAATCCTAGAGGGCAGCATAAAAAAGTGTATAGAAAAACTCTGTTAACAAGTAAATGAGTCTTTTTAACAGGGTTTTCTTGTCATCCTCTTAGACTGGCATTGAGTCTTCATTTGAACCATGTCACATTAGGTGCTCTGAGCAAAAGTCAATTATATTCTAGAGACCTCATGAAGACTAAACATCAAAATAAGAGTTGGAAGGAAGCACTGTGGCATGCCATTTGCTGAGAGCTTCTTTGAACCATGTCTATTTGCTTCCTCTTCCCCCTTGGTCATATTCACAATATGGGGTTTTTGTTTTCGGACTTCCCTTCTCGAAAGTCTCACGTAAGTGTGTGTCATTGTCCCAGTCACATATTGGTTTAGCATTGACTAATTAACTTTTCTTGATGTTTTCTTCATCATCCACGAGGTGGAAAAATTCCTCAGATGCCTTTCAAAAACTCCCAGCTAATTCTCTAGTGATTTCTAAACCAAAAGTGTTTGCATTATTCTAACTCTAAAATTTCATAGTCTGAAAAATATGTATATGATGATGGTCCTTCTTTGAAGCAGTTTTATTTAAACCACTTTCCTCCTGTTCTTTCCATGCAACTATCTTCATTACCACCAAGGAACAACTGCCATGACCATCTAGATTAATAAGTGAAAGCCAAAAATAAAAGAAAGAAAAATGTAAAGCTGGCCTTATATATGAGAAATTATTAAACCATAATTGCAGATGTTAAAGAGTATCCAAATATTATTGATTCATCTTAGGTTTGCATGTCTGTTGATATGATTTTCTTTGTTAACTGAAAAACTCCCTGTCTTTTTTGTAAAGTTGGGATCATTTAGCAAAGTCAGATTTAGTGAAGGTCCCAATTTCTCTGTCCTTGCATTGTTGTTAGAAAGAGGAGAGATCTGAAACCCCCCCCCTTTTGTTTTAATCATACAAGTTTTTTTTTTAACATCTTTATTGGAGTATAATTGCTTTACAATGTTGTGTTAGTTTCTGCTTTATAACAAAATGAATCAGCTATATGCATACATATATCCCCATATCCCCTCCCTCTTGCATCTCCCTCCCACCCTCCCTATCCCACCCCTCTAGGTGGTCACAAAGCACCCAGCTGATCTCCCTGTGCTATGCAGCTGCTTCCTACTATCTGTTTTACATTTGGTAGTGTATATATGTCAATGCCACCCTCTCACTTCGTCCCAGCTTACCCTTCCCTGTCCCCGAGTCCTCAAGTCCATTCTCTATGTCTGCGTCTTTATTCCTGTCCTGCCCCTAGGTTCTTTAGAACCATTTTTTTTTTAATTCCATATATATGTGTTAGCATATGGTATTTGTTTTTCTCTTTCTGACTTACTTCACTCTGTATGACAGCCTGTAGGTCCATCCACCTCACTACAAATAACTCAATTTCATTTCTTTTTATGGCTGAGTAATATTCCATTGTATATATGTGTCACATCTTCTTTATCCATTCATCTGTCGATGGACACTTAGGTTTCTTCCATGTCCTGGCTATTGTAAATAGTGCTGCAATGAACATTGTGGTACTTGTTTCTTTTTAAATGATGGTTTTCTGGGGTATATGCCCAGTACTGGGATTGCTGGGTCATATGGTAGTTCTATTTTTAGTTTTTTAAGGAACCTCCATACTGTTGTTCATAGTGGCTGTATCAATTTACATTCCCACCAACAGTGCAAGAGTGTTCCCTTTTTTCCACACCCTCTCCAGCATTTATTGTTTGTAGAATTTTTGATGATGGCCATTCTGACCAATGTGAGGTGATGTCCTCATTATGGTATTAATTTGCATTTCTCTAATGATTAGTGAAGCTGAGCACCCTTTCATGTGTTTGAGGGCAATCTGTATGTCAACTTTGGAGAAATGTCTATTTAGGTCTTCTGCCCATTTTTGGATTGGGTTGTTTGTTTTTTTTGATATTGAGCTGCATGAGCTGCTTGTAAATTTTGGAGATTAATCCTTTGTCAGTTGCTTCATTTGCAAATATTTTCTCCCATTCTGAGGTTTGTCTTTTCACCTTGTTTATAGTTTCCTTTGCTGTACAAAAGCTTTTAAGTTTCATTAGGTCCCATTTGTTTATTTTTGTTTTTATTTCCATTTCTCTAGGAGATGGGTCAAAAAGGATCTTGCTGTGATTTATGTCATAGAGTGTTCTGCCTATGTTTTCCTCTAAGAATTTTATAGTGTCTCAGCTTACATTTAGGTCTTTAATCCATTTTGAGTTTATTTTTGTGTATGGTGTTAGAGAGTGTTCTAATTTCATTCTTTTACATGTAGCTCTCCAGTTTTCCCAGCACCACTTATTGAAGAGGCTGTCTTTTCTCCATTGTATGTTCTTGCCTCCTTTATCAAAGATAAGGTGACCATATGTGCGTGGGTTTATCTCTGGGCTTTCTATCCTGTTCCATTGATCTATATTTCTGTTTTTGTGCCAGTACCGTACTGTCTTGATTACTCTACCTTTGTAGTATAGTCTGAAGTCCGGGAGCCTGATTCCTCCAGCTCCATTTTTTTTTTCTCAACATTGCTTTGGCTAATCGGTTTTTTTTTGTGTTTCCATACAAATTGTAACATTTTTTTGTTCTAGTTCTGTGAAACATGCCATTGATAGTTTGAAAGGCATTGCATTAAATCTGTAGATTGCTTTGGGTAGTATAGTCCTTTTCACAGTGTTGATTCTTCCAATCCAAGAACATGGTATATCTCTCCATCTGTTTGTATCGTCTTTAATTTCCTTCATCAGTGTCTTACAGGTTTCTGCATACAGGTCCTTTGTCTCCTTAGGTAGGTTTATTCTTGGATATTTTACTCTTTTTGTTGGCGATGGTAAAAGGGAACGTTTCCTTAATTTCTCTTTCAGATTTTTCATTGTTACTGTATAGGAATACAAGACATTTCTGTGCATTAATTTTGTATCCTGCTACTTTACCAAATTCATTGATTAGCTCTAGTAGTTTTCTGGTAGCATCTTTAAGATTCTCTATGTATAGTATCATGTCATCTGCAAACAGTGACACTTTTACTTCTTCTTTTCCAATTTGGATTTCTTTTTCTTCTCTGACTGCCGTGGCTAAAACTTCCAAAATTATGTTGAATGATAGTGGTGAGAGTGGGCAACCTTGGCTTGTTCCTGATCTTAGAGGAAATGGTTTCAGTTTTTCACCGTTGAGAATGATGTTGGCTGAGGGTTTTCATATATAGCCTTCATTATGTTGCGGTAGGTTCCCTCTGTGCCTACTTTCTGGAGAGTTATTATTATAAATGGGTGCTGAATTTTGTTGAAAGCTTTTTCTGCTTCTATTGAGATTATCATATGGTTTTTATCCTTCAGTGTGTTAATATGGTGTATCACAGTGGTTGATTTGCATATATTGAAGAATCCTTGCATTCCTAGGATAAACCCCACTTGTTCATGATGTATGATCTTTTTTATGTGCTGTTGGAATCTGTTTGCTAGTATTTTGTTGAGGATTTTTGCATCTATGTTCATCAGTGATATTGGCCTGTAGTTTTCTTTCTTTGTGATATCCCTGTCTGGTTTTGGTATCAGGGAGATGGTGGCCTCATAGAATGCATTTGGGAGTGTTCCTCCCTCTGCTACATTTTGAAAGAGTTTGAGAAGGATAGGTGTTAGCTCTTCTCTAAATGTTTGATAGAATTCACCTGTGAAGCCATCTGGTCCTGGGTTTTTATTCGTTGGAAGATTTTTAATCACAGTTTCAATTTCAGTGCTTGTGATTGATCTCTTCATATTTTCTATTTCTTCCTGGTTTAGTCTTGGAAAATTGTGTTTTCCTAAGAATTTGTCCATTTCTTCCAGGTTGTCCATTTTATTGGCATATAGTTGCTTGTAGTAATCTCTCATGATCCTTTAGATTTCTGCAGTGTCAGTTGTTCTCCTTTTTCGTTTCTAATTCTGTTGATTTGAGTCTTCTCCCTTTTTTCCTTGATGAGTCTGGCTAATGCTTTATCAATTTTGTTTATCATCCCAAAGAACCAGCTTTTAGTTTATTGACCTTTGCTATTGTTTCCTTCATTTCTTTTTCATTTATTTCTGATGTAATCTTTATGATTTGTTTCCTTCTGCTAACTTTGGGGAGTTTTTTGTACTTCTTTCTCTAATTGCCTTAGGTATAAGGTTAGGTTGTTTATTTGAGATGTTTCTTATTTCTTGAGGTAGGATTGTATTGCTATAAACTTCCCTCTTAGAACTGCTTTTGCTGCATCCCATAGATTTTGGGTCATCGTGTTTTCATTGTCATTTGTTTCTAGGTATTTTTTAATTTCCTCTTTGATTTCTTCCTTGAGCTCATAGTTATTTTGTAGCGTATTGTTTAGCCTACGTGTGTTTGTAATTTTTACAGTTGTTTTTTTCCTGTAATTGATATCTAGTCTCATAGCATTGTGGTCAGAAAAGATACTTGATATGATTTCAATTTTCTTAAATTTACCGAGGCTTGATTTGTGACCCAAGATGTGATCTATCCTGCAGAATGTTCCATGAGCACTTGAGAACAAAGCGTTTTCTGTTGGTTTTGGCTGGAATGTCCTATAAATATCAATTAAGTCCATCTTGTGTAATGTGTCATTTAAAGCTTGTGTTTCCTTATTTATTGTCATTTTGGAGGGTCTGTCCATTGGTGAAAGTGGGTTGTTAAAGTCCCCTACTATTATTGTGTTACTGTCAATTTCCCCTTTTATGTCTGTAAGCATTTGCCTTATGTATTGAGGTGCTCCTATATTGGGTGCATAAATAATTACAATTGTTATATCTCTTCTTGGATTGATCCCTTGACTGTTATGTAGTGTCTTTCTTTGTCTCTTCTAATAGTCTTTATTTTAAAGTCTATGTTGTCTGATATGAGTATTGCTACTCCAGCCTTCTTCTGATTTCCATTTGCATGGAATATCTTTTTCCGTCCCCTGACTTTCAGTCTGTATGTATCCGTAGGTCTGAAGTGGGTCTCTTGTAGACAGCATATATATGGGTCTTGTTTTTGTATCCATTCAGCCAGTCTATGTGTTTTGGTTGAAGCATTTAATCAACTTGTATTTAAGGTAATTATTGATATGTATATTCCTATTACCATTTCCTTAATTGGTTTGTGTTTGTTTTTGTAGGTCTCTTCCTTCTGTTATGTTTCCTGCCTAGAGAAGTTCCCTTAGCAATTGTTGTAAAGCTGGTTTGGTGGTGCTGAATTCTCATAGCTTTTGCTTGTCTATAAAGGTTTTAATTTCTCTGTCAACTCTGAATGAGATCCTGGCTGGGTAGAGTTATCTTGTTCGTAGGTTTTTCCCTTTCTTCACTTTAAATATGTCCTGCCACTCCGTTCTGGCTTGCAGAGTTTCTGCTGAAAGATCAGCTGTTAACCTAATGGGGATTCCCTTGTATGTTATTTGTTGCTTTTCCCTTGCTGCTTTTAATATTTTTTTCTTTGTATTTAATTTTTGAACATTTGATTAATATGTGTCCTGGTGTGTTTTCCTTGGGTTTATCATGTATGGGACTCTCTGCACTTCCTGGACTTGGTTGACTATTTCCTTTCCCATGTTAGGGAAGTTTTCAACTATAATCTCTTCAAATATTTTCTCAGACCCTTTCTTTTTCTCTTCTTCTTCTGGGACCCCTATAATTCGAATGTTGTTGCATTTAATGTTTTCCCAGAGGTCTCTGAGACTGTCCTCAATTCTTTTCATTCTTTTTTCTTTATTCTGCTCTGTGGCAGTTATTTCCACTATTTTATCTTCCAGGTCACTTATCCACTCTTCTGCCCCAGTTATTCTGCTATGGTGTCCTTCTAGAGAATTTTTAATTTCATTTATTGTGTTGTTCATCATTGTTTGTTTGCTCTTTAGTTTTCTAAGTCCTTGTTAAACGTTTCTTGTATTTTCTCCATTCTGTTCCCAAGCCTTTGGATCATCTTTACTATCATTATTCTGAATTCTTTTTCAGGTTGACTGTCTATTTCCTCTTCATTTGTTAGGTCTGGTGGGTTTTTATCTTGCTCCTTCATCTGCTGCATATTTCTCTGTCTTCTCATTTTGCTTAACTTACTGTGTTTGGGGTCTCCTTTACACAGGCTGCAGGTTCATAGTTCCCGTTGTTTTTGGTGTCTGCCCCCAGTGGCTGAGGTTGGTTCAGTGGCTTGTGTAGGGTTCCTGGTGGAGGGGACTTGTGCCTATGTTCTTGTGGGTAGGGCTGGATCTTGTCCTTCTGGTGGGCAGGGCCATGTCCGGTGGTGTGTTTTGGGGTGTCTGTGAACTTAGTATGATTTTAGGCAGCCTCTCTGCTAATGTGTGGGGTTGTGTTCCTGTCTTGCTAGTTGTTTGGCATGGGGCATCCAGCACTGGACCTTGCTGGCTGTTGGGTGGAGCTGAGTCTCAATGTTCAGATGGAGATGTGTGGGAGAGCTCTTGCCAATTGGTATTACATAGGGCCGGGAGGTCCCTGGTAGTCCATTGTCCTGGACTCGGCTCTCCCACCTTGGAGGCTCAGGCCTGACACCCAGCCAGAGCAGCAAGACCCTGCCAACCGCATGGCTCGGAAGAAAAAAAAACAAAAAATGAACAGATAGAAAACCCCATACCAAATGGGAAAAGCAAAACTAAACAGACAAAATCACACAAAAAATCATACACACACACACTCACAAAAGAAAAAGAGAAAAAAGGAAAAAAATTTTTTTAATTAAAAATAATAATAAAAAAATAATTTTTTAAAAAAGAGAGCAACCAGTCCAATAAACAAATCCACCAATGATAACAAGCTCTAAAATCTAAATTAAGGTAAACATAAAAACCAGAGACAAATCAGATGCAGAAAGCAAACGCCAAGTCTACAGTTGCTCCCCAAATCCACCGCCTCAATTTTGGGAACATTCGTTTTCTATTCATGTATTCCACAGAGGCAGGGTTCATCAAGTTGATTGTGGAGATTTAATCTGCTGCTCCTGAGGCTGCTGAGAGAGATTTCCCTTTCTCTTCTTTGTTTGCTCAGTTCCTTGGGTTCAGCTTTGGTTTTGGCCCCGCCTCTGCCGGTAGGCCACCGTCAGGCCTCTGGTCCCTGCCCAAACAGGAGGGGGTTAAAGCAGCAGCTGATTAGGGCTCTCTTGCTCACTCAGGCCTGGGGAGAGGGAGGGGTACGGTAGTCACAATTGGAATGAGGGGCAAGCCTGTGGCAGCAGAGACCAAATGACATTGCAACAGCCTGAGGGTGTGCCATGTGTTCTCCTGGGGAAGTTTTCCCTGAATCTTGGGACCCTGGCAGTGGCAGGCTGCACAGGCTCCTGGGGGGGTGTGGATAGTGACCTGTGTTTGCACACAGGATTCTTGGTGGCAGCAGCAGCAGTGTTAGCATTTCATGCCCATCTCTGGGTTCTGAGCTGATAGCTGCAGCTCACGCCCAACTCTGGTGCTCGTTTAGATGGTGCTCTGCCTTCTGTGGGCACATGGAGCAGGAATCCCCTCTCCTCGTGCACCCCAAAACAGTGGTCTCTTGCCTCTTAGGCAGTTCCAGACTTTTTCCCGGAATCCCTCCAGCTAGCTGTGGCGCAGTAGCCCCCTTCAGGCTGTGTTCACGCAGCCAACCCCAGTCCTCTCCCTGGGGTCTGACCCCCAAAGCCCAAGCCTCAGTTCCCAGCCCCCGCCCACCCTGGCGGGTGAGCAGACAAGCCTCTCGGGCTGGTGAGTGCTGGCTGGCACCAATCCTCTGTGCGGGAATCTCGCCTCTTTGCCCTCTGCACCCCTCTTGCTGCCTTCTCCTCTGTGGGTCCGAAGTTTCCCGCCCTCCCACCCCTACTCGTCCCCACCAGTGAAGGGGCTCCTAGTGTGTGGCAACCTTTCCTCCTTCACAGCTCCCTCCCAGAGGTTCAGGTCCCATCCCTATTCTTTTGTCTCTGTTTTTCCTTTTTTCTTCTTCCCTACCCAGGTACATGGAAATTTTCTTGCCTTTTGGGAGGTCTAAGATCTTCTGCCAGCGTTCAGTAGGTGTTCTGTAGGAGTTGTTCCACGTGTAGATGTATTTCTGGTGTATCTGTGGGGAGGAAGGTGATCTCCACGTCTTACTGCTCTGCCATCTTGAAGGTCTCCCCCAATAATACAAATTTATGTAAATATTTTACTATTTGGAAATTAATCATAGATATTATG
This sequence comes from Tursiops truncatus, assembly GCF_011762595.2. Taxonomy (NCBI): domain Eukaryota; kingdom Metazoa; phylum Chordata; class Mammalia; order Artiodactyla; family Delphinidae; genus Tursiops; species Tursiops truncatus. The sequence goes on along the minus strand of NC_047035.1, from coordinate 78,482,317 downwards.
TTTACTTTCTTAACACATTATATTTGCTACTGGTATTTGTTACTGGTGTTGAGATGGAAGATAAACATTTAGTGCTACAAACGTGTGAAACACTCTCTTTTATCTATTAGAACTGTTCATATAATTCAATATAGCACATCACTTTTAGTTACAGTATTAACTTATATCTCTGTTTCATCACCCTCCCCTTGAAGGTTGGTGGTTTCTGGATAGAAATACCTTGCCTGCCTTATGTTCATTCCATATCATCATACGGGTTCTTGTCATGGTGCCTGGAAAATAGTGGGTGCTCGATAAATGCTGTCATTAAATAAATGAATGAAATTGGTGTTTTAGAGGCATAAAAATTGTGTAGAGTTGCTATAAATGTTCAAATTCAATAGTCTTATAAAACTGTCAATTAGTTATCTGTATCTTAGTGTACATCAAGAAGCAGCAAAGAACCATGTAAAGACCAATACTCAAACTTAATCCCAAGCAGGTTATATGGCTCTATCCTATGTAACAAGAAGGATGTGGTCACTAAAGACCTTCCCTAAAGTTTGGAGTGAGACTTCCAGCTGTTGACACTTGTCAGGAAATAATGATTAAACTTAAAGTAATTGTTGATAGGGAAAAATAGAGCTAGTCTGCTTTCAAATTGGACCACCCCTTAGAGGGAGGCAAGTCATGGTCAAAGGACAGGATAGGGGCTTCCCTGGTGGCGCAGTGGTTGAGAGTCCGCCTGCCGATGCAGGGTACGCGGGTTCGTGCCCCGGTCCGGGAAGATCCCACATGCCGTGGAGCAGCTGGGCCCGTGAGCCATGGCCACTGAGCCTGCACGTCCGGAGCCTGTGCTCCACAACGGGAGAGGCCACAACAGTGAGAGGCCCACGTACAGCAAAAAAAAAAAAAAAAAAAAAAAAGGACAGGGTAGAATGAAGAGGGAACTAGTATGTATGATCTACTTTGTACCAGCAACTAAGCCAGGAGCTTTACATGTTACTTCCTATAGTTCTCACAACAGCAATAGGAGTTAGGTAGTATTATTCCCTTTTATTAATGAGGAAACAGATTTCTCACAGCTACCAAGTAGGAGTCCTGGAATCTAAACTGGGGCTGTAGAATCTAAAACTCTTTTTTTTTTTTTCACCATAGCAGAGTACATGATTGTGTTTCACTCCTGTCTTAAATCCTTTCTAGACTAAGGCAGGGCACAAATCAATTATACAAATTATTCCCACCAGCTTTATTCGAAGTTACATCCATCTTAGCAGTGGGAAGAGTGAGTGTCAAGGAGGGTCTTCATAGTGGAAGAGCACAGACTTTGACTTGAAATGGACTTTGATCTGTATCCCTGTTCTGCCTCTTTCTTGAGCAAGTTAGTTAACCATACTAATCTTTGATTATATCATTTATGAAATGAAGATTTTCATAGAATTTCCAAATGGACAAGTACAATGCCTGAAGCAGAGAAGGGATTCAAAACTGGTGGTTGTTTCAATTTAAGCAAAATAGTAATTTAAGCAAAATAGTAATTCATACTATTTAAGCAAAATAGTAATTATTTGCTATTTAAGCAAAATAGTAAAATAGTAATTCATACTATTTAAGCAAAATAGTAATTCATACTTCTTTCTGGGGATGCTACTTAAAGAAGGACTTGCCATTAGAGCAGCACAGAAAAAGAAAAGGGCTATATCCAGGGAGGGCTTAGTTGGTTTTATGACAAAGGGATATACCTCAAGGTATGGGTCAGCTTGATGTCAAATGCCTTTGACACACAGTGAAATGTGGCTTATTATATGGAATTTATATTTTTCCTTGTCATTTGCTTCATTAAAAAGTGATTGATAGGACTTCCCTGGAGGTGCAGTGTTTAAAAATCCGCCTGCCAATGCAGGGGACACGGGTTCAAGCCCTGGTCTGGGAGGATCCCACATGCTGCGGAACAGCTAAGCCCACGAGCTACAACTACTGAGCCTGCACTGTACAGCCCATGAGCCACAACTACTGAGCCCGCATGCCACAACTACTGAAGCCCACGCACCTAGAGCCCGTGCTCCGCAACAAGAGAAGCCACTGCAACGAGAAGCCTGTGCTTGCCACAACTAGAGAAAGCCCACACACAGCAACAAAGACCCAATGCAGCCAAAAATAAATAAATATTTTTTAAAAAGTGATTGAAAGCAGCTCATGCAGCTTAATAACAAAAAAACAAACAACCCAATCCAAAAATGGGCAGAAGACCTAAATAGACATTTCTCCAAAGAAGATATACAGACTGCCAACAAACACATGAAAGAATGCTCAACATCATTAATCATTAGAGAAATGCAAATCAAAACTACAATGAGATATCATCTCACACCAGTCAGAATGGCCATCATCAAAAAATCTAGAAACAATAAATGCTGGAGAGGGTGTGGAGAAAAGGGAACACTCTTGCACTGCTGGTGGGAATGTGAATTGGTTCAGCCACTATGGAGAACAGTATGGAGGTTCCTTAAAAAACTACAACTAGAACTACCATATGACCCAGCAATCCCACTACTGGGCATATACCCTGAGAAAACCAAAATTCAAAAAGAGTCATGTACCAAAATGTTCATTGCAGCTCTATTTACAATACCCAGGACATGGAAGCAACCTAAGTGCCCGTCATTGGATGAATGGATAAAGAAGATGTGGCACATATATACAATGGAATATTACTCAACCATAAAAAGAAACGAAATTGAGCTATTTGTAATGAGGTGGATAGACCTAGAGTCTGTCATACAGAGTGAAGTAAGTCAGAAAGAGAAAGACAAATACCTTATGCTAACACATATATATGGAATTTAAGAAAAAAAAATGTCATGAAGAACCTGGGGGTAAGACAGGAATAAAGACACAGACCTACTGGAGAACGGACTTGAGGAAATGGGGAGGGGGAAGGGTGAACTGTGACAGGGCGAGAGAGAGGCATGGACATATATATATACACTAACAAACGTAAGGTAGATAGCTAGTGGGAAGCAGCCGCATGGCACAGGGATATCGGCTCTGTGCTTTGTGACTGCCTGGAGGGGTGGGAGGGAGGGAGACGCAAGAGGGAAGAGATATGGGAACATATGTATATGTATAACTGATTCACTTTGTTATAAAGCAGAAACTAACACACCATTGTAAAGCAATTATACCCCAATAAAGATGTTTAAAAAAAAAGTGATTGATAATACATCTTGAAATTCATCAAAATTTTGAGCAATGAGCAAACTATTTTTTTTTTTTTTTGCAGTACGCGGGCCTCTCACTGTTGTGGCCTCTCCTTTGCAGAGCACAGGCTCCAGACGCGTAGGCTCAGCGGCCATGACTCACGGGCCCAGCCGCTTCACGGCATGTGGGATCCTCCCGGACCGGGGCACAAACCTGTGTCCCCTGCATCGGCAGGCGGACTCTCAACCACTGCGCCGCTAAGGAAGCCCCGAGCAAACTATTTTTGAGAAAAATATTACAAAGGTACCTCAAGGAATTTGCAAATATAATATAATGTAAATTATAATCAGTGCCATAATAAATGCAATGGAGAAGTCAAAACAGGGAAAGGTAATTCCAAGTTTAGAAGGTAATTCTAGATTTGGGGTTTTCTGGGTCTTAAATCATTGCAATGGACTCTCAGAAGCTAAAGGAATATGAGGAAAATAGAGAAAGGGACACCAAGACAGTTACCTTCCTATGTGGTACGAACATAAGAATAGTGACAGAAAAACTAAAATGTAGTATAAACTAAAGCTGGTGACAATGCTAAAATTTAATCATGACAAGTCATTTAAATGCAACTTTTAGAGTGAGAATTAAAACAAAGGAGTGATCATCTCACTGTGGGAAGCATACCGTAAAGCTAAAAGTTGAAAGAAAAAGTCATCATCATTCACTTCCTATCCTGTTTCTGTCATCTCCAACCCATGATGATCTTCAAATTGGAAAAGCAGAACAACAACAACACTAATAACAATGGTACTTTGTTATTGACACCATGCTTTTAATGCTTCTTCAAATCCCAGAGCAATTTTTCTGAAATCATAGTGGACAGAAATCATGAATTCTAATTCTAATTGGTGAAAAGTAGGACTGTGCCCTTGACAGTCCCTTAAATTAAATTACTTTGTATGACTACTTTTTAAATCATAAAATATAATAAATCAATAATAATAATAAAGTAGAGCCAAGAAGCAGTAGGACATAAGTAATTAGAGACCACCTCCCCAAAAAACAGCTACACACAAACACTTAACACTAATGAAATTTAAACCGTTGCATCTGTCAGCTATTCCCCAACTTATAAATGGACCACTAGGAAATTCTGTCCAGTTCGTCTTCAGCAGTTAATATCAATGCTTTCAACTATTGACAGTGCATTTACAACTTAACGTGGCTAAATCATTCAGACTGGAATCCCACTCAAAATTACACCATGATTAAACAGTGTCTTGTAGTGGAAAGGCTCAGGCTTTAAAGACAGACGTGGGCTTGTATGCAGGCTTTCCAAATTATTAGCTGTGTAATTATAAAATAAGGATAATAGTACCTCCTTGTCAGTTATCATGGTAAATCAATGCCATGATATTTTTAAGGAAACATATTTACTGAGAACCTCCCATGAATCAGGTAGCCTACTATTCAATCTTCTAGGCAACTTAATGAGGCAGATATTAGAGTCAGGCTTTGAACTCAAATCTTAGTTCACATTTCGCATGCCTTCCACACCTTGTAATAAGATGCCTGTCATGTACGATGTTGTACGCACCAGATGTCTAAGGTTTTTTCATTTTGCATGACTAACACTTTATACCCGTTGAACAACAACTCCTCCAGCCTCTGGCAACCACCATTCTACTTTCTGCTTCCATTAGTTTGACTACTTTAGATACCTCATATAAGTGAAATCATGCAGTATTTGTCCTTCTGTGAATGGCTTATTTCACTTCTCATGATGTCCCCAAGGTTCATCCATATTGTAGCATATGACAGAATTTTCTTCTTTTCTATAAGTGAATAATATTCCATTGTATATATATATACCATGTTTTCTTTATCCATTAATCCCTTGATGGACACTTAGGTTGTTCTTACCTCTTGGCTGTTGTGAAAATGATGCAATGAAAACGAAAATTCAGTATCTGTTTGAGATTCTGATTTCAGTTCTTTTGGATAAATACCCAAAAGTGGGATTTCTGGATCATATGGTATTTCTCTTTAACTTTTTGAGGAACCTTCGTACAGTTCTCCATAGCAGCTGCACCATTTTACCTTCCCACCAACAGTGAAAAGGAGTTCCAGTTTCACTATATCCTCACCAACACTTACAACGTTATTAACAACTCACTTTTGTAAAGCCTACCCAAAATATTTAACTTAATTTTTATAGAAACAACTCTGCTTTGTTTTACATTCATAGTCCAGAGGAATATGTAATACTTAAGAGAAGGTACAAAATGCCAATAACAATTGCAAGTAGCATATTCAAGTTTGGAATAAAGACAACTGATCTTTTGTAAATGAACAACTCAACTGGTAGGGACAGAGTGGTGGGAATCTAGAAAAGAGCCAGAAGCCTAAATAATTCATCCTTCCATGAGTATCAATGAAGTGTTTATAAAGAGAGTGGAAAGGATTACTCTTGTGAAGGTGAGTTAAGAGAGAGCCTTGAAATGAAAGGGTTGGACAAGATGACCTCCGAGGGTCCTTCAAGATCAAAATAAGCCTTTGTGGTAGACTAAAAATGATAGAACAGGATTAGAATTTCAAAGCTAGCATCAGGGTCATATATTTAATAAGCCCTTGAAGGTTTTAATTGAGTATACAGATTTCATACCTTGCAAACTGACCCCTCCCCAGATTTTCTTTGAAGATACAAAGGAATTGTACAGGCTTTCTTCTAGTTTAAGAGGTTAAACCTCTATTTGAAAGCTGATGCGTCTAAAATGCACTCTGAGTAGGGTTCATGGCTAGATCAAGCATCCAGAGATGTGGCTTCAAGTGCTAGCTCTGTTTCTGACTGGTGAGTAAGGCAGATTTTTCTGCAGTTCTGTTTCCCTTACAAAATGAGAAGATTTAAGAGATGATGACCATGGCTTTGTCCAATCCTACAGTTTAATAATTCTATGATTTTTAATACTTCCTGCACTCAGAAATTTTGATGTGAAAATTGTCATGTATTTGGTAGCAGCTACCACCTGAAAGGTTTATCACTTTTTGCAACTCTGTTTTCTAGGCAGTAATCAGCCTGAAGTTTTCTTTTCTTTTACTGAAGATCAACAACTCCATTCCTGTAGCTACGTACCAGGCTGCTCTGTCACCAGTGTCATAGTCATCTACAGTGAAATACAGATTGCTCTAGTTTCTGCTTCAATAGTAATTTAGAGCATTTCTCTGCCCTCTCTGTTTGGCAATGTCACACATTAGAATGCTATACTCCAGTTCCTTGAGTATCCTGATGTTGTCTCCTCATACAAGTCCAATCAGCAGAACTGTGTTTCAATGAGCATCCCTTCAGTCCTGGTGGTCAGGCAGCTTTCAAGGACTTTGTAGTTATTACTCTTTTCTTGTCATTTGATTTTTCAGGTGGGATGAAATTATTTCAAAAGGTAGGTATAATGTCAGCATTTGTTCATGTTTACATACCTGTTGAATATCAGACAGCACTGGTTGTTTTTGTGTGTGATTTGCTGTGGATTGGGTTTCTCTGCCACATTAGAGCTGTATTTTCTGTCAACTTTTCTACATATGTATCTCTTTTAATTCAATTCCATTACCCTTAGTCAATATCTAATGAAACCTTAAAGCAGAAATCCCTGGAAGTTTTCAATTTCATACCTGCAGTGGAGAACCTTAAACTGCCCACACGATCTATGCTGGAGATAGCTAAAGGAGCTCAGTTGTGTTTAGAGCTACTGAAACTGCACACCAAAATGCTAATACCACAAAGTGACCTATTGTCTGAGTACCCTTTAAGGACACACAAGTCCTAGGTGACTGTTACCACAGCTTCAAATATTACCTACAACCTACTGAGTTTGAAGAATAACCCACATTCCCAAAGTCATGATCTAACTGATATAAACTCATAGGACTCAGTTGTATCTGAAGATACACAAAAATGTTTGTATTAAAGAAGACGTGTCAGGAAACCCAATTTCTGTGGAAAATGGGTCAAGCAATTCAGAGCAGTCAATCAACCTTAGTACATAGGTGACTTACTTTTTAAGTTAACTTTTCATACTATAATGATCCTCATCACCTTGCCATTTTAATTTCCATGAAATGGGACAAGTTTAATTAACCTTGCTTGTAGGCTTAGATCTGCTCCAGGCTTTGATGCCAGTCCTGTTATTTTGCAGAAGAAGGATTATGAATTTATTTTCATAGCCTAGAAGATTCAGAATATGGGTTCCACTCCCCCAGGTATTGCACTTCTTCATTTCTTTTTCTTTCTTTGAAAGATTTAGAGTAGCTTTCCTAGAACACTGTTAATATCATTCTTCTAAAAGCATCTTGTCTATCAGATGTGGCTGAATGAATCCACTGCAAAAACTAAACCTACACAAAAACAGCAAACAAACATAGAGCATCATCTTTGAGAGTAATTTACAGAATCATAAGAATATTACAGATAAATTTATCAATTGTTACATTTACATCTGTTGAAGTTTGATTTGTTGGAAATTACATGAATTGGATTCTACAGCATGTGTTTATTTTGCTGAACAAATTGTGTCCCAACAATCTATCCTGGATATCCAGAATCTAGCAGGTGAATTTATGCTGATGGTTTGTCTCTCCAACAGTGTTTTGGCACATCTAAGTACTACTTTCAGCCCCAGGAAAGGATTCTAATCTCTAGAAAAGATTTTAAAATAAAGCCTTGCTAATATTCACCTCTGTAGGCACCTCAATTTGGCTAATATTTCTGTTTCCTAAAAGATGATTCTATTTTAACGTTGCACATGGAGGAAGAAATCCTAGTTTAATAATTTGAGATTGTGTTTTTTTCTGGCAGAATTCATTTGCTTTCACTTTATTTATTTATCAGTGTATTTATTGCTTTGGTCCTTACACAGTTATCTTTTACCAGCTGTGTAAAACATTATACTGAATGTTAGATATTGCATGATATTTCAAGGAAATTTAACTTGAGCAATTATTGATTTCATCCAGAGTCTGGTGCCTCTGTCAAGAAGTTAATGTTTTTTTAAAGACAAAATGACTTTATAATCTATAATTATTTTCTTATCAATTACAATTTTATGATCTCCTGATTAGCTGGCACTTGGTACTTAACTTTACATTTTAGCTCTGCAGGGTCCTTTTAGACATTATTATTGCAAAGAAAAATCAAAAATCAAAGTGAATTCTTAGTATTATACTTGAAGCAATAAGGTGCAATTGCTGAAACAGCAGCCAAGCATTGTGCTATAGAACTAACTCACAGCTTGGTGCCCAGTCCCTGCTGAGAAGGAAATGTAGGGGAACTGGCAGAGTCTTACTACATCTGCTCCCTGCTGCTAATGAGCTTTAACCTGTTTCATTCTTGTTATGCTTACTGTTTAGATATTTTGCTTGCAAAATTAATTCTTTAGCTGCGAGAACACATGAAAGAGGATATGATTTATAAAGTAGGGCTGTTTACAAATTAAAAGGTATCAGCAAGGGAGATTAGAGGCCATAATGAGTGATATGGTTACTTAATATCAATTCAAGGGCAGACGCTCAGGTGGTAACACTGGAATTGTTTCTCAGTTTCTGTAATGTAGGCTCCAGCTTCAGGAGGTATAGTCTTCGTTTTGCATTGTGCATCTACACCAATATGCTTTACATTTATCAAAGAGATTTAACAGTAGTTTTTTGCTTTGAAAGCTTCCTTGGTCCTCTAAAAAGTGCCAGAGTTTTAGTGATGTGTAGCCTCTGCAAACAATCAGCTTTCAGCAATAGTATTTTATTATAGTCAAGAACTAATGAACTACCTATGCCCAGCTCTTGTAACCTATGCCTAATCACCCAAACAAAAGCAACAAGAGGGCTTCCCTGGTGGCGCAGTGGTTGAGCGTCCGCCTGCCGATGCAGGGACACGGGTTCGTGCCCCGGTCCGGGAAGATCCCACATGCCGTGGGGCAGCTGGGCCCGTGAGCCATGGCCGCTGAGCCTGCGCGTCCGGAGCCTGTGCTCCGCAATGGGAGAGGCCACAACAGTGAGAGGCCCGCGTACTGCAAAAAAACAAAACAAAACAAAAAAAACACCTTTTTAAAAAAAAAAAAGCAACAAGAACTCAGAGAATAAATAGGCCCTGAGATTATTGTTAATGAAATAATAATGTCGTTTTTATAGCTGTAGACTCTTGCCATTTTAACTTTCACACATTCCTTTGCTCCTCACCTTAACTTTCTAAAGCAATCATATAGGTATTGTTCATTTTATAGATGTAGAACTGGAAACTTGAAAACGCATCTTATTTATCATAAGTGGATGAAAATTCTCAATGGGTCTGTATAAATCAGCACACATCCTATCAATTTATAATAGTATAAGAAGTAAGATGGGAGTATAAGTATAAGAAGTAGGATGGGAGTAGGATGTTCATCTTTAGATTTGCAGTGTCATCCTCCCCACTCTCATTATTGTCTTTGTCAATAATCATCCACAAAGCTATCCTACTTCTTGAAGAGAAGCCAAATATATTAGCTTTTCAGCCAAAACTGCACATTATTTTTGGTAATAACATGGTTTGAAACATTCTGCAAAGAAAAGCAGGTTATTCTACTACAGCATTTCTCAAACTTTTTACTCTTGAAAGTAAGAAAAAGTTCTTGCAGATGTCCAGTTGTGGGCTGTATTCTTTTTATTATAGTGTTACTTGTACATGTAACACTATAAAACTAGCTATGAACTCCTCTACCTGTAGCTTTTTATCAGCTATACAACAAAAAAAACATAAAGGGTAAATAAAAATAAACCTACAAAACCAGTTAAACTATAATTAACGCATCGCTTTATTGTGACACATGCTGTAGTTAATTTTAAAATTATATAATTTACACAAATATATACATCTTTATTTAGAACTATTATTTTAATAATCCCAACTGATTAATAAAAAATATCTTTAAACAGATATCCTATTATATATTTCTACACACTGCTAATGAACTACTACAAATTAATACTTAAAAAGTAAGACTCGTAATATATCTCCTAACCAAATAAGTGCTGACTCCTATGGTTTGACTTCTTTTCTGGCTGGTATAGCTATACTGCAATGTGACAGGTAAGGACTCATTTCTCCCACTATTTCTATGTGAACCACTATAAAACCTTCTTTTGAGCAGAATGTCATGATATCATTTGGCCTCTACTTGGCACTAGGGCATCATTTATGTGTTAAGTCCACCTAAGTTCTCTTCCTATTAGTGTAAGACCCAGTAGTACATTACTGTACTGCAATATTAATTTCTTGATGTCAAATCATAATCTCAACTTACTAAATGTTAGGAAGCTAAAGTTTGATTCTATTAAAATATTTTTAACGGTGAAATTTTACTACAAAGCGTAGTTTTGTCCTTATAATTAACAAAAGACTCTGAGAGCAATAATAGTGAACAAGAATGACTGCAATAGTCAGTGCCCGTGTTTGTATGTGTCAGTGGCAAATGAGCATTTTAACCGTTGGTACTCTTTTTTTTTTTTTAATTTACCGAGTGCAAACATTTATTGGGTGCTCAAGCCTCTGTTTGCTGTCAGGGATATTAAAGGAGAGAAGACACAAACATCACTTTCAAAGGGTGGAGTCTAGTAGGGTAGATAGACATGTAAACAAACAATGGTAGGGCAATGCTGGCAAGCCATAATAGAGATAGGAATTAAGTGATGCCCAGAGTCCCAGAGCAATTAACACTGTCTGGGGGGAATACAGACTGGAGCAGGGATTCTAAAAGCAACATGTAACTGTTGGTACTTTAAATGTTCACTGGCATCAACACAAATGTAAACATAGTCATAAATATATGTGGCAGTATCCAAATATAAGGTGATCATGTAGACGAATCTAAAAATGCTTCTGTTATTCTCATAATGATGCTGAGATGGGAATTGGTGTTATCCCCATTTTACAAGTGAGGAAATTGAGAAGGTAAATAACTGTCCTAAGATCACACAGCCAGTTAAGTGGTGGAGCCAGGATTCAAGCCCTAGTTGTCTGGTGAGTATCGATGTTCTTAGGCATTGGAGGTGACAACTGGAAGAACAGTAATGTCAGCACAAGTGCATTCATTAGTTTGTTAAACGCACATACTTATTTTGCTATGTTCCCTTTTTTAATGGAAAATACGTAGAAAAGAATTTTTAAAATTACTTTCAACTGTGGGCACACTAATATATTATTATTTTTTTACTAAAATAAGATCCAACTTTTTCTTTTTTCAAGAAAATAAAGTAAGCAAATTTATTATTTGACTAATCAGGCTTTGTAGAACTCATTGGGCAAAAATATATGTGTGTGTGTATTCTAAAATCAAGTGTCTTATTTCAAAAGGCAACCCAAAACTGAAAAGAGGCTCTGGGGTTTCTTATACTGATTATAAATATAGCAATTTCCATTTGAGAGTATACTTCAGAGTCTTTCTCAGAACTACCACTTTTTAAAATAAGTTTATTTATTTGTAAATTTATAAATTTATTTATTTATTTATCTTTGGCTGTGTTGGGTCTTCATTGCTGCGCATGGGCTTTCTCGTTGTGGTGAGCGGGGGCTACTCCTCGTTGTGGTGCACGGGCTTCTCATTGCGCTGGCTTCTCTTGTTGCGGAGCATGGGCTCTAAGCACGGGGACTGCAGTAGTTGTGGCATGCAGGCTCGGTAGTTGTGGTTCGTGGGCTCTAGAGCGCAGGCTTAGTAGTTGCGGCTCGCGGGCTTAGTTGCCCTGCAACATGTGGGATCTTCCTAGACCAGAGCTCAAACCCATGTCCCCTGCATTGGCAGGTGGATTCTTAACCACTGCGCCACCAGGGGAGTCCAGAACTACCACTTTTTAAAGCCATTCATTCATTGACTTGTTTACTTATTCATTCGACATTAAAAAAAAAACCAACATGTTTTCTGATTATAATAGTAATGCACATTCATTACAGAAATTTGGACAATCCATTAGAGTACGAAGAAGGAAATGAAAATCCCCTTCTTATTTCTGTGCCCACAGCTAATGACTGTCTCATATTTTGGTGCCTTTTCCTTCATAAAGATATCCCCAATGTGGGCGGGCCCCTCAGGCAGCCTTGCTTCTTGCCCCTCAGCAGGACTCAGCACCTGGTCACCACCCCTCAAAGAAAATCTACCTTTACAAAGTATAAGAGAAAAATAAAATTTTGCTGAAGTTTTCGGGAGGAGGCAGAGGAGAAGGACACAAGATGTACTGCACAGAAAAACTCAATAGAGAATCTGCGTTAGACATCTGGGTTCTTTGCCATGCCCCTAATTCCTATTAACTGCCGACTGCCATAGATCCCTGCCCATATTTAGTCCTGCTGCACAGAGCCGGGCTTGTCCTCAGCTCCAGCCTCTCTTCTGTCTGCATCCTCACACAGATCTCTCCACTCAGTAAATGACTCATCTCAACACCTATCTTTATAAGCCAGCAGGGGTTTGCAAGAAACATGCATTTGTTGGCTTGGCATTCTTTCCTTATAACAGATAATTTTTTTCTGTCTCATTCAGATATGTATGCATGTATATGTATGCACACATGTGTATGCATTTTTAAAAATTGTACCTGCTATTCTTTGAACTGCTTTTTCTCCCACACAATATATTTTATTTTCCCTTATAATTAAATTTTCTTTGCAAACATGGTTTTTAATAGGTTATCTATAAAAAGATTTCACTATCTGATATACTATAATCTATTTGACCAGTACTCCGCTGTTGGATACTTTGGTTGTTAACCATTTTTGCTATTATACATAACATTACAGTAAACATTCTGTATATCTCTAATTATTTCCTTTGTGCACATCTCTATTTTATTAAATTTCTAAACTTGGAATTTGAGTCAAATTAAATGAGCGTTGGGAAATTCGATATAAATTGCCTTCCAGAAAAGTGTTAGCATGAAACATTCGTTGAGGACTTACTGAGTACCAGGCACCACGCTACCTGCTGAGGATTCAGAAGTATGTAAAATGTATTCTCTGTTAATGAAGAGCTTGTAGTTGACTATTTGTTTTAATTAGATGTTAGGCCTCTGCTACTTTCTCTAAAAAGTCTATCTGAATTTCCACTCAACGAAATGGTTGAGAAGCTGCTGGCTCTGGTCCTAAATTTATTGCTTAAATATATATATCAAAAAAACCCCACTCTAATTCTTGAAGCCAAATAAACTTTCATATGCAATGTTTGCCAGCATCTAAAACTGTGGGCATATAAAATAGTTCTCACTTTATCCCCCAAATTATGTTTTTTTTAAAAAAATGTATTACTGTTTATTTATGGATTGAAAATTATTTTAATTTGATCTTGAAAAGGAAACCATTGTTTTGTTCATGTAAATATTATATATGAAAACTACCATTTTAAAACTTGGTTACAAATGAATGGACATATGTTAAACATGGACTTTGAAGTTTCAGCAGAAATGTACTTAATACTTGTTTTCTCAAGTCTGGACACAGTAAACATTTACAGGCCATTTTGGGGATTACCAGAATGCAAGGGATATAGGGAGGGGTGGACAGAAATGCATTAACCTTCTGGGAAAGGCTGAATAACAGTGATTTCCCAGATTAGTAGAATAGTAATGTAAATTGGCAAATATAATTATATTTAACCCTATGAATAGAACTTTAAGCCAAACTGTCCTTACTGCCAATATTTTTAGGCAGAATCGAATTATATGTTGTCTCTAATTGTCTCTTACAAATGTAGAGGGACAGTAGTCACATTTACATGTCACATGTCATCTGAAAAACATGACGGTCTGAATTTGGTAGTTAAAATAGACTATTTTGTGCCATTAAGGTTGCTAAATAATCTAAATGACAATAGACTCCTTTAAAGACCTTAAAATGGTTGAATGATGGTATGCTAAAGAAATTTGAAAGGCTAGGAAAGAAGATAAACGATGGCAAAGGTAGGCCTAGCGATAGCCATGCTTTTAGATGCCCCTCTCCTTCCTTTTTTTCCACTTTAGATGACTAAATGGTCCTTATTTTTCTAAGTGTGACAGCACTTTTCTTAGGCCTGAATTGGAGATAGTTATTTTAAGGGGACCTAAAGAACATAGTAGTAAGAGTTAAGGATAAAGGCAGTTTTAATTTAAACAGCTCTACCACAATGATATACACAATACCTTACATTTTAAAAGGGGTTACCATACTCAAAAGGAAAAAAAAAAAGAAAAGAAGTATGTGGGTGTTGTGTGTACAGTGGCTTAGACAGAATGATTATCATTTGCTCTCTGGACATGAACTCCACCTTGGCCTTAAATTCTTATATTTCTTCCCAGAGTTGAAATGCCAGTTGAAGGCATTCAGAAATTTAAAGTGACCGATTTAACAACCTTGGACAAAGAGAACATGTCTGAAAGTTTGTCTCAATGTTTGACCTAGGAGAGTTTCTCTGAGACTTCTTTTCTAGACAGTACCCTAGCACCTTGGGCCAGCAAAATGGCCTTTAAGCTTGAATGAACAAGGTATTTCTTTTCCTGTAGTGCAAAGCCTCACTATTTCATCTTTTCAAACTCTTTTACTGCACTCAGTGTGGAATTATATTGACAAGGGTAGAATTTATCTCCTAGAGGAGAATGCTGTGCTTCTGTTAAGTGCTAATATAACATTTATGTGTTGGTACCCTAATAAAAGCCCCAGCTTACCTAATGAAAGTTGAAAGCAAACAGTACTACTACTCTCTGAGATTTTATTATGACTGAAGTGACTGCAGTTTGAGGCAAATTATCCCTATTTTTGTTCCCATATCAAAAACAGAGATGCTAAAGCAATTGCTACATGTTTGGTGTAGAATTAGGTTCCACTCTCATTAATCTACAATGAAGAGCATTTTTCATGTAAACAGCTCACGAGGGTCAGAGAGAAGAGCTGTTTCTGTGAAAAATGCCTGTCGATAACTTTGTGAGTGAATTTTGAAATAAAGTGCCTGTAACCTGTCGTTATTCCTTCCTCTCAAAGTCGAGAGTGAGTGGATGAAAATAGAGCCTGTGAATTGAAAGCAGGGTGAGTGTTATGGCCTTATCGACTTCAGGTAAAATGACTGTTTTAACTTGTTATTATTTTTCCATTCAGAGGTCAGGCAATGTACAGTATTACCAGCATAGACTGCAGTGTAAGCAAATTGGTATACAAAAAGGCTAGTACCCACACTCACAAAGGAGAGGAAAGTGTAAGTCACTAATATCAAGTGGATTCGTGATCTCTACAAAAACGAAATAACCAACAGTGCTTTGAAAAAGAATGGCGAAGGTATTTAGGTGTAAAGCACCTTGGAGACAGGAAATATAAACCTGTTTAAATAAAAAGGCATATGTTTAGAAGGCACTGACCATTTTTTAAAATCACATATTAATCTTACTTGTTTTGCTAAGGAATTACGGGACCTGAATACTGAGTGTTAAGCACCCCAACTCTATGTCACCTTAACATTTTTTCCTGCCTCAGATCATCTTAAAAGTAATTAGCTGCTGAATTTTTCAAGTCCATCTGATATATTCTTATCAAAAGCAAAATATTGCTGTGGTTTTCCTTTTCACCTAGGAAAAACAGAACTCAATGAGGCTTCAAAACACCAAAAACCCTTTCCTTGTCTTCTAGATTTTTGTTTCTAATTCTGAAGAACAGCTTAAGAATTTAGCATGGCTATTTTAGGTTTGCAAGAAAAACATCTTTTCTCCAAGTAATCTCAGGCCCATGGAAAGTGTACGTTTAATACTATTGTTCAAACAGTTTAATTTTTCTATTTCAGAAGACCATCTAGTGTTTTTGTCTTTGATACTGATTTTTCCATTATAGACTCTGTTGGTCAGAAAATGAGCAGATTGACCTAGAAATTAAAAGAGGTTATAGAAGGACTCAATGATTGAAACCAAGTTTAGAGGGAAAAAGTATTACATTTAATTTTGGAGACATGTTCATATGCCTATTTGGCAAATTTCCCCCAATAATGTCAAAGGTTGGGTTCTTTTACTTCTAAACAAGTTTTCCCTGGCTTCAAAATAATTTTAATGCCCTAAGATAAAAGAAATATATTGCTTTGCATTTGCTCAGTTTATTCATTTCTTTAAACAAGTGTTTACTAGTTGGACATTGTGCCAATCATGGTAATACAGTAACCTCAGGAGAGTCCTTGCCTTCATCTAGTGAGGAAGAGAGTCAGGAAAACAATGAGATAAGTTGCCATGAAGTTACTAGAAGAATGCAAGCTCCATGGAGGCAATGGTCTTTATCTGTTTCTGTTCAGCAACATATCCTAACCACCTAAACCAGTACCTGGCACACAGCAGACACCTGACAGATACTTGCTGAGCGTTGAATGGATGTGACTGGAGCACGCACAGCGTGCTTAGGAGGCTATGAGAGAGTCAGGGAAGACATTCCCAGGGAAACATAGGTCTAACGTCCAGGAATGTTGACATGATTAAACTAGACAAAGTTGGAGCAGGGCCTTCTGTATCAAGGGAGCAAAGAATTCCAAAACTGAAGTTAGCAGAGAGTGGATGAACTGCTGTTCATTCTACATGGCTCAGCAATGAGTGAGGGGTGGGACAGAGAGAGTTGGTTGAAGTACGTGGGGGCCAGACCTGAAAGGCCTTGGAAACCATGCTAAGGAGTTTGAAGTTACGTCAAAAGTCACTGAATGATGTTAAGCATGCAGGGGCTTTTTTTTAAAAAAGGCAGATATATCTTAGAAGAAGATTACTCTTGCTGAAGTGTAGCAAATGGACTGAAGAAGACTGGAATTGGGGAGAACAGTCAGGAGTCTTCACAGAAATCCAAGCAACATATAAATGACAGTGACCTATATTAAAATAAAAGTAAGGGGACAGAAATGAATAGGCATATTTTAAGTGATTTAAGGAGTTAAAAATGACAAGACTTGTGGCTCCTTCGAATGAAGTAGGGAGAAATTGCTAAGGAAGACAGAAGAGACAAGGACAAGACTCTGCTCTCCAGCCTTGGACAATGGAGTGGATAGATGACATTTCCCAAGACACAGAAAATGTATTTGGTAGAGAAGGTGGCAAGTTTATTCTTAGATATGCTGAGATATTTAAAGCATCAAGTTGTTGCATCCCAGGTTTCTATACCGATTCTCTTTTTTCCTACACTCCCAATCTAGAGTTGCAAAAATCCATTGCAAATGGATAAAATAAACCTAAGGACCTATCATAGTAGTTATGAGCATACGTTTGTTACATACAACACAAATTGCATTTTTCAATATAAAAATATTCTTCTTTCGTCATAAGTCATTTTCAAATGCAAAGGAATACAAAGAGTAAACTATTTCTAACAGTTTATTATTCTAACTATCCTCAATTGTGACTAGTCAATGAAAAGCATGACAGCACAAACTAAGGCACCACAAATGATGTACTGTTCCCTTAAGGAGTTAATTTTGAGTGTATCTGTACAGGTAAAAATACATCAATATTTTTGCATTTATAGTTGTATGACATGCAGGGACTAAAGTTATAAATGGAGTTGAATGTCTATGCCCACATATATATTTGAATATAATATGATTTTTAAGCTTTTCTCTCTCTTGGTTCTATCAAAGACATTAAAAGAAAGATTCAGGGCTTCCCTGGTGGCGCAGTGGTTGAGAGTCCGCCTGCCGATGCAGGGGACATGGATTCGTGCCCCGGTCTGGGAAGATCCCACATGCCACGGAGCGGCTAGGCCCGTGAGCCATGGCTGCTGAGCCTGCGCGTCCGGAGCCTGTGCTCTGCAACGGGAGAGGCCACAACAGTGAGAGGCCCGCGTACCGCAAAAAAAAAAAAAAAAGATTCAAAATGCAAACATATATAATGGGACTCCTAGTTCATATTGGTAATTATGGGCAATAATTATTAATTAATTAAGAGCTAGTAAACCAAAATACTTTATACAGCTCCTGTATTTAACCTGTTTCCATTTATTATATAATTATTTAATTGACTAAATTCTTACTCAAGTGTGTATATGTAAACCTAATACGGTTTCTGAATTATAGCAGATCCATTCTGACATCAACATCCTGATTCTTTTCTTTTATTTCCAGGAAGAACACAAGTGTCATGGCAATGCCAAGGACACAGGTAGCATCCTGGTGGTAGTGGTAGTTCCCCATCTCCCCAGAGATGCTGCTATTGAGTGGCACGTCATTGCAGTGGCAGATAAGCCATCTAGAAGGAAGCATTTTGCTTTGTAGAAAATATCTGAGGATTTTCAAATTGAATGTGAAGCTGTGACTTCCATTTCCGCTTCCAGTGCATCTATCTATCTCCATTCCTTTAAGACGGACGTCACCATCTATGTCCTCACCTGATTTAAACAGGACTCTAGAAGACCTGATGACTGTGTTTGTACAAGCAAGGAGAAGACTCTCCAAAGACAACCAAGGTGCACCATTGTGTTTAGAATAAGAAAAAGACAGCATTAGAGCCCATGTACTGCAAGCAGGTACGAGAACTATCAGAGAGGTGAAAGTACAGACTGCGGAATCACATCATATATGCTTGTCACAGAGAGAGTTCGGGAGAGTGAGGGAAAGGATAACATAAGTAGTGTGGGAGACATTTGCTCCCAGTCCAGGTAGTGAGAGTGAGTGTGAGGCGGGAGATGTGAATCCACTGCTTCCTTTGTTGATCTCCACTCTCTTGTGCCTTTTGTGTGAACCTCTCACTGCCCTATGAATGATTCTAGTGTTTAAAGATATTTTTCCTGCTATATAACCCTCTTTATTATATTCCAAAGCATATTGTACACATTAAACATTTGCACATACATATCAGAGAATAGGTTTGTGTACACAGTACCATGAATATACTATCCTTTAGAGATGACGCATGGGATTTAGACCAACCCCATGTAAATCTGACTCCATGATACACACACAAAGCGAGCCAGAATCTCATCCCCAAAATCAGGTCTGACTCAAAGAAGAGCCCCACTATTCATGTTCCAAAGGCACTTCACTAATATGGCTTTGAGTCATCCTTCTAAGAGACAGAAACAACCAACGTGCACTTGGCATATTTCACCACGTGGCTGGCTATTAAAACAAGAGGTCTGAACCAAAAGACACACTTCATTCTCATTGAGTGAGTCATGGTCAAGAGTCAGAACTCATAACCTACCAACTGGTTAATTTCCAACTTGAATAGCAGTGGGAAGTTCTCACTCTTCCCAGGCCCATGGAAGTTTTGGGTTTCATTGGACTGGTGTAATGTAAATAAGACTTAACTGAATGATCAATCCAAATTTGATGCACTATTCCTTTATCGTATTAGCCTAAATTGTGTGCAAAGTCCCTCAGTGGGTTTTCAAATGCAGTTGTACCTCAGGCCTTGCTACAGGTGAATTTGAATTCAATATTTGCAAATTAAATTGTGTTTTGAACATTGTATGGAAGTTAGCTTTTAAAATGCATTATTTCTGGGCTTCCCTGGTGGCGCAGTGGTTGAGGGTTTGCCTGCCGATGCAGGGGACACGGGTTCGTGCCCCGGTCCGGGAAGATCCCACATGCCGCGGAGTGGCTGGGCCCGTGAGCCATGGCTGCTGAGACTGTGCGTCCGGAGCCTGTGCTCCTCAGCAGGAGAGGCCACAACAGTGAGAGGCCAGCGTACTGCAAAAAAAAAAAAAAAAAAAAAAAAAAACATTATTTCTTATATTAGATATTTCATAAGTAAGGTGAATAACTCCCTGCTCATTTTGTTTAAATACAGATTTTAATATGTAGAATCTGTCTAAAGCAAGAACCTTTCTGTAGCTTCTCTTTAGTCTTTTGGTGACTGTTTGCAGACTAAACAGAATAATAACAATTACATCACACCAGTCCTGTGGTATTATTATCTTTATAATATGGGGAAGAGAGTAAGTCCCAGGTGGTTCTGATCACCATCCCAAGATTGGACACCTGGCTCCTTAGAGGATGGTAAGGTATAGAATCCTCGTTATCTGTGTTCTGAGTCCATGTCCTTTTCACTACTCCAGGGTCTGCTACAAGAAGGAAGGGGAAATAGGCGTATGGAAATTAAAGAAGTAGCTGCTTCCACATGTCATTAGAAAGCCTATCAATGGCTTTGAAATGGGCTCATAAAGGGAAAAACAGAGACTATACTAATAAACTCAGTGCCTGAATCTAAATCTTTTTGCAGCCTTGGGATTTTCATAGTTTAATCCTTTGTGAAATAAAATACACCATAATGGCCATCACAAACCACCTTGGGACAACTTTAGTTTTGGAGAAATACTTACTACATATATCTTCATAAAAAATAATTCTGGACAGATCTCTTTGTACCTGTATGCTAGCATTTAAGGGCAGGGTCTCTACATTCACATTTTTATGAATATGAATATGATATGAAATATTAATCTGTATTAATTTAATCATGTAAAAGATGGTGCTCCACAGCCCCAGTATCCTATTTTTCCCTACGTAACCTGAAGCAATATTAGAAGGAAATTCAACTTGACATTCTTTAATATATTTAAAAAGATAAAGCAATGAAAATGTAGCAAAGAACAAGCTCCTCTCATTCAGGAAGGAAGGAGTAAACATAGAGCCTGACAGAATCTGGTGGTTGTTCTATGAGGACTAGTTTTAGAGGAAAAAAAAAAAAAATCAACCAGGTTAAATGTATTTCCTTTCTGCAGCATGCCTACTTGCTTGCTGACAATCCACAATCTCATTTCTGAACAAATTATCCTCATTTTGTTTGAAAAAGAAATTTAACACATACTTAAATAGAGCAGTTTTGTGGTGGAGAAGAACTGTGCTGAGCTATGCGTTATACTAATGGCATAGGGTGCAGAATGAGCCGTCGTGGTTTTTATTTATTCATTCATCCTTAGATCCTTTAAAAAGTCTCCAAGGCCCTAATGACCATCATCATTATCATCAGTAAAAACTGCTTTCTGGTGAAAAGGCAATAGGCATTGAATTTAGAGGCAGCATTAAATTATCAGCAAAGAGGACTTGAAATAGTACTACATGCATATTCCAGGACACAATATACTGAAAGTTTATACAGCACCAGTCAGGCACTCTTCTTTACAAAGTCTGAGATTAAGATGTTCTCTTCTCCTTTACAAGGCAATGTCATTTAGCTCAGGAGAAAATTAAGTATAGACCAGTTCCTATGCTCCAGAGTCAAACATTGGAAGTCAAAGGTATGTCATAAGAAGGTTCTTAATTATAAATAAAATTTTAAGAATTATCAGTATCAAAACTTTATTTCGAGCATTTCCCCGACCCACTATAGTTATTTGCATGCATTAAATAAACACTGTCCAGTGAGTGAAAAAATCAGTGAGAAGTGTTTTGAACTAAACCTTGGTAAGTCCTTTCTGTCTCCGAGGTATTTTAAATATTCCATTGTTATTCGGCAAACATAATAGAGGCTTTACTTCTCTGTGTAATCTCCAGCAAAAGAATGAGAACTAGATTCAAAGGGTCAAATTCCACTCATTTGGGTATGAACTTAGTGTGTCATCTAAAAACAGGGAAAGTTAATACCTTGTGATCAATCCAGAGGGTCGTGATGCTTGTCAGTCCCCACCTCCTTCCCTTACCCACAATTCCATCACAATGTGGGCAGTTGATGCAGTTCAGAAAGTTACCATGAAAAGAGCAGACCAGAGAAGATGACTTCATTGCTTTGTGGAAACCTTGTAGGTGAGTGCAAAGTGTTCTGAATTTGGAGCAAGACTGTTAGAGATCATTCTCTGCTATATATGATCCAGTCCCTTTAACTCCCTAAACTTAGGGGTTGCCAGATTTCTGATTTGGAAGCAGATGGTCAGGTATTTGAACTTTCTGCTTTATAAAAACAAAAACAAGGGGCTTCCCTGGTGGCGCAGTGGTTGAGAGTCTGCCTGCCGATGCAGGGGACATGGGTTCGTGCCCCGGTCCGGGAGGATCCCACATGCCGCGGAGCGGCTGGGCCCGTGAGCCATGGCCGCTGAGCCTGCGCTCCGCAACGGGAGAGGCCACAACAGTGAGAGGCCCACGTACCGCAAAAAAACAACAACAAAAAAAACAAGAAAATGCTAACTTAACCTTGTGCACACTCAGGGTGCTAACAGTGATCAATTGAGGCAATGGATGTAAAAGTGTTCTTGTTCATTGTTAAGTGTTGTACCAGTGTGAATTGTTGCTTGTTGTGTTTGCGGCTACTCTTCTGAGATTCCTCGTGGTTTTAAAAAGATTATAATTGGGGTTTCACTCTGTATCACATTCTTTAATAAATAGGCTTTTGTTTGCCCCCATATTTAAAAGCATAGTTTAAAGATACATTTAGTTTTCTTATAGATCTTTATAAATTTTCCTAATCCAGGCATATATGGAAATAGAGGTTCTCAAAGGGAATTCACTTCCATTCACGCTCCTAATTCTTCTGGCTCCTTAGTACTTCTAAAATATGGAAAATATTTCCTTCCTTGATCAGGACCTTTCCTTCTCTCGCCTTTTGCAAAATGCTTATTTCCCTTAAACTCCTCTTTCTCATGGCTGAGAGTGATAGGATTTTCAATGTTTAGCATGCCCAGCTTCCCTTACCAGAGCAGATGGGCCAGTGCCTTGTCCCAAGTAGCAGACTTATAATGGGGTCCCCTATGAGAAAAGAGTCCTACGATTCGATGTTTTTCAATATTCTTTTTGTTGTGATCCTTAACATCAGAATCCAAGCATTTCCTCATTTTTTAAAAGAACTTTGAATGAAGTGCAGGGAGGGCTTCTTTTTGCATTCTTCCTTCTTACACTGGAGCATCATTATCGTCTTTTTTTGTGTTTTGTTATGTTTGTTTGCATGATTGTTTTTTTTGGTGCTGAAACCCAGGAATTAGCCATTACCATCTTTTTTAATTCTATAAAATGTTAATGGGAGCCTAAGTGAGATGTTGTATTTCTGTGATTAATAGTTTGGGGCTGGAGAAATTATTCTTCATTATTGGTTTCAAAAGTGAAATAACGCTCTGCGTTGTCATCAATTTTAGTGTGTATGTTAAGAATCCAATATATAGAAGTCCTCTTACTGGTGTTTTGACAGTAATTGGATAATTTTTTTACTGTAAGACCCAGAGTTATTTGAGATGAGATGTATGATAGTTAGACTTTGTAGACATGTAGAATTTTACTGAACTCTGGGAGTTTCTGAACAATTCAAAACTTTCTAAATCTTATATACTCTACAGACCTCTGAAGCAAAGTTGCAGTTCTGCAATTTAGGTTGTTCAGAATTTTAGACTAAGATTACCTGGCTAGGTAGACTTGGGTCTTCGAATTACTGATCACAGTGACTTAACTAAACAGGGTTAAGCTAATTAAAGGTTTTAAAGCTATGTTTGCGGTTAAAATAACTTCTGAGCTCAGCATTCGTTTTACTTTACCATACTAGGGGCATGGTAAAATAATCCTCAAAATAGGTTAAGCTGATGCTGGCAAATTCAATC
This sequence comes from Tursiops truncatus, assembly GCF_011762595.2. NCBI lineage: Eukaryota > Metazoa > Chordata > Mammalia > Artiodactyla > Delphinidae > Tursiops > Tursiops truncatus. The sequence continues at coordinate 78,458,643 of NC_047035.1, read as the reverse complement.
TAATACAGAATCTACAAGTATATTTATGTAGAACTGAAATTAATTTGTAGAACAATTTGAGTTTCAATACCTGTAGTTATAAAACTTGAAACTGTAAAAAGCAGAGAGCATTTATTGTTATCGATATACTTGAAGGGTCCCCCATTGATCCTACCCTCTTTGGCAAATTCTTGGATGGTTTAAAAAAAAAATCTTCTCTTCAAAATTAATTTTAGTTTCCTATAAATAAATCAAAGGGTGTTTTCTGCCAGAGTGAACCATATAAGATGAGGTATCGTTTCAACTGCACAAAACTCAAAATTCAACTTGAGAAACATTTATTGGGGTACAGAGATGAATAGCCCCTGCCCACTTGCAATTTAAGTCTTAGAATAAAGCAGGGATATGCAATGAAAATGTTAGGCTGAGGGCTCAGTGTATGTGGCTACTGTATGTGGGTAAGCCTACTAGTCCTAAATACCAGTCTGGAAGATGGCCCAGAAAGCATTTCTTTACCACCCACTCTTTTACTCATGATGAAATAAAATTCGTATTTCAAGGCCAAAGAAGAAAAATTTAAATATAAAGTCTTTTTCTTTACCCATTTGAGCCTCCTTCCTCCCCTCAAGTGTGCATTGTTGTGTAGTCAAGCCACTCAAGTTGGCTGTTCCCTTGCTCTCTGTGCATCCCCTGCTCAACCAGGCCCTGCTTCACTCACATGATTATCCAATCCTCTTAATAATAGGGCTTAATTAGTAACTGCCTATGTGCTTGCCCCCTACCCCAGCTGCTGGTTTCCCTGGTAACTAACGAGCCAACCGGAAGACAATTCCCCCTATAAAAGGTAGCGTCCTCCCCAGAGTAGCGAAGGTTGTTGCCGTGTCCTGTTTTCCGCCGTACCCAGTGGGGTGTTGCTCCAGGACCTTTGCCTCTGGCGTGTAAGACCCCTGCCCGACAAGCCAGTGATGTCTCCGTTGCTGTCTCTGGACTCTTTCTTCATTCGTGAGGCTGAACAACTACAGGGCTTGCAGGCCCGCGAGGTGCAGCCCGAAAATTAGCAAGCCAGCTATGAGGCCAAGGAAACTCCCGTGAGTGCCAAGATTTCAGGAAATAAGGATGGGAAACAGAAAGTTGGGAGCTAATCCCGAGGTGGCTGACCGCTAGCATGTGGGAGGCAGTGGCGGCTGACGACCATGAGAGATGTCTTTCTCTTTCCTTATAATGATGATATCCTGTTAGTCTCAGAATCTCTTTCCAGTTTAAAAGTAGCAGCCCCACGCTCGTGGCTCATCTGACTGCTCGGGGATGACTAGTGAATACAGACAAAACACAAGGACCTGGATTATCTATCATATACTTGAGTGTTATCTGGTTGAGTGAGACTCATATACTCCTGGCCCGCCACCCCTAAACAATTGCAGACACAGGCTTTAGGGATATTAACTCAGGGACAGGCTTGTGAATTGGGCGTGGCCAGTTGCTCGGAAGGTTTTGCCTGGGGCCTGTGATAACAGCAAAATAGTAAGAGTATCCTTGCGTTTCTGGCCCCAGCTATGGAAGGGGGCGGAGCAACGATACAGTGTGATGGAACACCAGCTGTATGCTTCGACAATGCATTGCAACAGGTGGGAGACCTTACAAAAGACCCACCTGAGTCATGGAGCAACGTAAAAAACATGTGCGACATACGGGACACCCACCCGGCCCATGGACATCAGTAGCAACAAAGTAACCCACTTTACTGGCCATGAAGTTCAGGAATGGGCCGATAAAAATAACAAACACTGACATTTCCACCTGCCTTACAAACCCCACTGCTGCTGGGCTAATGGAAGGGATGAATGGACTACTTAGCAGCAATTGAGATGGAAACCCGTTCTCTCCTCTGTGGACCAGAGGCTAACTCAAGCCATCCGAGCTATGACTGAACATCCCAGGAGCAACTGTCCTAGTGCCTACATCATGTTCACCCAGCGGCAACTGATCAACACCATCCAAGTTCAACTGCTGACCACCGAAGAACTGTTGCCAACTATCCGTCAGGACAATGACTCACTTTTGGCCCTGCCTCAGGATCTACACCCAGGGGAGCACACTATGAAATGGCCCTGTGACTGGCAGGTAAGTCCCTGGTGGTTTGCGTTTGCCACCCCACGAGGAACAAGATTAGAAAATAACCTCACCTGTCTTCTACCAGGCCCCACCTAAGACTACTAAGGTAATTAATCAGGGCCCCCTACTAGAGAAAGGCACCATTATGTTAACCCTGTGGTCTGTTGTTACCCCACCTCTCCAGTATTTGGCCCCAGCTGAGGAGACTGAGGGTGGACAGGCGGTATGGTACCTGAATGGTCATGATCTTCCTATATCGTCTTACATATTGTCCGTTGTCTGAGCCAAGGGAATCTGTTCACAGACTGGGCAACAGTGGTGGCCTCACTGAGAAATCAGTCTGATTGCTGGGTCTACAGTGAGATGCCGTTGTCATACTCCTCTGGACTCCCATGAAAAATTGACCCGATAAGCGCCCGGCTTACTCTTTTTTTAAAATTTTTATTGGAGTATCGTTGCTTTACAATGTTGTGTTAGTTTCTGCTGTACCGCGAAGTGAATCAGCTATACGTATACATATATCCCCTCTGTTTTGGGTTTCCTTCCCATATAGGTCACCACAGAGCACTGAGTGCCCTGTGCTATACAGTAAGTAGTTCCCATTAGTTATCTATTTTATACATAGTAGGGTATATATGTCAACCCCAATCATCCAGTTCATCCCACCCACCCCACTTCCCCCCTTGGTGTCCATACATTTGTTCTCTATGTTTGTGTCTTTATTTCTGCTTTGCAAATAGGTTTTTACCCTTGTTACTGTCTAGCTGCTGATGTCTGTAGTGCAAGTGTGGTATCTGGTTGCAGTGCACCTCTACATGCCTGACCCCAGGGGTATCACAGAAAGGGGCAGACCAAGATTGTAAGGGCTGTGCAGGGTAAGTAGAGGGGCCTTCAAGGTGGCTGTTCTCTTGGTCTCTACATCTCCTGCTCGACCAGGCTCTGCTTCACTCACATGACTATGCAATCCTCTTAATCATAGGGCTTAATTAGTAACTGCCTATGTGCTTGCCCCCTGCCCCAGCTGCTGGTTTTCCTGGTAACTAACAAGCCAATCTGAGGTCATTTACCCCTATAAATGGTAACCTTCTTCTCCCCCAAGTAGCAAAGATTGCTGCCACATCCTGCCTGCTCTGTGCAGTACACCATTGGGTGTCTCTCCAAGACCTCTGCCTCTGATGTGGATAGGAAATCTTACAATAAACCATTGAAGTCCCCGTTGCTGTTTCCATTGATGTCTCTATTGCTATCACTGGGCTCTTTCTTGGTTTTGAGGCTGGGCAACTACAAGGCTTGCAGGCCTGCAGGGTGCAGCCCAACAGCTGTGCAGCATTAACCAGACCTCGCCAACGGCAGAAACACCTGCTCAACCATAAAGATCAATTTCTTTTTCTGGCACTGGCTGTGTACCTCCATAGAAGATAACGTTCTTTTCCCAGTCCTGTAAGGGGTCACGATGACATACCACTCACCTTTTTACGTGCAGAACTTTATGTACAATGCCAAGTCATCATCTCCTGTAAAGATAGTAATTGGTGTGGAAGGAACCAGGTCAGAGAACCTGGAGAAATATTGGGCTGCACCTAATGGAAGTTCTTAGATTAAATGATTACTTATGACCTTACTAATATTACTAGCTATATTACTGTATCCTGCCTATTTTACAAGATTATTGTTTCTTGCATTACCAAATGTGTGGCTGAACCTCTGATAAAAATAATGATGACTAGCAACTTGAAACGACTGACCAAATAATACAGTTCTGTAAGATCAGTGATTGTAAGAGTGTAACTCTAGATATGGGAAGAAGCAACAAGAGGGAACCATTTCCTGGACCATAACAGACTAGTAAGACAGGCGGTCCAGAGGCTTTGGGCTACTGTTAACAGGGCCTAGTCCAGTAATAGCACATCGAGTGGGCTATCAACGAAATCCTCCCCTGATCTGGGAATGAGCATTCCTAGTGCTATGGGACCAAGTGGTCATGAAATGCCTCCCAAATCTTGGTCAAAATTATGTCCAAAAGGGGAGGGGATTGTAAAATAAAGAATGTTGCCCACCATCCTGTTCTATATGAATCAAGTCATCGGCCACTGCAGTTGCTGACCTACGATACGCCCTGAAAGGAAATCAGGGTGAAGGTCCGTATGAGGCTTCTGTGCTCTGGGAAAACTGGCAGAACTAGCCCGTAGTAGTTAGATATTTTCAGGAGAAAATTTTATGAACCCAGTTTCTTGTATCTTCCCATACATAGTGAGGCACTAAAAACCATTAACTAAGATACCTGTCCCTCGTGAATAGCAGTAACTTTCTACCCAGATGTGTGCTTAATTGCTCGCACCCCTTCACCAAAATCTCATATATACTGCCCTCCCCACTTACCTCTCCAGAATAGTTCTCGGAGCTTTCTAAAAGACTCTCCTGGATTATAATCCTCAGGTTGGCTTCATCAACCCTCACAATTGGCATAGGCCTCACTTAACAGAAAATGTTACATATGTAAACTTAGCAAACAGGTAATTTTGGAGGGGGAGAAGAGGTAGACTTATTCCATTATAAAGTAAGGGGGTCAAGCTCTTTTCTAAAAAATGTATTAAGGTCATTTAAGTAGCAAATGTCTGTGGTGACAATAGCATAGAAACAGTTTTGCAAAAATTCAACTTAATTCAATTTTCCAAAGGTGACAGCCCATAAGACCAAAGCCTAGGATGGTAATGGTTATAGGGTGAACATTTTGTATTAAGAGGACATCTTTCAAAAGTTGACATATTTGGTTGGTATTATTAACTCTTAAACTGACAATATACCTGATCACCTCAGCCAAAGTCAAAGGATAGCTATAAGGCACGGGGTGAAAATATGGCATGTGACCCTTCTACAGTTTGGCTTTTCTCCCCATCCACAAAAAAATACTATGTTATGATTGAAAACTATATGGGCAATGAACCTTTTTTTTTATACCAAACTGTTAATTTAAGATGAATGCATTTAAAATAAAAAACTGGGAAACTGTTGCTGATTGCATAGAGGAGGAAATTTCACAGCTGATTCTTAGTTTTTTGTTAAGAAAGCAATGATTTTGCCAAGTTTCATAGTTCCAGCATCAGAACTCTGCTGCTGTTCCAAAAAATAAAAATAAATAACTAGTTAAATTAGTGTTTGGGGAAATGGATTAGAGTGTAATGTATGCAAGCAATTAAGCAACACAGACTTGATTCACTGTGATGTCTAAAATGGCATTTTAAAAAATGAAAGTAGCTAAATTTGGCCCTGATAAAATATATAGCAGCAATGGGTTAGGAATTTTGCAGTTTTGCCCAAAGAGTCCAATCAAACAACCCATATATTAGGTAGCTGTTAACATGCAGCTGAATTCAGCTGGCAGCTGAATTTTTTACATCAGTTTCCAAGGTTGCACAGTAATTACATCTACTGTGAGTCATTTTTGCAGCATATTTTATAAAACTTTTACAGGTTTGCTGGGAAGGAATTATTCAAAGTCACCTTTTATAGATTCTGCCATGAATATTAGACAGTTCTTTGAAAATGTTAGTGTTTACCACTTTCATTGCTTCTGGGTTAAGCCTAGTTGGCATTTGAGGGTTTAGTATAATATATGAGTGGAGCTTCCTTTTCTGCGTAGACCTGCTGTTCCCTAGCATTGCTAGTTTATGTTCCCACTGAGCTGCCACCAGAATAAAATAAATCCAGTTGCCTTTTGCTGCTCAAGGCCAACCTGGCAACCATGGAAAGAATTAGTTCCTCTGAGCACTTGTCCTAGGATGTCATTGGAAGGTGGTGATGTGCAGTTTCACGGTCAATACAGTCCACAAAGGGTTTGCTCATTTGAACGGCTGACTAATTTAGATTTAATATTTTGGTACTTGTTCTTTATTCTTGTTCGCAATTATATCCAGTCAGTGCCCAGAGATGTATTGAAGACTGTGATTGGATAAATTACTTAGCATAACATTTAGATCCACTGCTTATTAAGTCAAATGTGCTTTAGTTTATTCTATTTGCATTAGTACATTTTCACACCTGAGTGAAAAGTCCTGGTTGTTTCTTCAAGTCAATATTTTAAACTTACTGTTTTATTTCGTGGATGGCATTGTATTCACTTTAGAATATAAAAACCTGGTAAGAAATATGAAGTTACATTTTGGAGATGGTGTGTGATCTTACTGGGAGGTGATATCAGTATTGGAATTTAGGATGGAGGAAGATAAATGGCAGGAAAGCTGGGGCTCTATGGAAAGCTAAAAGGCAAGAGGGAAGGAAGCAAACTGGTCTTCTCTGCTGGAGTCATTAGCAGCCTCAACAGAGTCTTCAGTAAAGCTCAAACGAGGTGTAACAACTCTAGTTCAAAAGATGTGGGAATGAGAAATTGCGGTTGCACAGTAGAACCAACCTCTTTCACTCTGCTGCTCACTCAAGGATCCAAAAAGCACATGTGATTTTGTTTTCTATACTTACTTTCTCACGTTTTTTGTGAGCATAACCATGCTCTGCTGATACCTCTACCTTTGCCACTCTGAATCTTCTTGTCTTACAAAGAACTAGTCCTGGCTATTGTGCCATTTGTATTTTTTTCCTTCTCATTCAAAGAACACATTTTTGAAAATAGATTTCAAACCTTAAAATTTGTAATTAGCAATGTCAGTATCTTTGAAAACACATTTGAAAACTTCATTCATTCAACACATCTATTGAATGTCTGCTCTTTACTGGATGTTCTTCTAGGCACTGGGGATTCGGTGATAAACAAGACAAAGATCTTGCCCTCATGGAGCTTACCTTGGTGAAGAGAAAGTTGATAAAGATATTATTATAAAAGTGCAATGGAGATAAGTAGAGCAGAGAAAGGGAGAGAGAAAGACAGGGGAGTGTCTATTTTAGATTCAACACTCAAGAGAAACCTTTGTGAAAGGTGCCATTTGAACAGAGACCTAAAAGAAGTGAGAGCATGAGTGTTGCAAAGCTCTGAGAGAAGAGCGAGTCAGAAGGAATAAAGAGCTCCTGCAAAGGTCCCAAGGCAAGAACAAGACTGGCATATTTAGAAGCAGCAAATGTAGCAAGAGCTAAGCAAATAAAAAATTAGAAGGAAATAAGGATGGAGAGAAAAACAGTGGTCAGATAATGGAGGACCTTCGAGGTCACACTTTGGTATGATTTTAAAATCCAACAGGTAGGTTGGATTTCATTCTGAACATCCTAAGATACCACAGAAGTTTTCAGGCAGAAGTAACACTTTCTGATTTATCCTTTCTAAAAAATACCTCTGCCTGCTGTGTGGAGAATATTGGATTGGTTTGGGGGATGGAGATATGAAAGAGTGGGAGCAGAAGACCCACGAGGAGACTTTGCAATAGTTTATGGTAAAGATGTAAGTATCTTGGGCTAGGTTGGTAGCAGTTGAGGTGGTAAGAAATGGTCAAGATTCAGGATTTTTTTTTTTTTTTTTTTTTTTTTTTTTGCGGTACGCGGGCATCTCACTGCTGTGGCGTCTCCCGTTGCGCAGCACAGGCTCCGGACACTGCTGTGGCGTCTCCCGTTGCGCAGCACAGGCTCCGGACACGCAGGCTCAGCGGTCATGGCTCACAGGCCCAGCCGCTCCGCGGCATGTGGGATCTTCCCGGACCAGGGCACGAACCCGTGTCCCCTGCCTGCATGGCAGGCGGACTCTCAACCACTGCGCCACCAGGGAAGCCCCAGGATATGTTTTGAAGGAAGACCTGATAGGATTTGTTGGTGAGTTTGGATGAGGAATGTGTGGTGGCAGGTAAAGAGTCAAGGATGCCTCCTGGCTCTCTGGCCTAAGCAAGTGGATACATACTGGTGCTGCTTATCAAATTGGGATAGCCTGGGGAGGAGCAGGTTGGAAGGCAAAGGGAAATGTGTTAATCAGCACAGACTTCCATAACCGGATACTATATACTGAGCTTAAACAACAGAAAATTATTTCTCATGTTTCTAGAGACTGGAAAGTCTGAGATCAAGGTGCTGTCACTTTGGTTTCTGGGAAGAGATCTCTTCCTGGCTGATAGATGGCCACTTTCTCATTGTGTTCTCACATGGTAGAGAGAGAAAGTGCAACCTGTCTCATGTCTCTTCTTATAAGGGCACTAATCCCATCATGACAAGCCTCATGACCTCTTTTAACCTTAATTAGCTCCAAAAAGCCCGTCTCCAAATACCATCATCTTGGGGTTTAGGGCTTTGACATACTAATCTGGGTGAAAATTCAGTCCTTAACTGGGAGATACAGTTTTGGCCATTTTTCTGTCTTTACTGCAGATGCTGACATACATATCAACCATTTAAGTAAAAATGAGTAGGCAGGTACATGAGTATGAAACTTAGGGAGACTATGAGGCTGGAAATATAAATAAGGAAGGCATCAGCATTTAGATTTTAAACCACAAAAGGGATGAAACATCTAGGGAGTTGAAAGCAAAGGAAAAATGTTAAGAACTAAGGCTCCTTTTGGAGGTGAAAGAGTTGTAGGACTCAGCAAAGGAGACTAAAAAGGAGTGATCTCTCTGAGGTAACAGGAATGCTAGCAATGCATGGTATCTCAGAAACCAAAGAAAGAAGAATGTGTTTCAAGAGAGACAGCTTAACTGTGTCAAATTCTGTTGATAAGTCCAGTAAGATGAGAACTAAGAACTGACCATTGAATTTAGCTAGAAGGCGAGTGCTGGGGATCCTGATAAGAATGCTTTCTGTGAAGCAGCAAGTAAAAAAGGCTGAATGGAGTGGGTTGAGGAGAAAAGGACGTGAAGCGATGGATATGGAGAGTATAGACACAGAAGGCTTTTGAAGATTTTACTGCAAGGGAAAGCGAAGAAATGGGACAATATTTAGAGGTGATGTGAGGCCTAAAGAGAAGTACTTTTTTTTTAGCGGGAGCTATGACAGTCTGTATTTATGCTGATCCGGAATAATCCAGTAGAAAAGCAGAAATTTAGGTACAAGAGAAAGGTAGGATAATTGTTAGGAGTGAAGATAATTGTTAGGAGTGAAGTCCTAGAATGGTCCAGAGGGAATGTGATCCTTGTACAAATGGAGGGGTCAGCCTTAAATAGGAACATGGTCCCCCAGTGTAAAGGAAGAAAAGGTGGGGTATATGGAGGCAGATTTGATAGTGAGAAGATGAAGTAATTCTCTTATTTCTCAATTTTGAATTGAAATAACTGGTAAGATCACTAGCTGAGAGTGAGGAGGAGAGAAAAGTGTTAGAAGTTGGAGGAAAAAGGAAAGAGTGTGGGTGTGAAACTTAGTTTAGAAAATAGAAGAATAAATTGACCAGGTAAATGTAATAGGATTATTGAAGGCCCAGTTAAAACCAGTGAATGTAAATCTAAGATGAAACCAATGAGAATTTCTCTATTTAAAATAAGGTTACCTGTGTTTTTTCCTAACCACCTTTGCTGTTTGGTGCAGGCAGGAGTAGGTAGAATGTTGGGTTTTAAGAGAATTAAGGTTTTGCCAGGTGGGTAAGATAGAAGAGAGGATGGATTTTTTTTTAATCTTTTCTAGTTGTCTTTTGCTAAAACCAATTTTCCTAACTAAAACCCATGGTGTATGCTGGTATGTAGGCATTCAATTTTTTCTTAGTCGTGCCATTACTAAAAAACTGAAAAACAGCTTTCCCAACATAAGCACTATAACTTTTTCTCTCTCTCACTTATTTAATTCAAGTTGAGGACTCTATTTTTTAAATTCTTTTTACCAGTTTTTCTTACATAATACATAACAGTATAAGCTGTAGAGAAATAATTATGGATGTTATTAACATTGGTACTTTTGAGTTTCAAAACAACTTGTTATGAGAATGTTCAGAAAAATATGCTATCCATCAAGGAGGTTTATTTAAAATTATTCAGATTACACTAAGTGAATGCATGTAACTCCATAATTCCATGAAAACCATAGTGGATTTAGTTTCATTGAGCACCATGATGAAGGTAGCAATTCAAAACTGATCAAGCAACTTCTGGGGGTGGCAGGGGAGATGGCCATGTAGCCCAACCAAGATATAAAAGCAGAGATCTTCGTTCATTTAAAATGTAGCCTTTTGGTCTCACCTCTTTTTTTTTTTTTTTTTCATTTCTGCCCTTCCATCCCTTCTAGAGAGGGGCCAGCATGCACACTGGGCACATAAAAAGAAATTGGACACTACAGAAATACAAAAGACAGGAAGTTGTCACAGTTGGAGCCCAGGCAATGGCAGATATGTCCTCCCCTTCCTGCCTGTTGAAATGTGATGGTATTTTAGTATTATATAGGGATCCTAAGAAAGTGAAGTTTTTTTTAATAGGAAAAGCCAAAGAGATTATAAATCTAGAATACTTTGATAAAGAGTTTTTTGTTGGATAGATTTTGGGTCCTGTTAGTAAATGCCTTTGACTTTCGATTGCTATAGCTTCATGTCCAGGCCTAAAATTCAGAAAACTGGCTTGCTCTAGGCTGTTAGCTTAAGAAGGCGTGTGAAGAAGAAAACTTCAATTCCTTTCTTCGTTGTCCAACTAATTTATCAAAAGCAGGAATGACAGTTACAATTCAGATGGATACCTTATTCAGAATTAAAAAGTGGGCATCCAATAGAAGCAGCTATTCTGTATGTCTCTCATTATTAACTTGATTATGCCTGCATAGGAGCGTAAGACCAAGAATGAACCTCAACACCAGGCATAGTGGAGAGGATTGAAAGAAGAGCCAGGAAATAAGGGAAAGGAGTATTTAAACAGTCTCTAAGAACTTCTGTTTTAATAGTCTCAGGTAAACTCGTCTGCTTATTTATTATCAGTGATTCTTAACTTCTGGGGGGTAGGGGTGGTGGTGGATTCCTTTGAGAATCTAATAAAGGCTATAGTCCAAACACATATGCAACCCCAAAATTGTATACATATATATAAAGTTTAGAAAACAATGTCAAAAGTTCATGAACCCAAGAGTAGGGATACCTGCATTATACGATCTTAAAAATGCAAGCAGCAAATAAGTTATTTATGATGTGATGTTCTGAATATGATGTGTGGGTGTAATGATATCTTGGGTGCATTTTTTTTTGTGAATCACTTTTATTTTCTTCATTAATTTGAAAGATATGCTGAAACAGAAAAGTTAGCACAACCACTAACTGAAAGGTCTATAGAATGTAAAAGAAATACCATCAGAAACATTCCCGGATATTCTTAAGGCCTAACAATCTGTATTTACCCTTCTCAGCCTCAGTCCCATTTCATGCTATAGAAACTGCTTTTCTGAAATAGATTGGATCTTGATTACCAGAATTATTACACAGTCGACAAACTCAAAATTATAGCAGTGTTGTCAAGTGCTTCAGAAGGTAATGTTTTTTAAATTTCCAAAATATAGTTAAAAGAAGCATTTTCTCCAGTGGGATGTACCTATTCAGGTTCTGTAAACTGGCTATAATTTCTAAGCTGTGATGCTCAGAAAGTTCTCTGTGATGGACATCTCCCTCATAAATGTTTAGGTTAACACCTACTTTCAACATAGAGCACCTGCAAACTGTATTTCTCTATTCATGGCCCAGTGGGGCTTTCCTGTGCATCAGACTTCAAATAGCAATAGGATTGCTGGGGTAAAGGGAGAAGTGAATAATCAGAGGAAGGCAGGTAATCCATGTCTCCAAATCAAAACAAAAGTAAAAGCAGCTTTTCTCAAATAGCTTGAGTGAATTTGCATTCCCTGGTCTTTATGGCCACCTTTTGGTCCCCATTCCCTCCTGTACCCCTTTCTCCAGAGCCTCACACACATGCATGTAGAAAGTTCAGTAATGCTGTTTTAACCTTAAACTAAAAAGAAGGTATTATTACAATGCTTTTCTCACATATCATGCTACTTAATAAGAGGATTTAAATGTTAACATTCCAGATGTTTAAAAAAGGAAATTTAGTTTATGAATTCCAAATCAATTTGGGTTTTTAATTGTCAAAAAATCTTGATATAGGCCATGTATTTCATATTTAATATGAGAAAAAACGTAATGATTTCCTTAAATATGGGCTGGGTTTCTGTAAGAGAGAATCCAAGAGTCATTAAGTATTCAGGATTCCCTTAACTTCTCAAATGTTGAATCTCAACATGAGATGAATCTCAACAAAGATGAAAGAAGATAAAGACATTTAAATGTTATCTGTGGAGGGGACCTTGGTCAGACACCAAGTTTGCTCCAGATCTTTAGAAAAGATAGGTGATTCTGGAATATAATAATTTTCAAGATAAGTTTTATTTAAAATACTTCAAACTATGCCCAGAAAATATAAACATTTAAAAATTGGTACACGTTTATTTTCAGTGAAACTAATATATGATTCAAAGTAATAATAGTAGCATCTCATAAAATAGTGCCCTAATCATGGAAGAACACATGATTCAAACAAGATGAAACTTCATCTGTGATTACCTTTTTCATAAATGTGACCCAGTCTCCCTCAAACTGAGTGTCACTTTTACATGTACATTCCAACATGATAAATGTCATCTTGGCATGTGTTTCACATAAGGATGGCCAAGCCCTTGGCTAACACGATGCAGGCCTGGAGATGTGTAGTCTCCCTTTGCCCTTTACCCTGGGGATTCATGGACCAAGACAGGGAAATGTGGTAGAAAGAGCAGTGGACCCAGAGTTGAAAGACCCCATTCCATCTCAGCACTTTCCAACCATGGGAAAGTAGATGAAACCCATAATTTCTCAGTTTCAATATGCTTCTCTATAAAATGGAGGGCAGTTACGCCTGCCTGCCTCATAGAGTTGTTATGAGAATCAAATGAGATAATGTAAGCGAACATATTTCAAAAAACCACACTACACACAACAAGGTAAAGGAAATCTGGATTCAAACTTTTATAGTTCTCTGGCTCTTATTTGAGTTACGAGGAGTTTCATAAGTCCAGTCTTTTTTATGGTTAGCTCTAACACTTTATAATGATGCAAAAAAGGGTTGAGAATGTGTGCTACAATCATGCAGGAAAAGAGTTGGTACCTCTTTTCCACCTCAATTAACCTCTGCTGAAGGTCACAGACAGACCAGAGCTAAAGGTCCATTTTCCTTTTTGATCTTGTCATGCCTTCAAATGTAAAGGGAAGAAGTAGCTGTTGTAGAATATTCAGTTTTCTTAAATACTCTGAGGAGAAAGGAACATTTTCCTCACGTGGCTCCTTTATGCACATTTTTCTTAAATGAACAGATTTTTTTCTGCTATCTTCTTTGCCTCTTTGTCTCAATCGAACTTGTGAGTGCCTGACTATAGTCATCAATAATATTGTGATATTTCTGAGTGATATCTTGCAGCAGTGAAGGGCCAATGTGTCTCCAGGGCCTCATAGGTTTGATAATGTTAAGGCTACTGTAAGAAGAAGGAACTTACCACTATAATAATCCTAATTTCATAACAGTTCAGGCAATTTGTCTTACTGGTATTCCTTTAAGTCATAGTCAAAATGTAAAAGTGCAGCACTTTAAAAGGTATATGTTATTTCACAGTGCGTTAACATTTGTCACGGAGAGATAACTTTTCTGTTTATACACAACAGATACTGTTTGAACACCTACTATGTGCTTGACAGTATGCTGAGAACAGTGAAATAAGAGTAATGGTAACAATATTAAGCATTAGTTGAGAGCCTGCTATGTGCCAGATATAGGGCTACAAGCTTTATATGAATGATCTCATTTAAGCCTCACAAGTTAAGTATTCTTGGCCCCATTTACCAGTTGAAGAAATGAGACTTATCAAAGTTAAGAAACTTGTGCAAGCTCACCATTCAACAGGCATTGACTGATTGTGCAAGTCAGATATCAGCTGCACCTTCCTTCCTCTAGAGATATAGGTGAGACTGTCGTGAACCACTCAATTATGCAGCTTTTGAATCCCAGTGTCTTTCCAAACTTCCTGCTAATTCCCCTGTCTCCCTTTGTCTCTTGGGTTCTAGCTATGCCTCACCCCCATTAGGAAACTCCATCCTTTGCAGATTTTCACAACAAATCCCCTGCCAAGTATTCGTGTCATTTGCTGACTTTTGGTAGGTTTTGAGGACCCTTCTGAAGGGCTCACGTTACTCATAATCTTCCATTCATTCATTCATTCATTCTCTCTCTTCCATCTTTTCCTCCAGGACTGCCCAAATTCTTCTTTCTTTCAGAGAGCTCTTTCAGTCTCCACAATTTCTGGGTCAAACTTACATTCTAAACCCACTATGATGCTCTGCAGAACCAGAGGTCTTCCATTTCACAAGCTCTAGACTTCTTCAGAAAGATGTAATTACACAAACAATGTGGATTCCTGACATAAATTCCTATTGGGTATTAACCATGAGAAATAGTTACATACAAATACCTGTTATACATTTATTTTTTTAGTTCAACAACATTACTAAATAAGACAGGGCCCAATTCTGATTCTCAGATAATAAACTTTAAATTTAAAAATTGGGAGGAAGGGGAAGAATAATATATCAAAAGCCCATGTACCCTCTACCCTTTCCTCTTTTTAAATGTATGTCCTTCAGGTCCATTATGGCAGTAGTTAGCACATTATTTTCCTGTAAAGGGACAAATAGTAAATATTTTTTCACTTTCAGGCCACAGTCTCAGTTGCAACAACTTACCCTTCTTTCCTACAAAGGCAGCAGCCATAGACAGCACATTAACAGATGGACAGGCTTGTGTGTGGATAAAACTTTGCTTATGAACACTGAAATTTGAATGTCACATAATCTTCACATGTCATTAAATATTCTTCTTTTGGTTTTCTCCAACCATGTGAAACATCAATTTTTTTAATATAAAATTTTATATTTAGATGTAAAATTTAAATAAAAAGCCATTTTAGCTTCATACCAAAACATGACCATGAGGACTGTAGTTTACCAACCCCTATATCATATCTTTTATAGTTGTGAAAAGAGCATACTAACCATTGTTACATTTTTTTCTGCCCTGCCCTAGCTAAATCTCAGAAGAGTTAATATACATTCTAGAAAAAATGATACTCTTCCCACTAAGTACAATAAGCCCATCATTTCTTACCCCTTCCTCTCATCTCAAAAGTTCAATGTAATAATTTTTCTCAAGAAATAGATTTTGGAGTAATGAGTTAAGATGGGTGTACTCTTCTTTGGGCTAGTATTTCCTAAAGTGTATATCATAGAACTCAAACTCCCCTAGATTTCAATGTGTTAGAAAAAAAAGAGTGGACAGGGAGATGCTATGGTATTTACCATTTAAGTTAAGTAAATGCTCACAGGAGTAAAGCTAAACATGTTTTCTTTTTACAGACCCTTAAGTTTTTCAGAGCTTTTAATATTAATTGTAACTAATGTCAATTATGACTCTTCAAGAGGATGATATATTCAGTGATTCCTGTCTACTAGCCATAGAACTCTTCTTTCTTGAAGCATTTCAGGGAACTAATAGTCTCACATCTAGAGGTCTGCTACTCAAAATGTAGTCCCTGGACCAGCAGCACCAGGTGTACCTGGGAACTTGTTAAAAGTACTCTCAGGCCACACCCCAGATCAGAATCTTCTGAATCAGAATCTTCATTTTAATATAACACACAGGTGTTTTGAATGTACATTAAATTTTTTAAACAATGCTATAGACCATAGTTTTGTAAATAATACTTTAAGCTAAAATAATAGCATAGATCCAGAAGCTAAAATAAATTACAACAAGAATTACTAGAAATTTTGGCTACTATGAACTTAAAATCCACTTCCATGGGTTAAAGTTCAGTACCTTGGACTTGTTACTTACATTTTTTACTTCTTCCTTTCTCATCATATTCTGATGTTTGCTTTTATTTCTCTTTTGTTTTTGTGGGGTTGGGAGAACAGGAGAGAGACAAGGCAATTGAAAACTACAACTTAACAAAAGATACAATAATTGACTCCATGTTCTGAATGTCTTCAAAGCCTTAAACAAAAATCATCATCGTGGAGCTAGAAATGTAGAATAGAAATAGCCTCTATTTTTGTTTCTGATTCTTAATAGAAACACTAATCATCATCATCTTTCAATATATCCACAGTTCTCTCAAGGAGCATCTGAATCTTTATTATTTCTATTACTTTGAGTGAATACAATGATTTTCCAGGTAAAAGTCCTAACACATGTTCTTCACCACAAGCCTGCGTATGTAGGTAGGAGTAACAGCTAAATCTGACTGATGTTTACTGCAAGTAGATTTCTAATGGCCTTGTATAAAATTTATAGCACAAACTCTGCCTTCCAGACATGTATCTGTTTAAAACCCCCGTGATCCATGGGCAAATAGTTTTCTTATATTTGTTAAGTGCTTGTTATGAATAACAGCTGTGAAGTTGTTCTGTACTTCACTATTGGCAGATACTGTTTGGAAATCAAATGAGGCTCTTAAATGGGTTCATATAAATTTTCATTGTGTACCACGAGTTCATATAGCTAAGGAACTTCTCTGTTGCTATTCTCAAGCCCCCCTTTTGTTGTTACTGTTATTAAGTTGTACCATATGATAAGAAATATGTTCCTGATTTTATTCTCCAGTTACAGCTCTGGATCTGTTATTCTCTCTCTCTCTCTCTCTCTCTCTCTCTCTCTCTCTCTCTCTGACACCTCAGAAAGAATAATCTGATTTTAAAAGGTGGAAATGAGGCACAATTGAAAATAACATTCACATTGTCTCTATTTGCAAAAATCTTTCCAGTTTCCAATTTGTTGGTCCCTTTTGTAAAATGATTCAGCATATAAGATTAAAAAGTCAGAAGACTCCCAGAGGACTGGATCCGCATTGTCCTCAGAGAAAGCCATTGAGAGTATTCTGCATTAAAGAGATACGTGGGCCATGGAGCAGAACAAGCATCTGGATCACATATGTAGCTAACATGGATGGATATATGTAATAAAAATATTTCTGCACTCACTGTGCGGTAGTGGCACCAAAAAAACCCTAACTCCAGCAATAATTCTTCAACACAACTCTAATGCAATGATAGCCTGTGAACAGTTGACCCTAGCTGTGCTCTCCTGCAGGATACTAAAGTGAGGCTTTCAGTTGTTATAAAACTCATGTGCTCAAATGTATCAGCCTAAGATTCCTGTAAAACTGAAACCTTTGGATCATATTTGATGATTCCAAAATAGTCAATAACTAGTTATTCAAGTATTAGGTAACAAACTTGTATTAGACTGCAAGTTCTTAAAGGGCTAACATGTGACCTATGTTGACTTTTTAATTCAATTTATTTAAACCAAAAACAGTTCACCCATTTCTCCCACCCTCCATTCCCCACCTCTGGCAACCGCCAATCTGTTCTCTGTATCTATGACCTTGATCTATATAAATACATATTTTAGATTCCAGGTGTAAGGGAGATCATACAGCATTTGTCTTTTTCTTAGCATAATGCCCTAAAGGTCCATACATGTTGTCACAAATGCAAGATTTTATTCTTTTTATGGCTGAGTAATATTCCATTGTGTGTATATACCACAATATCTTTATTCACTTATCCATCTTTGGACACTGAAGTTCCTTCCATATATTGGCTATTGTAAATTATGCTGCAGTGAACATAGGAGTGCATATATCTTTGCAAGTTAGTGCTTTTGTTTTCTTCAAATAAATACTGAGACATGGAAATACTGGATCATATGGTAGTTTTATTCCATATTTTTTGAGTAACCACCATACTGTTTTGGATAGAACCTGTTCCAATTTACATTCCCACCAACACTGCACAAGTGTTCACCTTTCTCCATATCCTCACCAACACTCGTAATGGCTAGTATTTTTTTTTTTTTCGGTACACGGGCCTCTCACTGTTGTGGCCTCTCCTGTTGCGGAGCACAGGCTCTGGATGTGCAGGCTCAGCGGCCATGGCTCACGGGCGCAGCCACTCCGCGGCATGTGGGATCTTCCTGGACCGGGGCACGAACCTGCCTCCCCTGCATCGGCAGGGGGACTCTCAACCACTGCACCACCAGGGAAGCCCTGTAATGGCTAGTATTTTTGATAATAGCCGTTCTAACGGGTGTGAGATGATATCTCATTGTGGTTTTGATTTGCATTTCCCTGATGATTAATGATGTAGAGCATTCCTTTCATGTACATCTTGGCCATCTGTTTATCTTCTTAGGAAAAATGTCTGTTCAGATCTTCTGCCCATTTTTTAATTGGATTGTTTGTTTTTTTGCTTTTGAGTCGTATGAATTCTTTGCATATTTTGGATATTAGCCCTTTATCAGCTATATGATTTGAAAATATTTTCTCCAATTCAGTAGGTTGCCTTTTCATTTTATTGATGGTTTCCTTTGCTGTGTAGAAGCTTTTGAGTTTGATGTAGTCCCACTCATCTAATTTGATATTGTTGCTTTTGCTTTTGGTGTCAGATTAAAAAGATCATTGCAAAACCTACGTCAAGGAGCTTACCACCTATGTTTTCTTCTAAGAGTTTTGTGGCTTCAGGTCTTAATCCATTTGAAGTTAATTTTTGTGTATGGTGTAAGACAGTGGTACAGTTTGATTTTTGCATGTGGCTGTCCAATTTTCCCAGCATCATTTATTGAAGAGACTGTCCTTGCCCTTGTGTATTCTTGCCTCCTTTGTCATAAATTGACCATTTTTGTGTGGGTTTATTTCTGGGCTCTCTATTCTGTTCCATTGATCTATGTGTCTGTTTTTATGCCAATACCATACTGATTTCATTACTGTAGCTTTGAAATATAGTTTGAAATCAGGGCATGTGATGCTTTCACCTTTGTTCTTCTTTCTCAAGATTGCTTTGGTTATTTGGGGTATTTTATGGTTCCATACAAATTTTAGGATTTTGTTCTATTTATGTGAAAAATACCATTGGAATTTTGATAGGGATTGCATTGACTCTAGACTGTTTGCAGTAGTATGGCCATTTTAACAATATGGATTATTCCAATCCATGAGCAGTGAATACCTTTCCATTTATTTGTGTCTTCTTCAATAACTTTCATTAACCTTGTAGTTTTCAATATACAGGTATCTTACCTTCTTGGTTAAATTCATCCCTAGGTATTTTATTCTTTTTGTTACAATTGTAAATGGGATTTTTCCTGAACTTCTCTTTCTGATAGTTCATTATTAGTGCATAGAAACACAACAGATTTTTGTGTATTGATTTTTTGTATCCTGCACCTTTAGTGAATTCATTTATTCTAACAGTTTTTTGATGGAGTCTTTAGGGTTTTCTATATATAATATCATGTCATATGTAAGTAGTGACAGTTTTTTATTTTTTTTTTTCTCTTTCCAATTTGGATGCCTTTTATTACTTTTCTTGCCTGGTTGCTCTAGCTAGGACTTCCAGTGCTATGTTGAAGAAGAGTGGTGAGAATATTCACCCCTTTCTTTTTCCTGATCTTAGTGGAAAAGCTTTCAGCTTTTCACCATTGAGTATGATGTTAACTGTGGCCTTGTCATATATAACCTTTATTATGTTGAAGTACATTCCCTCTATACTTTCTTTGTTGGGATTTTAAATCATAAATCGATGTTGAATTTTGTCAAGTGCTTTTACACTTATACATCTGTTGAGGTGATTGTATAATTGTCTTTCATTTTGTCAATGTGGTGTATCACATTGATTTGTGTATGATGAACCATTCTTGCATTTCTGGAGTAAATCCCACTTGATTGTGGTTTATGATCCTTTTTTAATGTTTATTATCGAATTCAGTTTGCTTAATACTTTGTTGAGGTTTTTTGTATCTATGTTCATCAGGGATATTGGCTTGTAATTTTCTTTCCTTGTGGCATCCTTGTCTGGTTTTGGTAATCAGGGTAATTTTGGCTTTGTAAAAAGAAGTGTGGAAGACTTCTCTCATTTTCTGTTTTTTGTAAGAGTTTGGTGTTAATTCTTTTTTTTTTTTTTTTTTTTTTTTTTTTTTTTTTTGCGGTACGCAGGCCTCTCACTGCTGTGGCCTCCCCCGTTGCAGAGCACAGGCTCCGGACGCGCAGGCTCAGCAGCCATGGCCCACGGGCCCAGCCGCTCTGCGGCATGTGGGATCTTCCCGGACCGGGGCACGAACCCGTGTCCCCTGCATTGGCAGGTGGACTCTCAACCACTGCACCACCAGGGAAGCCCTGGTGTTAATTCTTTCTTGAATGTTTGGTAGAATTCACCAGTGAAGCCGTCTGGTTCTAGACTTTTGTTTGTGAGAGATTTTTGATTACTAATTCAATTACCTTGCTAAAAATTGGTCTGTTCAGATTTTATGTTGCATCATGATTCAGTCTTGGTAAGTTGCATGTTTCTAGCAATGTATCCATTTCTTCTAGGTTGTCCAATTTGTTAGCATATAGGTGTTCATAGTAGTCTCTTATGACCCTTTGTATTTCAGTAGTATCAGTTGTAATGTCTCCTCTTTCATTTCTGATTTCATTTATTTGAATCCTCTCTCTTCTTTTCTTGGTGATTCTAGCTACAGGTTGTAAATTTATCTTTTCAAAGAACCAGCTCTTAGTTTCATTGATCTTTTCTATTGTCTTTTTAGTCTCTATTTCACTTATTTCTGCTCTAATCTTTGTTGTTTCACTTCCTTCTAACTTTGGGCTTTGATTTTCTTCTTTTTCTAGTTCCTTGAGGTGTAAAGTTAGGTTGTTTATTTGAGACTTTTCTTTTTTCTTGAGGTAGGCATATATCACTATGAACTTCCCTCTTAAGAACTACTTTTACTGCATCCCATATATTTTGATATGTTGCATTTCCATTTTTATTTGTCTCAAGTTTTTTCATTTCTCTTTTGATTTCATCTTTGACACATTGGTATTCAGACACGTGTTATTTAATCTCCACATATTTGTAAATTTTCCAGTTTTTTTCATGTAATTAATTTCTATTTTCATATTATTTGGTCAGAAAAGGAGCTTAATATGATTTCAGTGCTCTTAAATTTATGAAGATTTGTTTTGTGGCCTAACATATGATCTACCTTGGAAAATGTTTCATGTGCACTTCAGAAGAAAGTGTATTCTGTTGCTTTTGGATGGAATGTTCAGTAAATATCTGTTAACTCCATCTGGTCTAATGTGTAGCTTCAGGCCCATGTTCCCTTATTGATTTTCTTTCTGATGATCTATCCATAGATGTAAGTGGGTTATTAGAGTCCCCTCCTATTATTGTATTGCTATTTCTCCCTTTAGGCCTGTTAAAATTTGCTCTATATATTTAGATGCACCTATGTTGGGTACATAAATATTTACAAATAAAACTTCTTGCTAATTGACCCCTTTATCATTATGTAATGCCCTTATTTGTCTTTTATTACAGTCCTTGTTTTAAAGTCTATTTTGTCTGATATAAGTATCAGCTTTTTTTGGTTTCCATTTACATGGAATATCTTTTTCCATCTCTTCACTTTCCATCTGTGTGTGTCCTTACATCTGAAGTGAGTCTGTGTATGTATGCTGTAGGCAGCATAAAGATGGGTCTTGTTTTTAACCATTCAGCCAATCTGCCTTTTGACTGAAGAATTTAGTCCATTTACATTTAAGGTAATTATTGATAGGTATGTGCTTATTGCCATATTATTAATTGTTTTCTGGCTCTTTTTATAGTTCCTCTCTGTTTCTTCTTCACTTGCTCTTTGTGGTTTGACTTTCTCTAGTGGTATACTTATATTACTTTCCATTTATTTTTCATGTATCTGCTATAGGTTTTTGCTTTGTGGTTACCATGAGGCTTACATATAACAACGTTTATCTATAACAGCCTCTTTTTTTTTTAACATCTTTATTGCAGTATAATTGCTTTACAATGCTGTGTTAGTTTCTGCTTTATAACAAAGTGAATCAGTTATACATATACATATGTTCCCATATCTCTTCCCTCTTGCATCTCCCTCCCTCCCACCCTCCCTATCCCACCCCTCCAGGCGGTCACAAAGAACCGAGGTGATCTCCCTGTGCTATGCAGCTGCTTCCCACTAGCTATCTACCTTACATTTGGTAGTGTATATATGTCCATGCCTCTCTCTCACTTTGTTACAACTTAACCTTCCCCCTTCCCATACCCTCAAGTCCATTCTCTAGTAGGTCTGTGTCTTTATTCCTGTCTTACCCCTACGTTCTTCATGACATTTTTTTTTCTTAAATTCCATATATATGTGTTAGCATATGGTATTTGTCTTTCTCTTTCTGACTTACTTCACTCTGTAGGACAGAATCTAGGTCTATCCACCTCATTACAAATAGCTCAATTTCGTTTCTTTTTATGGCTAATATTCCATTGTATATATGTGCCACATCTTCTTTATCCATTCATCCGAAGATGGACACTTAGGTTGTTTCCATCTTCGGGCTATTGTAAATAGAGCTGCAATGAACATTTTGGTACATGACTCTTTTTGAATTATGGTTTTCTCAGGGTATATGCCCAATAGTGGGATTGCTGGGTCATATGGTAGTTCTATTTGTAGTTTTTTAAGGAACCTCCATACTGTTCTCCATAGTGGCTGTACCAATTCACATTCCCACCAATAGTGCAAGAGTGTTCCCTTTTCTCCACACCCTCTCCAGCATTTATTGTTTCTAGATTTTTTGATGATGGCCATTCTGACTGGTGTGAGATGATATCTCATTGTAGTTTTGATTTGCATTTTTCTAATGATTAATGATGTTGAGCATTCTTTCATGTGTTTGTTGGCAGTCTGTATATCTTCTTTGGAGAAATGTCTATTTAGGTCTTCTGCCCATTTTTGGATTGGGTTGTTTGTTTTTTTGTTATTGAGCTGCATTAGCTGCTTATAAATTTTTAGAGATTAATCCTTTGTCAGTTGCTTCATTTGCAAATATTTTCTCCCATTCTGAGGGTTGTCTTTTGATCTTGTTTATGGTTTCCTTTGCTGTATAACAGCCTATTTTAAATTGATGACAGCTGAAGTTTGATCCCATTGTAAAGCTCAACATCATTACTATCCCCCACAACATTTATGTTTTTTGATGTCACATTTTACATCTTTTTATATTGTGTATCCCTTAACTAATTGTCATCATAGTTATTTTTTACTACTTTTGTCTCTTAACCTTTATAATAGCTTTATAAGTGATTAATCCACTACCTTTACTATATATTTACCTTTCCAGTGAGATTTGTTATTGTGTTCTTGTTACTAATTAGTGCCCTTGCTTTTCAGTTTAAAGAAGTCCCTTTATAACACTTCTTGTAATGCTAGTTTATCAGTGATGAACTCAGTTAGCTCTTGCTTGTCTAGAAAACTTTATCTCTCTTTTACTTTGAATGATAACTTTGCCAGGTAGGATATTCTTGGTTGGAAGATGTTTTTTCTTTAAGCATTTTGAATATATCATGCTACTCCCTTCTGGCCTGCAAAGTTTCCTCTGAAAAATCTGCTGATAGACTTCTGTGGGGGTTCCGTTGTGTGTGATAAGTTGTTTTTCTCTTGCTGCTTGTAAGATTCTCACCTAATCTTTAAATTTTGACATTTTAATTATAATGTACCATGGCATGGGTCTCTTTTGGTTCCTCTTATTTGCACCCTCTGGACTTCCTGGATTTGTATATCAGTTTCCTTCCCCAGGTTAGGGAAGTTTTCAGCCATTATTTCTTCAAATAAGATTTATGCCCCTTTCTCTCTGTCTTCTCTTTCTGGGAGCCCTATTATGCAAATGTGAAACCATTTGATGTTATCCCATAAGTCCCTCAAGCTATCTTCCTTTGTTTTTTTATTCTCTTTTCTTTTTACTGCTCTGATTGGGTGAGTTCCACTGCCTTGTCTTCAAGTTGACTGATCGTTCCTCTGCTTCATCTCATCTGCTGTTGAACACTTGTAGTATATTTTTTTAGTTCAGTGTTTGTATTCTTCAGCTCTGTGACTTCTATTTGATACTTTCTTATATTTTCCATCTCTTTGTTGAAGTTCTCACTGTGTCCATCCATTCTTGTCCCCAGTTCATTGAGCATCTTTATGACCATTTCTTCAAATTCTTCATCAGGTAAATTATCTCCATTTCATTAAGGTTTTTTCTTAGGTTCTTGTTTTATTTGGAAGATATTCCTCTGTTGCTTCATTTCATTTGACCCTCTGTGTTGATTTCTATATAGTAGATGAAACAACCACCTCTACCAGTCTTAAAGGAATGGCCTTGTATAGGAGTTCAAGCTTGACATTGAGTCCTGCTTCAGGTCTTGGTTGTCTCTCAAACCTTTGTCTTTGTCCAAGCAGCCTACTACATGTTCAATAACTCCCAGAAGTTGAGGATGTGCCAGTACCTGTTGGTGCCCCAAAGGGGAGGATCTCAGCACCTAGATTCAGGCTGACTAAAAGCCAGACCCTTAGACATCAGATTTTATTTATTTTAATATCTTACTGGTGAGACTGGGCACCCTTGTCTGGTTCCTGATCTTAGAGAAAATGGTTTCAGTTTTTCACCATTAAGAATGATGTTGGCTGTGGGTGTCATATATGCCTTTTATTATGTTGAGGTAGGTTCCCTCTGTGCCCACTTTCTGGAGAGTTTTTATCATAAACGGGTGTTGAATTTTGTCAAAATCTTTTTCTGCATCTTTTGAGATTATCACATGGTTTTTATCCTTCAATTTGTTAATATGGTGTATCACATTGATTGATTTGCGTATATTGAAGAATCCTTGCATCCCTGGGATAAAACCCACTTGATCATGGTGTATGATCCTTTAATGTGCTGTTGGATTCTGTTTGCTAGTATTTTGTTGAGGATTTTTGCATCTATGTTCATCAGTGATATTGGCCTGTAATTTTCTTTATTTTGTGACATCTTTGTCTGGTTTTGGTATCAGGGTGTTGGTAGCCTCGTAGAATGAGTTTGGGAGTGTTCCTCCCTCTGCTATATTTTGGAAGAGTTTGAGAAGGATAGGTGTTAGCTCTTCTCTAAATGTTTGATAGAATTCACCTGTGAAGGCATCTGGTCCTGGGCTTTTGCTTGTTGGACGATTTTTAATCACAGTTTCAATTTCAGTGCTTGTGATTGGTCTATTCATATTTTCTATTTCTTCCTGGGTCTTGGAAGGTTGTACTTTTCTAAGAATTTGTCCATTTCTTCCAGGTTGTCCATTTTATTGGCATAGAGTTGCTTGTAGTCATCTCTCATGATCTTTTGTATTTCTGCAGTGTCAGTTGTTACTTCTCCTTTTTCATTTCTAATTCTATTGATTGGAGTCTTCTCCCTTTTTTTCTTGATGAGTCTGGCTAATGGTTTATCAATTTTGTTTATCATCTCAAAGAACCAGCTTTTAGTTTTATTCATCTTTGCTATCATTTCCTTTATTTCTTTTTCATTTATTTGTGACCTGATATTTATGATTTCTTTCCTTCTGCTAACTTTGGGGTTCTTTTGTTCTTCTTTCTCTAATTGCTTTAGGTGCAAGGTTAGGTTGTTTACTCGAGATATTTCCTGTTTCTTAAGGTAGGATTTTATTGCTATAAACTTCCCTCTTAAACTGCTTTTGCTGCATCCCCTAGATTTTGGATTATCGTGTCTCCATTTTCATTTGTTTCTGGGTATTTTTTGATTTCCTCTTTGATTTCTTCTGTAATCACTTCGTTATTAAGTAGTGTATTGTTTAGCCTCCATGTGTTTGTATTTTTTATAGATCTTTTCCTGTAATTGATATCTAGTCTCATAGCATTGTGGTCGGAAAAGATACTTGATACAATTTCAATTTTCTTAAATTTACCAAGGCTTGATTTGTGACCCCAAATATGATCTATCCTGGAGAATGTTCCATGAGCACTTGAGAAAAATGTGTATTCTGTTGTTTTTGGATGGAATGTCCTATAAATATCAATTAAGTCCATCTTCTTTAATGTATCATTTAAAGCTTGTGTTTCCTTATTTATTGTCATTTTGGGTGATCTGTCCATTGGTGAAAGTGGGGTGTTAAAGTCCCCTACTATGAATGTGTGACTGTGGATTTCCCCTTTTATGGCTGTTAGTATTTGCCTTATGTATTGAGGTGCTCCTGTGTTGGGTGCATAAATATTTACAATTGTTATATCTTCTTCTTGGATCAATTCCTTGATCATTATGTAGTGTCCTTCTTTGTCTCTTCTAATAGTCTTTATTTTAAAGTCTATTTTGTCAGATATGAGAATTGCTACTCCAGCTTTCTTTTGGTTTCCCTTTGAATGGAATATCTTTTTCCATCCTCTTACTTTCAGTCTGTATGTGTCTCTAGGTCTGAAGTGGGTCTCTTGGAGACAGCATATATATGAGTCTTGTTTTTGTATCCATTCAGCCAGTCTGTATCTTTTGGTGGGAGCATATAATCCATTTACATTTAAGGTAATTATTGATATGTATGTTCCTAGTCCCGTTTTCTTAATTGTTTTGGGTTTTTATTGTAGGTCTTTTCCTTGTCTTGTGTTTCTTGCCTAGAGAAGTTCCTTTAGCAATCGTGGTAAGGTTGGTTTGGTGGTGCTGAACTCTCTCAGCTTTTGCTTGTCTGTAAAGGTTTTAATTTCTCCATCAAATCTGAATGAGATCCTTGCTGGGTAGAGTAATCTTGGTTGCAAGTTTTTCTCCTTCATCACTTTAAATATGTCCTGCCACTCCCTTCTGGCTTGCAGACTTTCTGCTGAAAGATCAGCTGTTAACCTTATGGGGATTTCCTTGTGTGTTATTTGTTTTTCCCTTGCTGCTTTTAATATGCTTTCTTTGTACTTAATTTTTGACAGTTTGATTAATATGTGTCTTGGCGTATTTCTCCTTGGATTTATCCTGTATGGGACTCTGTGCTTCCTGGACTTGATTAACTATTTCCTTTGCCATATTAGGGAAGTTTTCAACTATAATCTCTTCAAGTATTTTCTCAGTCCCTTTCTTTTTCTCTTCTTCTTCTGGAACCCCTATAATTCGAATGTTGGTGCATTTAATGTTGTCCCAGAGGTCTCTGAGACTGTCCTCAGTTCTTTTCATTCTTTTTTCTTTATTCTGCTCTGCAGTAGTTATTTCCACTATTTTGTCTTCCAGGTCACTTATCCGTTCTTCTGCCTCAGTTATTCTGCTATCGATCCCAACTAGAGTATTTTAAATTTCATTTATTGTGTTCGTCGTTGCTTGTTTCATCTTTAGTTCTTCTAAGTCCTTGTTAAATGTTTCTTGCATTTTGTCTATTCTATTTCCAAGATTTTGGATCATCTTTACTATCATTATTCTGAATTATTTTTCAGGTAGACTGCCTAATTCCTTTTCGTTAGGTTGGTGGGTTTTCGTCTTGCTCCTTCATCTGCTGTGTGTTTTTCTGTCTTCTCATTTTGCTTATCTTACTGTGTTTGGGGTCTCCTTTTTGCAGGCTGCAGGTTCATAGTTCCTGTTGTTTTTGGTGTCTGTCTCCAGTGGCTAAGTTTGGTTCAGTGGGTTATGTAGGCTTCCTGGTGGAGGGGACTAGTGCCTGTGTTCTGGTGGATGAGGCTGGATCTTGTCTCTCTGGTGGGCAGGTCCACATCTGGTGGTGTGTTTTGCGGTGTCTGCAGACTTATTATGATTTTAGGCAGCCTCTCCGCTAATGGGTGGGGTTGTGTTCCTGTCTTGCTAGTTGTTTAGCATAGGATGTCCAGCACTGTAGCTTGCTGGTCGTTGAGTGAAGCTGGGTGCTGGCGTTGAGATGGAGATCTCTGGGAGATTTTCGCTGTTTGATATTATGTGGAGCTGGGAGGTCTCTTGTTGACCAGTGTCCTGAAGTTGGCTCTCCCACCTCAGAGGCACAGCGCTGACTCCTGGCTGTAGCACCAAGAGCCTTTCATCCACACGGCTCAGAATAAAAGGGAGAAAAAGTAGAAAGAAAGAAAAAAAAGAAAGAGGGTAAAATAAAATAAAGTTATTAAAAAAAAAAAAAAACGGATAGAACCTTAGGAGAAATGGTGAAAGCAAAGCTATACAGACAAAATCTCACACAGAAGCATACACATACACACTCACGAAAAGAGGAAAAGGGGAAAAAATCATAAATCTTGCTCTCAATGTCCACCTCCTCAATTTGGGATGATTCATTGTCTATTCATGTATTCCACAGATGCAGTGTACATCAAGTTGATTGTGGAGCTTTAATCCACTGCTCCTGAGGCTGCTGGGAGGGATTTCCCTTTCTCTTCTTTGTTCTCACAGCTCCCAGGAGCTCAGCTTTGGATTTGGCCCCACCTCTGCATGTAGGTCGCAGGAGGGCGTCTGTTCTTCGGTCAGACAGGACAGGGTTAAAGGAGCTGCTGATTCGGGGGCTCTGCCTCACTCAGGCCGAGGAGAGGGATGGGCACGTAGTGCGGGGCGAGCATGCAGTGGCAGAGGCCGGCATGACGTTGCACCAGCCTGAGGCGCACTGTGCGTTCTCCTGGGAAGTTGTCCCTGGATCCCGGGACCCTGGCAGTGGCGGGCTGCACAGGCTCCCCGGAAGGGGATGTGGATAGTGACCTGTGCTCGCACACAGGCTTCTTGGTGGCGGCAGCAGCAGCCTTAGTGTCTCATGCCTGTCTCTGGGGTCTGCACTTTTAGCCACGGCTTGCACCCGTCTCTGGAGGTCCTTTAAGCAGCGCTCTTAATCTCCTCTCCTTGCGCACCAGGAAACACAGAGGGAAGAAAAAGTCTCTTGCCTCTTTGGCAGGTCCAGACTTTTCCCCGGACTCCCTCCCGGCTAGCCGTGGTGCACTAACCCCCTGCAGGCTGTGTTCATGCTGCCAACCCCAGTCCTCTCCTGGCGTTCCGATCGAAGCCCGAGCCTCAACTCCCAGCCCTGCCCGCCCCAGCGGGTGAGCAGACAAGCCTCTCGGGCTGGTGAGTGCCGGTCGGCCCTGATCCTCTGTGCGGGAATCTCTCCGCTTTGCCCTCCAAACCCCTGTTGCTGTGCTCTCTTCCGCGGCCCCGAAGCTCCTCCCCTCTGCCACCCGCAGTCTCCGCCCGTGAAGGGGCTTCCTAGTGTGTGGAAACCTTTCCTCCTTCACAGCTCCCTCCCACTGGTGCAGGTCCCGTCCCTATTCTTTTGTCTCTGTTTATTTTTTCTTTTGCCCTACCCAGGTACATGGGGAGTTTCTTGCCTTTTGGGAGGTCTGAGGTCTTCTGCCAGCGTTCAGTAGGTGTTCTGTAGGAGTTGTTCCACGTGTAGATGTATTTCTGGTGTATCTGTGGGGAGGAAGGTGATCTCCGTGTCTTACTCTTCCGCCATCTTCCCAGGAGTCTCCAATATTTTACTTTTTTGTTACTTTTGTACTGTTTATTCCTAAATATTTTACGTTTTTGTTACTATTTTAATAAGTCTTTTCTTCAGTTTTATCTTCTAAATGGATATTTGTATCATGAAGCCTTTTTTTCAGTATATTAATTTAACATCAAGCATCTTCCTAAACTATCTTATTGTATATAGTGATTTTTCAGCCAAGTTTCTTGGGTATTCGAGGTATATAATCAAATCATCTGCAAACAGTACAGCTCTGCATCCTCCTTTACAACTTTTATACCTGTCTCTTATATAATTTTATATCTTTCTCTTATACAATTCAATAATATAACATAGTATAATATTATAATCTTGTATAATCACTTTCTCTTATACAATTGTTCTTGCCTAATATACCAGGTCATTGTTGAATAGTAGTATTATGGTAGTATCCTTGTCTTGGATCTGACTTTAGGAAATATCCCCAGCATTTTCCCATTAAGTTAGATGTTGGCTTTGGGCTGAGATACATGTATTTTATTAAGTTAATGAAGTATCTTGATTCCTTTTGTATTGAGTGCTTTTTTAAAAAATAGCTATTTAATTTTGTCAAATGCCTTTTGAGTGTCTTATGGAGATGATCATGATTTTCTAATAATATGATGAATAATACTAACCTACTTCCTAATATAGAACCATTCTTGCATGTCTGGCATAAATCCCTTAAAAACAAACATGATTCTGTAATTAATAGTTGGATTCTATTTGCTAATATTTTATTTTTTTGCAGTAATATTTATAAGTGAGCTTGTTCTGTAGATTCTTTGTACAATATTTGCCTATATCCATTATTTCATAAAGGGTGAGCAAAACAGTATTATAATTCTATCATTTATTAATCATTAATTCTATTCATTATTAGATGGAATACATCTATAAGGAGAAATTTTCCTTCATCAACCACTTGGTTACACAGAGGTCTAGCTTATACTGAAAAGGCAGGTTAAATGCCCCCATTTACCATTTTTTAGAATAATGAGTTTGTTTCCAGTATTCTCCAAAGATAACCAATGAGTTTTTGTGGATTTCCTTCAGTATTTCTATGAATTAATGAAGTTTTAACGTGTCTGATATGTTTTAACCATTGCCATTATTATTCTTATTGCTACTCAAATTGTCCCATTTTTGGCAAGTGGAAGTCTCTTCCGCTTGGCTTCAGAGTCTTTGATCATTTCCCTGCTATCTTGTGTGCCAACGTTTCCAGATGCACCTTGTACAACTTCCCTCTTAGGCCAGAGCATCCAGATCTTCACACTCCCCCTTGCTCAGCCATTGGATCCGGTCCTATAAAAAAAGACATGACCTTGGGCAAGGCAGTTCAGCTCAGGCTGACCCTGTAGAACTGGCATTTGGAGGCTGTGTGTTGACTGCACTCACCTCAGCTGGGTCTTCAGTCCTTCCTGAAAGGAGACTGGGGTAGAGCATCCTTCTGTTCACTATACATGTAAATGTTTAGTCATGTGAGTAAAGTCACCAGGAAGAGTGTATAATGTTTAGCCAACAGTTATTATGTGTTATAGCAACACTGGGGTAAACAGAAGAGAAGCCCACAGAGGGAATGGTAAAAATGACGAACGAAGTAGAAAGAAAAACCAGGAAAACACAGTGTTACTGAAATCTATTTATTTTTTCCCCACAATTGTGTCTCCTTTGCACTTAGAATAATGCCTGGCCTATAGAAAGAACTGAATAACTGTTAAATAAATGAATGGTCCACTGTGTCAAATCCTATAAAAGGCAAGCTAAGTCACAGAAAAGTATTCATTTGCTTTGTCAAAACAAAGGTGATGGTAATCATTATGATGGTAGGGCAGAAGCTACTGTGGCTTGAGGAGTGCATGGTGCTCAGGCAGTGAAGAGAGCCCATGCAATGGTCTGCTCTGGAAGTAGCTCGACTAAAGATGAGAAAGTTAAGGATGATTAGAAAGGGGGGGGAGGGAAGGATATTTTCTTAGTTTAGGGTTTTTGTTGGTTTTATTTGTTTTGCTCTATTTCTTAAGTTGGAAGACACCTAAGGATATTTATAGGTTGAAGGGGAAGAGCAAATGGGGTGGCGGGATGTTACATACTGGAAAGAGGGGGTATTATTTCTGAAGCAAGACTCCTGAGGAGGCAAAGCAGTTAAGGTCCGTAGTGCACAGGTAGAGAGATTAACCTGAGCCGAAGGAAGGCCAAGGTTTCTTCTGAGACGGGAGGAAAAAGAGGGAAGCATGGTGAATAGTCAATAAGAAGTTCTTCAGTAAAGCATAAGAGTAATAAATTCAGAGCTTGGTGTCATAGGTAATATTAATAGTCTTTTATATACACTAATACTAGTTGGTATTTCTGTGCCTTTTTTCTAATGTTTGCAAGGAGCTTGTGTTTATAAAATTTTATTACATAGTTACATATTGAGACAGAATTAAAACAAAGTTTCTTTCTCTAAAAGCATCATAGCAGATCAGAGAGAGGCTGAACCAGGAAACGGAAGACCCAGGTTCTAGACTCAGCAGGACCATATAAACCTCTGGGTCCATAGAAATAATTAGCCTTTATGAAATGTATGCACTATAAGATATTTAAGAGATATAATCAAGAACACATGTTGATTAAATATGAAGTGTGAAGGGAGAGGAAAGAATCAAGAATGACTTCCAGTTTCTATCTTTGAATAACTGGATGGATGGTAGAAATACTGGAGAGAAACTAATAATACCAGATTATGAGGATCAAATGAGATATATTTAATCTATATGTAAGTTAAACAACTTCTACAAAAGACAATATATATTTAAACTATATGTAAATTAAACAAATTCTACAGAACATATTAATGTTAAGAAACTGATACATAATGTTCACTGAAAATATGAAATGTGTAGAATAAATTATAATTAGCTAAAATGGGGAGGCAAACTATAGTACAGTCTAATAGCATGTGAGGTAAAAGGAACAAAAATAAAATAATCTTACTGTTAACTTAAAAGAGATGGCAGGAATAGGTATAGAGAATTTCTAACAATTTAAAATTTCTTATATTCTTATTTATCCTGAGGTGCCATTGGTCTTGTTATTTAACTACCTATTTATTATTTCTTCTGAAACAACTGCATCATAGTAAGAATAGATAAATATAACCCTGGAGTACTGGCGATCACTGAAATGTTGGTTGCTTTAAACAAAAAGAAGTATAAAATCAAGTCAGTTTCTAGATTGCTGTTCTCCTGGGCAGTGGTTCATTTTTCAGGGCTGTTAAAGGGTCTTGTCACTCCAAGCTTCTGTGACACACTGGACTAACTGTTTGCAGCCCAAGGCATTGCATGTCCCACTTTTAAAGGCATCAAGACAAGCATCTTCTGAATTATCTGATCACTCTAATTCTATATTAATGGCACAATAATGGTGTTTTAAGTTCCTTTGTTTCATGTTAGAAATTCTCACTTACCTGCTGGGGTTTAATCATGTACTCACTCCACCCACAAATGATTCAAATTATTTCAGACCATCTGTCTTAGTGAGTTTCAGAGACATTTTTAAGCTATTCATATTTTGGATAACTTTATAGAGCATAAAAAGTATCTTGATCTTTGGTCCAAACCTCTCAGAAGTCCAGATATATAGTCTTTCCAAATTTCCCCTGCCTTTGGTGACCTGGCCATCTTCAAAATCCTAGAGAACTCACCTGAATGATTCCTTTATCACAGCTTCTACTACCTGGTATTGTTTACAGTTTTATATTGTTTACCCTGTCTTTCTGACTAGGTTGAAAACTCTAAGGACAGAAACAACTAATACCTTATTTATACATTCCTTATGCATAGCATAATACTCTGTATATTTTTAAAAATATGATCAAATATTTACTGATAATATAATAAGGTAGGATAGCATTGGGATTAAGAGAAGAGCCTCTGGAAGTAAACTGCCTGGTGTGACATGCCATCTCTTCTCTATAAGAGCTCCATGACTTTGGATAAGTTTTCTAACATTTCTGCTCCTCGGTTTCCTCATCTATTAAACAGGGATTCTATTGTATCCATTCATAGAATTATTAGAGGAAGAAACAGGTTAATATATGTCAAACATTTAGATCAAATTCTTGCCATATACAAAGTACCATATAAATGTTTGCTTGACAGTGATAATAATCCCTATTCAACTCTATTTAATTTTAGAGCTTAATTTATTCAATAATGTGACACAACTATATGTAATATACATTAAGCAGTGTTTCCTTCAGAAAAAAAAATAATCAGGAGCATCATTCCCACTTTAATTTGTCTAGAGTTAGCAACAACTTCCCCCAAGACATCTATGAACAGACTAACATTAAGCTAGATCAGCGGGATAGTCTGATTAGCTGCTTGGTGACATGTTGTCTGATAAAGTAATGGTGTACATTCACTAAATGAACACCATTTTAAACAAAGGAACCTAGCCAATTTAGAGGCTCAATATACCACTAATGTGCAGACCAAAGCAATGCCAAAACACTGTGATGACAAACATTGTAAAGTCTTTCAAGTTCACCTTCAGTAGCACCATTACTTGCTACTTCTGGGATATGGCAAATCAACGTGATTATTCTAGGAAAGAGAGGAAAAGAGGGGGGAAGGAAAGGGAAAGAAGATATAGAAGGGCAAAGAATGGTAAAAAGATGCACACACACAAAACTATAAGCCATTACATTCATCTAACCTTTATATACATCTTAGTATTTTCCTTTAAGTGTTTTGGGGTTTGGGTTGTTTTTTTTTTTAAGGTTTTTTGATGTGGACCATTTTCTTAAAGTCTTTATTGAATTTGTTACAATATTGCTTCTGTTTTATGTTTTGTTTTTTCGGCCGCGAGGCATGTGGGATCTTAGCTCCCCAACCGGGGATCAAACCCGTACTCCCTGCACTGGAAGGCAAAGTCTTAACCACTGGTAGTCCCTTTGTTTGTTTTTACTTGGGTACACATCTATGAAACATTACACAGAGACTATTACAAAGAGGATTTAAATATTTCATTATGCTATTTGTTTTTAAATCATTCCTTATTTTAAAAAATGAAGCTATTTAGGAGAAGTGTTTTGTGCCTCAAAAAAGTACACACATAGATAGATGGATATATAGATAGAAATATCTCCAGCTATCCTTTTCATAGGGCATAAATAAAATTGTTCTTTGATTGCTGGTTAAGGTCACTTTAGAAACTGAAGCTCTTTTAACCTCTGTGTGTTCCAGTGAAGAGACAGTGATTGTTAAGTGTTTGGGACAATATTGCAGCAAAGAGAGAAATGGCAGAAGAATTTTGACAAACTGAAGGGATTGGTCACAAGCAGACAGGAAGAGGGAACACATGTTTCTAAGAAAGCATGTTCTGAGCTTTCTAGAGGGGGCTGCCACCGTAGAGAACACAGCAAGAGCTGGCTCCCCAGAACACTCGCGTGGTCTTTATCAGCTAACCAGCTCCCAAGAAGCATGTCCACCTCCTAACTCCTCTAATGGGGAGTAATGTCAATTGTTAGTCTTCCTGAACACAGGCCAGTGTATTTTACAAACAGAGGAAGTTTAGTTAAGGGACACTAGGAAAGCAAAAGACAAAACTCACTGTGAGTGTAAAATATATAAAACATAGAACTTCCATGCTATGAAATTTACGATGAGTCACATGGTAATGCAGGTATGCACACAAGAAGCTGAAAGGAAATTCACCAAACGTTAAGAGGTTATCCCCATATAAAGGCGGGATTAAGATGATTTTGGTTTTATTCCTTATATGTGTATTATGTTGTAGAAAAAAACATATAGTAAAAAAAATCGGAATAATAATTATTTTAATGATAACCTAGAGAAGAAAGATTAAGATGTAATTAACCATAAAGTCAGGGTTATTTCCCTATACTTAGATCTCAGTGAAAATCTTTGCCTCAGAATCCTTAAAATTCAAAGTTCTTACCAAGAAAAGAAAGAGGACAAACCCAAATCCACTAAAAACAATATACCTTTATTATAGAAAAGGCTCTCTTCAGTGCTTTTGTTTTATTTATGTTAACAATTCTAGTCAGGCTCTAACTAGACCAACAACTCAATTGCTAAAGCCCTTGGTTTCTTAGTATGACCCACTAGCCCAGATTAACAATTATGAAAAATTCCTATCTATTGCCACTGGTTTTAAATAAATGAGTTGGATATTTTGAGAGGAAAGGAGACAGAAAAAGTCTAATTTTCAGGGTAGATGAAAAAGATACCTAACAAAAGATAGCTTTCCCATAAAATACTATGCACTTACTGGAGGTGATAGAAAGTAAGGCTTTGGGGTAATGGCCCCCAAAATAAGAAAATAATTAATATTTTAAATTAAAATTAAAACTTAAAGATCCCTAAGGCAACTTCTAACATGAAAAATCATTAGGTTAACAGCTTCATAAAGTTATCATTAATAAAATAGATTCCAGTCTTTCTTAATAGTTTACACTTTTAAAAATAGAATCCTGTAGACTGTATCTATAGATAGATATAGAATCCTGTATCTATCCTGTAGATAATTTCCAACTACATTAAGTCTCTTAGAGTTATCAGTGTTTCGGGGCTTGTCTTTTTTATGTTGTCTTGTTGTTGCTGCCGTTTTTTAATTAGTTTTCTGGTCCAGTTTATATCAAATTTAAGTTAAATTAGTTCTTCAATGGTTCTCAAAATGAGCCTTCTTCAAGGAAGAATGAGAGTAAGACTTAATCGCATTCTCCTTGTATTGCTGTGATAAGATTTACATTTAGACCAGGTATATATTAAGTCTAAGTTTATTTAAAGTTGAATGTAGGGACTTCCCTGGTGGTCCAGCGGTTAAGACTCCACCCTCCCAATGAAGGGTGCTCAGGTTCGATCCCTAGTCAGGGAACTAGATCCCACATACTGCAACGAAGACCCACATGCTACAAGTAAAGATCCCACATGCCTCAACGAAGATCCCGCGTGCCGCAACAAAGACCCAGTGCAGCCAAATAAATTAATTAATTTTTTTATATAAATAAATAAATTTGAATGTAGACAAGTTTAGCAGGCCATGAATCAACCTTGGGTGCCTTCATTTTGAATGTTCCTTTATACCCTTCATTTTGCCTGTGAAATAGCATAGTAAGAAAAAAGCCCAGGGCTCATACTAACAAAGGGAAGACGGTTACCTTAGAAGATCAAATATGGAAGTCTTAGACCGGGGCGTGGTGTGTGTGTGTGTGTGTGTGTGTGTGTGTGTGTGCGCACACACCCAGGTTAGGTCCCCAAAGGCAATACAGGAAACGGTAAGAGGATCAAGAGAGTCTAGCAGTAGGAGAGAAGAGTCTGTCCAGTGTCTGCCCCACCTTTACTCTCAGAGATCAGAATTTCCTCCTTTCTTTGAGGGATTTTTAGAATATAAATTACAGCCTAGATTAAATTATTGTTCTGCTAATCCTCACAAGGATCACACTTTGAAACCAGGGAAAACTGAATGATTATGAAGTTGCTATGAAATGCTGACTAGGAAAGTCTGTCCTGAGGTCTCTGAAGCATTTGCCTTGTGAATTTACCCCAACATTGCTTTCATGTGTCCTTAGTCCTCTTTGCATTTATGCTGTGAGTCCAATTCCCACTTCGCTTAGAGATTACCAAACCTGAGGGTCTCATGATAGAGACAAGTTGTATATACACATTCCCCATACCCTGAGGAAGGACCCTTCAGTCCCAGCCACGCCTGAAGAGGGATATCCAGCTGGAAAGTGGACACATCACCAAGTACTACACTACATCATCTGACCTGGTTCCCCTCCTTGTTTCAAATTTCAGGCACCTCTGTCTGGGTCCCAGTCTCTTTTAACTCACACTAGCACTTCAGCTAGTTGTGTCTTTACAACTCTATCTTCAGTTGTATCTTTATAGCACTTTTAAAATGCAGAGTTTTCAAGGACTTTTTTTTTCCTAGAGTAGTGCGTATATTGGAATAACTATATAGCTTTACCCGGTAATAAATAACTCTTTGGAGAAAAATAAATGCTTAAGATGAATATTCTGCAAAACTCCAGAATTATTGTGAAATAACATTTTTATCTACCATTTTTAGAGCCCATTTGATTTATCCCAGCTTGGCATATTAGAGTAGATATGGGAATACAAACAGCCTGATAGTTAAAATTTTGTCTGCATGTGAATCTCCTCTGGCTTCCTTCTCTGCCAGGAAAATTTTTCCTGTTGTCAGTCAACTGATCCTAATATCTTCTTGGAACAGAGAAAACATTTTCAAGTGCAAAGCAAAATTCCTCCCCCAGCCCTGGAGAGAAAACTTTGTTTTTCCTTGAGCTGTTGATGTCTTTAAGAGAAATGACGTTAGTTGGTTCAGTCAGATGATAGAGGATACAGTTAACTCCATGTAAAGGAAAAATGTTTGAATACCAGTACCACTGATTTCAAGGAAGGTTTATTTGGGTAACATTGTTTAAGAAGATAATCTGAGTCATAAATTGCACAGGGGCTAAATCCCTCTTAAGCAACAGCAGAAGACTAATTTTGTTGTAGTTTTGAATTTTGTATCTTTACCTGGAAAAAGTCCCATATTAATATGCATTTTGAAATATTTTATCAGCTTAGAAAGGAACTCAGTCCTCCTGGTGTGGACTGCATTGCTTTAATTAACTGATCATTTGCAATTCGTTTTAGAGTTCTGGTCAAAATTACTCTGAATCTAAAGAAGAAAATGAAGACACAGCTTTATCTTAAACACCAGTAAAGGGTCTTATTTTAAGGTAGACAAAGCAAGTCTTCTTTAAGACAGCCTTATGGTAATTGATCCAGAGTCTTTGAGCTTTTTCAACTATTATCCAAGCACACATTATTTTAACTGTTGGCTAAACATAAATTTATAGAAAACAGTCACCAGGGAGAATACGTAAAAAACAGAACATAGTAGTGATAGTCACAGAAAAGAGACTTAAACCAAAAAATTAAAAAACTATGTTAGAGTGTCTAAAAAGTTCTTCAATGATCTTGTATTTTAGAAAAATGAAGTATGTGTTAGGGATAATTCATGGACTGGATAGGAAAGTAGTGAGGAGTTGGGTGGAGGTGGAGAAAGAAACTCAATGACAGGAATATTGGGTAGAAAGAAGTTCTTTTGAGCTTTTAAAGTTTTTGTTATCAATTTGAGCTAAAAGGAATAAAATATTTTGGATCAATTTAAATAAAGCAAGTGAAAGGTACCCAAAATGAGAATACAGAATTACTTTTTTTCAGAAGTAATCAAGGTTAATGTCTTATTTGCAAGGGGTTTGGGCAATAATAGCTATTTAGGCAGGGTCTGTCTGAGAGGAACAGAACCAATAGGAGATGGATCTATCTATCTGTCTGTCTGTCTATCTATCTGTCTATCTACCTACCTACCTACCTATCTATAGAGAGACAGAGAGACAGAGATTTTAAGGAATTGACTTATACAATTTAGGGGCCTAGAAAGTCTAAAATCCATAGGGCAGACCAGCAGGCTAGAAACTCAAAGAAGAGTTGATGTTGCAGCCTTGAGCCCAAAATCTGCAATGCAGGCCAGCAGGTGGGAAACTTGGGCAGTGTTTCTATGCTGCAGTCTTGAAGAAGAATTGCTTTTTCCTCAAGAATCCTCCATCTTTGCTCTTAAGACCTTCAACTAGTTAGATGAGGCCCACCCAGATTATGGAGGATAATCTGCTTTATTCAAAGTCTACTGATTGTAAATGTTAATCACATCTAAAAACTATTTTCATAACAACCAAATAACTGGGCACCACAGCCTAACCAGGTTTACACATCACAACAGCTTTAGAGATGACCCTTAATTTTGTACATTTCAGTTTCTCATAGTGTCTAGGAAGAATGAGATGATGTATTAAGTATTAAGTGGAAATGTTAAATAGCATATGTATTTCTGAGATTTTGGAGTTTGATGTGCATATGTTGTGTTTGTGTGTTAAAGTTTGTGCCATATGCTCAAAATTATTAGTGTGTATTTCTAATTTATACTTTCAAAACAAGTATATGCTACCACAGAATTTCTCCTGCAATTTTCCAAAGGAATATAATCTATCCATCTCAAACATACAGTTGAATATATCTCCAATAATAACATTTAGTAAAACCTCACTGCAGATTGTGAATCATATGGCTAATATCTTTGAGGGGGAAAGTGTCTAAACGTAAAAGAAAGAAATGGTCCATTAGGATACATGACTTCAGTAAATCTAGACATTGATCTTTTGTCCTTTAACATTAGCAAGATAAAAACGAGATATATGAGAAAGTTCATTCAAGCCATTTGCATCACTTTTCAAAAGTGCTTATAAACTTAAATGCTTTGTTTTGTTTTTTTTTTTGTTTTTACTTATGTTTGCAGAGTTAGTTGAGTGATTGGTTGGTTGGTTTTTGGATTCATCTTAAGTACTTTATCAGGCTTAGAAAAAAAGAACCTATGAATGTAAATAGGAATTTAGAGAATTATTTTGAAGAAAATGATCATAGATTTTAAGTTGGTTTTATTGAAAGTACCATATCTTAATAAGTATAAACAATTTCACTAGCTTCTATAAAATAATGAGTTTTTATCTCTCCAATATCTGCCTTTTTGCTGAAATTAGATAAATAGTATATAAAAGAAAACCATCAAGAGTACCATAAGACATATATTTAAGTAAGCCAGAGTATCTAATTTGCAATTTATGTAATGGAAATAAGTAGTTTAATAAAAATGGCACCAAAAGATGAGAGTAATGGGCTTAAATCATTCAAGTGATTAATAAAACTAATCATATTAGCAATTTAAATATCTATTTAAACTTTTGTATATATATTCAAATCTCTTTTATAGATATTCAGATTTATATCCATTCCTTTTGTAGTCAAAGCCAACAAATAAAAGTCTTTCTTTGCTAGGTTTGTAAAATACATTCAAAGAAATTTTTAGTGCTAACCTTAAGGATTATTTTATTCCCTTCACATTTTGACAGCCTTTCTCTCTCCCTCCCTTTTTTTTTTTTAGAAATCTGTTTTCTATAGCTGCTACAAAAAATTACCTCAAACTCAGTGGCCTAAAACAACACAAATTTATTATCTTATGGTTCTGTAGGTAAGAAATCTGAATTAGGTCTCACTAGGCTAAAATCAAGGTGTTGACAGGCCTCCAGTCCTTCAGGCTGCTCTAGGGGAGAATCTGTTTCCTTTCCTTTTTTAGCTTTTATAGGCTAGCCACATTCCTTGGCTCAAGGCCCCATTCCTCCATCTCTCTTGAACAGCATCAGCCAATACCTTCTCACATGGCCATCTATCTGGGTCTCTCTCTAGTGCCTCCTTCTTGCACTTACAAAGATGCATGTGATTAGATTGTTCCCACCTGGAGAATCAGGATAATCTCCCCCATCTCAGTGTCAACTGATGAGCAACCTTAATTCCATGTGTAACCATAATTCTTGCTTATCACATAACCTAACATATCAACAAGTTCCAGGCTTTAGGACACGGACATCTTGCGGGGGCCATTATTCTGCCCTGTAAATTAATAATTCTTGAAGCTAGGTGATGGGCACACAGAATACTAATTTATCAACTTTTATAAGTTTTAACTTTTCCAAAATACAAAGGTAAAACAAATAAATTTAGGATCCTATATCACCCAAGGAATTGTGTCCAGAAGAGAATTCTAAATTCAGTCACAACCTCATCAGTATTCAGCCTCTTAGGAAATTTCCATATTTATTTCCAGTGAGCTATCTGAAAAAAGATAAAATAATGCAACAATTTTAAAACTTAGAAGTATAAAAACATAGGCACACATTTTGCCTCTAGCAAACAGCTCTTCCTCAGATTTCATGCTAAAACAACAACAACAAATTTTTTTAAATAATTTTTTAAAAATACTCATTAAAGATTCTTAGAACTTTCAGGTTTGGAGAGCTCTTTCATACCATCTGGTCCAAGAAATATCTGACACATGACTTTCATGTCAAATGATCATCCACACTTTTATTGAACATCTCCAGAGGTAGAGGTGGGTCACAACCTCCAAAGTAGTCTACTGGACAACTATGATTACTAAGATTTTGTCCCACCCATATGACTTTGGAGAAAAAGGTATACTACTGCTTCTATTTAACATTCTACAAATATTTGAAAGTAGCTCATAAGTCACCCTGAGGCTAAATACCTTTAGTTCCTCTAGACATTAGTGGCAACCTGAAATTGGTAAAGAATGAAGACTATGTCCCTGTGGAACTTTATACTGGAGGAAAATTTGTCAATTTAAATGAAAGTCCTCCAACAACTCATTTATCTGATAAATTGAATCACAATACATTGGGAAAATCTAGAGAATATTTTACTCATAGCTATACTCCAAAAGCCACTCCCACAGACTTTCTGGGATTTTTAACCTTCCATAGAAAGGATATTTCACCTGGGTGGTTAAGTAACCATTTTTGTCCTCGGTTAGTCCTGGACATAGCTGTCCTGCACACCTGTGAGCCATGAGCACAGATGATGGAACCACGGAGGCCAGAGGAGCTCAAAGTCTGGTATGACTGATCTGAAGGGCTTTCAACCTTCACTGAAGATCTTTCATTAATAAGGACCAGTTGAATTTCTGCTTCTGTAACTTGAGAGAGAAGTGGATCTCTTTTCACCAATTAGCAGATTTGAAAACCAATTTTACCTGAAAAATAAAATTTAACAGAAAATGCACATTCTACTTTTCACTTTTCTAGTACCTAACTTGACAAGATTTGCTGAGAAGCTTACAATGACAAAAACCAAACAAGAGGCCATGGCGTTGTAAAATTTAAATCTTTTAAAGCTTATTTAACACAATTGTATTACCTCAGGAAAACCTTAGTTCTAATAAAACCTGTAACAGGACCAGAGCCATGCCATTAGATTTCATTAGACAATATGGATAAATTCTAGACAGAGTTATAGGTATGAAATGAGTGGGGAAAATATTTATAGAGGCTCAACTGATAGGCAGGAGGCTCAGTTCTCACCACCTTACAAGACAGTTAACTGCCTCAACTTTTGTCAATCAGGGCCTCATCCTGTACAGCCAGCTGAAAATATAAACCAATAAAAGCCCTGGTTAAGACATTTTGCCCTGAAAGCTATTCAATGACTTTTCAGAACTGAGATCTTTCCTCTTCAATAGCTTGTTTTACATGTCTATTGACTCTGGGCATAGTGTTGATAGCTCCTGGTGCGACTCTACCGTTCATTCTATTTTCAGAAAGGATCCCCTCTGTTCCCCCAAATCATACACTTATTAGACTGCTGGACTGTTCACCCAAATCATACACAACCCACATGCC
This sequence comes from Tursiops truncatus, assembly GCF_011762595.2. Lineage (NCBI taxonomy): Eukaryota > Metazoa > Chordata > Mammalia > Artiodactyla > Delphinidae > Tursiops > Tursiops truncatus. The sequence continues at coordinate 78,415,999 of NC_047035.1, read as the reverse complement.
TGACCAATTACTGGCCGTAGCTACGCAGGCCTTTAAACTTAGCTATTGTGCTACAAACAGCCACCACACTGTCCTGCCATTCACCACTTCATGCGATATCTACCAGAAGCACTTTCAGATTACGTGCAGCTTTTATCAACTTTTGCCTCTGTGGACAGGAATTAGTTATGGGTCAAGAAATAGGAGCTCAACATATACCACTCTCCTCGCCCTATCCCTATATGTACACAGAAATAGATTACTGACACAAGAGTTAGTGTTACTCAGGATGGTCTTTTAACACAGCACTTTATTTTTTCATAGTTTGTGTTACCCTCTTCTTTTGAACTTCTTTCTAAACAATCTTAGAAGCATGTCTGGATATACTCAATTAAAACTACCTTATAACAGAAACTATTTGGCTAATGCAGTTTAAGTCTTGCAAACTCAGAACAGCCTGAACAGGCAACTGCCCCTGATAGCTAATCACTGCCAAAAGGAAAGGTTACATGTCAACCATTCTAAAACCAAAGTTAGTGTATTTGTTAGGTGGTGTTTAAAAATAACAAGCCAACCAGTAAGTTAACTTATTTATTTGGATTGGTATAAATGTCACAAATAAGTCATCTTGGCAAATATTCAGGCAGTAGAATTATTAAAGGCAGGCGTTACATGAGGACTTTATTAAGATTGTGTTTTGGTGAAGGTGGCATCTGGTTATATCTCCTTTAAGAAAAGAAAAAAAAACTTTTCAAACGAAAATCATACCCACTATGCTATAAGAAATAGGACATTATGGCCTCTATGACCCATCTGTCCATCTGATTAAATGACTCCCAAAATCATTCTTTTGAAATATCCTGGCCTTTCCAGTGGGTACAATTTCGGCTCACTCAGGGGGTAGCTTGGCTTTCTCTCCTAAATTGTTTTTTTAACGTCCACAAAGAGATGTAAAATAGCTCTAGTGTCTGCCAAGGTTCACCGATGTCTGCTCAGCTAGCCTTATTCCTATCCTCTCCCTCATCTTTTCTCTTCTTTCACTCTCATTTTTACTCACTCAGTGTATGATTTCTGTGGGCTGCTTAAAATCCTCTATGTATATATATTTAATAAATGAGTAGATGCACAGACAGAGGAATAGATGGACAAATGTGTTCTGCTTAAGAATGAACCTGAGTCCTTTTCTGTAATACAGCTTAGTGTTTATTACACACACGCCAGGAGATCTTTCGAATCCCACCTCTTGACATTTTCCACCACATCCTTCACACACCAACACACTGAAGCGGTTGCAACTCCGAAAACATACACCAGTTCTTCTTTGGGGCAAATATCTTAACCATCTGGGATCTGATATCCTCATCAGAAAAATAGAATAATACTTACCCTTTAGGGTGGTTGTAAAGATGAAAAGCGTTACTTTATGAAAAGCTTATAACATGGTGCCTGGCACATAGTAAGTGCATCACACATGTTAGTTGTTTTTCTGACTGTTGTGATAGCAATGATCATATTTTTCCCCAAATCCATGGTTTTATACGTACTTTTCTTCTCCCTAAAATACTGCCTTGTCCACCTGGCAAATTCATATTTATTTTTCTGTGAGGCCCTCCTAACCCCTATGGGACAAGTTAAGGTCTTCCTTCTCTGTACTTTAAAACATTTTTATAGACATTTATTTTTGTATTTAATACATTATACTCTAATGATGTCTGATGTCTTCTTTTCCCCACGAGATTGTTAAAGGTGGGGGACATGTCTCCTTAAGGATATCCCTGACACTTAGCACAGAACAAATCATCAATACGTGGGAAGAATGGAAGGTAGGAAAGAGAGGAAGGGGAATGGAAGGTTAAGAAGGGAGTGAAGAAAGGAAAAAGAGGAAGGAAGGTGCAAGCGAACAAATGAAGCCAGTCTTCTGACAGCTATCCTGTCCTCCATCATTCCTGGATGATCTCCAACAGGGATGCGTGCATCTCATTTTCAGATTCTTTCAGTGTGCTGATTGACAGTCCCCAAGTTTATCGCTCAGAGCATAAATAACTCCAGTTCTGCAAGATATTAATTCATTTTCAGTGACTAATTTGCCTCCTATTTGATGATAATGCCAACTATTGACTAAGGCAAAATCCCTCAGCTTGTCAACCAAAAAAAAAATCGCTTATTCAGAAAATGGCTCATATAGGAAAGAAGCAGCTGCTTTCGAAATGGACACAAATGAGCCAAAATTTGTCCCTTTAGAAAAAAAGTCTTATCCCAGTGATTAATTTAGCTCCAATGGTGAGGTTTTGGTGAAGACAAGTGGAACATGAAGGATAAGGGAGCACAAAGTAAGCATATCGATTTTCGTCATCATTTGCTTTCTCTCTGATCATTTTCCCTGTCTAGATTTTCTAAGTTATAGATGCAGGGTTCTTATTTGATCTAGCCTGTTATATCGGAGAAAGAAAATTCAGTCAGAAAAATAAAATTAATTGTAAACTGGAAACATTTTCTCATAAAGAACAACAGTTTTTCTCCCTTGATGTGACGAAGATCCTCTTTACCAACATCCGTTTAGGACACACTGTTCACTGGCAATAGAACTCATGAAAGTGAGTAAAATTTTCCCATTTTATGAAACAATATTTCAAGCTCTGAAAATGCTACAAATATATAAGTTTTATCCGATAGCCTGTTGGACGATCCTAACAGTAATAAAGGTTGCCAGTTTTTTTCTATGGTGAAAAGATGTGTGGTAACTAGAACATAAATGAGGTTGCTTTTCTCACACAAACACACACACGTTCTCTTGCCACCAATGGAGGGAATGACCAAATGTAGATCACAAAGTCAGCTCTCTTCTTTCAAGCCAGGTTCTTCTCCGAGCCAATTTGTTTGTGGGACCCAAGCACAGCCCTTTGGAGCAGGCTCAGTCCTTCTCCCAGGAGCTCGTTGTACTTTCTGCTTTCTGTCCTCTGCATCCTCTTCTCAAAACTACCAACCAAGGAGCCTTCTAAGGTGAATCCTACTCTATTCTTACTCTTTCCATCTTCAAATAAACACTTGTATTTTCTATCTGTATTTTGTTTGATCTCTTTTCCTAACTCTCTTTGGCGCTTTTATAATTATTCTTGTCTTTTGACTCTCTCTTATATCCCTCCCCAAATCCTACTGCAGGCATGTGATTTCTACCCCTTCCAGCCCATCCTACACACCAATGCCATAGTATGTTTCCTAAGTCACAATTCAGACAGAGTTCAAATTTCTTAGCTCTTACTGTAAGCCTTTTGCAGTCTGGCCACAGTAGCCTATTTTTCAGCTACATCACCAACCATTTGGGCTTTTGATGATCACCCTCCTCATCCAGAACCTGCTCCCTCTACAGTCTTCTCTGCATCAGTAATTGATATGAACAGCCAGCCAGTTACTCAAGTGAAGAAAATCCAGGAAGTTTCTTTGAGTCCTGCCTTGCACCGCCACATCTAATACATCCCCAGGCTCCTTGACGCTACTTCCAGAGCATATGCCCACTCTGTCCATTTCTGTCCATTTGTGCTACTGCCTATCCAAATACCGTCATCAACTAAGCCCTGAACTACTACAGTAGTGCCTATTTGATCTCTCTTGCCTCTCCACAATCCAGTTCCCACACAACACCAGAAGAGAGCTTTGTGGAAACATAAATCAAATCACATCATGGCCCCTACTTCTGCCCCTATGTCATCTGGCTCATGTGAACCTCTTTGACCCCAGCCTTTACCACTTTATCTTCTACTGTGCACCAGCCAAACTGGGCTTCCTTATGATCTTCTAACCCACATTTTCACCTGAAAGCCTTATTAGCACTAGCTGTTCCTTCTGCCTGTGATGTTTTTCTCCCTGAACTTTGCATGGCCGCTTATCTTTGTCATTCAGCTCTCAGCCGAAATGTCACTATATTCTTTACCCAATATATATATTCTTTACCCAATATATATATTCTTTACCCAATACAAAGTAGTTGCTAGGTCACTGTCATCATACCCTGCATGGAATTTATCTGATATTTCTTTTTGTTTTTTTGTTTGTATACTTATCTTCACTTGTTCACTGCTGAATTCTCTCATATCTAGAACAGTGCTTGGCTCTCAGTATGTGTGGAATGAATGAATGAAACTTCCTTTCCCATCTCTATGCCCTGTCCACAACACTGCACAATATTCCTGATGGAGAATAATAGGACCGACAACCAGAAGTGGATGGAGTTGCTATGGAGGCAGTAAGGCTGAGGAAGAGGAAGAGGAAACACCTGACTAGAGGGGAGCATCTTTTTTGAATGATAGTTATGAGATATGATCAACTAGGATCTTCAACATCAGCTTCAGGAAGTTTGGATCAAACATGATGTTATAGAGGATCCTTCGTAAATGTGGGGAAACAAAAACTGAATTCCATGAGGTCAGTGATGTTTGTATTGGTCAATACTATAAACCCGATACCTCAAACAGTACTTAACACACATTGGGTGCTCAATAAATAGTTGAAGGCGTAAGTAGGTGAACAAACATGATATAATCTTTAGATTCTTTTTTTTTTTTTTTTGCGGTACGCGGGCCTCTCACTGCTGTAGCCTCTCCTGTTGCGGAGCACAGGCTCCGGACACGCAGGCTCAGCGGCCATGGCTCACGGGCCCAGCCGCTCCGCGGCATGTGGGATCTTCCCAGATCGGGGCACGAACCCGTGTCCCCTGCCTTGGCAGGCGGGCTCTCAACCACTGTGCCACCAGGGAAGCCCCTTTAGGATTCTTATTTAGAAATGGTTTATAAGACACAAAAGAGATAAGAAGACTGTAGAATAAAATTTCTCAAAATCTGGGCAATGGATTCTATTTAAGTGATTTATTAAAATCCAGTTTCCTGTGCCTTTCCTAAGACTTGCTGAGTGTCATCTAAGCCTGGGATCAAGAATCTGAATGTTATGAGTTTCCTGTGTATTTTTTAATATGCATGCACACTAAAGTTTGAGAATGACTGCCCTGGGAGAGGTAAGATGATGAAAGGCCTAAAGTAGGGTCTATATTTGAGGAAATTAGTGAAAGACAAGCTGCCAGAATTTTGTGAAGTAGGGGACAGAGTCAAAATAACTGTTTGCAACCTGGCAGACAGAGAATTACACTGTCATTGGTAAAATATAGGAGACTTGTGCATCAATTTAAAAACATATAAGGTAATAGATTTTCACCTTTTGGAAGACAATATAAAGGCATATATGTAAAGGTGGAATGTGAGACTAAATTAAGAACATTATGGGTTCCCAAAACGATGGGAGGAATTGCACTATGATAAGTAGCAAAGGTATTGCCACTGCATTCCATAGTGTGAGAGTGCTAAAGACAAGCAAGTCTCATTTCTTACTGTCAAAACCTTTATTAAAGTCATGTAACTCCTGTTTATTTCATAGTGAAAGCATTGCATATGTCTCAGTAAATAGTTCTTTGTGTACTAGATCCTTGAAATTGGCTTCCTCCCAGCCATAACACTGGGGAACTGCTAGATTAGAGGAAAGATCTGAGTGCAAATGTCTCTGGTAAATAGTAACATTTTAGAAAGTTGTTCTGCTTTCCATAGTTCAGATTTTATTCATAATTCGTAGGCTTCAGAATCTAGAATCCATACTTAGTATCAGATTTTTTTGATGTAAAGATGGGCTGAGGCCAGTGAATGTGACTCATGAGATAAATCTTAAAATTTGGAACACTTTTGTTATGTTAGCCTCTGTACTTTTTTTTTTTAAATAAATTATTTTATTTTATTTTTGGCTGCATTGGGTCTTCGTTGCTGCATGCAGGCTTTCTCTAGTTGCAGCAAGTGGGGGGCTACTCTTCGTTGCGGTGCGCAGGCTTCTCATTGCAGTGGCTTCTCTTATTGCAGAGCACAGGCTCTAGGTGTACGGGCTTCAGTAGTCGTGGCACATGGGCTCAGTAACTGTAGCTTGCAGTCTCTAGAGCGCAGGCTCAGTAGTTGTGGTGCGTGGGCTTAGTTGCTCCGCAGCATGTGGGAGCTTCCTGGACCAGGGATCGAACCCGTGTCGCCTGCATTGGCAGGTAGCTTCTTAACCATTGCGCCACCAGGGAAGTCCCAGCCTCTGTACTTTTGTGTTAAGAGTAACCTGACATTTAAAATACCCAGTGAGTTGAATACCCAAAAGTAAGTTAGTCCTTCCCACCACGAGGGACAGATGTTTAATATATACTTGCAGAATGATCATCATAAAACCACAACTTCCTCTTGTCAGGATCTAGTCAATCACTATCATATGAAAGAAGTAAAAGAAGGAAGGTCAGCTGATAGAAGCAGTACTATACTGCTTCTATACTCAGGAGACTGCTTGCTTCACTGCAACCATTGTAGAGACTCTGATTTTTTGAGTGTCGCAAAAGTAGAGGCAATATATTAAGTGATTCTATGTGAATTGTTCTGCAGATAAGACCTTTCTGGTTTTTTTCTCTAACTTGAATAAGAAGTAATGCTGACTCCAATTTTTTAAACAACAGCAGAGGAAAAATATGAAACTACTGCTTGAAAATTTATGCCACAAAATTTGAGTCACACATTAGTGAGGTGTGGGATACTATAATCACTTCATTGTTTCTGTTAAGGGAGCTATGAGTGTGTCTCGGCAAAAAAAAAATGCCAAAAGCTAAGTAAGGCAGCATACCTGAGAGTAACAATTCCCGACCCGCCCTAGAAATGTCTGGTGAAGAGAACATATTTAAACATAAAAGAGGACCAGAATTTCCTTCATGGGGAGTTCTATGCTTCATAGATGACCATTCCTAGGGCAACTTTCATACAGGAATTCTAGATCAAGAAACTAACCTGAAAAAAAAAAAGAAACTGACCTGATGAGGGAAATAGTTTAAACTCTTTAAAGTGTGCTAAAAATTACTACTGATCAATACCAATTCAAATATTGAAAGAAGGATCTTGGGGTGATTTATGCATTCTGTCAATAAATATTTCTGTACAACTTTATCTCTGCATGATATAATTATGTTTCAATATCAACTATCCGAGTCTTACTCAGCTTGATGATTCCTTGAAGATCCTTAGATCTAAACTACTAATTGTCTCAGACCTAAACAACTAATTAGCATACAGTCCATGGCCTCTTTTGCTTGGTCCCCTCAGTACCCAAGCTACCTAGAGGATGTCCAATGCAGAAGCAGAGGAGGAGGAAAGCTACCTAGAGGCTGTCCAATGCAGAAGCAGAGGAGGAAAGAAGTGATCCTTATCCAGAGGCTTAGAGCATTGGACATAAAGTCAAATGTTTCAAAAGACAAAGAGCTTTTCTGTGTCCTTGGCTTGTTGTGAAATGGCTCACTTTAAAAATATGAAGGGACTTCCCTAGTGGCATAGTAGTTAAGAATCTGCCTGCCAATGCAGGGGACACGGGTTCGAGCCCTGGTCTAGGGAGATCCCACATGCCGTGGAGCAACTAAGCCCATGCACCACAACTACTGAGCCTGTGCTCTAGAGCCCATGAGCCACAACTACTGAGCCCGTGTGCCACAACTACTGAAGCCTGTGTGCCTAGAGCCCATGCTCCACAACAAGAGAAGCTATCACAATGAGAAGCCCGTGCACCACAACGAAGAGTAGCCCCTGCTCGCAGCAACTAGAGAAAGCCTGTGCACAGCAACAAAGATCCAATGCAGCCAAAAATAAATAAATAAAATTTATTAAAAAAAAAAACAATATGAAGATCCTCTCCCTTCATCTTAATACTGTAATACTTCTATTATTTTTATCACTTTCTCCCACATGGATAAAGATCAGTCATACACTAGAAGGAAGAAGTGTTTTTTTTCTGAAGAGAGAGATGTTTTCCATGTGTCAAGGACAACTGAGCTCAGAAGGCATAAATTAGATTTATTTAGAGGCTGAATTTATATAAGACTAAATTGTGATATTTTACTTCCCTCAAGTTTGGCCTTAAAACCATGCCACTTTGTTCTGAAGGTATATTTTTATTTTTGTAGATATTAGATTTATAGGCCTTTTGTGAATGACAGATGACACTGTTACATTTAGGTATATTTTAATCATTTAGCAATGTGCTAATAACCAACTGCATTTAGTGAATGAATATTTTTTAAAAACTCCGAAATGCAACTCTTTAAATCTACTGTTGATATTTACATTTTTTCATCAGAGTGATTGTGCTGTAATTACCTAGAAATAAATAGCCCCTAACTAATTTTGCCCATGTCTAGTCCTCCTTTCAACAATAGCTAATCAAATGTTTAGAAAGCAAAAATTAAAAGAAAATTTCATTCGTGATGCTCAACAACTACAAAATACTTTTTAAGTTTTTTTGTCAGAAGATTATAATGTTTTTTTGTAGGGCATTAAAAAGGCATAGAACCAGATACATAAATATAAGAGAAATAAATCACTGTCAATAATTTAGTCTAAAAACAATTAACTCTAGGTCATTTCTCAAAGTCAGTCTTCTAGGTCAGGAAAATGGAAAGTAATTTAGAGAAGCATAATACCTTTTACTAAATATTTCAAATCCAGGACGTCCATCTATATTATAAGTAGATAGAGAAAGAATTATTTAACAGCAGTTCAGACACTTCCCAGCTATGAACAACCAACTTGCAAACATCAACTTGTGAGTAAAGGGATGTACACTTTCCTCTCCCCACTGCAACAAAGCTAAATTGGTGCTGGTTATGGGAACTTCCTAGTTTACATCTCTTCTCTATCCCTTCCATTCTGTATCGCCAAGAAGATTGTGCACAAAGCACACACAGCAAGTTAGCAGGCTTCTCCGAGATGGAGTGGGACTCAGAACCCTTCCATTTATTGAGACTCCCGGTATGTTAAAATTTCTAAATGTGTTAAAATGAGGTTACAACATTTGTAGCCAAATTTGTATTTTAAATGTTCAATCCTGAAAATGAGTCTCAATGACAGTGTGGATAACCTCATTAGGAGACAACATCAAGAGTCTGAATTTGAGGCCCTCAGGAGGATGAGAACAGACCAAACGGCTCTCCAAACTCTCTCTATAATTAGCCCTGCTATTTACTCCCAGGTTTCATTCTCTTGCAGTTTTCTATCAGGGTTCCCTGCCACCAGTATTTCATACCTCCAATCTATCCTCCATAATGCTGCCAGAGTGATCTTTCTAAAATGCCCATTTGAGGACTTCCCTGGTGCCACAGTGGTTAACAATCCGCCTCCCAATTCAGGGGACATGGGTTTGAGCCCTGGTCCGGGAAGATCCCACATGCCGCGGAGCAACTAAGCCTGTGCACCACAACTGCTGAGACTGTGCTCTATGGCCCACGAGCCACAACTACTGAGCCCACGTGCTGCAACTACTGAAGCCCACGCGCCTAGAGCCCATGCTCCACAACAAGAGAAGCCACCGCAATGAGAAGCCCGTGCACCACAACGAAGAGTAGCCCCCGCTCGCCACAACTAGAGAAAGACTGCATGCAGCAACGAAGACCCAGCACAGCTAAAAAATAATAAAAAATAAATTAAAAAAAATTTTTTAATTAAAAAAAATAAACAAAATGCCCATTTGATAACGTTATTCCCCTGTTTAAATCCCTCCTCAGATTTCCAGTCATCTGTAGGATAAGGCAGGCTGCTTCACATGGGGACCACAGTCCCACCTGGCTCACCCCTCCATTTCTGTCTCCTGGCACATTCCTTCTCTCCTCTCAGCCTCTTGTACTCAGTGCACTTTCATTTGCTCCCAGTGTTCCCAGAACCTGGACTGTTCTGGCTCTCTCCTTCTGCCTGTAAAATACCTGCTCCTCCTTCAGGATTCACCACAAGTCTTTGAGGAACCCTTCGGGAGGCTCTGGCCACCTTCTTTTTTTTTTTTTTTTCTGGCTCCACATAGCCTAGTTACTTTTTCACAGTCTTTATCACAACTGTTGCACTTAGTTGCTTATGAGTTTGACTCACCTTACTACGCTTGAAGTTTCTTGAGGGCAGGGACTGTGTTTCATGCATTTTTTTTATCCTCAGTACCTGAGCACAGAGGGTACTCCATTAATTCGTATTACCATATTCTCATCTCTGTTATTGCTGTTCCGTTTACTTGATTTTTCTTCACGTTTGTTTCTTTTCCTCTTTTCACCATTCTATTTTTGAATTTTAAAAGGCACTTTCATCTTAGCTCGTGAGAGTTAAAATAGTGTTATTCAAAGACTTGTATCATGGATAAGCAGAATTATGTTTTGAAGGGGAATTCTACATAATTTTTAAAAAGCCATCAGCTTCTAAATTCCTCGAGAATACAAGCGTCTCCATGACAGTTTCCATACATCTCTTCTTCTCATACTTAAATCTGCTTCTCTTCAAGCACTGAGGGACAAGAAAATTTTAAGGTTTTATTCAATTTTATTATTTCTATCTTGGTTTTATTGCTGCAGTATTTTTTTTCTGCTACTTGTTCATTTCAAATGTATAATGTTTCTGCTACATTGTAGATGAAGTGACTTTCATGAGCTGGCCTGCCAACCCCTGTACCATCCATAATAGCTTTTTCTGTGGAGAAATATATTTTAAGTTGCAAACAATATGCCTCAAAATTCTTTTGGAATTCAGCACATTTGTAGGGTGTGGATTCTCCACTAAGATTCTCCAGTGAGATCAGAAAACTTGATACATATTAATTTGTTATACATTCAGCAAGTATTTATTGATTAACAACATTTATCAGGATGAACTTCAGGCTCTGAGGATAGGGAGTGAGATGAATGAGGTCTCTGCTTTCAAGGGGTTTGCAATCTACACATATATTTTCCTAAAAGTCAGCCTGCCTCTCCAGTATTTATTGCCCCTCATGCAAACACATAAATTCTATTTATGATCATAATGACAGAAAATAACTATTATGAAAATTATAACAACTTTCATCCTTCTGAGAAACACTTCATAGATATAAGAAATATTTTGTCATGTTTGTTTCCTTAAATAACTCATTTGAGATATAATCATCCAAGAATGGGTTTTTTGTTTTATTTTCGTATGTTTGTTTTCTGGCTGCGCTGCGCAGCATGTGGGATCTTAGTTCCCCCGACCAGGGATTGAACCGTGTCCTTTTTAGTGGAAGCACAGAGTCTTAACCACTTGGACCTCCAGGGAAGTCCCAAATGTTCTCCTTTTTTTTTTTTTTTTTTTTTCCGGTTTGCGGGCTTCTCACTGTTGCGGCCTCTCCCGTTGCGGAGCACAGGCTCCTGACGCGCAGGCTCAGCGGCCATGGCTCACGGGCCCAGCCGCTCCGCAGCATGTGGGATCTTCCCAGACCGGGGCACGAACCCGTGTCCCCTGCATCATCAGGCAGACTCTCAACCACTGCGCCACCAGGGAAGCCCAAATGTTCTCCTTTTTAATGAGCTTCCCTCCATCTCAAAGAGATTTGTGGTATTTTGTTATTTCATAATATCTATATCGATCCTTGAGTGGAAGGATTCCTCAAACTGTATAATTTTTTCTAGCCCTCTTTTTCTTTGGTCTAGACGGATGGATCCATCCACTATTTAAGGCTCTCATGTATTGTCTTCTACCAAGAGAAAAAAGATAATGGGTCTGGAGATGTAAGGTCTTTAACAATGTACAATCCTAAGCATTTAGTTTGTGAATTAGTGGTCTTACATGGTTATCCTTTAATCAACCAGAATTATTCTTGGCAACTAATGGATGTATCTGTAAAATGAAATTTGTTCATTAATGATAGAAAGGTTCCTAAGGATCTTTTAACACGAGATAAATAAAGCCGCACATCAACAGAAGATAGGTACATTTCATAATAATCACTCTGAAAGAGCTATTTCAAGTAATAATTATCTACTCAGGAATGATGGGGAATTTCTAATGGCTGTAACTATAAGAATCACTTACCATGTGGCAAGAAAAACCTGGTATTTCTCCAAGCTTAAAATGGAAACATTCTTTAATGGGAAAATAATGTCTTAATTCACTCTCTTAAATTTTTTTTTTTTTTGCGGTACGCGGGCCTCTCACTGTTGTGGCCTCTCCCGTTGCGGAGCACAGGCTCCGGACGCACAGGCTCAGCGGCCATGGTTCATGAGCCCAGCTGATCTGCAGCATGTGGGATCTTCCTGGACCAGGGCACGAACCCGTGTCCCCTGCATTGGCAGGCGGACTCTCAACCACTGCACCACCAGGGAAGCCCTCTTAAAATTTTTAAAGTAAATTAATAAAATGAAGATGATTTCATTTCTATAGTTGTACTCATTATTTTCCTAAGGATAATATATTTTTTTAATTTATCCTCCCAAGAATTAAAAGCTGGCAAGACAGAATATTCCTTTTCTGTTTCCATGGAAGGCTTTCTTCTATAAGACATAGCTTACCTTTCCTGATAAAGTATTTAACCTTTTCAACTCTTGGTGGTCTTTTTCCCTAAATCTCCAGTTTAAATCAGTTTATATTTTGTGGCTTGTCTAATTGTGGAGACCTCCTTCTCTGAAAAGGTCATACTACCCAGAAAAAAACCAAAGAATACAGTTTTTTTGGTGCCAGTCTGAGAGGAACAAAGAGGTCAGCTCCCACTACTTAGAGTTGAGTAAAGATTAGGAAATTGGCACCATCTTTCTTGCCGGTCTATTCATTTGTTGCCTATTCGTTCAGCTAGTATTTACTGAATATCTACTCTAGACAGGCACTGCTAGCACAGGGAGCTGCAGTGAAGCCAGGGAATGTCAACACACAACAAAAATTACTGTACAATACAGGACAAAACACCAGACGTTTATGTGTGGCACTCCAGCTTAGGGAAAGAGCACTAAACCTTCACAACACTGTTACAATTATAATTAAATACTTTTTGTCCACTTAGTATATTCTACTCTTCCTAAGATTTCATGGCTTATCTTACCAGGGAACTTCTTAATTATAAGAACCTGTCAAAAGATAGAACTGATTTCGGAAACTCCTTGGAAAGCTTCTAAAACTAACCCCTCATATGGTTTTTACAGCATCTACAGACCAACTTTCCACTGTTACCCTATCATTATTTTTATTGAAAAAATGCACAGATCCTCAGAAATCATAGAGTGAATGTTAATGATTTTTACTGTTCTCAGATAACCTCTGTTATAAGAAATCCACTGAATTTCAAGCATGTACATATGCTTAAGGCATCTACTGAATGAATCTAGCAACACCCCCTAGAATATTATACAACTAACTCAACCAGACTTGTTTGAAACCAGGTTTCTCAGTATGGGTACCATGAAACCTGAAAGATATTAATCATAGGAAGAGTTAATCTACCTCATGGGTCAATCCGAAACCTGACCTCAGAGTCTTGCCCTTTGTGTTGTACTTCCTCCTTTTGTACTACATCTAGCGCTTTAATTTCTGGTCAAGAAGACCTTCTAACCTGCTCTTAGTGATGTGGCTCCCCCTTGTCTGTCCTGCAATAGACTGAGCTTTGGTATTTTTCAGCTCGAATTATCTTTATATGTTGATTTTGACATGTCAAAGACCTATAATGTGTATTTTTCTAATTTAAAAATTATATAATGTTTACTACACAGGAGACATTGTTCTTAGGACTTTGCAAATATGAACCTATTTTAGTAATGATTTCTAGTTTTTTTGATGCAAGGACTGGAATCACACTTTTTTTTTTTAAACATCTTTATTGGGGTATAATTGCTTTACAATGGTGTGTTAGTTTCTGCTTTATAACAAAGTGAATCAGTCATACATAAACATATGTTCCCATATGTCTTCCCTCTTGCGTTTCCCTCCCTCCCACCCTCCCTATCCCACCCCTCCAGGCTGTCACAAAGCACCGAGCCAATATCCCTGTGCCATGCGGCTGCTTCCCACTAGCTATCTACCTTACTACGTTTGTTAGTGTGTATATGCCCATGACTCTCTCTCGCCCTGTCACAGCTCACCCTTCCCCCTCCCCATAACCTCAAGTCCGTTCTCTAGGAGGTCTGTGTCTTTATTCCTGCCTTACCCCCAGGTTCTTCATGACATTTTTTTTTTCTTAAATTCCATATATATGTGTTAGCATACGGTATTTGTCTTTTTCTTTCTGACTTACTTCACTCTGTATGACAGACTCTAGGTCTATCCACCTCATTACAAATAGCTCAATTTCGTTTCTTTTTATGGCTGAGTAATATTCCATTGTATATATGTGCCACATCTTCTTTATCCATTCATCCGATGATGGGCACTTAGGTTGTTTCCATCTCCGGGCTATTGTAAATAGAGCTGCAATGAACATTTTGGTACATGACTCTTTTTGAATTATGGTTTTCTCAGGGTATATGCCCAGTAGTGGGATTGCTGGGTCATATGGTAGTTCTATTTGTAGTTTTTTAAGGAACCTCCATACTGTTCTCCATAGTGGCTGAACCAATTCACATTCCCACCAGCAGTGCAAGAGTGTTCCCTTTTCTCCACACCCTCTCCAGCATTTATTGTTTCTAGATTTTTTTGATGATGGCCATTCTGACTGGTGTGAAATGATATCTCATTGTAGTTTTGATTTGCATTTTTCTAATGATTAACGATGTTAAGCATTCTTTAATGTGTTTGTTGGCAGTCTGTATACCTTCTTTGGAGTAATGTCTATTTAGATCTTCTGCCCATTTTTGGATTGGGTTTTCTGTTTGTTATTGAGATACATGAGCTGCTTGTAAATTTTGGAAATTAATCCTTTGTCAGTTGCATCATTTGCAAATATTTTCTCCCACTCTGAGGGTTGTCTTTTGGTCTTGTTTATGGTTTCCTTTGCTGTGCAAAAGCTTTGAAGTTTCTATGGTCCCATTTGTTTATTTTTGTTTTTATTTCCATTTTTATTCCATTATTTTATTTTATTCCATTATTTTATTTCCAGTTTTCTAGGAGGTGGGTCAAAAAGGATCTTGCTGTGATTTATGTCATAGAGTGTTCTGCCTATGACATAAACTATCAAAATGATAGTTTATGTCATTTTGATAGTTTCTGGCCTTACAGTTAGGTCTTTAATCCATTTTGAGCTAATTTTTGTGTATGGTGTTAGGGAGTGATCTAATCTCATACTTTTACATGTACCTGTCCAGTTTTCCCAGCACCACTTATTGAAGAGGCTGTCCTTTCTCCACTGTACATTCCTGCCTCCTTTATCAAAGATAAGGTGACCATATGTGCGTGGGTTTATCTCTGGGCTTTCTATCCTGTTCCATTGATCTCTATTTCTGTTTTTGTGCCAGTACCATACTGTCTTGATTACTGTAGCTTTGTAGTATAGTCTGAAGTCAGGGAGCCTGATTCCTCCAGCTCCGTATTTCGTTCTCAAGATTGCTTTGGCTATTCGGGGTCTTTTGTGTTTCCATACAAATTGTGAAGTTTTTTGTTCTACTTCTGTGAAAAATGCCAGTGGTAGTTTGAGAGGGATTGCATTGAATCTGTAGATTGCTTTGGGTAGTAGAGTCATTTTCACAGTGTTGATTCTTCCAATCCAAGAACATGGTATATCTCTCCATCTATTTGTATCATCTTCAATTTCTTTCATCAGTGTCTTATAATTTTCTGCATACAGGTCTTTTGTCTCCTGAGGTAGGTTTATTCCTAGATATTTTATTCTTTTTGTTGCAATGGTAAATGGGAGTGTTTTCTTGATTACACTTTCAGATTTTTCAGCATTAGTGTTTAGGAATGCCATAGATTTCTGTGCATTAATTTTGTATCCTGCTACTTTACCGAATTCATTGATTAGCTCTAGTAGTTTTCTGGTAGCATCTTTAGGATTCTCTATGTATAGTATCATGTCATCTGCAAACAGTGACAACTTTACTGCTTCTTTTCCGATTTGGATTCCTTTTATTTCCTTTTCTTCTCTGATTGCTGTGGCTCAAACTTCCACAACTACGTTGAATAAGAGTGGTGACAGTGGGCAACCTTGTCTTGTTCCTGATCTTCGTGGAAATGCTTTCAATTTTTCACCATTGAGGATGATGTTGGCTGTGGGCTTGTCATATATGGCCTTTATTATGTTGAGGCAAGTTCCCTCTATGCCTACTTTCTGCAGGGTTTTTATCATAAATGGGTGTTGAATTTTGTCAAAAGCTTTTTCTGCATCTATTGAGATGATCATATGGTTTTTCTCCTTCAATTTGTGAATATGGTGTATCACATTGATTGATTTGTGTATATTGAAGAATTCTTGCATTCCTGGAATAAACCCCACTTGATCATGGTGTATGATCCTTTTAATGTGCTGTTGGATTCTGTCTGCTAGTATTTTGTTGAGGATTTTTGCAACTATATTCATCAGTGATATTGGCCTGTACTTTTCCTTCTTTGTGACATCCTTGTTTGGTTTTGGTATCAAGGTGATGGTGGCCTCATAGAATGAATTTGGGAGTGTTCCTCCCTCTGCTGTGTTTTGGAAGAGTTTGAGAAAGACAGGTGTTAGCTCTTCCCTAAATGTTTGATAGAATTCGCCTGAGAAGCCATCTGGTTCTGGGCTTTTGTTTGTTGGAAGATTTTAAATCACAGTTTCAATTTCAGTGCTTGTGATTGGTCTGTTCATATTTTCTATTTCTTCCTGATTCAGTCTTGGCAGGTTGTGCATTTCTAAGAATTTGTCCATTTCTTCCAGGTTGTCCATTTTATTGGCATAGAGTTGATTGTAGTAATCTCTCATGATCTTTTGTATTTCTGCAGTGTCAGTTGTTACCTCTCCTTTTTCATTTCTAATTCTATTGACTTGAATCTTCTCCCTTTTTTTCTTGATGAGTCTGGCTAATGGTTTATCTATTTTGTTTATCTTCTCAAAGAACCAGCTTTTAGTTTTATTCATCTTTGCTATCGTTTCCTTCATTTCTTTTTCATTTATTTCTGATCTGATTTTTATGATTTCTTTCCTTCTGCTAACTTTGGGGTTTTTTTTGTTCTTCTTTCTCTAATTGCACTAGGTGCAAGGTTAGGTTGTTTATTCGAGATGTTTCCTGTTTCTTAAGGTGGGCTTGTATTGCTATAAACTTCTCTCTTAGAACTGCTTTTGCTGCATCCCATAGGTTTTGGGGCGTCGTGTCTCCATTGTCATTTGTTTCTAGATATTTTTTATTTCCTCTTTGATTTCTTCAGGTATCATTTCGTTATTAAGTAGTGTATTGTTTAGCCTCCATATGTTTGTATTTTTTACAGATCTTTTCCTGTAATTGATATCTAGTCTCATAGCGTTGTGGTCGGAAAGGATACTTGATACAATTTCAATTTTCTTAAATTTACCAAGGCTTGATTTGTGACTGAAGATATAATCTATGCTGGAGAATGTTCCATGAGCACTTGAGAAAAATGTGTATTCTGTTGTTTTTGGATGGAGTGTCCTATCAATATCAATTAAGTCCATCTTGTTTAATGTATCATTTAAAGCTTGTGTTTCCTTATTTATTTTCATTTTGGATGATCTGTCCATTGGTGAAAGTGGGGTGTTAAAGTCCCCTACTATGAATGTGTGACTGTGGATTTCCCCTTTTATGGCTGTTAGTATTTGCCTTACATATTGAGGTGCTCCTATGTTGGGTGCATATATATTTACAATTGTTATGTCTTCTTCTTGGATCGATCCCTTGATCATTATGTAGTGTCCATTGTCTCTTCTAATAGTCTTTATTTTAAAGTCTATTTTGTCTCATATGAGAATTGCTACTCCAACTTTCTTTTGGTTTCCATTTGCATGGAATATCTTTTTCCATCCCCTTACTTTCAGTCTGTGTGTGTCTCTAGGTCTGAAGTGGGTCTCTTGTAGACAGCATATATATGAGTCTTGTTTTTGTATCCATTCAGCCAATCTGTGTCTTTTGGTGGGAGCATTTAGTCCATTTACATTTAAGGTAATTATCGATATGTATCTTCCTATTCCCATTTTCTAAATTGTTTTGGGTTCGTTATTGTAGGTCTTTTCCTTCTCTTGTGTTTCTTGCCTAGAGAAGTTCCTTTAGCATTTGTTGTAAAGCTGGTTTGGTGGTGCTGAACTCTCTCAGCTTTTGCTTGTCTGTAAAGGTTTTAATTTCTCCATCAAATCTGATTGAGATCCTTGCTGGGTAGAGTAATCTAGATTGCAGGTTTTCCTCCTTCATCACTTTAAACATGTCCTGCCACTCCCTTCTGGCTTGAAGAATTTCTGCTGAAAGATCAGCTGTTAACCTTATGGGGATTCCCTTGTGTGTTATTTGTTGTTTTTCCCTTGCTGCTTTTAATATGCTTTCTTTGTATTTAAATTTTGACAGTTTGATTAATATGTGTCTTGGCGTATTTCTCCTTGGATTTATCCCGTATGGGACTCTCTGTGCTTCCTGGACTTGATTAACTATTTCCTTTCCCATATTAGGGAAGTTTTCAACTATAATCTCTTCAAATATTTTCTCAGTCCCTTTCTTTTTCTCTTCTTCATCTGGAACCCCTATAATTCGAATGTTGGTGTGTTTAATGTTGTCCCAGAGGTCTCTGAGACTGTCCTCAGTTCTTTTCATTCTTTTTTCTTTATTCTGCTCTGCAGCAGTTATTTCACTATTTTATCTTCCAGATCACTTATCCGTTCTTCTGCCTCAGTTATTCTGCTATTGATCCCTTCTAGAGTATTTTTCATTTCATTTATTGTGTTGTTCATCATTGCCTGTTTCATCTTTAGTTCTTCTAAGTCCTTGTTAAATGTTTCTTGCATTTTGTCTATTCTATTTCCAAGATTTTGGATCATCTTTACCATCATTATTCTGAATTCTTTTTCAGGTAGACTGCCTATTTCTTCTTCATTTGTTAGGTCTGGTGGGTTTTTATCTTGCTCCTTCATCTGCTGTGTGTTTTTCTGTCTTCTCATTTTGCTTATCTTACTGTGTTTGGGGTCTCCTTTTTGCAGGCTGCAGGTTCATAGTTCCTGTTGTTTTTGGTGTCTGGCTCCAGTGGCTAAGTTTGGTTCAGTGGGTTGTGTAGGCTTCCTGGTGGAGGGGACTAGTGCCTGTGTTCTGGTGGATGAGGCTGGATCTTGTCTCTCTGGTGGGCAGGTCCACGTCTGGTGGTGTGTTTTGGGGTGTCTGTGGACTTATTATGATTTTAGGCAGCCTCTCTGCTAATGGGTGGGGTTGTGTTCCTGTCTTGCTAGTTGTTTGGCATAGGATGTCCAGCACTGTAGCTTGCTGGTCATTGAGTGAAGCTGGGTGCTGGCATTGAGATGGAGATCTCTGGGAGATTTTCGCTGTTTGATATTATGTGGAGCTGGGAGGTCTCTTGTTGACCAGTGTCCTGAAGTTGGCTCTCCCACCTCAGAGGCACAGCACTGACTCCTGGCTGCAGCACCAAGAGCCTTTCATCCACACGGCTTAGGATAAAAGGGAGAAAAAGTAGAGAGAAAGAATTAGTAGAAGTAGGAAGAAAGAAAGAAAGATAGGAAGGAAGGAAGGAAGAAAGAAAGAAAGAAGAAAAGAATGAAAGTAGGAAAGAAAGAAAGGAGGGAGGGAGGGAGGGATGGTGGGAGGAAGGAAGGAAGGAGGGAGGGAAGGAAGGAAAAAAGAAAGAAAGAAGATAAAGTAAAATAAAATATAATAGTTATTAAATTTAAAATATTTATTAAGAAAAAAATTTTTTAAAACAAACGGACGGATAGAACCTTAGGACAAATGGTGGAAGCAAAGCTGTACAGAAAAAATCTCACACAGAAGCATACACATACACACTCACAAAAAGAGGAAAAAGGGAAAAAATCATAAATTGTGCTCTCAAAGTTCACCGCCTCAATTTGGGATGATTCGTTGTCTATTCATGTATTCCACAGATGCAGGTACATCAAGTTGATTGTGGAGCTTTAATCCGCTGCTTCTGAGGCTGCTGGGAGAGACTTCCCTTTCTCTTCTTTGTTCTCACAGCTCCCAGGGGCTCGGCTTTGGATTTGGCCCCGCCTCTGCGTGTAGGTCGCCGGAGGGCGTCTGTTTCTTGCTCAGACAGGACGGGGTTAAAGGAGCAGCTGACTCGGGGGCTCTGGCTCACTCAGGCCGGGGGAGGGAAGGGCACGGAGCGGGGCGAGCCTGCGGCGGCAGAGGCCGGCGTGACGTTGCACCAGCCTGAGGCTCACCGTGCGTTCTCCCGGGGAAGTTGTCCCTGGATCCCGGGACCCTGGCAGTGGTGGGCTGCACAGGCTCCCCGGAAGGGGGGTGTGGATAGTGACCTGTGTTCGCACACAGGCTTCTTGCTGGCGGCAGCAGCAGCCTTAGCATCTCATGCCTGTCACTGGGGTCCGCGCTTTTAGCTGCGGCTCACGCCCGTCTCTGGAGGTCCTTTAAGCAGCGCTCTTAATCCCCTCTCCTCGTGCACCAGGAAACAAAGAGGGAAGAAAAAGTCTCTTGCCTCTTCAGCAGGTCCAGACTTTTCCCCGGACTCCCTCCCGGCTAGCCGTGGTGCTCTAACCCCTTCTGGCTGTGTTCACACCGCCAACCCCAGTCCTCTCCCGGCGCTCTGACCAAAGCCCGAGCCTCAACTCCCAGCCCAGCCCACGCCAGCGGGTGAGCAGACAAGCCTCTCGGGCTGGTGAGTGCCGGTCGGCACGGATCCTCTGTGTGGGAATCTCCCCGCTTTGCCCTCCGCACCCCTGTTGCTGCGCTCTCCTCCGCAGCTGCGAAGCTCTCCCCCCTCCGCCACCCGCAGTCTCCGGCGAAGGGGCTTCCTAATGTGTGGAAACCTTTCCTCCTTCACAGCTCCCTCCCACTGGTGCAGGTCCCATCCCTATTCTTTTGTCTCTGTTTATTCTTTTTTTCTTTTGCCCTACCCAGGTACGTGGGGAGTTTCTTGCCTTTTGGGAGGTCTGAGGTCTTCTGCCAGCGTTCAGTAGGTGCTCTGTAGGAGTTGTTCCACGTGTAGATGTATTTCTGGTGTATCTGTGGGGAGGAAGGTGATCTCCGCATCTTACTCTTCCGCCATCTTCCCCTCATCCCACAGATACTTTTAAGATGCATCACTTAACCAGTGAATGGACCTACCTGGTTGTCCAGTATTCATCTCACCATCTAGCACCTCATTACTGTTCAGCTTTGTTTTTTACTTATTTTCAACAGTAACTGTCATGAAGATTTATGAAGAAAATTACTCAAAAAGAAGACTAACTGCTAAGGCTGTTGACAGAAATAAAAAGGAAGCAAAGTAATTTGGGGAAATAATGTTTCTGGATCAGATGTGTAATATGAAAGAATTCACAAAACCTTCTACAAAGAACAAAAGAAAATTATTTTAGGGAGAAACCAATTCATCTCCCAACCAATGCAATAGTTGCACACCATGGGGAAGAAAGGTCAATGAAAGTTGAATTTGTTTCCTCGGTGTTAGGAGGCTATGTACCAGAAAGAACTATCAATGCAAAAATAACTAGGGAGAAAGCCAGAAGTCAGAATAAAGTCAGAACAAACATTCCCATAATATATAAAATTGGGGATTCACAAAGGTCCCCAAATATCTTTGTAAATGTCAGGGGTCTACTGCACTGTGTAAGATGCTTGAATATGACATAATTTTTGTTATTCAATGTGAATTTTTAAATTTTTATTTTATATTGGAGTATAGTTGATTAACAATGTTCTGTTAGTTTAAGGTGTACAGCAAAGTGATTCAGTTATACATATAAATGTATTCTTTTTCAAATTCTTTTCCCATTTAGGTTATTACAGAATATTAAGCAGAGTTCCCTGTGCTAAACAGTGGGTCTTTGTTGGTTGTCTATTTTAAATATAGTAGTGTGTATATGCCAACCCCAAACTCCCAATTTATCCCTCCCCCACACCTTTCCCCTTTGGCAACTATAAGTTTGTTTTCCAAGTCTGTGAGTCTGCTTCTGATTTGTAAATAAGTTCATTTGTATCATTATTTTTATATTCTGCATATTAGTGATATCGTATGATATCTTTCTCTGTCTTACTTCACTTAGTATGATAATCTCCAGGTCCATCCATGTTGCTGCAAATGGCATTATTTCATTCTTGTTAATGGCTGAGTAATATTCCATTGTATATATGTACCACATCTTCTTTATCCATTCATCTGTTGATGGACATTTAGGTTGCTTCCATGTCTTGGCTATTGGAAACAGTGCTGCAATGAACATTGGGGTGCATGTATCCTTCGAACTATGGTTTTCTCCAGATATATGCCCAGGAGTGGGATTGCTGGATCATGTGGTGGCTCTATTTTTATTTTTTTAAGGAACCTGAATACTGTTTTCCAGTGGCTGTACCAATTTACATTCCCACCAACAGTGTAGGAGTGTTCCCTTTTCTCCACATCCTCTCCAGCATTTATTGTTTATAGACTTTTTGATGATGGCCATTCTGACTGGTGTGAGGTGATATCTCATTGTAGTTTTGATTTGCATTTCCCTAATAATTAGCAATGCTGAGTGTCTTTTCATGTGCCTCTTGGAAGATCTAAATAGACATTTCATACAGAAGATCTGTATGTCTTCTTTGGAGAAATGTCTATTTAGATCTTCTGCCCATTTTTTGGTTGCGTGCTTGTTTCTTTTATGTTGAGCTGCATGAGCTGTTTAAATTTTGGAGATTAACCCCTGTCGGTTGCATCATTTGCAAACATTTTCTCCCATTCTGTGGGTTGTCTTTTCATTTTGTTTATGGTTTCCTTTGCTGTGCAAAAGCTTTTGAGTTTAATTAGGTCCCATTTGTTTATTTGTGTTTTTATTTTTATTACTCTAGGAGATGAATCAAAAAAAGATATTGCTGAGATTTATGTCAGAGTGTTCTGCCTATGTTTTCCTCTAAGAGTTTATAGTATCCAGTCTTACATTTAGGTCTTTAACCCATTTTGAGTTTATTTTTGTGTATGGTGTTAGAGAATGTTCTAGTTTCATTCTTTTTCATGTAGCTGTCCAGTTTTCCCAGCACCACTTATTGAAGAAACTGTCTTTCCTCCATTGTATATTCTTGCCTCCATTGTCATAAATTAATTGACCATAAGTGCATGGGTTTATTTGTGGACTTTCTATCCTGTTCCATTGATCTATAAATCTGTCTTTGGCCAGTACCATACTGTTTTGATGACTGTAGCTTTGTAGTGTAGTCTGAAGTCAGGGACCCCAATTCCTCCAGCTCCATTTTTCTTTC
Organism: Tursiops truncatus; assembly: GCF_011762595.2. NCBI lineage: Eukaryota > Metazoa > Chordata > Mammalia > Artiodactyla > Delphinidae > Tursiops > Tursiops truncatus. The sequence goes on along the minus strand of NC_047035.1, from coordinate 78,392,898 downwards.
TCAGGATTGCTTTAGCTATTTGGGGTCTTCTGTCTTTCCATATCAATTTGAAATTTTTTGTTCTAGTTCTGTGAAAAATGGCATTGGTAATTTGACAGGGATTGCACTAAATCTGTAGATTGCCTTGGGTTGTATAGTCACTTTGACAGTATTGATTCTTCCAATCCAAGAACATGGTACATTTTTCCATCTGTTTGTGTCATCTTCGATTTCTTTCATCAGCATCTTATAGTTTTCAGACTACAGGTCTTTTGCCTCCTTAGGTAGGTTTATTCCTAAGTATTTTATTCTTTTTGATGTGATGGCAAATGGGATTGTTTCTTTAATTTCTCTTTCTGATCTTTTGTTGTTAGTGAATATTTTTTCTTATTTTTTATTTTGGTAAAATAAAATTTACCATTTTACCATTTTACCATTTTTAAATGTACAGTTCAGTGGCATTAAGTGCTTTCCTATTGCTGGGCGATCATCACCCTATCCATCTTCAAAACTTTTTCATCAACCCAAACTGAAATTCTGATTTCATTAAACAATAATTCCCCATTCCTCCCTCCCTCCAGCTCCCTGGTAACCATTACCCTACCTTCTGTCTCTCTGAATTTAACCATTCTAGGTACCTCTTATAAGTGAAATTATACAATTTCTCTCCTTTATGTGTGTGGCTTATTTCACTTAGCATAATATCTTCAAGTTTCATCCATACCGTAGCATGTATCAGAATTTCATTCCTTTTCAAGGCTAAATAATATTTAATTGTATGTATATATCACATTCTGTTTATTCATTCATCCACTGATGAATATTTGAGTTGTTTTCACCTTTGGTTATTATGCATAATGCTGCAATGAACATTGGTGTACAAATAGCTGTTTGAGTCTCTGCTTTCCATTCTTTAGTGTGTATACCCAGAAGTGGAATTGCTGGATCAATGGTAATTGTATGTTTAATTTTTTGAGGAACCTCCATGCTTCAACAGAAATATTTTAATAGAACTAATGAAGTTAGTATAATGGTAGCTAAGCTTAAATTTAAACAATAATTATCCCCACTACTGATTTTAGTAAACTAATTAAAACAAAAATCACATCCACCCTTTAATAGCCCTTATTTGCTGGTGCAAACATCTTGCACACATTCCATTGTTTCTAGACCAGATGTCTATAGCCGTATGTGTTTTTCTCTGTCTCTCTCTGGAAGCTGTCCATTGATTTTTCTTGGTGATTCATGGCCTCTGATTCTAATTAACTCTATTTTGATGGCAGAAACCCAAAAGTTGTAAAATTATCTACTGTGAAACTTGCTCATCAGAATTTAGGTTCACATTTTCTTTTGCATGTAATTTTTACTTATTTCCTCATACAAGTCAGAAATAAATGACAGTTATGATCGTGGTCTGTTAACTTTTGAGAGTTTATTTTGCAATGTTTTCTGTCCACATTTTTAAGGAAATAAATTACTTAAATGGTTAGGGATCTTTTCTCCTTCTTTGATTATAGCATTGTCAGTTGTATTTGGGTTGGCCAAAAAGTTTGTTCGGGTTTTTCATGATGTTACAGAAAAACCCGAACAAATTTTTTGGCCAACCCAATATTTTCAGTTGGTTTCCTGAGTGTTTTAATGTAACAATACACATATTACCCATCATAAAGGCTTTTCAGAATCCTTTCAGATCAAAAGCCCAGCTCAAGTATTCAATATCCATTAAAGTTAATACATTTGCAAAAAATAGTTTTTGACCTCAAAGTTTGTATAGGAATCAAATGTCAGACAGGCTGTTTTGTGTCTCTCATTAATAGCAATACTGTGGTTTGTTTTAATACAATAATGTCAGTGATGAAATATACAGGAAAAGCAAGGAATTAAAATAAATTTTAGTGAAACTTTTTCCCTAACCTATTTTAGTTATGCATTACACTGCAGCCCAGTAATGAACCAGATTTCTGGGATAATATTTACTTCACCCTGGAAATATGTGTAGCATTACATGTTGTGATAGTATAATCAAATTAGATGTAATATTCTTATTCTGGGGCTGTGATAGTATATTACTCCAAATTTGAAATCTGCTTAATTTTCTTTGCTTTAGAGCCTTAAATCAACTCAGATCTATAAGTGTGTAGCTCCGTTTATTCTGAACAAAATATAATTTCCTTTTTAGGGAGAGAGTGTCTTTAAAAGGCTCATTAATAAAATCCTAATGAGGTATCTCGGACTTAGGAGAATACTCATGTCATTTTTATGAGTTAAGTACAAAAAGTTATAAAATATACAGACAAGATTTCCTATCAAACACTCAATAGCAAAATGTTCCTGACAAAGTCAGAACATTCTAAAATAGTTGAAAACTTTTCTAATGCCTTTGAAAACACCAAAGCAATTATGCTGATACTTTATGAACCAAAAGACTTATTTTCTCATTGTGACTTGAGTTCAGCTGACACACCTTTAGAAAGAGAAAGTGGCACTCCTCATTGGATTTGTAGTTCAGGTGGCCTTATGACTTTAAGGATATAAATGTTCTATTTCTAGAACCATGTAAATACACAAATAAAATACATGCCAATTTACAAAATGAAAGGACTAGTTGAAGAAATGTAAATATAAGAACATTAATAGGGATCCAAGGCTGAAACTAAAATATATATATATATATATATATATATATATCAGAATATGGATAAATAATCATTGTAATAAGAACAGAACTTGAACCCAACAACAATAAAATTTTACCTAAGGCTATTTGTTGGCATAAAATTGAGGATCACTGATAATAGGAAGCATAAGAAAGGCATAGAAATTTTGGAGGCTGTTAAAATCCTCAAAGGTCAAAATGCTTTTTTTTAATTTAACAACAAATCCATTCTCCAACTAGGCTCACACATGGCCTTATGCCTGTTGCAGTTTCAAACTGGCAGCTTACAGTTTATTAGTGGCATATGAAATACTGATAGAAATAATCACAGAATCATTGATTTGCAAATAACCTCAAGAAATTCTGTTCTGCCCCCCAAACAGGAAGACACCTAAACCATTTAAGACAAAATAGCAACTCTCTAGTTTTAGAGGTCTTCAGGAGAGTTGCTGCAGTTCTTTCTGTTCAAAGGTGATTTAACACATTTACCTGTTTTGCTTTGTGTCCCCTGAGTTCACAACATAAGCTACAATTATGTCTAATTAAACCAGCTTAGAAAGTTTTGCTTTCTGCATTTTCTTTTTATTTGAGCCTCAAAACTGCTGAGCTGATTTTAATATTGGGAAAAAAAAAAAAAAGCCTTACTTACTCCTAGGCTGTAACCCTGCATGACGAATTCCAGCCCAGAGCAACATTTTATGATCCAGTGTCAAGTTCTCGAAAAATGAAAAATGAGAGGAAAGAGAGGCTTAACTGTAACATGGATACATTTTGGACTGGATGTTAGCCATTTGAATAAGGTGTGTGTGTTTAATCATAAAAACTGTATTTTCCTTTTCTGGTTTGAGCATGCAAAACCTGTTATTTTCATAATCAGGGCCAAATGTATTTTGTACTCTGAAATTGAACCAGAACTCAAAAGGGGGATGAAAGAGCATTACCCATGCAAGCAATAGATTTGAGGCAAGTTTTAATTGAAAAGAAAAATCCCACCACCTATTCATTTTTAAAGCATGAGCTGCATTCAACACACAAATCCTTCATTATTCATATGTGGAAGTACGTGTTTAATGATTAAGTCTCTAAGGATTTATTTGATAGAATAATCTAAATTTCTTTTTTTAAAAAGAGGCAAATGAAATGTGGTTTTTAATTCTTTAAAGGACAAGTTACAAAGCATGTAAAAATATACCACAGGCTATTAGTTTTTAAAACTATATCTACAATTTGCCTATCCATTGGTTTGTTCATCTGGATATCAGTAACATACAGACTTGATCTAATAATGGCTAATTATGCAGTTGTTTATCAGCTCATTTGAAACAGTTTGAGATTCAGTCTAGCTCAGCAAATTACTGTGCTTAAGGCAGTTCCTATATTCTAGAAAATTATAATATCCCCAGAAGGCAAAGAATTAATAAAAATCCTCTTTTGTAAAAGATTATCATTGCAGAGCAAATGGAGCACATCTTTTCTATCCTACTGCATTTAATATTCTCATTTTTTCCCTGAAACTTTGATGGGGAGGCAATGAGAATATCTCTGTTTTATTAACTTATTAAGAGGCATATTTATAGAACTCATGCACTATATTGATTCCTAAAGTTGTGGCACTGCTAAGAGCCAATAATCACAGAAGAGCAGGATAATTCAATTTGTTATCCCAGAATGTTTCTGAAATTCGGTAGAGCCCAAATTTTCACCCAGTTCAGAAAGCCTGGGTATTTAACTTCTGTAAGCCTCAATTTAGTCAACTGTAAAATAGAGGTAATAACAAAAGACAACCTCTGAATGTTGTTAGGAATAAATGAGACGGTGAATGCAATGCACATAATACAATGCCTACATATAGTAAATAATGTTAGTTTCGGTTATTATTATGGTTATGGTTAGTATTATCATTATCTCTTGTGGATCAGGAATCAAAGACCTATGCATTTAATTAGCCTATATATTTATATAATTATATATAATTAGCCTTATACTTTACAATATAAATATTTTCATATCAGCTGCAAGTTTAACATGAACTTTCTGCTCCAGCACTTTTTAACCCAGAACTGCTTCAACAAGCTAACATCAAACCAGCCAGAATAGGTGGGCTACTGCTATACAAGATAAATCTTGTACACCTAGGCTGTACTTTGGAATCATTCCAACTTCATAGTAGCTGGGCTTGACAACATAGTATTTTAAAAAGCACTTGATGCTGCCTCTATTGAACTGTGCCAAAGAGTTCTGAACTTTTTCTTCATGATTCAGATTTTGTTGTAGATTTTGCCACCTTCATTTCCTCCATATTGGATCATTACATCATATTTTAAGAAGAAAAAAAATCTTTAAAAACGATCCAGATGCCTTAGTTGGAACATATGAGACTATTGCTTTATAACGTTATTTGCACAGAATACCTGTACCACTTCATGTACTTTGTAAACCAGGACTACTTTTGGACTTCCTGGTAAAATTCAATGTGCTACCTTTAGTTTATAAATATGGTTGAAGCCTACATAGATATATACATATATATAATTTTTAAAAACAAACTACATCTTCATTTGTATATTTGAAGAACTAAGTTAATAAGTGTTCCCTAAAATCAAAAGTCAACCCTAAAGGTAAACTTTGGAACTGATGGTGACTCAATTTCCCAATTCCTGGCTTCTAGATAGCTCTGCTTCTCTTGGTTCAAGAAAACAACTCGTAATGCAGAGCATTTCAACCTGGTGGAAATGGACACACTATTGAGCTTTTTCTGCCCTAGTACGTGAAAAGCAGACTATCCAAGCATCAGGGACAAACTACAGAAGTTAGCTGCTCTTTACTTCATTCTATATCCAGTGTTAAACGTTTAAAATTTTAAAACATGCAAAGACTTTTTAAATGTTAAAACATGCAAGCAATTTTTCTTAAATTTAAAAACACCCAGGAATAGCCTCTTCTTTATTATTCCTCAAAATTTCCTAGGGAAAATGGAATCCAGTACAGGGGATACATATGAAGAAGAGAAAAATGAGACCACAAAAATTAAAAATCCATGTAGGGTGCACCCAATGTTCATTGCAGCACTATTTACAATAGCCAGGACATGGAAGCAACCTAAATGTCCATCAACAGAGGAATGGATAAAGATGTGGTACATATATACAATGGAACATTACTCAGCCATAAAAAAGAACAAAATAATGCCATTTGCAGCAACATGGATGGACCTAGAGATTGTCATACTGAGTGAAGTAAGTCAGACAGAGAAAGACAAATATCATATGATATCACTTACATGTGGAATCTAAAAAAATGGCACAAATGAACTTATTCATAAAACAGAAATAGAGTCACAGATGTAGAAAACAAACTTATGGTTACCTGGGGGGAAAGGGGGTGGGAGGGATAAATCTGGAGATTGGGATTGACATATACACACCACTACATATAAAATAGATAACTAATAAGGACCTACTGTATAGCACAGGGAACTCTACTCAAAACTCTGTAATGACCTATATGGGAAAAGAATCTAAAAAAGAGTGGGTATATGTATATGTATAACAGATTCACTTTGCTGTACACCTGCAACTAATACAGCATCGTAAATAAACTATACCCCAATAAAATTTTTTTAAAAACCTCAAAAAAAGAATACAACATTGTAAATCAATTATATGCCAGTAGAAAATTAAATTAAAAAAAATTTCAAGTGGAACACAACATTGTAAATCAACTATACTCCAAAAAAAATTTTTTTAAGAAAAAAAAAATCCATGTAGGGTGCAGAAGCTAACAGCTGTAAAAAGTGAAAACTTGCTAGAAAGCAGTGACTCTGGAATGCATGTTTACTCTGTAGACTAATGAGACCTCAGCATTGTGGAGGAGAATGTTTTGAGCCCTTTCCATTACTAAAAACTGTTAAAATGGGTTATTGTGACTCTGCTTATTATAGAGGTGGTTTAGGGAAAAGCTAGCCTGGAGAGGGTAAGGTGTCTTTCACCAGAGGTTTCCAGAATCCCAATCAAACCCATTGGCATGGGGCCATGAAAGCACCATCTTTTCATCACTACCAACACAGCTGTGGTTGTGCTGTTGTTATTGTTTAATCTCTCCATGTTCAGCCTGCTATAATCACCGTAACTCACCCTAATGTTACACGATTAGCACCCTCAGTTGTGGTGAAAATGAAACACCACTCACACAGCGTCTGTGACCTTTCACCCCTCATGGAATGGGTCAGCATTGCATTCACTGAGAGACAAAATGCAGAAACTCACACGGTGCTGCCTGCACTCTCTCAGGCTGGGGAATCAATGGAAATTTCACTTTTCAACTGTATGTGTTGATCCCTCAGCAGCCATACTATGAAAGTTCAATTCTTCCACTTAGTTTATTCTCATCCTGTGATTTCAAAAGAATTTCGTAAAGTATTGCTGTAGTGCCTTAATGCAGAGGCAAAGTATCATTTTTAACAGGCAAAAGTTCATCAATTTCATTCACACCATAGTCTGTAAATTAACTGAATGTTGGACATATTAAGAGGTTTGGAGAATTTGATGTTTCTTGGTCTTACACTGAAGGGAGTACAGACGTACTTTCATTCAACTCTCAGTTGCTGAATGACAACAACTGGCAAGAATGTACAAGTAACTAACCGTCATCTTTTTCTAAAAGGAATACATTTCCTTCCATGCTAGAGTCCTAAGTTTTGTGGAACATTGATAGTAAATACTACAGAAATCTGTTATTAATTTACAGACCTTTTAGATCATAGCAGCAATTAGAACTAGAAAATTATTTCCTGACAACTAATATGGCAGGGTGAAAGTGGTAAATTTTTAAATATATGAAAGATTAGGCATTTATAGAATGTTTCTATTTATCACACCTATACTTTTAACCAGATTGACAATATGTGGCATGATGAGTTTAATTTTCCATAGCACAGTACAGACTCTGCATTTTTTCTAATTACCATTTCCTACATGTCAGCTCAAATAGGAATAGACTCACTTGGTTCAGCTCAATTTCCACAGCCTGACAGGCATTGATATCAAAATTAATTCCAAAATGAAACTCATAAAAGAAAATCCTATTTGACAAAAGAACTACTGGGCTTGGATCACAGTTGCACTTGCATTGTGAAGTCCCATTTTTATTTTTATTGTATATAAAATAATGCCAAAGGAGAGACTGAACACCCAGAGAGAGTTCATTTGGGGCATCCTGATAGTATCTGCCATACGCAAGTAAAGCAGAAGCCATTTTTATGACATCTTGAGAACCTGAAGATTGAATTACAGTTTTAGTAATCATCAGTTCCCCTTCTCCAGTGTCACTTTTTGGTAATATATTGCATAGAAAAGATTTATGGTTCCAGTTTTATAAGCTTGCAATAAAAATATAACAACTGTTGTATTAAATTATTTAAGTTGTAAACCATTGTGAAAAAGGAGAAAAAGTTTTATTGACATAGAGGCTGAAAAACTGATTATAATGGAGAGAAAAATGTATTGTGCTGATTATTCCCAAGATTTTCCCTAGTTTAGCATATTGTACATCTTCAAGATATCTTTCAAATCAAGGTCTGGGTATATAGGGTTTTTTTTCATTTGTTGCTTATTTAGAACTGGCCATGGTGAAAGACAAACAACACCTATATAGTTCCAGGTACCAATTTATTTTAGCAGAGTTGTGAGTGCAAATAAAGTAAGGAAAAAAAAGATAATATAGAGAGACTTAAGGTTAAGTAAAAGATGCTAACTGAAAGAAATCTAAATATGAAATGACTACATTTCTCCAGAGCAATATAGACTCAAGAGATTGTCATGTCTTTCCAGAATTTTTTTTTAATTTTATATTGATTTTACAGTCACTCAGTACTACTACTTTCTAGCATACTATACTATTCTGCTGCTGTGTACAAAAGGTACTAGGCTAATGTGTTTTCTCTTCTCCAATGTTCCTCCATTCCTCTAATAGGTCTTCCCTTCTAGTGCCAGACTTCTTCCAGAGCTTTCTGTCCATAAGGTGCCTCCTTTCCCTTGAATTTCGAGGCCCCACCTAGGAATCTTGGAGCATTCTCTGGCTTGGTCAGAATGTTGGCATTCCATACTTTTGCACTCCCACACTCCATTCTCTCTCTGCCTCCACGATTGCTGGATATTGAAACAGCTCAAATCAGCCACCCACACCCATACCTACCCTCCCTCTCACACACACAGACACAAACAGATACCTCTTGGCCACCTGGAAGATAAAAGGGATCCCCTTGACTAAATAATCATATTTATTTCTCTAAAGGAAATTAGAATAAGGAAGTCTCGTACTTCCACCTGGTAAATCAAATCATACAGAGGATGCACAATAACGATGGGTTTATAGATCCTTTAGTCTTGTCCACAACAATAATTCTGGCCCTCTCACCTGCTACTACAGATGTTTTCTCTCTCATCTAGACTCAACAATAACAAACTGGCCATAGTCTCACTTTGATGGTGATGGTAATCATAGGGTAATTTCTATGTGCCAGACCCTATACATTAACTTATTTAATCTGCACAACATCCCTATGAAATAAGTATTATTCTGATTCTACAGACATTTAAGTCTTGCTCAAAGTCACATAGCTAAAAAGTGTCAGAATTGCAATTCAACTTAAGCACATGGCATACACATGCTTACCAACTATACTATATTAATGTGGAATGATTCAATGTCTAAGGCATCATCACCAAAAGGAAAGAGTAGGGTTAAAAAGAAGTGTGGGGCTTCCCTGGTGGCACAGTGGTTAAGAATCCGCCTGCCAATGCAGGGGACACGGGTTCGAGCCCTGGTCCGGGAAGATCCCATATGCCACAGAGCAACTAAGCCCGTGCGCCACAACTGCTGAAGCCCACACACCTAGAGCCCATGCTCGGCAACAAGACCGCAATGAGAAGCCCACACACCGCAACAAGCAGGAGCCCCCACTCGCCACAACTAAAGAAAGCCCACGCGCAGCAACGAAGACCCAACGCAGCCAATAAATAAATTAATTAAAAAAAAAAGTGTGGAAGACCCAGTGTTTCTCTCTGGTTTCTCCTATTCACTCCCTTGTCATACATTTGTTGAGTACAGGTAATGTGCCAGTCTATCCTTGATCTGAGGATATAAAGATGAATAACATACAGTTACTGTCCTCATTATCCATTGAGAAGGAAAACCAGGTAAACAGTTGTAGTTCAGTTTGATGTTGTAATTGAAATGTATATAAGGTATTATGGGAGGACTGGGAAGAAAATAAAGCCCAAGGAATGCAATGCTTTTACTGAACTTATTGACAGCCTATCTCCAGGAGAACAGTAGATTCTCTAAGGGAGAATCCAGAAGAGTTCCATCCTCAATTGAGAAGTTTTATGAAAGTAACTGTCTGCTTCCCCTTCCCTACACTAGGAAGGAAAAACACTTAACTAGGTCAACTCCATTCATTTCCTTGAAATCAGAGGATCTTCCTTCTTCCTTCCACACCTACAGCTCTATGAGCCAGGAGGACTCAGATCAATTTGGAGCAATTTTTGTCAGCAATCTGGAATTGGCTACCTCCCTGACATCTAGAATCCCTGAAGGTACATTGCTTGGTTTAATTAGAACCTCCTACATCTTCACTTCCAGTTCCACAGCAATGAGACTTGAAGTTAAGTAGCCATAGACACATGGATAACTGGTAATTCCCTTGACCCCCTCCAACACATGATCTCTATTATTGAGACATTCTACCAAGCTGGCTTCATTGTATATACATGACCCAGGGGTAGAGAACCATGCTGTTTCCTCCACAACATCCAAAGGTTACCACGAGCTCCCTCTGAGAATACTTCAGAAAGCACTAGATACTTCCTATTCTTTATATTATTAAAAACCATGAACTTGGGCTTCCCTGGTGGCGCAGTGGTTAAGAGTCCGCCTGCCGATGCAGGGGACACAGGTTCGTGCCCCGGTCTGGGAAGATCCCACATGCCGCTGAGCGGCTGGTCCCGAGAGCCGTGGCCGCTGAGCCTGCGCGTCCGGAGCCTGTGCTCTGCAATGGGAGAGGCCACAACAGTGAGAGGCCTGTGTACCGCAAAAAAAAAAAAAAAAAAAAAAAACCATGAACTTGAATTCACAGTACAGCAGTCAGTATAGGTACCAGTCACTATGTTTAGCTTCCTCGATGTATAGTGTCATAGGAAAGCCAGAAATTGAAAATACCTTAGTAAGGAAAAGCAACAAAACTTCATAAATAATCCAGGATAGCTAAAATCTCTTTTCTTTTGTCCTGAGTAACCAGGGTTCTTTCTTTCTCTTCTAAATAAGAATGGCTAATATCTTTGTAATAAAACTCTATCAAGTTTTCAACCAAGCCAGGAAAGAAACAGGGTGTTTGGCCCCTGGCAACAAAATCTATGGTACTACCGCTAGAAAGATCTAGAAAACAAGGTTACCTAACTCACCTTGAATAAAGAAGGCTATTAGGAGCTTCAGCCACATTGAGGTCTGAAGGAAAGAGCACCTTCAGATCTTTGGCCTAGTGTGATGAGCTCAAGTAGCCAAAGATCAGGGCCTATGCACTACCCAGCAGATCACTATGGATGCCCAGGTTGAGATTAAAAGCCTCCTAACGACTGAGCGAGTGAAGGATAATCATCTAAACCAAGAACTGCTAGGAACAATATTTCTTCAGAGAAGCCATCTGTCTGGAGGACCTGGACCTGGAGTTTTTACTTAATGAGAAAAGATAAGAACATTATAACCTGCACTTTATTTATTTTAATAAATTTACTTACTTGTTTTTTGTATTTTGGGCTGTGTTGGGTCTTCGTTGCAGTGTGCGGGCTTCTCATTGCGGTGGCTTCTCTTGTTGCGGAGCACAGGCTCTAGGTCCGTGGGCTTCACTAGTTGTGGCATACAGGCGCATTAGTTGTGGCTCGCAGGCTCTAGAGCGCAGGCTCAGTAGTTGTGGCACACGGGCTTAGTTGCTCCATGGCATGTGGGATCTTCCCAGACCAGGGCTCGAACCCGTGTCCCCTGCATTGGCAGACAGATTCTTAACCACTGCGCCACCAGGGAAGCCCCTAACCTGCACTTTAGAAAAGACCTGAAAAGCAAACAAAGGAAGGAAATTCACACATACAATCTTTAGAAAAGAAACATTTCTCCAAAGGAAAGAATATATAATAGTTTGAGGCAACCAATCAGGGATCAGCTGGTTTCATTTGCAGGAAAATGTCATACAGAGATAAATATTCAATAACTGGATACAGCAGGCCTTGAAGATAGCAACCATTGTTGTTTACCATAGGAGACTATAAATATTAACATATCTATGAATAATAACTAGCACTGCTGATAATGCAATAATTTTTCACCTTACATATACCCTCAGAGAAGCATGATAGTGTCTTTGAATGTAAGAGACAATGAGTCTATGTGAAGGACTTAGTTCAAAGTACTGGTTTGTTTTACACCAACTGTCAAACAGGCCTCTCAAAACTCCTCTAAGTATTAGAAACAGTGACCTGGGGGTGAAAGGCTTGTAGCCCAGGAACTGATCCCTTGAGCCACCCAGATATCAATCCCTGACGATTTTGATTAATCCATGCTGACTAACCAGATTTGAATCAATAGAAATTATCTGTAACAAGAAACTAATTGTGTATTTAGTAAGTTCAGTGAAATTTTTGGTGGCTTTAAATTTATATGGAAAAGACCCTACTGACTTTTGAAATCAAAATTCATACCACCTTAAGGCAATATTGCCTTGGGTTATAATAACTTACGGTGTTCTACTTTCTCTCTTGAGTAATGTATGGTCTGAAGGCATCGAATCTGTTTACTCATAAACTATGAAAATTCTTTCATTGTTGTTTATGGAGACTTTAGATCTATTCACATAATGTAAAAAAGCTCATAACATGTACCTCTGTACCACTTTCATACACCATCCCTGTTTAAATGAAGCAGCAAATCACAGCCAATTTCAAGCAACGTTACAATCTCAGCTCAAATTATGCAGTGGCTTAGAATAGTAAAAAGATGTCCCTAAAGTTGCATCATCTTTAGGAGACAGGAGACCTCAGGTGTTGGAGAGCTGCTGAGAGGCAAAGTGGATGAACCAATGAACCAGTGCTGAATTTATATTGTACTTTTCACACAGGAAGATTATCTAGGCCTCCAGTACACCTACACGTGAATGCACGTGTGACATCTAACTCTTTTCACTTCATTTCCTTATGGACCATTTTTCTGGAAAAGAAGATGGAAAATTTCAGCCAGCCACAAATGGACTGAGACCCACCAATCTCATTTCACATTGAGCAGGTGTCCCAGACAGGGTTTGAAACCAAGCTACAAAGGTGAAAAAAAAAAAAAGAAAATACTATTAGAGCTAAACAGATGGCCCTTCGTAGGAGCTATGGTACCAACTTAAGCTGGGTTTGTCTTAGTATCTAGAGTAAAGCCTTGCCTCATAGTTCTTTGCAATTCAATATTATTAAAATCCTCTTTTTAGCACAAACTGCTAACATATCTAATAGAAGGACCTTACTAATCATTTCTCTCTCGAGGAGGAAAAAAGTCTAAAGGCCAGAGCTTGAGGTCACAGGTCTATGAGGGAAGGCAGCAAGGTCTGTACTTTATCAAATGCGGGAACCACAAGAAGCCTTCACCTCTTAACCAGGGTGCTCTTTTTGTGGCCAAAAACAGAACTGTTCAAACCATTCTTTGCCTTAAGTGGATAAAAACCCCTTTGAATATTCACCAGAACCCTCTAGCAAGCCTGCATTCCTTATATTAAGGATTTTAAGCAGACTATTGGTATTTGTTCTGAATAGTTGCACCACTGTACCAAGCACACGTAGGGCAATAGGTGAAAGGGTAAAGAGCCCTTGTTTAATAGAATTTACATGCTGTGTGAGTCTCAACTGTTTAGCTGCCTGATAGAATTTTTATAAAGCCTAAAATAAATATCCATAAACTTAGCAGATATGCAGGAGAACTAAAAAACTGCTTGTTTTATTTCTTCAAAGGTCACACTCTTTTCCCATGACATAACAGTAAATAGCATGATAAAATGCCTTCAATATATCATAAATTATGGAAAATAACCATTGACTTTTCTAGATAGTTTGGGATATAAATACTTGGGACATTAATGTTATAGATGCTTTTCAAATATGAGCAAGAAGTATTGCCAAACTCATACTGTTCAAATAAATCATGAATGTGATAAAAATTAGAATGATATTGGCCACACTTAGAAGAAATGGTTCTAGAATAGTCCAATTTACTCATAAAATACATTGGGTTGAAATTTCACAAATTTGAAAACCATTGACAGTGGAACCAGGACCGCTATTAATATATCTGAAAATCTATTTGATTTTGTCCTCTGATGTCTCCAGATTATAAATTCCCTGGTTCAGTGGTACCACTTAAAGATTCAAGTAATGCCTCAGCCCACTAATGTGTTTACCAACTATCCTAACTAATATCATTTAAAAGATATAACAAAGTAAAAGCATCCTTAAGAAGATACAACAGTAGTATCCTAGGCTCTCTTCAAAAATATTTATCTATTCTCTAATCCATATCTCCAGCCCTGACTTGTCACAAAGCCCCATTCCTGTGTATCATCTACATATAGCATATTTCCGGTTAAATTTTCCTCAGTATCTCAAACATTATAAACCAGGGGAAAGCAATCTATGACCTATGGCCAACTTTGGCCAGCAGCCTGTTTTTGTAAATAAAGTTTTCTTGAAACTCAGCTACCCAAATTCATTTACATATTGTCTATGGCTTTTTTTGCCCTACAATGACACAGTTGAGTAACAGAGATCATACAGCCCACAAAGTCCTTTACAGAAAAAATTTGTCAACCTGTTATAAACACAAAGGAAAACTTAGGATCTTTTCCCCAAAACATGTGCCTCTCTTCAGTTCCTACTACTATAACTCTAAGTTGGGGGCTTATCATGACACATTCATTTTTTTTTTAATTTATTTATTTATTTTTTTTGGGCTGCTTTGGGACTTTTTTTGGCTGCGTTGCTGCAGGCGGGCTTTCTCTAGTTGCGGAGAGCAAGGGCTACTCTTCATTGCGGTGCGCAGGCTTCTCATTGCAGTGGCTTCTCTTGTTGCAGAGCACAGCGCGTGGGCTTCAGTAGTTGTGGCATGTGGGCTCAGTAGTTGTGGCTCGCGGGCTCTAGAACGTAGGCTCAGTAGTTGTGGCGCACGGGCTTAGTTGCTCTGCAACATGTGGGATCTTCCTGGACCAGGGCTTGAACCCATGTCCCCTGCATTGGCAGGCGGATTCTTAACCACTGCACCACCAGGGAAGCCCATGACACATTCATTTTATGGCACAGCCTCCATTCTAGTTATATATTGCCACATAACAGAATACTCCAAAACTTAGTGACTTAAAACAACAACCATCACTGTTTTATATTTCTTGATTCTGTGAATCAGATATTTGGGCAAGATTCTGCTGAGCAATTGTTCTGCTCCATGTGGCATTAACAAGAGTTACTCATTGGAATTTATCTGGTAGCTGGCTTGTCTGGAGGGCTCAAGGCAGCTTCATTCACATGTCTGGTGCCTTCAATGAGGACAGCTGGACAACTGGATTCAGCTAGGCGCTTTTGCCTGCCCTACAGTCTCCAGTTTTTGCTTATCTGACACCATCATTCCTTGTGACTTTCAGTGTGTACATCTTCCCAATTTTTGAGTTTGTTGAGGATGCCTGTGCTTGTTTCCTGTTCCCCAGAGTTCCCAGCACAGTGTCACTCAATAAGTGTTGTCCTACTTAATAGGCTTTAACTTATGACCTATTTGCTTCAATATAATATCTTCCAGGTCTGACTAATTCCTGTTATCAGGGCATCAGGGCTAGGATGATCTGCACTCCTACATCATCCTAAGTGAATTTAGGAGCGCTTTTCTGTTTAGTGCTACTGTTACCTTTTGCCAGCCTGGACGAACATGTTATAACAGACAGAGAGAGACAAAGTCATTTGAGGTGGGGGTGGGGGAAGGAGGATGCAGGGTATAATTCAGTGTCATCTATGCAGTAGATACCAAATAAATATTAAATGAAGACGATAAGCCCACATCAGGACAGATAGATTTGCGTGGAGAAGCCAATGAATGAAAATTTTAAACATGTCACAGTCCTTTGGACACTTTTATAAAGTATAATTAATTCTGGTATTGAAGAACAAATATAATTTATAACTCTTTAAATGAAACCATAATAAAGGGGAGAGAAAGTACTATAGAAAAGAAGTAGGTATAATTAGCTAATTTAAGATTCAATCTTTTAAGTATGTTCCACATTTCTTACGCTCTGGATCCATATTTTGTTTACTGTTTCCCCAGAACCTTAACAGTGCTGGAAACATGAAGGTTATTCAAGAAATATCTTGTTTGAAGCTATACTTGCCATGCTAGTATTCTATATGCTGTAAAACCAAATTAAATAGATGGTGTTCCTGCCATCTAGTTGCAAAACTATCTGAAGAAAGGGACTATTTTAGGCAAAATTGTTCCATTTGGGGGTTATATTTTGCAAAGTAACTACAAATAAGAAAGTTTGCTGTTATATTTACTGCTTTAGAACCAAAAAAAAAAAAAAAAAAGCATATCTATTTTGGACCAGAATATGGCTCAGTTTGAGTTTTTAAGGTCTGGTATACCTGACTTGGTTTCTGGTGTTCTAAGATAACATCAGAAGGAGCCTTGCCTTCTCTTACAGAAAAGCCTAATGGCTAGCTAATTTTGAAAACGAATTTCTTCCCTGCTGCTCTCCTTAACCACAGAGACAGTCATTTGAATGCTTTACAAAAAAGGCCTCAAGCCTCCTCGTGTTTCACCTTTTCATTGCTCTGCCGATCATTTAGAGGGCAGACTTGTTCCAGACAGCTTTAATTAAACGGTACCAAGGATGCAGATAGATGTCAATGGAAATGATCCATAACATGAGGCTAAGCATGTATTTAACAGTGTTCCATCCAGTTCAATCACCTTCTAGCATTTCAGTGGCTTTATATTCATGTAGCAAAGAATGAATGTGTATGTGTGTTTTTTTTAATCCATCCCATTAGTGGCCATATGCTTGCGCTTCACTGGATACAAGAACTGTCTGCAATCTGCCAGGGATTTAGGGACATCAATAATTTGTGAATAGTCATGTTGGTACTGGTCGAAGGGTTAAGTGCTCTGCACACCAGGGGCACCTCTTAGGGGATTTGAACTCTTAGTTGACTGTTAGGAACCTTATCCCCTGTGAGGTTTCCTACTACATGCTGCTTGTCAGATGCATCCAGCTGTAGCTGGGAAGCATTATTAGCTCTGGGATTTAAAGATCTGTGTTAAGTACTGATAGAATGGTGTCTTTGAGTTAGAAAGCTGGGAGAGTACATTGTGGCAAACTCAAGGAGGTTTTCATGTTCCATGTTTAGGATATATTCTTTCCTTTTGCCTATTCTTTCATACAGTCCTCGTGGCTAGATAACACAGCATCCTTTTGAGAAAGAGTTTATGTTTAACACTTGTTCCTACCACTTTCTGGTAGATTCTACTGTATCAGCCAAAGTAGAAAGATAAATGTCTCTTTAAAATAAGAGAAATTTTGCCATGAAAAGCTTTTCTTCCCATTTCCCTACCAGAGGGTGAAGAATAGGTAACATGAGTGAATTTTGAAGTTTGGTCTTCAAAAATTTTTGAAGTACTGGTCTTGCATGAAGATTTCTCAAATAGAGTTATTTTAATACTGAAAGCAACAGAGATTTTATGAAACCTTTTGCCTTATGTGCTAGCCTGTAACTTCATGTATACCTAAGCCTCGTCTGTCTTACTCACTGTTGTAGCCCCAGCACTTGGCCCAGTGCCTGGCAGATAGTAGTTAATAAATGCTTGCTGGGTGAAAGGATGGATGGAGGGAGGGAGGGAGGGATGGGAGAAAGGGAGGGAGGGCAGGAAACACTTGGGAAAATACTTTTGTACGTCTGACCTGCATGCAAGTAGTTGCTCTCTAGTATTTTCTAGAAGCTGTTTTGGATGTGGCAGTGGATGTTTAGCCATAAAACATGTTTCAGTAGTTTTAATGAATGTGGGTTTCAGAGTAAACTTACACTATTATGACCTCTTAGTAATACCAGCACTTAGTTTTCTTGTTGGGTAAATTATAGGAATAATTATGTTGTGATGACAGGTTTCCAGATTATTTTTTCTACCACATACCTAGATGTGATTTTGTTTTAATATGACTGAATACTACCAGAGTAAGGCATATTGCAGTTTCTTAAAGGAGGGTAATGATGATTAAGCACAGGGATCTTTAGTCTTTCTCTCCTTAAATATCTAACTGATCTTAAAGACAGAGATAATTTGTCTAGCTGACAGCTGATATTCTATGTGTGTGTGTTTCCAGTAATTCCAGCCTTCTTACCCTGGAGTAGTTTTATCCATCCCTTAATTGTCCCTAGCTGATGTACAGAAGGTTTTTTTAAACTTCTTAACTGCACAATGAGGCCTCAGTGGACACCTAGATTGTGTCTGCTTGGGAAGATGCCAAGCACTAATGAGTATTTTGTTTAATGTAATGGAAACTGAAAGTGCATGGGTCTTCCTTGACTGATCAATGCCCACTTCTGTTGTTTGAATGTATCTATACATTCTGAATTCTAGAAGAAAGGTCACAAGGGGACAGACCACTTAGTGTCTGCCTAAGAAGGACTTGAAGATTCAGAACTTGTGTTTATATGGAGCTCAGTATAGGTAGAAAGTACTTGAATTAATACTTCAGCCCCTCCTCCTCTGTTCAGATATGCCATCCTTTCTTTCAAACCCAAATTCCGTAGTCTTAAACATTTTCATGTTAATTTTAAAATGTTCATGTTAAGTTATTCCCTAATTATTATTTTTTAAAATTATGTTGTTAAATTCTAGCCCAAGCAATATATATTTCTAAGTAATTATCTATTTCATCATTATTTTATTATTATAAAATAATTGGTATATATTTACTTTATTGTTTGCTTTTTTCAAGTTTAAGTCACAATGTGTTCAATACAAATTTTAAAATAAATAATTAAAACACTATTTCTTAGTTATCTAAAAAGTCAGATATGCTGGAAAACCAACCTTAAGCAACTCAGTAAGCAACATGATCAAGTATGTTTGAGTAAAAACTAATGATTTCCATGTGCTACTGATG
This sequence comes from Tursiops truncatus, assembly GCF_011762595.2. Taxonomy (NCBI): domain Eukaryota; kingdom Metazoa; phylum Chordata; class Mammalia; order Artiodactyla; family Delphinidae; genus Tursiops; species Tursiops truncatus. Next base: position 78,374,038 of record NC_047035.1, on the reverse strand, counting down.
CTCTACACACAACTAAGTGGAAAGTGTAGAGGGCGTTTCTGAGATTTCATTGAACTATATCTTGTTGAACAGATACACAGCTCCCTCTGGTTGTATTTATAATTTATAGCCTGCTTGAATGTGCTAGATAATTTTCAAAAGTAAAGATTTCAAGCTACTTAAAAACTCAAAAGAGATTTACCTCTCATCTAAAGCTTCCTGGGTTTAAAGATTTCATAAAAATCTGTGGTAAGAAAAGATGGGTTTTGAATCTGGAGAATGGAAATATTAATACTTCCTCAACTTTGAGTATAATGACTCACTTTCTCTTTATTTCCAAACTATCATCCTGCTTCAATCATACTATCACATGCCTTTGGAGACTCTGGAACTATGCCTCCCCAAGCCCCCCTTGAAATAGAGTTTATAATAGAAACCTTGCCTGACCCTTAATAATTGTTACTTTATGGAAATACTGCAATACCTAAACTAAGTTGCTTATTACACCAAACATGAAGTCCTTTGACCCTTAAGGTTCAATATTGATCAGCCCTACTTCTGTCAATACTCACCTCTAGTGTCAACAATTTTCAACGTGGAATAAATTCAGGAATGGATAGTCTTCTTAACCCACAGAAATTCAAAATATTTCATTCCTATGCATTACAATTTTTATCCAGTTAAATAATTTTCTTATTTCTTCCATACTCTGCATGATTGGAGATTGGGCATCATTGTGAGTATATCATTAAATGTGATTACAATAAGAAGTTAGCTATAAATGATTCTTACATTGGGTACAGGATTCATGTAAAAAATTTCACTGATAAAATGTTTCTCTAAAGAAGACTTAAAGCAAATGTATTGCAAATTCAACAAAAGTGGCTGAGCTATTTTTCAATCCTGAGATCATGATGGGGGAAATGCTTTTAAAAAGAATATTCAAGTGCTTGCTTTGCACTTGGATAATGCAATAGCAGATTCATTTTTTTTTAAGCTGCCGTATTTTTCAGATTGTCAAATGCACATCAAAGAGCTATTCTCTTGGCAAATTTTATGAATTTCAGTTCCATTTTCTTGACAATTTAAAATTCAATTATTCCGATTATAACTAAAGGTCATTAGTCTAATGTGGCAACTTCGTGACAGTTTTAGTTATAAGAGAATTTCTCAGTTTAGAGAGGAAATTCTGCCATATGAGAAATTTTTATTTACCAAGAAGTTGGATGATATTAGAAAATATTTTTGTTTTCTTCTTTTGCTTTTATTATTTATTAATAAAAATGTATACTTAGGGGATTGGAACCAAGATGGCGGAGTAGAAGGACGTGCTCTCACTCGCTCTTGTGAGAACACCAGAATCACAACTAGCTGCTGGACAATCATCGACAGGAAGACACTAGAACTCACCAAAAAAGATACCCCACATCCAAAGACAAAGGAGAAGCCAAAATGAGACAGTAGGAGGGGCGCAATCACAGCAAAATCAAATCCCATAATTGCTGCGTGAGTGACTCACAGACTGGAGAACACTTATACCACAGAAGTCCACCCACTGGAGTGAAGGTTCTGAGCCCCACATCAGGCTTCCCAACCTAGGGGTCTGGCAACAGAAGGAAGAATTCCTAGACAATCAGACTTTGAAGGCAAGTGGGATCTGATTGCAGGACTTCGACAGGACTGGGGGAAACAGAGACTCCACTCTTGGAGGGCACACACAAAATAGTGTGCACATCAGGACCCAGGGGAGACTGAAACAGACCTACCTGCCAGTGTTGGGAGGGTCTCCTGCAGAGGCGGGGGGTGGCTGTGGCTCACTGTGGGGACAAGGACACTGGCAGCAGAAGTTCTGGGAAGTAATCCTTGGCGTGAGCCCTCCCAGAGTCTGCCATTAGCCCCACCAAAGAGCCCAGGTAGGCTCCAGTGTTGGGTTGCCTCAGGCCAAACAACCAACAGGGAGGGAACCCAGCCCCACCCATCAACAGTCAAGCGGATTAAAGTTTTACTGAGCTCTGCCCACCAGAGCAACACCCAGCTCTACCCACCACCAGTCCCTCCCATCAGGAAACTTGCACAAGCCTCTTAGATAGCCTCATCCACCAGAAGGCAGACAGCAGAAGCAAGAAGAGCTACAGTCCTGCAGCCTGTGGAACGAAAACCACATTCACAGAAAGACAGACAAGATGAAAAGGCAGATGGCTATGTACCAGATGAAGGAACAAGATACAACCCCAGAAAAACAACTAAATGAAGTGGAGATAGGCAACCTTACAGAAAAAGAATTCAGAATAATGATAGTGAAGATGATCCAGGACCTCAGAAACAGAATGTAGGCAAAGATCGAGAAGATGCAAGAAATGTTGAACAAAGACCTAGAAAAATTAAAGAACAAACAAACAGAGATGTACAATACAATAACTGAAATGAAAACTACACTAAAAGGAATCAATAGCAAAATAACTGAGGCAGAAGAACAGAAAAGTGACCTGGAAGACAGAAAGGTGGAATTCACTGCTGCAGAATAGAATAAAGAATAAAGAATGAAAAGAAATGAAGACAGCCTAAGAGACCTCTGGGACAACATTAAATGCAACAACATTCGAATTATAGGGGTCCAAGAAGGAGAAGAGAGAGAGAACGGACCAGAGAAAATATTTGAAGAGATTATAGTCGAAAATGTCCCTAACATGGGAAAGGAAATAGCCACCCAAGTCCAGGAAGAGCAGCGAGTCCCATATAGGATAAACCCAAGGAGAAACACGCCAAGACACATAGTAATCAAATTGGCAAAAATTAAAAACAAAGAAAAATTATTGAAAGCAGCAAGGGAAAAACAACAAATAACATACAAGGGAACTCTCATAAAGTTAACAGCTGATTTCTCAGCAGAAACTCTACAAGCCAGAGGGAGTGGCATGATATACTTAAAGTGATGAAAGGGAAGAACCTACAACCAAGATTACTCTACCTGGCAAGGATCTCTTTCAGATTCCATGGAGAAATCAAAAGCTTTACAGACAAGCAAAAGCTAAGAGAATTCAGCACTACCAAACCAGTTCTACAACAAATGCTAAAGCAACTTCTCTAAGTGGGAAACACAAGAGAAGAAAAGGACCTACAAAAACAAACCCAAAACAATTAAGAAAATGGTCATAGGAACATACCTATCGATAATTACCTTAAATGTCAATGGACTAAATGCTCCAACCAAAAGACAAAGGCTTGCTGAATGGATACAAAACAAGACCCATATATATGTTGTCTACAAGAGACCCACTTCAGACCTAGGGACACATACAGACTGAAAGTGAGGGGATGGAAAAACATATTCCATGCAAATGAAAGTCAAAAGAAAGCTGGAGTAGCAATACTCATATCAGATAAAATAGACTTTAAAATAAAGAATGTTACAAGAGACAAGGAAGGACACTACATAATGATCAAGGGATAAATCCAAGAAGAAGATATAACAATTATAAATATATATGCACCCAACATAGGAGCACCTCAATACATAAGGCAACTGCTAACAGCTATAAAAGAGCAAATCCACAGTAACACAATAATAGTGGGGGACTTTAACACCTCACTTACACCAATGGACAGATCATCCAAAATGAAGATAAATAAGGAAACAGAAGCTTTAAATGACACAATAGACCAGATAGATTTAATTGATATTTATAGCACATTCCACCCAAACACAGCAGATTACACTTTCTTCTCAAGTGCGCATGGAACATTTTCCAGAATAGATCACATCATGGGTCACAAATCAAGCCTCAGTAAATTTAAGAAAGTTGAAATCAGGGCTTCCCTGGTGGCGCAGTGGTTGAGAGTCCGCCTGCTGATTCAGGGGACGTGGGTTCGTGCCCTGGTCCGGGAAGATCCCACATGCTGTGGAGCGGCTAGGCCCGTGAGCCATGGCCGCTGAGCCTGCGCATCCGGAGCCTGTGCTCCGCAACGGGAGAGGCCACAGCAGTGAGAGGCCCGTGTACCGCAAAAAAAAAAAATTGAAATCATATCAAGCATCTTTTCTGACCACAATGCTATGAGATTAGAAATGAATTACAGGGGAAAAAATGTAAAAAACACAAACACGTGGAGGCTAAACACTACGTTACTAAACAACCAAGAGATCACTGAAGAAGTCAAAGAGGAAATCAAAAAATACCTAGAAACAAATGACAATGAAGACACGACAATCCAAAACCTATGGGATGCAGCAAAAGCAGTTCTAAGAGGAAAGTTTATAGCTATACAAGTCTACCTCAAGAAACAAGAAAAATCTCAAATAAACAATCTAACCTTACACCTAAAGGAACTAGAGAAAGAAGAACAAACAAAACCCAAAGTTAGCAGAAGGAAAGAAATCATAAAGATCAGAGAAGAAATAAATGAAATAGAAACAAAGAAAACAACAGCAAAGATCAATAAAACTAAAAGCTGGTTCTTTGAGAAGATAAACAAAATTGATAAATCATCAGCCAGACTCATCAAGAAAAAAAGGGAGAGAACTCAAGTCAATAAAATTAGAAATGAAAAAGGAGAAGTTACAACAGACACGGCAGAAATACATATCATCCTAAGAGACTACTACAGGCAACTCGATGCCAATAAAATGGACAACCTGGAAGAAATTCTTAGAAAAGCACAACCTTCCAAGATGGAACCAGGAATAGAAAATATGAACAGACCAATCACAAGTAATGAAATTGACACTGTGATTAAAAATCTTCCAACAAACAAAAGTCCAGGACCAGATGGCTTCACAGGTGAATTCTATCAAACATTTAAAGAAGAGCTAACACCCATACTTCTCAAACTCTTCCAAAAAATTGCAGAGGAGGGAACACTACCAAACTCATTCTATGAGGCGACCATCACCCTGATACCAAAACCAGACAAAGATACTACAAAAAAAGAAAATTACAGACCAATACTACTGATGAATATAGATGCAAAAATCCTCAACAAAATACTAGCAAACAGAATCCAACAACACATTAAAAGGATCATACACCATGATCAAGTGGGATTTATCCCAGGGATGCAAGGATTCCTCAATATATGCAAATCAATCAATGTGATACACCTTATTAACAAATTAAAGAATAAAAACCATATGATCATCTCAATAGATGCAGAAAAAGCTTTTGACAGAATTCAACACCCTTTTATGATAAAAACTCTCCAGAAAGTGGGCATAGAGGGAACCTACCTCAACATAATAAAGGCCATATACCACAAACCCACAGCAAACATCATTCTCAATGGTGAAAAACTGAAAGCATTTCCTCTAAGATCAGCAACAAGGCAAGGATGTCCACTCTCACCGCTACCATTAAATATAGTTTTGGAAGTCCTAGCCACGGCAATCAGAGAAGAAAAAGAAATAAAAGGAATACAAATTGGAAAAGAAGAAGTAAAACTGTCACTATCTGCAGATGACATGATACTATACATAGAGAATCCTAAAGATGCCACTAGAAAACTGCTAGAGCTAATCAATGAATTCGGTAAAGTTGCAGGATACAAAATTAAGGCACAGAAATCTCTTGCATTCTTACACACTAATGATGAAAAATCTGAAAGAGAAATTAAGGAAACACTCCCATTTACCATTGCAACAAAAAGAATAAAATACCTAGGGATAAACCTACCTAGGGAGACAAAAGACTTGTATGCAGAAAACTATAAGACACTGATGAAAGAAATTAAAGATGATACCAACAGATGGAGAGATATGCCATGTTCTTGGATTGGAAGAATCAATATTGTGAAAATGACTATATTACCCAAAGCAATCTACAGATTCAATGCAATCCCTATCCAATTACCAATAGCATTTTTTAAGGAACTAGAACAAAAACTCTTAAAATTCGTATGGAGACACAAAAGACCCTGAATAGCCAAAGCAGTCTTGAGGGATAAAAATGGAGCTGGACGAATCAGACGCCCTGACTTCAGACTATACTACAAAGCTACAGTAATCACGACAATATGGTACTGGCACAAAAACAGAAACATAGATCAATGGAACAAGATAGAAAGCCCAGAGATAAACCCACACACCTATGGTCAACTAATCTATGACAAAGGACGCAAGGATATACAATGGAGAAATGACAGTGTCTTCAGTAAGTGGTGCTGGGAAAACTGGACAGGTACCTGTAAAAGAATGAAATTAGAACACTCCCTAACACCATACACAAACATAAACTCAAAATGGATTAGAGACCTAAATTAGAGACCAGACACTACAAAACTCTTAGAGGAAGACATAGGAAGAACACTCTTTGATATAAATCACAGCAAGATCTTTTTTGATCCACCTCCTAGAGTAATGGAAATATAAACAAAAATAAGCAAATGGGACCTAATGAAACTTAAAAGCTTTTGCACAGCAAAGGAAACCATAAACAAGGTGGAAAGACAACCCTCAGAATGGGAGAAAATATTTGCAAATGAATCAATGGACAAAGGATTAATCTCCAAAATATATAAACAGCTCATGCAGCTCAATATTAAAAGAACAAACAACCCAATCCCAAAATGGGCAGAAGACCTAAATCGACATTTCTCCAAAGAAGACATACAGATGGCCAAGAAGCACATGAAAAGCTGCTTAGCATCACTAATTATTAGAGAAATGCAAATCAAAACTACAATGAGGTATCACCTCACACCAGTTAGAATGGGCTTCATCAGAAAATCTACAAACAACAAATGCTGGAGAAGGTATGGAGAAAAGGGAACCCTCCTGCACTGTTGGTGGGAATGTAAATTGATACAGCCACTATGGAGAACAGTATGATGGAGGTTCCTTAAAAAACCAAAAGTAGAATTACCATATGATCCAGCAATCCCACTACTGGGCATATACCCAGAGAAAACCACAATTCAAAAAGACACATGCACCCCAATGTTCATTGCAGCACTATTTACAATAGCCAGGTCATGGAAGCAACCTAAATGCCCATCAACAGATGAATGGATAAAGAAGATGTGGTACATATATACAATGACTATTACTCAGCCATAAAAAGGAATGAAATTGGGTCATTCGTTGAGATGTGGATGGATCTAGAGACTGTCATATAGAGTGAAGTAAGTCAGAAAGAGAAAAACAAATATAAATTAATGCATATATGTGGAACCTAGAAAAATGGTACAGAAGAACCGGTTTGCAGGGCAGAAATTGAGATACAGATGTAGAGAACAAACGTACGGACACCAAGGGGGGGAAGGGGTGGGGGTGGGGGTGGGGGTGTGATGAATTGGGCGATTGGGATTGACATGTATACACTGATGTGTATAAAATTGATGACAAATAAGAACCTGCTGTATAAAAAAAATGTATACTTAATATTTCTTCCAATCCCATATTTATAATGTATAATATCTCATGCTTCACTCCCATGATTAACATCATCAAATTAACAGAAAATGCTTTCTAATATTGCTGGTTTTATCATCGTTATATTTTGTCTTAAATGTTTCTTTTGGGTTATATTCCTTTTCTAATTTTAAATAACCTTAACCTGAACATAATTTTCAGATCTAGGAAAAGACATTTTCATTTCAATCATGTCACAGGTAGAATTTCTGTTAAGATGAAAAGGCAGAAAAGTTGGAGACCCGGTAAATATTTTAACATTGGTTCCACTTGGTATGATAATGGAGAACTCTTCAGGCAAGACACACCAAAGAACCAGACACAGTGGGTGCTGGGTGTCAGGCCAGTACAAGATACAAGAGTCTTTATCCCTGTCGTAACCCCAAAGAAATTGACTTTGCAGTGGTAGATAAATGTATTCAACAACTATTGGCTGTGCACCTGGTCTGTGCAAGGTCAACAGTGAAAACGCATCATTTTTCTGTTTTTGCATTTTAGAGTTCCAGACACTGTTGGAGGCAGAGATGGACAAGATGGCATCTACTCTGGTTCTGGTACCTGTGACCCATTTACACAGAGGAGAACTTATCCATGTGGCATGCTGGCTTAGCACTTAGACCACCAAACAAGAACTCCACCACTCTGCTTAAGGAGCAACCTCTTCACACTAACTGTTCTCAGCACCATTCTGAAATGTCTTTGTCTCACTGAGGCACAGCTGTCCTAAGAATTTTAATACTGCAATCCACAGGGCTTTTGTTAAGCAATAAGACCCCAAATGACCTTTTCTACCTAGGTATCAAGATTTCAAAACTATTCCCTATCAGCACAAACTCTCTGAACTTTTAGCTTCCTGCTAGAGCTGTGTAAAGTCAGCTTCTTCTGAACCACTGGTTGAAACTTGTAAAGGGACTGATTTTTCTGGTATTATCGTTTACCAATTGCGTCATCATTATCACTTCTTGTCCACTGACCAGAGAGTTTGTACTTGTAGGTGACAGTTGTATTTGCATTCTGTATGGCTTCCCTATCAACGCACTTTTGAGGCCCAGTATTTAGCAGAGAATGTTCTTTTCTATATAGCAGATTATTACTTGCATCCACTACTGTGCTAAGCATGCATTTTACCTGCATTATTTCATTTAATCCTCACAGTGATCCTCTATGGTGCAAAGAGATAAAAATGACTAGGACACGGTCACCACAAACTGAAGAACCAGGACTTGAACCAGGGTGGTCTGACATCAGAGCTCTCATTCTTAACCACTTCGTTTATACTGCTTCTGTAAGAATGGCCGTTCTATAATTAAAATTATATAATGGATTTTAAAAATCTGTTAGAAGAGTAAATTCTAAGAACATGAAAACTAACTCTTGGTCAAAATGAAAGTTTTTTATTAGTGTGCTGAAAATAGAGCTAGAGAGGCATGTACATTTACTTCTAATTTACAAGTTAGTACACAGGAGCAGAAAATGTAGTGATAAAAGACTATTTGTCTTTTTAGACATCTAGCACATTCTTCTACCACCTAATTGTGTGGGTACATATTCTGCAGTGTCCTTCAGTATCCCTACCACAGTCAAAAGGTTCTGTATATCTGCATATATGTGATAAGGTTTATTTTGAATAAAGAGTGAGTGTGATTTCATTTTTCCCTGTGATATATAAACATGTATCAATAAAGATTCCTCCTGAAACTTCTCCAAGTTATGGCATGAATTTCCAATTAATCTCATAACTTGTCTTTAACTGTTTGGCCGTATTCCATAATTGATAGATGTTATTTTAATTCAGATACAAAGAGAAAGAGAGAGAGGATATGCCCAGGCCAGAGAATGGGGTATACATCAAGTTTTAGACACATTTTGCTCACCTAGTCATAGTCAATCAATGTTTTTTGAGACCCCAAAATACTTTGGCTGATCCCTGTGACTGTTATTGTCAGTTATTAGCAAATTGCAAAAATGACATGCCCTAAAAAAATCCATCAAATTGGTGACCAAACTTGCACAGGGTCTCGGACATCAAGGCTATCACTTTTCAGCCACAAGTGTGGCTGTCACCACACTTTTCAAGGGTGGGGGTCAATGGAAAACCACTTAAGCCTCTATAAAAGATGGCTTTTAAGGAGCTGTTTCGCTGATGGAACCTGGTGGACTGGGATAGAGAAGGCACTTGAAGTCTGAGTAAAGATGTGCAATGAAAGTGAAAAAAACATAAGGGCAGAAACTAAAGAAATATTGAGATAATAAAAACAATATATTTGCCTTCATTATTGCCTACATGATAGCATCCAAGTCCCTTCACACAGCATTCAAGGCCCTCTACAAGTTGATGCTAACCTAGTTTTCAGGTCTGAGTTCCCAGAACTCTCCCATGTGTTTTCTGTCCTGCTATCACACTGTGTGCTTTTTCCCAGTGACATGGCATACCTTCATGTATGAGTGCCCCTGACGCCTTTCCTCCTCTGTCCCCATGTCATCTGCTTCACAAAATACCACTCTCTTTTTATGAAAATTCTGAAAACTCTCCTCTCCCCAACCTCCACTCAGCACACCCAACAAGCAGAAGTAATTGCCTTCTCCCTGAGTGTCTCTAGTTCTTTTCATAACTTCTTTATCATGTTGACATGTGCTAGGAGTCAAAACACATCTCTTAGTCACCAATACACTTTTATTGATATGTGTTGCTTTTGTGTGTCCAGGCTGGTTTCCACTCCCTGGCTCCTCCATGATACCCCTTCTCCCTCCCTTTTATTTTTAGAATGTTCTTCATAATAATGATGATGATAATTGGCATGTGTAAAACACTCTATCAATTACAAGCACTTTCAAATCTGTATTAGTCTTCTAGGGCTGCCATAACAAAATACCACAGACTGGGTGCCTTAAGCAGCAGAAATTTGTTTTCTTACAGTTCTGGAGGCTAGAAGTCCAAGATCAAGGTGTCAGTAGGTTGATTTCTTCTGAGGCCTCTGTCCATGGCTTGCAGATAGCCACCTTCTCACCTCCTCACATAATCACCCCTCAGTCTGTGCTGCTTGCATCATAATCACCTCTTATTATAAATTCACCAGTCATACTGGATTAGGGCTCACCCATATAACTTTCTTTTACCTTAAGTACCTCTTTAAAGGTCCTGTCTCCAAATCCAGTCACATTATAAGGTACTGGAGGTTAGGGCTTCAACATATGAATTTTGGGGGAACACAATTCAGCCCATAACAATATCCACTACCTGATTTATGCTTACAAGCAATAGCTGTAGCCTCTCTGTACCTCTGCACTATTTTCACAGTGAGCGTCTTCAAAATACAGCACTTCTATGCCTAACTCTACTCCTTCCAGCTTCCACAGTCTAGATCTCAAGTCTATTTATTTTGGAAAGGGGCTTTGTTCCTCAATAAGTGAATAAAGACAACAGTTCCAAATTCTAGGGTTTCGTACAGAGTTTAAATTGTCAAAAGCCAAGCTTTCATGCCAGTATAAGAAGAAAAAGAAAAGCTGCCCATTTTTTAGCACTGAGAAAATAGGAAACAAATATATTTGAGGGAGGGTTTTGCAGTCATTAAAAGCTTGAGAAAGGGATCTAGAAGTACATATATTAGCCATTTCAACTGGACAAATGCTGGCCTAGTTAAGAAGGATGACTGGTACTTACTACTGAGTACATTAGCCTACACTCTGACCCTGGGACCTATGAAACACCCACTGACATGAATGGCTCCTTTCATGTGAAGAAATGTGCTAACTTTTCAAAAGGGTCTTGATTCCAGGCCAAAGTGAGGAGCATCGTGTGTACTACAGTATATTGACTAAAGCCTCCTTAGAATTGTTGCCACATTAGTCAGGGGTAAGCAGGGCACTCTTAAGCAGTATGAAGACACTAGGTTTTGCAGGTCTCACCCAGTTCTGTCTCCTCCGTCATAAATCACTCTCATACTGTGTCCAGAAAAAGCAATCACCTGCAATCCAATGCATTTCAGCACTGCATTTGAGCTCCAGGCGGAAGACACAGTGGATGAAACATTAACCGTGACCTAGATTTGGAGCTGGCCCAATGTTGGGCCTGCCTTACTTCAGAAGGGGAGTCACTATCCCCTGTCCTCTTTTCACTCAAGTGTTGAAAAGTGGGGAAACAATGCAAAGGTTCAAGACATGATCATATGATAACTCCTCTCTAATCAAGAATCATTTCCCTTCCTTTTATGAGGTAGGAAAAACTGAAATCATCCCTGTGAGGGGCTGCTGATTCTACCCTTACCAAACCACTATATTCTTCTCTCCCCCTTTATTCTCCCTTTCACTTCCTCAGGATTTTAACAGAAACAGTTTATATCAGTACGGTGATGCAACTTATGTGTGTAAATAAATGCAAATAGCTATTAAATGTTCAGGAAGTAGCATAACCATTTTTTTTTAACACAGTTTATACTGGTGAGTATTTTTTCATAATTTTCCAGATCTGCTGCCAAAGAGCATTTCCCAGAGATCTTTGTAGCAATGCATACATCCAGACTATGGTTGCAAGAAATCCAGGATGCTGTATAGACGGGATCACCTTCAGGGTTTGAAATTTAAGAAATTTTTGCCATTAGGTGATAGACCTTCACATCAATATTTAGCTAGCAAGGTTTTGATCTTGGGGTACACAAATATATATTTGACTTTTGGTTCTGGAATCTTCTAAAAATATATATTTGGGCCAATTTTATTGTTTCCTTGATTTTATTAACCATGCCCTCTTTTCAGAATAATTTAGGTTTTAGTGATTGTATCAGAATTAGTCTATGCTCCTTCAGATGGCCAACAGGCACATGAAAAGATACTCCATATCACTAATTATTAAAGAAATGCAAACCCAAACTATAATAAGGTATCACCTCACACGAGCCAGAAGAGCTATCATCAAAAAGTCTACAAATAATAAATGCTGGAGCGGGTATGGAAAAAAGGGAACCCTCCTACACTATTGGTGGGAATGTAAATTGGTGCAGCCACTATGGAGAACGGTATGGAGCTTCCTTAAAAACTAAAAACTGAGTTACCATATGATCAGCAATCCCACTCCTGGGCATATATCCAGATAAAACTCTAATTAGAAAAGATACATGTACCCTAATGTTCATAGCAGCACTATTTACAGTAGCCAAGACATGGAAGCTAAATGTCCATCAACAGATGAATGGATAAAGAAGATGTGGCAGATGTATATAATGGAATATCACTCCACCATAAAAAATAATGAAATAATGCCATTTGCAGGAACATGGATAGACCCAGAGATTATCACACTAAGTAAGTCAGAAAAGGCAAATATATGACATCATTTATATGTGGAATCTAAAAAATGATACAAATGAACTTATTTACAAAACAGAGATAGACTCATACACATAGAATACAAACTTACAGTTACCAAAGAGGAAAGGCAAGGAGGGAGGGAGGGATAAATTAGGAGTCTGGGATTAACAGATACTACTATATATAAAATAGATAAACAACAAGGACCTACTGTGTAGCACAGGGAACTAAAATCAATATCTTGCAATAACCTACAATGGAAAAGAATCTGAAAAAGAATATATGTATATATACGTATGTATGTATAACTGAATCACTTTGCCGTATACCTGAAACTAACATAACATTGTAAATCAACTATATTTCAATCAAAAAAAATTAGTCTATGCTGATGACTACTACAGCATCCAAAATACAAAGTTGTGTTAGAAGACTCTATCAGTGCACAAAGTTATAGGCAGTTATGGGAAAGTAAGTATTTTTTTAATGAGTCTTTATTTCCTTCTTGCTGATGTATATCAGGCTGTGAAAATATCTATTAGTATTTTTTTCCAGATCTCTGCTGTGTATGTGCATGTCTGCCTAGTATGTCTCATCCTTTCTCTTATCACTCCTTAGAGTTCTGCCTGCTCTTTCTCTAATTGCTGGGCAGTAAGAGAGATGGACGGATCAGGCTAAGCAAGTAGAGCCTGCAGAGAGCAGAAACAGATTTACTAACTTTGATGATGGCTTCTAGAGAGTCCTCACCATACACATGGCTGGGTTGCCATAAAGCCAGCTGAGCCAATCACCCTAAATAGATTAAAAGATGACATAGACAGATTTTAAGCAGAAATGATTTCATTCTTTCCTCTCACCAGTTACATGGTTAGCTGTTTCATGTACTGATTTGTTATACCACAGAGGGCTTCCTCACAGTCCCTGCCAGCCTTCTGAAATCTTGATGGTACTGGAAACTGACTGTCTCCTGGGAATGTGCAAGAAAGAAGGTCTGAGCTCCTCTCCTCCAAAGACACTCTTTTCAATCCTTTATCTCCTACTCATGTGCAATAGTCTAGTCTATCAAAATACAGTGATTGAATAAAACTTTTATTTCAGATAACGAATGCACTGATTAATAAAGGGTTTGTACTACATGGTATTATAGTTCCCTAAATGAACACTGAAATGCTAAAATGGAAAAACTTACCATGGGTCCAAGTTAAATCATAGCCACTTCTTTTAAAATGCATACCCTAATAAGACACCAACCCATTTGATACTTTTTAAAAAATGTGTTATATAAGTGCTTAACATTTTCCAGCTGTTTTAAAGCCAACTGTTTTTCCTGTCATAAGTACATCTGGCATCAGGCAAACAGATTATAGCCATGGACAACTGACTAATTTATGATGTTTTTATATTTTCATATTTTTGGCAGACTAATCCTGGTTGATATATTAGCCTAGCTTTCAGAGGTGAATCTTAAAATCTTGTACTCTTAACAACCCTTTTACCTTTTTCTCTCCCAAATCCTAGAATATTTTTGGCATGTCCTAAAATTTAATTAAAAAACAGAGACAGGGAGAATGAATTGAACCCTTATGCTCTGTCCTCTAGTGTCCCTTCTGTAGCTGACTTCCTAGAAGGAATTACAAATCTGTGTACCAGTGTTGATTTTGAAAGATCTTTGTACTTTTGACCATTCTCCTTCCTAAATTCATTAGGTCACTGCACTTGTCTTTGCATCCTACTGTGAGAATTGCGTTTTGTCCAAATGTAAGGGGAGTTTGGTAAGTCAAACCAAGCAGGAGAAGAACCAGTTGCCTGCCTTTGCAAAAAAAAAAAAAAAAAATGAAGTTTTAAGCCATAGGGAATGGAGGCAAGACTATTTTCTGTGGTGGTTCTGTTTCTGCATCTTGAGTTAGAGAGGCCAAGTCCACTCACCTTCTCAGAACATCTTTTTAATCTGACATCCCCTAGTGGGCCATCCCTTAGCTATTTATGTGGAATCATAACTGCTGGGTTGAATATGCCATATTCTTCCTTTAAATATCCACTCAAGGCCTCAGAGTAATGGATGTGTTTTTAATAAATCTAATATATAAATCATTCATCAGATACACTTCAAAACAGAGCAGCTATCAGAACACCCTGAAAGATTCATTAGAACATTTTTTTTTTTTGCAGACATGTCACCAAGTTAAATAAATGTGGGTCAACTCAAAACTGAGATGAGAAATGGCAGAGTGCTTTATGGGTGAGTCAAGAATATAGGAATTCCAGTCTTGTCTCTATTGCTAACTTGTTTAATGATTGTAGTAATGTTTATGGCTTACGCCTAACTACTCTTCCTTCTGGCCAAAAAACAGACAATGTCTACATAGGATTTTGAGCTCCTTAGAGAAGGGCCCTAAGTATGTTTAGTTGGCAGTAATAAGGACTTACTTTTATAAGCATGGAGTCAGCTTGCCCGGATTCAAGTCCCAGCCCCATCACAGCCTGGTACTCAACCTTGGGTTAATCCCCCACTGAAGTGCACTGGGTGGTCTTTTGCTATTATACATAATACCACGATGAATATCTTTTAACATCTAGATACGTTTATGCATTTATATGATTATATCTATAGGGAGAATGACTAAAGGTGAACTTCTTCACTCTAAGGTTAGGGAAATTTTAAATGTTCTTTTATATTGCTAAATAGCCCTCCAAAGAGGCTATACCAAATTGGTGCTCCTGACACTATACGTCGATTCCCATTTCTCTACACCTTGGTCCACACTGTTCACTGGCAATTTTTTTTTTTTTTTTTTTTTTTGCGGTACACGGGCCTCTCACTGTTGCGGCCTCTCCCGTTGCGGAGCACAGGCTCCGGACGCGCAGGCTCCGGACGCGCAGGCTCAGCGGCCATGGCTCACGGGCCCAGCCGCTCCGCGGCATGTGGGATCCTCCCGGACCGGGTCACGAACCCGTGTCCTCTGTATCGGCAGGCAGACTCTCAACCACTGTGCCACCAGGGAAGCCCTGTTCACTGGCAATTTTAATTTTTTAATCTTTATCAGTCTCAGAAGTGAAAGACGGAATTTGACTTTAATTTGCACTTATTTAATTTTGATCTAAGATACTCATCTTTTCATATTTTACTAGCCATTCATTATTTTATGCATACCCCAATCCCCCTTTTCTATTGGCTACCTGGTGGGTTTCTTTTTTTTTAATTGATTTATAAAGTACTTGGTAGAGTAAGATGAAGATCTTTGTAAAGAATAATTTGGAGAGCAATTCTGATTAATTTCAGTCATGAGGGATATTATAAATTTGAGAATTTTATGGCAATTGGCATGACTAACTAAAAAAGGACAAAACCTCCCAAGCATGAACAGTGAAAGGGTATCACCTGAGTTATTACAATAGTCACTGAAATAATCCAGATTGTATGTAAAGCACAACACAAAGAAGTCCAAGGTGTGATCTCTGCCGTTAAAGCATTCATAGTAGAGAACAGAAGACGCACTCACGTGAAATGATAAAAATCTGAGACAGTAAAAGGAACGAGTGATACAGACCATAAATACCCTGGGAATTGAGGAAGGAAAGCGCATCTTCATCGGACTGGTTAAAGAACATTGCTTAAAAGAAAACACATGCTTGAGTAGACAGAGAGAAAGATTCAGAAGTATAGAAGTGAAAAGCAAGGAAAGCGAAGAGTAAAGAGACAAAGGTGAATGGAATAGAGGCTTGGTTGGGGGAATAGGGGAAAGTTTATATATGGACAGGTGTGTTGGCATCAAATTACTGAAGGTCTTGCCTGTCTGCTTTAGCTTGGATTCTATGCTGTCAGAGCAAATGAATGTTTGGGGGAAGAGCACTGATGTAATAAAAATAATTTTAGGATGATAATATTGACCAGAGAATAATGAATGATTGAAGAAATGAGTGAATGGAAAATATTGAGTTGGGAAAGCAGATGACTATTGTATTAATACTTTCTGTGGGAGAGAATCAACTAATTAAAAAAAAAGTGGTTTATATTTTCTTCAATTTATAAAACTTAAAGCTGTTATGGAACTAATGCTACATAATGTTACCTAAGAAAATAAGACT
This sequence comes from Tursiops truncatus, assembly GCF_011762595.2. Lineage (NCBI taxonomy): Eukaryota > Metazoa > Chordata > Mammalia > Artiodactyla > Delphinidae > Tursiops > Tursiops truncatus. Next base: position 78,357,270 of record NC_047035.1, on the reverse strand, counting down.
GATCAAAACCCAGAATTCTTTGTGTATATGTTGAACATTCCAATGCAGTGCCTTTTTCTAAATCTGTGATTCAGCTTTCATACTGCTTCACTCACTCATTCTAATGACAGTAAGCCTTTCTTTGTTGGGTCTGGAATTCATACGGGTTTTTTCACAGACCTAGAAATTCCAAACATGCTTCTGTCATTACACCTCATCTGTCATCCTAAGGAATGGCTTTATTTATTCTTGTGATTTGGAGAAATAAGGTGATTGTAGAAGGGGTTTAGAATAATGGGAGGAAGGTGTTGGCTACATAGAACCAGCAATTCCTTTCTTACTTTATTTCCCTTACATGTTGGTAAGGGTTAGGTGATTGCTCTGAGAGCTCCCTGTACTGCAAATGCAGCATCTATTCAACAAGTATTTACTGAGCACCTAAAATGTGTCAGGTACTGTGCAAAGCACTGGGAACATATAGCACTGACTGGAGGAGAGTTTAAAAAATAGAGCCAGTCTTTGCTCCTACGAAGCTTACAGTCTGGTGGGACAAATATAAACAAGTCCACATTCTATTGCTTCTGCTCCTTACAGGTGACAGGGGGCTGGGCTCCTCTCTCAAAATTCTCCTACATGTAACAACCCTATCCTGTTGTTAGGGTTCTGAACAACCCATCTCTAGTTTACTTCATGTATTCCTATGTGTGCTGGGGTATTTAATTCACTTCTGATGGGCATTAAGAGGATAAAAGGAATTCAAATAACAAATATGTGGCAAACGCTATGAAGTAGCAGATGTGCTAGTGCTATGGAGATCACCAAGGAGTGGAACATGGACCCAAACCGTAGAATTGGAGAGAGACAGTAAACGCATTTGCAAAAGTAAACTTTCTAGTGTGGATAATAAGTACTAAATTGATGGCACAGATGGTGGGTGCTATGGGAACTCAGAAAAGGAGGCATCACTTCCAGAAGGCACTGTGCCTCAAAGGATGGGCTGGGTTTGAATCAGGTAGAGGACAGAGGAGGTGTCTGTGGGAGTCAGTGAAGCCCAGTACAAACTACCTTATGCAGGAGTGGCCCCGGGGCTCCCAGCATGGCTGCGATCATGGGGTCCCACAGTTTAAACTGGTTTCTCTTTCCCTCTTCATCTCTCGGTTCTGCTTTCCTCTGTACTCGCTTCAGTCTCAGAATGACTGACTCTATGTCGTCGCTGCCAGGCTTACATCTTGCTCCCTTAACCACCCAAAACAAAAGACAGCATCTCTTTCCCAATAGTCCTAAACAAACTCCTGTGATTTACCCTGACTGGACCAACTTATATCATTTTCCCAACCCTGAGTCAACCTCTGTAGCTAGGGGGGGTGAAATTCACAGATTGGCCAGGTCTGGGTTATGTCCCCACCCCTGGAATGGAAGCCCGCGGGGTCAGCCCCATCTAAACCATATCAGAACAAGATCAGGGAAGGGGTTAGTGGTTCCCCAGAGGAAAAAAACTGTACTGCTGTAATTAGAAAAATAACAACAATCATCATCGCCATCATCATCATTGCAAACACTCTATAGTAAAGAACTTACTATGTACTGGGTACTATTCTAACCAACTTTTGTATGTTACTTATTTACTCCTCCTATCCCTGTGAGGTAGGTAATCTTATCTCATTTTCAGATGGGGAAACTGAGGCAAAGAGATGTTAAGTAATTATCACATGGCTAGTAAATGGCAGACCTGGGAGTTGAACCCAGGCCACCAGAACGCCAAGTCCATGGTTTTACCCGCTATAGTACCTTAAAATTGACTTCTATACACACAGAGAACTAGTTAACACTGAGGCTCAGAAATGAGCAAATTATATGAAGAACAATGAGAAGACCAGAAATTCAGCAAGATGGTAATTTTGGTCTGTCCTCAAAGCTACGGAAACAATATCCAAAAAGCTGATAGGTTGTGCCATCCTCATGGAGAGGTCAAGTTCTGACAAGGTCCAGGCAACCACTGACTGAACTTCCAAGGGAAATGAAATGGTCACCAGAGAAAAACTGAGTAATTCCCCAAAGGCTACTCCAGCCCAATCCTCTCAACGGCTTGTGATTCACACTTTTATACAATTTACCAAGGACTGATTTCCTACCCGTATCTGATTCTCAGTCTCTTTCTCTCCTGCTTTGAAACATCATTCATGCAACATATATAAATCTTAGTTAAAACTAACAATGCATTCGAAAACACAAACGAAATCAAACGATTGCCGTTTGGCGTTGAGAAACAGCAGACCCAGGCTTGAGTCTGTTTACTGTGCATTTCCCGACGCAAAGAAAAGCAAGCACAGCCTAGAAAACACCACAAAGCGTTATATGGCGACAGCTCGTGCACTTCAGAAGAGAAGTGGATACATTAGGAAAAGTTTTTCTCCCTTTGATGTAGAATATGTTATCTTTTTTTGTATTAAAATGGGAGTTAACTTTAAATAAATAAAATTCAGCCTGTAGGCTTCAGAAAACTAATGCTCTGTTTTGATAGTGTCATTTCTCTGATCCCTGAAAGCATTATGGGAGTTAACTTGGGCCTTCATCATGATTTTCCTTTATGGTGTGGGCAGCACATTACATTTTCATCTCTGTTTTATTGATTTCCCCTCACTTCCGCCCACATTTTCTCTTCGCCAGCTGTTACCTCTGCCCCTTCTGCTCCCCCAAGTGCTATGAGGGCAGGTAGAGAGAGCTTCTCCTGTGTCTTTGGCTGCGGGCAGTCCAGGCACTGTTGCCTCAGTGCTCCATTCTAAGGTGTAAACCTCTTATCTGCATGGTTTTTGGAAAAAAGATAAGCCAAGGGCCCTAGACCTGCCTTCAAAAAGAGATCAGAATGAGCTCCACATTCCTATAATGAAACAGCGGAAGAATGTGCAATTTGTAGTTAGCATGTCTTTAATTGGACTTGAGGATGTGCCCCCTCCATTCAGGATACGGAGTGCATGAGCCTGGTAGATGATGAACTTGTTTTCTTTTATGATTTTCCCAAAAGAGCCCTCAACAGTCAAATATCAGGTAAACTGAGCCCTCTAGAATTTGGTAATAGAATGAAGCCTTTTTTCTTTTAAACAAAATTACTTTTAGGTAAATGAATATGCAAAAATCTCAAAGGTGTGCTATGCAACATGAAAAAAACACTGATAACAATTGTTTTTACCCTTGTAATTGTCCATTTTGGCCCTTCTTAGTGTTCTAGTAATTGCTTCTAAAAATGAGTGTATTTGAAAGATACATGCAAGACTACAGTTGGAAAAAGAAAATTCTTTAATATAAAAAACTTGCTATGATTAGAGTTTTTCAGAATTTCTTGGTTGTTAATAAGATTTGAAAGCTTATAACTTCTATAGTTTAACTTTTGAAACAAGAGGTATATTTGTGTGTAAAGAAGGTGGGGATTCATGAAATTTTATGCAAAACTATGCATGCATATGCATATGTCGTGTCCTGGAGAAAGACTTCATAGCTTTCATCAATTCTCAAGAGGGTTTGTGACAGGAAGAATTCTCAATTTGCCTGTCTCACTTTCCTTCCCCACACCAACCCTCCCTTTCTTCTTTGTAGTCAATAGCGCTCTCTCTGTCTTGCCAGCTTCCTACTTATCCCTTCCCAGATGAATTGTTCTTTTTGTTTTCTGACCAAGTGAGGCTGAGCCAGAGGAGCTCAGGAGCTGGTTCCCTGATGATGATGGTGGCAGACAGATGGCAAGACTACCGGGAGTGCTGCAATGAGTGGCCTCTGGGTGAGCTGTTAGGAAGATGGACGGTGCCACCATGACCCATCCTGAACAGCATCTTCTAGGAGGGAAATGGGGCATCCAAGATGCCACCCAGGTAGGCAAACTTCCATTACACTGAGGATACTGTCAAGGGGAAAAACTGAATTGGGCAGTAGTGTTCCCTGAATACTTCACTGTTATCTATTTTTTTACTTCAATTTTATTTGATTTGGGGGGGATTTTTTTTTTTTTTTTTTTTTGCCATTTTCCTTAGCTTCTGTATCCATTACAACATCCTAACACTTTAATTGGCTTTCTACGGGACAAACAGGGAGCACTGATTCTGGCAAGGTAGACTTTTCTGTCCTGTTGATTGATGGGTTAATTTTTATTGAGCACAGCGTGCTAGCAGAACCAAAAATCCGAGACAGAATTCCAACTCTAGGAATTTATGTTCTAATGAAAAGTATGACAGCCAACAATGCAATCCTCCCAGTTTCTTTCTTTTATGAGTATGCCCTCTATCTCTCTCTTTTAAGACAAGTCTACATAAGCAAAAAGTGTGTACTGAGGCAACTAGACAGATAACTTGAGCCCAGAAACATGCTATTTTAAAAAAAAAAAAAAAAAGAGCCAATTGGATCAGGTAGCCTGGTGGGGGGATTAGTTTCCTCAAAAGAGTTTCACTAATCATATTCGCTGAGTGGCTACTCAATGACGAAATTTAAAAGAATCAAACATTTCTCCAGATTCTTTTGGTTCTATCCTATGTCAACTTACATTAAATTATGTAAAGTTAGGGCTTCCCTGGTGGCGCGGTGGTTGAGAGTCTGCCTGCCGATGCAGGGGACACGGGTTCGTGCCCCGGTCCGGGAAGACCCCACATGCCAAGAAGCGGCTAGGCCCGTGAGCCATGGCCGCTGAGCCTGCGCGTCCGGAGCCTGTGCTCCGCAACGGGAGAGGCCACAACAGTGAGAGGCCCGCGTACCGCAAAAAAAAAAAAAAAAAAAAAAAAATTATGTAAGGTTAAATTTCTAAAAGTTACATTTTTGGACTATGTAGTAGCTTAACGCCACACAGAAATCCTTCACTGAAATACAATTCAATAAATACTGTATGGCTTAATTTTATGAAGGGCTGATGATTTTTTAAATAATCATTTAAAGAATGTTCATTGTCCCTCTGTGTCCATGATATAAGGATCCATATGATCATTTCTTCAGTCAATGGCCCCCAAAAGAAGATTCCCTTTCCAAACTATTCTCTTTCTTTTATCAAGCACTCAAAGCTAAGTAACCTAGAGTGTTTTTCCAATTTGCTCAGAGCAAATTTCAGTGCTCAAATGAACTGTTTCACCTCTGAATCAGCCACAGTATTCCTGAGCCACCATTTCCTCATCTATAAAATAAAGTGTATTGGAGATAATGATCTTTAAAATTCCTTCCAGCTATGAACCACCAACACACACACAGACATAGACACACACACACACACACACTCTTATATGATTTCTGACCTCATTCATATCTTTATTTAATTACAATAGAAGCTTCATAAGAGCCCAGCCTGTGTCTGTCTTATTCACCTGTATACCCCTGGTTCCTGGCGCAGAAATGGAGTACACTAAATATAACTTGAATTAATATAATTACCCAATGTTCATAGCAATGTGTTCTGTTGCATGATGCCTTGAATCCTTCTCTGGAAGGAAGCAAAGCCCATATTATAAATTCACACAATTTATTTGTATATAATTCTTACACCATATTTTAAAATCTTACATTTAATCTGCCTGTTTAGCTGCAGCTAAAATTTTGTCATTTCTCTTCCACTTTTCTCTTATTGAACTCACTGTCTTGCACACTTTTTCATAAAAGGCCCAACTTAAAAATAAAGCTAAAACATAGAACATGGAACTTGCACGCACGTGACTGGAGCTTGGACTGCTGGGAAAGAAATGAGCATGGTCCCCACGCCCGTGGAAGCCAGGTTTGCTGCCACCAAACTTACCAGCTGACAGCCTATCCAACAACACACAGAGGAAATAAAGCTCCTTGCTCCCTAACTTAACAATGTTAAACTCCTGTGCCCCCCGACAGTGAGTCTGATCCTGAAGAACTGGGCAGAATGAGCCAACCACAGCCCCCAGAGATCCCCAAGATTCCCATTACCCACTGAAAGGGTCCACGGTGAGGCACAGGGTCAAAACACCTCCAACAAGGTTAAACGTGCTGACTTAATTTTTTCCTAACAAGTCAGAGGTTCTTCTCTAAACAGAAAGCCTCACCAGAACACTGAGACTGTGTCCTCAGATAGGTGGACGGCAGGGAGTTTATGGGTGGATTATGAGGAAGACAGAGGAGGAACAGGAAACAGAGATGGCAGAGACGTATTACCTGTGGGATTGATTTTCTTGCGCAAAACCTCCAGTACATTTGATAGGCAATGCTGCCCTCTAGTGGCCAAGTGGGATGAGCACAGGTTCCAATTAAATGCCCACACAATTTAGGGGCATTTTTTGTTGTTTGTATCTAGTTTTAAGATTATTCTGTTTTTAAATCTTAAAGCGAAAAAACAGACATTTTACCAAAACACATAACTTCTTATAAAAGAACTCATGTGACTTTTCTCCTCTTCCTTTCTTCATTTATTTTTCCATGATGCCCCTTTATACTTAGGCAGTGTTAGGCTTTCCCAGCAAACCACTTGGCCCTGGTCCCTGAAAAGGCCTAGGGAAGCTTGGCATCTCTCATACACCTCAGATGCTTCCTTCTTGAGGACCACAGGGGAAGGCATAGGGTGGAAACTGGCCCTCACTGCTCCCTTTGATTGGAAGGCTCCGTCCTTACTTCCTCATATGGCTGTTTCCTTCTCATCACTTAGCTCAGCTCAGAGGCCACCTGGCTACAGCAGACCCAATCCACCCCCACCTTCCCAGGGTGTCAATCCCTAGCACATCATCATTCTTCTGGCTTCCTACAGCTCATCACTTTCCCAAATTATGTTCTTTACTTGTTTCCTTATTCTCTTTCTCTCCCCCATCACAATATAAGCTTTGTAACAGCAGGGACCTTATCTATTTTTTTCACTGATACACGTCCAAATACTAGAAATTGTTGCAGGCGCTTGGCACAGAGTAGGCTCTGAATAAATATTTTTGAATGAATGAATAATAGAGAATATTTACCTCCTAAGCCTTCTCTTCCAATAGCAATATTTTTGTCTAACATCCTGCCACCTCTCATGTTAGAAAAGTGGGACATGGAAATGCAGAATTTCACTTGGGAACTGTAAGGTATAAAATCTCTGACCATGCATCGGCAGAGGTAGCAGATTAGGATTGAAAATTACTAGTACTACGTTTAATTTAATTTCTTAAGTCTGATTATATATATTTCTCCCTGTCTACGCAGCAAAAAGTCCTATTATCCTCAAGTACAGTTTTCTAAAACAATAGAAATACACAGAAAAGATACAGAAAAGAACAAGATGATAAAATTCTCAGTCTTGTTTATAATCTTGTTATTAAATGTCAGTTGGTAGTATAAGTCAGTTTAATTGATTTGAGAAGTGACATAAACTTAAGAAGATATACAACCCCATCATCCCAGGCCAGTTTTTAAGAACACTGTACCCTTTCTTGGTAATAACAGTATATACTATGTTGTAGTGACCACAATACCTGCCTCCATTATATCTTTTAAAGCAAACACTTCAGTTTCTTTACTTAATTGTAGAACCATCTTTGTAAGACTTGTTTTGATAATCTCCTTATATCAGGGCTATTTTTTCTTTTTGTTTCATGTTTCCTTCCTTTTTTACCCCATATAGAATATAATAATATAATATGCCACCCCAGTGCATAATACAAAAGAATTCTAGCTGCTCTGGTGAAAGCCATGTTAGGGTCCCAAAGTCCCGTCCAGTGAGCCTCTTCCACCATCCTGCTCTCCCTCTCCAACCCTCCTCTCACTGTGAAAGCCACTGAGTTCCCTCTGTGGGGCTACAGGGCTCCTGAATTCATACAGAAGCCAACAGGTGTAGATCATACCCATAGTGATCCCAATACTTTAAAAATATTCTAATATCCTACTATTAATTATGGCTCAAGAGTGGCACTTAGTAAACAAGCTAATGGATGATTTCCATACATTTGTTCATTCAGTAAGTACTTTATTTGTGGATTATGTTCTCACCATGAGTCAGGCTCTGCTAAGTGCAGGGAATACCTGTGAGACAGACAGGGCCTCTGCTCTTACAGAGGTTAGCACAGTGGGAGATAGTAGTAAATAAGCAATTATAATACAAGGTAGCAAGTGTGATGACTGGGCAAATACAGAGGGGAGCATATAGGGAGTATACCCAGCAGGAGCTTCACAGATCAGGAAAGGTTTTCTGGAGGTGGAGATACAGATATAGATGGGGGAAGAGTTTGGAGAGAATTTCCAGCTAAGAGGATAACAAGCACACACAAGCCTGGGGTGAGAAAGAGCATGGCTCAACCTGAGGAACCAGAAGAAGCTCTGTTTCAATGGAGCATCAAGTGTGTAGGGGACAGAACAGGGAGAGGAGGGAAAGACAAGGCTGGAGAGGTGAGCGGGGTCACATCACAAAGGGTCTTATAAGTCATTGTAAAAAGTCTGGACTTGGGCTTCCCTGGTGGCGCAGTGGTTGAAAGTCCGCCTGCCGATGCAGGGGACACGGGTTCGTGCCCCGGTCCGGGAAGATCCCACATGCCGCGGAGCGGCTGGGCCCGTGAGCCATGGCCGCTGAGCCTGCGTGTCTGGAGCCTGTGCTCCGCAACGGGAGAGGCCACAACAGTGAGAGGCCCGCGTACCGCAAAAAAAAAAAAAAAAAAAAAAATGTCTGGACTTTAGCTGGAAGGCAAGGTAAACCTCTTGAAAGATTATAATAAGGGAAATGATGTGACCAATTCAGCTGCAGTGTGAAGCACGGCAGCAAGACTGATCATTGTGATAAATAAGGAGAATGTTGTAACAATGGAGATGAGAGACGATGGTGGCCTGAATTGGAAAATGGCCATTGAGATGGAGAAGACAGATGGATTCAAGAGATACTTAAGATGAGACCTGCTTAGTTGAATGTGGGAGGTGAAGGTAAACAAAAAGAAAAGGATGATGCCCAAGTTTCTTGCTTGAGCCACTGAGTGGATGGAGATTGCATCACCAAAACAGGGTACCTTATATGGGCAGAAAGATAATCAGCTTTATTGGGATGTGTTGTGGGACATATCTGAGGGACAAGCAAGTGGAAATAATCAGGATGTAGCTGTGTATGTGGATTTGAAACTCAGAAAAACTGTGAGCTAAAGATAAAGATTCAGGTGTCATCAGCATATAGGCTAGGTGGTGCTTGAAGACATGAAAATACTTAAAATATCTGGAAGATTTTGTAGAGAAAGCAAAGTAGGATCTAGAATAGAACTTTGTGGGACAACAATACCTGTAAGGGGCAAACAGAAGAGGAGGAGCCCCACAGGAAACAGAAAAGGAAGAGACAAGGGGATAGAAGGCAAATTTTTGGAAGCCAAAGGAAGGGAGTGTTCCAAGAAGGAGAGAGTGGTTGACTATGTTGGATTTTGCTGCGAGATAACTGAGATATGTTCTTCAGATTTAGCCAGAAGGCATCATTAGTGACCTGACTGAAAACAGTATTGGTGGAAGTCATAAGAATAGAAGGGTCAAAGGGGGTCAAAGGAAGATGAGAAGGTAGAGACGATAGTGAGACAATTCTTACGAAGCTTTGCTATATAAAAGTAAGAGATATGGTGATAAAACAGAAATGTGAGCTCAAAGGAGGTTTTTGGTCGGGTATATGTAGAAATACTGATGGAAAGGAAAGTATTATCATTTCTATTATATAGAAAATCAAAGAGGTTAAGCAGTTTGCCCAAATTTATATAATCAGCAGAGCTAGGATTAAACCTAGGTCTGTCTGGCTCCAAAGTCCTTGTTCTTAACTATAAAGAGTACACAACTCAATTCTAGGTACTGGCTTCCCACCAGAATTTACTATATTAGAATCATATTCCAATTAGTACTAGGGGGAAAAAGCACGTATCATGTACCCCAGCCCTACTTAATAGACCAGGAAACTGAAGCTAACAGTGTCTGGCTTAAGCTTGCACAGCTCACGGGTGGCAAATCTCAGCTCTAAGGTTCAGAGCTCTTTGTCTTCTTTTATTCTAACTCTCATAACATCTCCACTTGGTTTAGAAGCAGATTTGGAGTTGGAAAGTAAAGCGTAAAGTACCTTGATATGACAACCGATTGGGTTATGCTATTTAGATTTGCTGTATGAATTATCTATCTATGTCACTCTTTGCAAGGCTAAAGTGACCTCTAAAAACTCCGCCTAGCATGCTAAGATATAAATAAGTAGAATTCTGAAGATATATACTGAGCCTCCTATATATTTCTAGTAAAAATTACCAAAATTAGCACTTTCAACTCAGTCTCGGTGTTATTCACCCCGCAAAACAAGTATGTAATTATTGCCAAAGTTATCCTCAGGGAAAGGAGTGTATCATTTTTGCATTCCTGGTTTGGTTTACCTAAAAGGTATGTTAAGTACAGATTGGATAATTAAGGGAAGTTTTAAAAACGGGAGGATATAAAATTGCAGTGAAATAGAAAATAACTATATATAAAATTCTGCAGTAGAGATGGTCAACCTTTTTTGTAACACGAAACTCTAAAGTCTGTATGCGCATCAGATTCAGTTCAGTGACACAGTGGTTTTAAACATGGAAATTAATAAGTAGGTAAGTGGTACCATCCAAACAGGGTAAAGCCCTTGGAACCTGCCCAAGTACCTCCTAAATAAACCTACCTGCACCCAAGTTCTTGTCCCAGATTCAGCTTTCAGTGATCTAAACTAAAACACTACTTACACAGAGCATGTGCTCTGGAATCAGACTGCCTAGTTCAAATGCTAACCACACATGGACTAACTTTGTGACCTGAGGCAGGTTACCTACCCTCCCTAAGTCTCAGTTTACTCAGTAGATTCTGAGCATATTCACAGAACCTATTTTTGGGACATTGTTCTCCATGAGTTTCTCATATTTCTACATATCTCGTGAGACACTGACTGCCCTTTGTTCCAGACGGCTTTCTCAAGGATTTTGTAAACCAAGCAGCTGTGGAAGATAGAAACAGCATACCCCTCAGAGCAAAGGGCAGGCATACTTACTGCTCATTATAAAAGATTTAGGTTTCCTAAGCTTACGGCTCCCCTCCTATAACACCATACACTATATGCTGGCATCCGCACAGAACTTCAGGGCCAGGGGAACTAGGCACATATGCTGATGCTAATGCTGTAGGCTCAGTTGTGAGTAATAAAGTCCTTTTTTCTCTGACCCGAGAGTCTCCTGTCTTCTGCCAGCATCCAAAAACTTGCAAATGGAGCACAATTTCAGATCCTTTGCAGTTCTTGACACCTTATAGAATTTAAAGATGACATGAGTGTGTTCATTGAAAATGTTTAGCATACCTCTTGGTACTTGGTAAGCACTCACTAAATGCTAACTCTATATTCTAACCATCAAAATGTGAGTATGCCCATGGGATTGCCACATAGATAAAAATGTGTGTATGTTTGAAATCCCACGAGCAGAAATTCAGTCCTGTGTGTTCAGGCTTTGTGTATTTCCAGGTGTATACTTTTATACATTCCAGGTACAAATGCCCACAGGGAGGTGACCTATGCGACTCTTCTTTGCCATCAATACCTCAATGACTACCAGTATTCATTTCTCATAGCAGAGCCTGGCAGGTGAAGTCTTAGGACATGTTCATTATATGTGATTGGGAGAGAGATTTTGAACAGGAGGTTTTGCCCAAATAAACAGACCTGAGTAGTAGCCAAAGGTCTCCTCATGAGGATGGTATCCATCGGTGTCTATCTTGCTTAGTACTCTATTTCCAACATATAGCACAAGGCCTGACACAGAGTAGAGGTTCAGCAAATCTTTTTGGCTGAATGACTGCTATCCCAGAGAGAAGTTGAGGGAGCCTTTCTCTGCCATCCGGAAGTAGACTTCTGAGTCATTCAAGTGTTCCTGTCCTCAAATTATCCCCACCAAACATGGCAACCAGTTTACCCACTAAAAGGAACTCCATCAAAAGTCTAAGATAAAAAGAAACAATAAAATAACAAAACAAACTTTTGACCTACTTTGTTATGCATTGAAAGGCACACTTTAGCAGACAAGAGGGCTCAGTGCTATGTAATTGTCATCAGTGTTTCACTTAATATTTTAATGAGCTGAGCAACTGACATCCTGGTTGAATACATGCCTTTTGTGGGTCTTGTTACTAAGCAAAAAAAGTGTATAAAAAAATTGTCCTTTAAAAAAACCCATAATTCCTTAAAACGTAAATACACCCCAAATGCCACAAAGATGATTCCTGTCATCCTTCCTCCTTCCTTCCAAGCCAGCTCTTCTCATATTTTCCTTCTCCTGCCTCAGAGTTGCTGACTTGGGTTCCAGACTCCTATGCTGGTTCCTGGATTCAGAGCAGATCTTTCTGAGCCAGGACATGTTTGCCAGGACAGGCAGTGCCATTTTTAGCTATTTCTCTTCTCTATTCTCCCAAACCCTTCCCAGAAAAACATTGATACATTTATTTTAATATTCCTTCTTTCCCTTCGGCTGGCAAAGGTTTCTCTGTATCTGATGTTTGCCTCTATTTGCTCCATGCTCTTCCTCTGTTCTCTCTTTTTTCCCCCCCTTTCATTATCCTCTCTCTGGGGAGGGCTGATTGACTGGAAACCCCAGGGCCATCAAAAGGCAATTTCAGAGAAGCAAGGGAGACTGGTAACATGGTTCTAAACTGGGAGGGAACAATAGCAAACTGAATATTCTTTAAGCAATGTGGAATCTACATTCCTTCTTTACCAGCCTTTGAAAATAAGCATTAAAATTCTTCCCATCACACAGATGGGAAAACAAAGGACTGAGAGGTTAAGCCACCACGCCAAGTCTAACAGAAGGTAAAGGGCAGCACCAGGATTTGGGCCCAGACACTGTGACTCCAAGGCCCATTCTTACCCCTGTGCTTCTCCCTTGAACTCAGATTTGAGGGATGAATATGAGTTACCTGAACAAATAAATAAAGGAGAGGGCAAGTTCTTCCAGGCAGAGGGCAGAGCATTATACAGAGGCCTAAAGATGTGAACCAGCTTAACAAGTTTGGGGAACCACAATGACCACAGGGAAGTTAACCAGGAAACAAAAATACCTAGCAAACTTCAGATACTCATTCATGACATAGCTGGAGAGTGGTAAAGCCATGTAGAGTTCATATTCATGAGACTAGGGTTGGAATGACAGCTCCATTTCTGGTTAGTGTGTTATTTAAACTCTCTAAGCATCTACTTCCTCATCTCTAAAACTGGAATGACACACATTTCACAGTTTAATAGCAAAGATTTTTAAAAGTTAACATATGCAAAAGCTTGTAAACTGTGGCGTTCTATGCAAATATCTTTCTCCCTCTGTAATGGAAACTGGGTTCAGCACAGGGACTCAGGAAGCAACTGTAGGATAAAGGACATTCCAGGGGCCTGGGAAAATCTTGCAGGCAGCCTTCAGTCTAGAAGTTATTTTTTTCTAGCCTGAAGTCTGAGAGGTTTATAAAACCCATCCTAACCCAGCAGTACAGAGAGAACACTTTTGCCAAAGGCATTAGTCAAGCATTTTTCCACCAGAGAGAAGTTGCACCTCTGACCTTCAGCATTTTATGGATTTTATGAAATACGATAAGAACAGAAATGACTAAAACAAAGAAATACCAGACTCTACGTCTTAAAACTGAACTTTGCAAAAATAACAAAGAATCTGCAGAACCTGTATATCTGCTCTAATCCAGTGAGCTGGTGTAGGATGCAGGGTCAGCCTGGGACACAGACTGGGGTGAGAGCAAGGCTGATCAGTAGGTGAAGAAGCGGCCTGTGATGGAAGAAGATGCCATAGCCAACACAAGAGTCGCTTCCCCCGGCCACCACTGGGTTTTAGTACACGTAATGATCTGGAGATATTTGCAAGTTGTGTAATACTAGCTGAAAGAAAGTTCAATCTGTCGTGTTTTGAGGGCTCTTCTCTGTCCCTAAGCTCTCCACTCGAGGCACCTCAGCAATAAACAGGAAATATCACTGCTCTCTTGGAGCTTACGTTCTAGGGAGTACAGATGAACTGGAACCAGGCTGCACAGCAGAAGGTGAGCAGAGGGCGAGCTAGCGAAGCTTCATCTGTATTTACAGCCACTCCCATTGCTCACATTACCGCCTGAGCTCCGCCTCCTGTCAGATCAGCAGCGGCCTGAGATTCTCATAGGAGCATGACCCCTACTGTGAACTGCACGTGCGAGGGATCTAGGTTGCGTGCTCTTTATGAGACTCTAACGCCTGACGATTTGAGGTGGAGCTGAGGTAGTGATGTTAGCACTGGGGATCGGCTGCAAATACAGATTATCATTAACAGAGAGGTTTGACTGCACAGAGAGCATAATAAATCAATTGCTTGCAGACTCATATCAAAACCCTATCAGTGAGTGGCAAGTGACAATGAAGCTGCATCTTACGGAGTAGACAGGACATAAGCAACACACTTCGGGTGTCACTGTCTCCCATCACCCCCAGATGGGACCATCTAGTTGCAGGAAAACAAGCTCAGGGCTACCACTGATTCTGCATTATCGTGAGTTGTATAACTATTTCATTATATATTACAATGTAATAGTAATAGAAATAAAGTGTACAATAAACGTAATGCACTTGAATCATCCCCAAACCTTCCCCTCACCCTCCGGTCCATGGAAAAATTGTCTTCCATGAAACTGGTCCCTGGTGCCAAAAAGGCTGGGGATCACTGAACTAGACAATTTCAGATAAAGTGCTAAGTGGCACATAGGAAGTGCTCAGTAGTATTTGTCACCTGGATAGATAGATTGTTGAGGCCTAGGATTCTCTCAAAAGACCACCTTTGAGCAGCAAGGCAGTAAAAACACCTGCCTTCACTGGCGAAGCCACTTAAGGCAGTGATTCAAATTCATTAAGTCATTCAGCAAACAGTTCTTAAGTATCTAGTCCATGCCAAGCACTATGCTAGGGACACTAGGGATACAGAGATAAAACATATCCCAGACACTCAACCACCTTTTTATTGAGAAATCAGCTTCTGTTTGTTCTATCTTTTACTAAATTTGCCCACTTTCAGATTCACCTGCATGTATCTCCTTCCAGGAGGGACATAAAAGGCCTGATGCCTAAAGGCTTTCAGAGCCTGGAAGGGCCAGGCTTTCCCAAGTAGGAAAAGTAGCAGGTGACATTTTCACAAGGCAGCTGGTTCCTTGCTGGAGTTTCCCATCACACTCAGAATCTCATGCTGAACTAGTAGTGAGGATGAGAGTGAAAGATCAATCAAGGCAGTGACCAATTCTCTCCCGAGCATGAGACCACATGTCACTTAATTTGTAGATGGGTGACCCAACCGCAGAATGCTCTGGAAGCCTAAGATGTCTAGAAACCTAGAATGTTCAAGAAGTAGAGAAGTTTGCCTTCTGGAAAGAGGAGTGGAAAATCATTACAGAGGAAGAGTATTACTGGCTGCTGTTTCCACAGATCAGAGAAGAGTCCTGTGACTGCAGTATAGGTCCCCTTACCACTGGCTCTCTGAGCTCACAAACATGCATAGAGACACATACAATTAGGATGGCTCTGGCCATCTTATTATTAATATTTAAGATACGTGAGGAGACAAATCCAGCCAGTTTCTTCTCTAAATCCCATGGTATCTTTGGGGAAAGCCTAATCTGCCTTGCCAATATATAGAGCTTCTTCCAGGTGCCTGTTAATCCTCCCTTTTATTTTATTGTTTTTAAGTGAAGAGAGTTTATTGAGCTGACAAGACCATTTAACTTGTGATTTCAAAATTGTGAGCAGAGAACACTGAATTTATGAGTTGTTTAAAGGTCTGGAAGGTGGAAAACAGCCCAGACAAGCAGCCGGGAAGGCTGAGGAGGAAACACAGGTGCTGAGAATGGAAAATAATCTACCCCCAGAGGCAAATGAAAAACACAATACAGAACAAGAAAAGAGCACATGGGTCAACCTGAAACTTGTTGTCAATCTCTTTTCTCCAAAAAAAAAAAGATGATTTAATATGTAAGAGCAAATGTATGTGTCAATTGGGGTTGCCTTCTGGAAGAAAGTCAATCCATAAATCCAAGAAATAAATAAACAAGCCACCATCTTAGACAATGTTCTTGAAAAACTGACAAGGCAAATCTGCTTGAAGTTGATAGGCTGAGGCTGGAAAAGTGGCCCAGGATTCTGTTTGCTTTCCCCTGATTTGATAAAGGTCTATAAATGCTGTTCTCCCTAACCTCCAGCCCTCCACCTCCTCCATCCATATACAGGCCCCCTTCCCAGAGAGTAAAGTGACTACGTTTGTAGCATGTTGAGATATCACGTTGAGGTATCACACTGGCCTCCCTGGAGCCTGAGTCAGCAGATCGGTTTTTCTAGATAGGCTTTGGTTTGATTTCCTAAGTGGTGGGAAAAAGTTTTTTCTTTGAAATTTACATGTATCATCATAGGCCATGAGTGAGAACAGTAACATGACCAGTGTGAATTTTATATTCCATAATATTATTAGCATGGACCTTGGTAACTCTCTGGGTTCATTTTTATTTTGTTTTGTTTCAGCTATGAAGGAAACCTAATTATGACTTAAGCTTTTCTTCAAGGTGGAAAATTCTATCATGAACCCTAGATTCAGTACTCTGAATGGGAACCTCAGCCCTTTTTTTGGATACTTGGTAAGGTTGATATATTCCTGGACAGACAGGAGGAGGGAGAGGGGGTGGTCCCTGAATACAATCATTCCTCCTCTAGATCAGGAGCTTTGTTTCAGGCCTTAAGTAACAGAACAAACTCAGTTGTAGAAGGCTTGTTCTGAAAAATGCAACTGAATATTGTTCTAACGAATGAATCCTGGAGGAGATAAAACAGACCATGCAGATGAGGGCTATGTTATCTTCAGTGCTTTGTGCCTGGCATGGAGGAAATGTTCTATAAATAATATTTTGAATAACTGACAGAACCCTCATCCTCACTGGTATATTCATCAAGCATCTGATGAAACACCAAAAACTGAAATCACCACTTTCTTCAAATTTCTCAACCTCCCTCACTAATGGATATTTTGCCAGCATTGCCAACGGATGGGAGAATGAACTGACTGGACTCTCCTGTGCCCAACCTCTCTCTCACCTTTAAAAGCCAAAGGATCCCTCACCTGTAAGACCTGTACCAGCCTTAGTTTGACGGGCCCTTTTCTGTTCCATAGCCCATCGCCATATCTTTCCTTTCTGCAGAAGAGCAGTGACATGTCTAAAAGCCAGAAAAACAAAGGTCTGGAAAATTTACAAACCACCTAGTCATCCCCTGAAAAATAAAATGTCCAAGGCAACGTGTGATTTCCTGTTGGTTTGTGCTCCATTGTGTGTATGTGGGTTTTATATATATATATATATATATATATATATATATATATATAAAATGCCCTGTTTGGAAAGTGGGTGCTGTACTTTTATCCTACCAAGACAAGAAGCTTTTGTACTTGAAAATATTTTTTTTTACTTGATAGAAGCAATAAAAAGGACAAAACCACTAACAGCTTATATTCATTTAAGGCCTTCCTAACCCTCTACTCAATTTGTTTCTTTGCAGCAGTTAAGTATATTTTGCCTGAGTGTCACCAAGATGGTGAGCACATACTCTGCCCCTCCACACCCATCTTGAGGCCAGACTTGATATTCCATTGAATTAAAAAAGAAAAAGAAGAAAGAAAAGAAGGAGGAAGGAAGGGAGGAAGGAAGGGAGGAGATAAATTCACATTTCCAAGGCATTAATGATTAGTGTAGACTTTCTGAAGAATGTTCCAAGAAGACAGAGATGTTCTATGGCACAGGGAAATGTCATCAAAAACCACCAACCATCAGGTCTTCCTTTCTATATACCAGTTGTTCCCAAAAATATACAGGTAGGGCCCACCCAGACTAATGGAATTTGTATCCCTGGGACTAAAATTCAGGTTTCCTAGTTTTAAAAACTCCCCAGGTTATTGCAATGTGACATCAAGGTTGAAGACCACTCTAGCCTTCCCCCACATCTCTTTTCTCATGCAAACAACTCTCTTCTCCCTCAAAAATTATATCCTCATCCCCTTTACCCTACTCCACAAACCAAGATTCTTCACTAAGAGCCATCCTCCTCAGAAGGCTATAGGTAAGTGGGAAAGTATGTAGTTTTCCCCATGACAATTTCCTTCTGGTCATATGTAGCATCAGCACCTTTTAGAATGAGCGAGGCATGTCCCCTTTTATTGAATCCAGGAGGCAGAACTTGTACAATACAGCAAGGAACTTGATAGAGTATTTTACACACAAAATCCTTGGACTAGACGTGAAAGATGCACTCACTTATTCTCAGGCATAAGGATTTGCACTCAAGCCCTGCTAGTAGGTCGCTGTATATCCTCTTCGCAAATAATCCAGGAGAGGAGATTTTACATTCCTTCGGCAAACTCTGATCGTGATGAACAAAAACATCTGCAAAAGTGTCAACTTAGCTGGTCTGGGAAGAAAGAAGCCAACAGATTTGATTCCCTTTTTGCATTCCCCTTCTCTTTGCTACCTTTCTCCTGAATTAACTGCCATGTTTCTATCCTTAGGAAAGGCAATGAGCTATATGGTAGAAAGGACAGGGGGCCAGTTAGAGTCAGGGATTATAAGACTGCAAGAAACAGAATCCTAGTCAAGCTAGTTAAGGATCACCTGGAAGGCTCTAAAAAAATTCCTGGTGGTTTTCATTCAGTGCGTATGGGAGGGGGATCCATGCATTCGTAGTTCTAAATGCTGCACCACGCACCTGGCCCTCAGCAGCCTCTGGTCTCTCCTTCTCGCTGCATCTGCTTCATTCCTGCCTTACAGAGCCAACTCCTTTGCTGATTCCTGCACTATGATACCAGAGGGCCTGTGGCTTTGGTTTGCCAGGGCACCAATTCTGGCCCCCACTCTGCAGAACCTTTCAGAACTGTCTCTCAGTTCAAATTACAGAGCAAATACACCTGCTCACTGCACAAGTACATTGGTTCTTCTTTGAACTTTGTTCAAATGTTGGTCCCACCACCTCTAGATGTGTGACTTTGACCATGATACTTAGAACAGAAAAACAAATTTCCACTTCACTGGACTGCTGTGAGGATTAAGTGCAAATGTATAGGGACTTCCCCGGTGGTGCAGTGGTTAAGAATCTGCCTGCCGGGCTTCCCTGGTGGCGCAGTGGTTGAGAGTCCACCTGCCGATGCAGGGGACACGGGTTCGTGCCCCGGTTCGGGAAGATCTCTCATGCCGCGGAGCGGCTGGGCCCGTGAGCCATGGCCGCTGAGCCTGCGCGTCCGGAGCCTGTGCTCCGCAGCGGGAGAGGCCACAGCAGTGAAAGGCCCGCGTACCGCAAAAAAAAAAAAAAAGCATCCGCCTGCCAATGCAGGGGACACAGGTTCAATCCCTGGTTCCCACATGCCACGGAACAACTAAGCCTGTGAGCCACAACTACTGAGCCTGCACTCTAGAGCCCATGAGGCACAACTACTGAGCCCACGCACCTAGAGCCCGTGCTCCACAAGAGAAGCCACCGCGATGAGAAGCCTGCGTACTGCAACAAAGAGGAGCCCCTGCCCTCTGCAACTAGAGAAAGCCCGCGCGCAGCAACGAAGACCCAGTGCAGCCAAAAAATAAATACATAAATTTTTTAAGTGCCAATGTATATCTTACAACTATCACATTGCCTGGCACCTACCAGGTTCGTCTCCATATCCCTCCAGACACAGCGGTAAGGCTAGGAGTCCGACTTGCTGCTTCTCTCTCACACTGACACCTGAGTTACCCCCGCCTATAGTCTTTCCACAGATGCCCACAATGTGGTCTAATGAATCTTGTTGCTCCTCCCTTTCCTCACTTTGTCAATAGCCATTTACATAACTCATTAGTACAGAGACAGAAAAGAAAGTTTCTGAAACTCAGAGTAGTTTGATTTACTTTTGTCAGACTCTCTGGTTGAGAAGAAAATTAAAACTAAAACTAAACATGAAACTTTTGTTTTGGGCGTCTGTGGATTCAATTCACCTGTGCTGTCTTAGTTCAGGTAATAACAAATTACCACCTGGGTGGCTTCAACAACAAATATCTATTTCTTACAGTTTTGGAGGCTGAAAGTTGAAGATCAAGGTGCTGGCCGATCCAGTATCAGGTGAGAATCCACTACCTGGTTCGCAGAAGGCTGTTGTCTCGCCATGCCCTCCCACAGCAGAGATCAGAGAGCACAAGCTTTCGTGTCTCTTCTTGTAAATGCACTAATGCCATTCATTGATGGCTCCACCCTCATGACCTCATTATCTCCCAAAGGCCCTACCTCCTAATAAAATCACATTGATGGGTTAAGATTTCAGCAGATGAATTTTGGGGGGACAAACATTCAGTCCATAACAATGCCATCTGTCATTCCTGTGGCCTTGAGAAATGGAGACTTTGCATGTATTCAGTATTTTCATTTTTACTTGTTTTAAGTTTTGTAAGTCTTCTGAATGTAGACAAGATTAAAAATGGGTAATAAGTCCAACTATTTTTCCTCTTTTCTGCCTCTATCTCCTGTCATGTTTCTTGTTTCTTTGTAGGGTAAAATTAGCATCTCCCGTTAGTTTTTAATAGCTCCATAAACCCTCAGTTCTACCCAGCCCTACTTTGAGTTAGTCTGTCTTGCTGCTCTTTGCTTTTGGTCAGTGGAGAGACTCTTCAGCTTGTCAGGATATGCCTCTGTAGGACGGGAACTAGAGAAAATTCTGACAAGCAGAGTTTTTATTTGATAAGCTCTCTCATGTGAAGTCAAGTCCTCTCTTTGCCTTACCAGGACAGGTGGTAGAGAAGCTTTTTAGATCTTTTTTCTTCTAGGAAACGTTGCACATCTGGAGAAAAAGCCTCCTTTCTTATCTTTTGCCATATTGTTCAAAGCTTTTAGGGGAAAAAAAAAAAAAAAAACAGCAAAGAGAAAATCGGTTTTCATCCAGAGAGGGCTCCTTTTGGAAGCCCTGGACTGCAGAGAGATATTTAGGAGGCAGGAGGTCACTTTCTTTTGAAGTCAGACAGCTGTCTCTTTATCACACTGACAATTTCTGGCTGGGAAGAACATCTGAAAAACATATTTCCCAACATGAAAGTTGAGGCAGCTCTTTACCCTGCCATTTCCCGCTCTGGTCTCTACAGGAGTTCCTCCAAACAAACCTCATGTTATAAGAGTGGCAGGCCCACTCCTACTATCCCATTCTGCTTTGCAGCCTTTTGAAGGTCCCCTCTTATCCTCCTCTCTCTCAACCCCACTTCTATAGGTGTCATGAATTTTATACTTTAGAGATGAGAGGAAAGTCTAATGTCTCAGTGACAACATGCAAATGGCATTTTGCCCCCTGTAGAAATGAATAAAGCATCACATCCACTTTGAAACTGGGAACTGAGGGGGACTGTAGACCGTATGAACTTTGGGGACCTCACTCAGAACTCTCAGTAAGGTTCCGAGTGATGCTTTAGGAAGGCATTTTATGTAGACGTGCCATGATCCTGCCTATGGCTTTGAAAGGACATAGGGACACCATTTCGACTAGTCAGAAGGCCCAGGGATGGGCCTCTCTGAGGCAAAGGAAAATAATTTATGGAATAAGTAGTTAAATAATAACAACAACCAATTTTAGTGAACATTTACTCTGTACTAGGTACTATAAAGTGCTTTTATAAGCATTATCTCATTTAATCCTGCCACCAATCCTATAATTCCTTCATGTGCAGATGAGAAAACAGAAATGAGTGCAGCAAACCAGAAGCGGATATGTACATGCATTGTTTGTAGTAGCCATAAACTGTCCATTAATAGAGAAATACTTGAATATGCTTTTTAGTAAAAAGGTAATTTATCATATAATATTGATTTTAAAAACAACCCTTTTTTAGCCAGATAGAAAGAACAGAGAGAGGATCAAAGAAAATTTGGTGAAGTGAACACATAGTAGGAGCTAGGAAGTCCAATGCCTCTCAAAGAAAACTTTTGCCAATTCTAGACCAGTTCCTTGGTCCTTAAGAAGCTTTCTGTATAATATGTTCTACTGGACTGTCAGGCATAGCACCCTCTTGGGATGCTGAGGAAAGATATAGTAAGGTGAATAGGTAGGGTGACAATAGAATTTCTCATCCAAATCAGGGCCCTTTTAAGAGTAAAAGGGGTGTTATCGTAACTGCCTTGGGCAACAGGCATAACCCAGGAGTATCCTAAGCATACCAGAATGCATGGTCTTGTGCACTGGAGACCCTCCAGAGAACAAGCTTCAGACCATCCCACAAACGGCTGTGACTCTGATTCCAGGTTCTGCCCTCCCCTGGCTCCAGGGCTCCACCCTTATCTAACATCCTGCTACTACATCTATGTTTTCAAGTGTTATGTCTCTTTTCTTCTCATCCCCAACTTACCTCAGGTACCTCTGCCCCAACAAACTCCCTGGGGTTAATAGCTTCTACTCATGTCTGCAAGGGGATGAGATCATCCTCCACCAAAGACAATAGAGCCACAGAGCCAACAGACCCTGTCTCACTCTCATCCTCTGTGAATCAATACGTGACCACTGCCATCTGCACAGACTCACAGCAAGGCAAACAAAGCAGATGCCTGAACTCCATGAGGAGAAGGAGGCCAGTCACAATCTCCTCAGCTTTGCTCAAAAAGACCAGACGGTGCTGAGCTCCAGGGGACTCAAGGGAAACCAAAAAAAAAAAAAAAAAAAACTCTATTCCACTCAAATTGTCTCAATCATTTGCCAGGAAGAAAGCCCTGACCCTAAAATAAAAAATGCTCACTCTAGCCTCTTCAAAATGAAACAGAATGCAGACGGGAGATTCATCCTCTCCTCTCCTTGCTCACCCACCGTCCCATATCCCATTAGTCACGAGAAGCCTTTTATGCCACATAAAATAGAGCCCAGGAGAGGTCAGGCCCATTGATTCATGAACTATATTTGTATCCATTTTATGGGGTTCTAAGGAATCCTATTTTCATGGAGTAAAAAATGTCACTTAAAATATTGCGTAGGGCTTCCCTGGTGGCACAGTGGTTGAGAGTCTGCCTGCCGATGCAGGGGACACGGGTTCGTGCCCCGGTCCGGGAGGATCCCGCACGCCACGGAGTGGCTGGACCCGTGAGCCATGGCCGCTAAGCCTGCGCGTCCGGAGGCTGTGCCCCGCAATGGGAGAGGCCACAACAGTGAGAGGCCCGCATACCGCAAAAAAAATAAATAAATAAATAAAATAAAATATTGCGTAGATGATTTATTAAATCCTCCCTTTTCTTTTTTCTTTTTTTTTTTAAGGTGGTGACTGCATAACATTGTAAATTTATTAAATGACACTGAATTTTACATTTTAAAATAGTTAATTTTATGTTAGGTGAATTTCACCTCAATTGAAAAAATGCCTTAGACCCATATAAAGAAACAGAATTATTTTAAAACCTTGGAATGGACCAAATTATGATTCTGAATTAAGGAAAAGGCTTCTCGCTTAGGAGTGCTTTCAGGTGTATTTCTCCAGCTTCTCCCTTATCTTTTCAATGGTCGTTTCTTCTGCTTTGAGTTGCTTGGGTCAGTTGAAACAAATGCTAAATATTTTGTCCCAAACAGCGAGACATGGCAGAAGCCCTCTCTTATTCAGCTTGTTACCCAGGTCAAATCATGCAAGTCAAATCACATGCCATGGAAAAGAACAGCTTCCTGTGAAAAATGCCCCACCTGGCAGCTTTAAGCAGGTGTTTGCCCTGAGTTCTCATCCTAGTTGAGGTGGGGGGTGGGATGGGGAGACATCAAAAGGATCCCAAGAACTTGGCTGTTCCACCCAGAGTCCCTTGCCTCTGTGGTTACACCCCCACTGCAAAGTCGAGAGTGGATGGGGTGCAAAGGGTCAAGTTTAAGGAAAGTCACCCTGTGGTGGGGGGCAGAGGAAGTAAGTGGACAGGCAAAGCGACCAGTGCTTTCCCTTCTCACACACCAACCCCTGTGCTTTACGAATAATCGAATAGTCGTTAACACAAATGGCTGAGCCACCTTCAGTACCCTTAGCTTTAACTGGGTACAGAGGAAGATTCACAGAGACATCTACAGGTCATAGCTGGAACTGGATTAAAATAAAGAATGGTATATACTTACTCGTCGATACTCCAATTTGGATGATTCCATCAAACACTAGGGTCAATTTACTGGGAGTTAATTGGACGAAATTAACTAGGAAACAATTTGTCATTTGTTTATCAGTGTGCAAATTATTCAGTGTGGGGAGGAAAGAAATTGATATTTGTTGAGCATTTACCACGTGACAAGCCTTGCACTGATTAACTCTATATTCAGATGCCATTTGATTTCAGAACAGGCCTCAGGGGTAAGAAGTATTGAATCCACTTCATAGATAACCATGGCTCACATGTGTCAAGTAACTTGCCCAAGTTCCCACAGGGAGGGAGCCCAGTGGAAGAGGCAGGTTCAAACCTAGATCTACGTGGAGTTAGGGCCCACCCTCTCTCTACTCTCCCACTACAGCCAGAAGCTTTTAAACGTATGAACTAACTAAACACAGGGCTACCGACAATCACGTACATGTTATGAGGTTGTAATTTACTCACTCCTCTTATTAGATGGGTAAAAAAAACTGGTAGTTTTAGATAAATAGATGAACATCTTTGTGAATTCCCTGCTGCTGAGTAACTAGGAGAAAAATAATTAAGGTCCAATCTGCTATAAACCTTGGTCCAAAGAAACCATTTAGAGTCCCCTTGTTTAATGCTCCACCTTTCTAGTTAAAGGTACTTGGTGATTTCTCTGTCTTCCATCCCCCTTCCTGGCTCCTCTGCAAGATGGCACCTGAGTACATGAATACACATGGGATCGGGTTGCTGTTCCTAAACTTGCAACCTCGTGGTAGGTAGGGTCAGGCGCCTCACGCATGACATCCTCTAGCTCCCTGGGCTGCAGGTCCTGGTCGTTTGTCTCTCCACTTGCTGTTGTCTAGCTAAGGTCTGCTGCTCCTGCTGTTTGCAGTTTGTCCTCTGGTTTCTCTTTAAGCTTGGCCAGACCCAGTAGTGCCTCCTAGCTACCTAAGAGCCTCAACTTCTTGCAGGGGGTCTTGCCTTGCTGGGGACCCTGATGTCTTCCTACAGACCTCATTTGAGCTCCAGACCAGTGCTGCCCTGAGCCTCCCCAGACACACACACTGACATACGTAGATACACACGGGCCAGGTGGCCCACTTAGCCCTCTGGCAAGCTTGCCTGCCAATGCCCTTAGCACTGTCAGTGTTTCTTCTGGATACACAGCCACCCCTGGGTACCTTCAGGGTATGCTGGAATCTGGGTCAGACCCCTGGGGGAACTCAGGCCCTCCCTTTAGGCCCACTTGAGCGTGCTGCCACTTCTACTTTGATGTGGCCGCCCCCTCCTCCAACATCAGCGTACAGAATATTCAGTCAACTCCTCAGACGTCTGCACCC
This sequence comes from Tursiops truncatus, assembly GCF_011762595.2. Taxonomy (NCBI): domain Eukaryota; kingdom Metazoa; phylum Chordata; class Mammalia; order Artiodactyla; family Delphinidae; genus Tursiops; species Tursiops truncatus. The sequence goes on along the minus strand of NC_047035.1, from coordinate 78,331,887 downwards.
ACTCTTAGGTTTATTCAGCAGCACAGCCAGCCCTGGCAAATGTAGGCCTGAATTATTTTTTCTTTTTTTTTTTCTTAATATTTTTATGTAAGACAAAAATGAACATCAAGAAAAAAAATGAACATCAAGAGAGGCCTTAAAAGGTGAGTGTGTGGGAGGAATAGGAGTGGGTTGTGACCTCAGAGACGGGTCGATCTCTGGGTTGAAAGATGACTGGAAGGGGAGACGGGAAGAGGGCCCACCGGATGACAGATTAACAAAAGTGGCTGGAGGGAGGGCAGGGCTACTTATGCATGAGAGTAGCTTTTCTTTCTCAATTAAATTTTTGAGAGTAGCTTTTCTTTCTCAGTTAAATTTTTATCTTCTTCTTAGTGCCAACAAGATAACTTCCTCCTAGGAGCCCTGAGATATCTGGTCACTGCAGGCCAACTGGGCCAACACAGGGACAAGCCTCGTTCTAGGGCTGGCAGCACCTCGACCACAGTCTCCTCCACTTTCCTGGCCAGTATCTCCACTCCTGCTCTGTCTCCTCTCAGGGCCCCCAGAGAAGTAGTCAATGTACAGGGCCTGCCCCTACCTTGCCCAGTCCTACCCTCACCCCGCCCCCCACCCCCGCAACAGGTTCAACATTGCAGGCTGTGTTTGGTGCCTGGCAGATCTCAAATAGAGCTTTGACTGTCTTCAATTTTAGGCTGTTTAAGCTGCCAGATGTCTGATTTCAAATATTTAAACCTCTTTTTTTGACAAATAAATTGCACAAATACCAGAAGTATAAATGCCCAGTATTAGAAAGTATGTCTTTTCTCAAAATGTAACTTTAAATTTTATTAAAGTAACCAAATGTTCGTAAGTATTTCCAAATCTATAACTGCCTTTGTCCAAAGATCCAAATAAGACAGTTCAGGCTATCGTGGGAAGGTCAGAAAGGCCCTTCCCAGGGGCTCAAGTACGTCTCACTTGAAATGTCTGTTCCCACAAATCTCGGTGTTACTAGCTCAGCATCTCATTGTTAGAAAGCAGCACCCTGTCTCATCTGCGCTCAGCCACTTTGCTTCATCCCCCCAAAGCACTAATCACATAAGAATGCCTTCAATGCTAGCTTTTATTAGTTTGGGGAACTCATTCATTCATTTAACAAATACGTATTAGGCATCTACTACAGACTAGGCCCTGTTTGGGCTTGGGATTCAGCAGCAAACAAAAGAGACAAAAATCTCTGCCCTCGTGGAGCTTACATTCCAGGGTAAACACTCAGATAATACATACAATAAATAAGACATTACAGAGTATGTCTGATAACAGTAAATGCACAGAGATAAAAAAAAAAAGCAAATAAAGGGGAAGTAGAGTGCTGGGAAGAAAGTTGATTTTTAAATAGAAGACTCAAGAAGGCTTCACTGTGAGGCCTTTACATTGAGCAAAGTCTTGAAGGAGGTGCTGGAGAGAGCCATGTCCCTACCTGGGGGAGGGGCACCCCAGGCAGAGGGAGAAGCAAGTGCAGAGCCCCTGATGGAGGAACAGCAGGAGGCTAGTCGGGCTGTGGCTGCAGTGGGAATGAATGCAGAGAAAGCCAAAATGTGATCAGAGGACTTGGAAGCTGATTGTGCAGGCCAGTAGGTCAGTATAACATTAGCTTTTACACAGGGTCAATTGGGAAGCTGTCGCAGGCTTTGGCGTAGAGGAGTGATTCTGACTTACATTTTAGATGGACCATCTGGCTCCTGGGTTGGGAAGAGACTAAAAGAGGCAAAGGTGATAGCTGGATGACGAATTTGGAAGCTATTAAAATCACCCAGGTCAGAGCTGGCGGCTGGAACCACTGTCCCAGCAGGGTGATGGTGAGTTTATGGATATACACTGAAGGTCTGCCAGCAGGGTTTACTGATGAACCAAATGCAGATGTAAAAGAATGAGAGGTTTTGGACCTGTGTGAATTCAAGGATGGGGCTGTCATTTACTGAGATTGGAGAGGAGAGTAGTAAAAACAATACAGTTCAGGAAAGGATGTCAAGCTGAATGTTAGGCAGGTGAATTTTTCCCTGGCTATGTTCCTCCGGAGTCCCAGCTTCTGGCCTTGTTGCGGGGCTCCTCTCTTTCCAGATTCTTTTTTCTCTACCCTCTCACCCAGGGTTCCAACTGCCAACGTTGAGCTGCTAGACCAGAAACTCTAAGGTTCCTATTTTTTATTATGTGCCAATGAACAATCTAGTTCTTTCCATATGATGAAAAAACTGAAGAAAGCAAGTTCTCAAATTGATTACAAGAAATGTCAGAGTCTGATTCCAAGCTTGCTGCAAGCCAAACCAAAGAATTCTCTCTTGGGAGAAACATTTATTGAAAAGAAGAAAAAGAAAAGGAAAAAGACGAGGAGGAGAATGCAAAGGAGGAAGAAGAAGGAAGAAGAAGTTACAAGGAAGAAGATTAAGAGGAAGATGAATAAATACAAGTCTGGTTGAAGACTGTCAGCTTGACACTGTCTGTCGGTAGGTGGGTGGCTCACCAACCTTCCAGACGAGGTCCTCATTCAGTAATGTTAGTCCAGCATTACTTCCCATAAGAGGCCTAGTACCTTTTAGACTAAGTAAGAACAGTTCTGTCCACAGCAGGATTTGGGACCATGTTCTTTCTCACTTGTTTCCCTACTCTCTATCCACAACCAATAAACTCCAAGTTTTTTACGAGTGATGAGTTCTACCCTTTCACTACAATGCACAGAATGACAACCATTTCTTTGTGTCTAGCCATAATTCCTTTCTTCTATTATGTTATGCTCTAAAGGAAAGGTTTTCGCTGACACCGTATTACTGTATCACTGCTACACATGTTACTGTAATTGGCATCACTGCTCTCCAAACTGCTTTTTTATGCACAGAGCTCCACTGGCTGTGGGCTCTAGAACAGGAGTTTGGTCAAAGAAGTAATGAAAGTACCAACAGCTCAGAGAACCAATCTCGCTGGCATCGTTTTATTTAGACTTTCTATTAAAGAGAATTCTAACATGTACAAAAAGTAGGCAGACTTGTACGAGAACTTCCACATACTCATCACCGAGCTTCAACAATTATCAACTCAGGCTGATCATATTCATCTATATCCACCCACTTCTCTTCCTCTTGTATTATTTTGAAGAAAATCCTAGACATCGTATCATTTAATCTGCAAATTTTCCACTATTTATTTCTAAGGTTAATTTTTTTTTACAGATAAGCTCAATACCATTGATACAATTTAAGAATTAACAATTCCTTAATATGATTAAATTTCCAGTAAGAATTCAAATTTTCAACTGCCTCATGAATACCATAATTTTATTTTATAGAGTTTGTTTGAATTGGGATCCAAATAGGTCTACACGGTGTGATTGATTGGTAAGTCTTTTAAGTGTTTTTTATAGGTTCCCCTTTCCCTTTCTCTCTCTCGCTCTCTCTCTCATTCTCACCTTGCAATTTCTTTGTTGGAGAAATCATTTCTGGTCCTGTAGAATTTCCCATGGCCTGGATATTACCACCCCTCCATGGTATAGTTTACCATGTACTGCCTATTAATTAGTGGATAGATTTGGACACTATCGGCTTGTTTTAAAGTCACACGTGCAGTCTACTCTAGTACTATTTCCATTATGAAATGTTACTGTTTCTCACAGGTGTTGCATTTCACTTTCACGTTTTTCAAATCTTGCAACATTCTTTTAAGGTAAGAAATATTTGATAGTTTTATTCCAAAAGGACTAACCACTTAAATTGAATATTAAGAAAAAAATTATTTTAGAACAAAAAACTGGTAAGAACTCTTGGCACAAAAGTTACATTCACACTGAGAATAAAAATGGTCCCAAACCTGGTCTAAGGCAGAACTTTTTACATGATATAATTCACAGCCTCTTCTGGGATGTAATAGGCATTGCTGTTAAAATGCTTCCGAAATTTTCTGATAAACGTAAATAAGATTAAGGACTTCTGGGAAGCCAGGGTTACCCATCCAGCTGACTGGCTAGCCTAATAATCTTTAGCCAGACATTATTTTTTCTTGTATTTGGTTTAACAATAATTAACCATTCACTTTTCTTATAAAATCCCTAAAGGGACTCTTGAATCAGCACACTTAAGGGTCTCATCCCTTGCAGCTAGCTTGAAATAAAGTTTGGCCCAGTCTTTTAATCCATTTGTCCAAGAAGCTGTTTTAACATCATTTAGGAAGAAACATTGTATTTTTTTTTTACTACTTTGTGTGGCAAAGAATTTTCATTGAAAGGTGTTAAATGTATATATAAGAGTCTTTAAATGTATGGAAAATTGGTTTCTTTGAAACTTCTGAGCACTTTGATTTGACTAATGGAGAGAAATTTCTACTTTAGATAACGTAATTCAAACTTAGCTGTTATCATGGAGAAAAAGATCTTTCTTCAGATTCTTTCTATAAGCAAATTGGTGCCTTGGAGTGGGTTCCAAGGGCCTTGAGAAAACATCTCTTGATAAGTGGAAACTGGTTTGACATCATGATTTAATTGTTGTATCAAATGTATCATGGATAATCTATGGACATTAATGAATTTAACAGGTGAAGGCTAAATTGGTAAGAAGTGCACTTTACATCTGCATTTAAAAAAATATATTAACTCAATGGAGAGTAATGATGAATGTTTGGATAAAATTTTAAACTTGATCATAAGTAAATATTGAGTGAAAACATAATAAAAGGACAGGCTGTGTATACAAATATGTATTTTAGAAAATTATTTTTTATCATGTCTGTACAATAATTTTATTGACATTATCTGGAAACTTTTTTAGTAGCCAAGGAAAAATATACAAGTTTCCAAATGTATATATTACAACAGAGTTGAGCCCATACTCCTATACCTTTCAGAATGCTGGATTGTGTCAAATGGCTCAAGATGGCTTAATTAGACCTGCAGACCTCAAGGTCTGAGCAGGGCCACCAAGGGTAGGTTGGGCCTCACCTGATCCTCGAGGGTTGACCAGCTAGAAGTCTGCATACAGGATTTACGCTGGTATGCAAAACAGCTTCCCCATTCTGGGAGCCAGCCCAGATAATTTATACTGGCTCATCTGCTTTCATCAGCCTTGAGTCTACACCAAAAGAGAACAGGATTCCTGTATTAAGGAAATGACTCTAACGGCAACGGGGAATAATAACAACTATTTCACAGAATTTTTACAAGAATTAAAAGCAAAATGTATACAAAGTACTTAGCACAATGTTCAGTGGACACAGGAGGTACTTACTGTTCATTATTTTAATACATTAAATTATTAATAAATGTATTAAATATTAATGAACATACTAAATTAATAATATTTATTAGATCCTTTTCTTTCCCGAAGTTGAGAGCTCCACATGTGCTCAGGGTCAGGGATTATCAATGAAGAAAGCATGACGTAACCAAAATAACTGTGCCTGCATAGTGCTTTATAATCTACAAAAAGCTTTAGTGCATTATCGCACTTGAACCTCAGCTCACCCACAACCACCCAGAGTGTTCTGTGAGACAGCAATAAGTACATTCAGTTCACGCTCCCCGGGAACCTGGCGAAGAAGGCCGTGATGTCGCAGCCACACTCCTAGTGGAGATCTGACTCTGCAGATTCTGACTCTCAGTTATGTCACACCCACAGTCCAGGCCTCCCTCCACATTGCACAGTCGCAAGATTCCAATGTGGGTGACTGAGTACAGGGATTCCCAGGACACCAGACTGCCAGTGCTAAAAACAGCAAAGTCCCAGGCAAACCAAGATGAGTCAGTCACCCTAATTCCAAAAGAAATGAACACCAAACTCTATAGACCAAGAGTGCAAAAAACATTTGCCATCAGAGCCATAGGAAACATGCTGCTTAGCATACGTTGTAGAACTCCAAGGTTACATGGCATGAGAACTGTACATGTTGCTTGGTCTGGGAAGACAGCTTCTCAGATCTCTCAGCTCTCCAAGGGAGGCCGGGAGCAGGCTACAAAACATTTCTCACCAGGGCTCCTGTCAAGGGGTCAGCATTGGTGTTAGCCCCACTCCATGGTTTAATTGCACTCTTTCTGAGGCTTGGCAGGTGTGTCTCAGCATGAACTGGGTGATCACCCAGCTCGGCCTTCCCCTCACAGAAGCAGATGTCTACAGGAGGGCCAAGCAGACCTGCTACAGCTCCTTTAGAACAGCTGTAATGAGAAATGGTGTCACAATGTAAAGGAGGGGGAACCATCTCCAAACCTCTCCTTTTAGAGAAATCTAAGAACTCCCACTTGTCATAGAATTTAAAAACTTTATGCATTAAGAAACTGTGACATCCTTTCCTTTCAATGCTGTCCCTGACCCCTGTTTTAGAGCCTGTATCTGGAACTCATAGTACATTTGTCCGCCCCTTTTGGATCTGGAATGTATGAGTTCACTGAACTATCTCCAGAAGAAATGCTGACTCATAAAGCGGCACAAGCTCAAAAGAGGCTGTATCTAGGCGGGTCTCCTGCCACTCAACTCAGCAACATCTCAGCTCCTTTCTGGAGAATCTGCTTCTCTCTCCCAAGATCAAAAAACCCTGTTTTCAAATTCTCCATAAGTTGCGGGGGTGGGGGGACGGGGTGGGAAGAGGAGGGAGAAATCCCTCTAAGGCTTCCTATAATTACTAGACATGTCTCATAAAGAAGGTTGATCTCTAGTGTAAGAGAGTGGAGGAGAGGAGTTTGGTTTGTGGTTTGATATCCATTGCTGAAAGGAATACAACTAAAAAGGGCATCAAAGAAAGACCAGTTTTTTCGTCAATGCAGCTACCAGGGGAGCAACTTCCACAAAATGTGGGAGGCTAAAGAGCTATGAGACAAATGTGCAAGCCAAAGACCCAGGAGACCCTAAGGCCATAGGGAATCTTCTACTTACTATATTATTTGACTACTTTAGAAAAATAGCTATTCACAGAGGGAAAATGACTATATAAGCTTCTAAGAGAGTTCAATGACATATTCCACTCACCACAGTGAAACCCTCTTATGGTCTAAAGAGGCAACCTTAGATGAGGATCAATTACCCAGTGTGCCAGACATCTCCAGCCCCAGCCCTCCAGATGCCCCTTCCACCCTCCCCAACCTTCTCTGCCCCCTGAGAGGCTGACTTCGGCTCTTTGCATCCTCCCACCTCCTTTCCCCTCTGCCTTCTGGTTGGATTCAGATAACAGGAGGTGCTTGCAAGAGATGGGTTGGAGATGTGAGGATGGGAGAAGAAGGAGGCAGAGTAAGGTCAGAGGTCTTTCCTTGCGTGACCGAGGGTGGGCAGTGGCTTCTTCCCTCAGCAGAAGTCCACAGCCCCCACCATGCTACAGATACAGATCTCTCTCAATGTTCTGGTAGCTTTTCCTTCCTCTGACCCTAGAAGCCTATTGCTGGTGAAGATTCCTAGCTGTTACTAGCCCTGGGGATATCTCACCACCCTTTTTTGGTTTCCCTTAAACCCGCCTACACCCTTATAAAGAGCCTCTTTGTTAAACTCCCCTAATAAGCCCCTCTGAATGTGCCTCTGTTTCTTGTTGGAACTTTGACTGACACTCTCAGCATATCGAGGATGGTGCTAGCCTGCATGGGGCAATGCAGCAAAATACAAAAGCCAACAGCAAGTGAGAGACAACACAGAGGTAAGCTAGGACTACCTTCCTCCTCTTTCCTACTTTCACCTATCAGCCAAGGAGTTCATACACTGAAAGGGGAGTTTGGTAATAAACAAGGGCTGTATGGAATTATTCTGAGGTTTTGTCCCAGGTTCCTAAGTCCCTGGCCTGAATGACCAGAATGAAATGATCCAGAGGAGGTTTTCCAAGTAAGTTAAAAGGATCTTGCATAAATCATTTTGCTGATCCTGAAAAAGCTGGTTAACCCTCTCTTTTTCCAATAGAGCAGTACATGTGGGTTTCTCTTACTGTCTTGAACAAAACTGAGTGAGTGGGACAGTCAGACAAACTGAGAAGCCTGAAACCATCTGGGAAAAATGGAGACTTTCAGGGTCTGGGAAGAGTCAGAGATCCACACAGGAGGTCATCATGGCCAGAGGATGACTGTTTTAAGAAATGAGATGTGAGTCTAGGAAGTGGGGCTAAAACAAAATACCAGCCCAAAGGAGAAAGGACAAGGAAGACACAGTGTAGACTCCTGAGGACTAGAGAACAGGTGTCTATCCAAGCAGGCACAGAGCAGGCAGTTAGCAAAGGTCTTCACTAGAGGCAGTTAGTGGGGTCAGCGAAGGCACACAGACAGCAGCTGATATCATTTCCCTGTACGGCACCCAGCCGTGGAAAACAAGAGGAAAATAGCTAAAGCTCATCCTAGTAGAGCCAACAGAGGACCAACTCAGAGATGGCATGGGGCTCCTCACTGACCCCATATTAAAGCCCACATTAGATCTCCATTCCTAAACAAGGAAAGCCCATAGGTGTGGGTTAGGAGCCCACTGCTAGAGCCAGAGGAACAGAAATAAAGTGAACACTGCAACAAAACTGATGTACCATAAATAAAGTTGGTGCTGAAATGTCTTCTTCTACCCTGCCTAGATTAAAGGCCACAGGACAAATGATTTCTTTCAGCAGAGTCTTCACAAAAAAGGAAAGTATTCTTGTTTTTTTTAAAGTAATTTTTAATTTTATTTATTTATTGGCTGCATTGGGTCTTCGTTGCTGCGTGCAGACTTTCTCTAGTTGCGGCGAGCAGGGGCTACTCTTGTTGTGGTGCGCGGGCTTCTCACTGCGGTGGCTCCTCTTGTTGCGGAGCACAGGCTCTAGGCACGCGGGCTTCAATAGTTGCAGCACAGGGGCTCAGTAACTGTGGCTTGCGGGCTCTAGAGTGCAAGCTCAGTAGTTGCGGTGCACGGGCTTAGTTGCTCCGCGGCATGTGGGATCTTCCCAGACTAGGGCTCGAACCTGTGTGCCCTGCATTGGCAGGTGGGTTCTTAACCACTGCGCCACCAGGGAAGTCCCAGGAAAGTATTCTTATCTTACTTTCGGCATTTGTTTAAGTAAAAGTACATAAGGCCCAATATTTCTCCAAATACGACATATCAGAGAGCAAAGTTAAGGAATGAAGCCCTGCTAGAAATCTGACCGGGTATTTTCTATGCAACTTACAGGTGCGAAATCAAGATTCTGAGTTCATATTTTCCTCCTCATGTCAATTGGCTCTCCTTTACCCCCCCACAATTGGCAATCAAATATAGGTAGGATAGTGGTCACTAGGCAACTGAAGTTGAAGCAGCGAGCAGTTGAAGAAAATACGCATAAAACAGGTATGTGGCACATAATTAACAAGTCAGAAGTATTTACTAACTGAAGATAGGAGATAATATAGGCTCCTAAATGAGACATGAATTTTAGTCATGTTGGGAAGGAAGAACAAGAGCAAGAGACTTGAAGGATCTCACTCTTTAAAATGAAAGGAAATTTGGGAATTTGATCTTTCTCAGGAGTCTGACCTTGACCATCACAGCTACATCATCGTAAGGAGCTGAAACCTAACATAGCTACCTATTATGTATTGGCTTTGTATGAACACAAAGACAGTACTTCCACTCACCAAAAAACAATTCTTTTCTCATATCACATGAAGGATTCTCTTTCCTGGAATTCTGAATTCAAACATATATATGCTAGGGCTTCCCTGGTGGTGCAGTGGTTGAGAGTCCGCCTGCCGATGCAGGGGACACGGGTTCGAGCCCCGGTCCGGGAGGATCCCACACGCCGTGGAGCGGCTGGGCCCGTGAGCCACGGCCGCTGAACCTGCGCGTCCGGAGCCTGTGCTCCGCAACGGGAGAGGCCACAACAGTGAGAGGCCCGCGTACCGCAAGAAAACAAACAAACAAAAATATATATGCTAAATATATTTTATATATAATATGTAAACATATATCATATAAATAAATGTATATCTATATATCTATACATACATTTATAATATATAAAATGAATGCCTATATATCTACACTCATTTATATTCTATATATCTGTACTAATTTTATATATCTATACGCATTCATTGAAGAGTAATTGGCTCTCATGTTCAAAGCCCTATGTTTGATGCTGGGAAGGCAGAAATGAATAAGATGTCTTCTCTATCACAGTTTAATTGGAGAAGCTGACTGATACAATATATCAAATTAAAATCTAATGTGGTAAGTGCTATCAGAGAATATAATTAATAATTAGTTACCCAGTGCCCACATAGTACCATATACATACATTTATTAAAGCTCATAACATATTATTCAAGACATGTGTCCTCACAGTCTCTCCCCCAGCCTCTCAAAGAAGAAGCTGGACTATAATACTTATCACAGCGCCCAACAAGTGTCTGGTGTTTTAATAAGAATTAAATAGATAATGCTATGCAAGTTCTCCGAAAAATATAAAATGTGACACAATACAGACAACTGTCATTGTTTATTCAATAGAGTTGAAAATAGAGAAACTGGGATTGACATATATACATTATTGATACTATGTATAAAATAGATAACTAATGAGAACCTACTGTATAGCACAGGGAACTCTACTCAGTGCTCTGTGGTGATCTAAATGGGAAGGAAATCCGAAAAAGAGGGGATATATTTATATGCACAGCTGATTCACTTTGCTGTACAGTAGAAACTAACACACATTGTAAAGCAGCTAGATTCCAATAAGAATTTTAAAAATAAATAAACCCATTAAAAGATAAAAAAGAGCCAACTCTTTTTTTCTTAAATAATGTCACTGAGAAGGACGTAAGTAGTATATTAACACGTCCAGGCAAAATGAATCAAAATGGAACAACGTCTGCTGGAGACCTGATGGTCAGATTTTAAATGATCAGTCCCTTTGAAATCCAACCTCATACTCAGGAAAACTGTGAAATTTTCATTATCCCAATAATAGTGTTATAACTTAAAAAATTAAAGAAACCACCACATTCCAGCTTGCTTAATATTTCCACAGTGGAAATAAATGGTAATACAGGTTTTACTGAGAATTTCCATTTGTTGAACACAGCAGGAAAGTTGGTGGCAGCTGAGCTCTGCCAATGAGTAACCAGTTTGGGTTAGACTGATGTGAAAATGAAACTACTAACTACTGTAGTGTATCAGAATGTGGTAAAGTGCTTTTAAATCCTAGCCTTAGTGATTTATTGAAAAGCAAGAAGTGACTTATTAGAAAGAAAGAAGTAAAGAAGAAGAGGAGTTAATGATGATGAAAAATAGAAGAAACGATTGTGAAACCAGCCAATTCCTTCCTTCAGTTTTTGCACCTGTGTTTTATTGCACTAAAAGGGAGAGCACAAAAGCTGAATTTACTTTGTCTTATTTTTTTCTCTTTTTTTAAGCATAGGAGAAAGAGTGATGGTAAGATAGAAATAAGAAGGGAGAGTTGTGAGTAAAAATAAATGAATTGGTAAAGAGGAGCAAATAAAAGACAGAAATCTGAGAACTTAAAAAATGGAGGGATAAAAGTAAGAAAATTGGCCAGGAAACAGACAGAATTCGTTCCTTTGTGCAATGTATTTTTGCCCCTCAAAATGGTGAAACAAGTACCTTGGTAAAGGTTTAATATTTTCTTTTTTCTTTTTCTAATGTGTTAACATTCATCATCCTACTTCTTGTTCTAGAATGTTAAACACTAATCACCATTATCCCCTCCTTCCTACTCTATCCTTTCATATTTTAACTGTTTTTTTAGGCAAGAATTTCAAGATCATATAGCCTAAAGTTTGGAGCAACTGGGTTGGGATTACTTTTTTCCAGAACAATAACACCAATTCTATGTGGTGAGACAAATCATCAAAAATTAACAGTGGCCCAAACTGTTGGCGTCCAAGCCATCCAAAGATTTTAGAAGTGGTCGACTTGTAAGCATCATCCCTAAAGCTGGGATAAATATATCTGTAGGTTACAGAACCTTTGTAAGAATGAAATGAGTTAACATTTATAAAGGCACTAGCAGAGGTTAGGCAATCGCAAGAGCTCAATAGTTGGATTTTGATTCAGCTTAAAGTAAGGATTTGTGCTTGAATTGTTTCAATAACTGTAGCATCAAAAACTTAACTTTTCATTAACTGAGGGAAATGCTTGTTTTTGATACTTTCTTATCCTTTAACACCTTTGAGATGTAAAATCTACGAAATAAAAACTACTCCTATAGAGGTGCTCAAAGAAGGAGTGATGGGAACTTTCCCCTAATGAAAACCTGGTCCAAGATTTCCTCCTTTTTCAAAGGAAAATCTGTCCTTACACTCATTTTCTGACATCATGACTTCATAATCTTTCCTGTCCAGAAATGATCTGGACAAAATGATTACATTTTGCAACATTCTTTTAAACAGCACAGGCATGATGGCACTTCTCCAACTTTCTCCCAGTTTTCCTCTAAGCAGATAGATAGCATAGGCAGATGTTTACACATCTAGCTGTCTTGCTAGAGGAGTACTATAAAAATAAATTCACGATGGCAATTTTCTCAAAGGAAAGGGTAAAAAATGTGCCAAGTAATTTAATTTTAAAAGTGACTTTAAGACGGGAAATCAGGAGCTGGTTTGTGGGAAACTCAGGGAAGGCTGAGGATTGTGGTGAAGGCACAGATCCTGTACCACCCCGAACTTAGTGGGGTTGACCCCTGCAAGCAAAAGCTTGTAAGCCCTTTGTAGAACAATATCTTATTTTCGGGCCTCTGACTGCCAGTCCTCGCTCTGGTTAATATCATCAAGGGAATCCTTTCCTGACAGAATGCAATTTAGGATCTATTAAATATGATTACTTGGCCTTGAAAATGATGGATATTGGACAGAATTATAGAATCACTTTACAAAAGAAAGGTCTCTTTTACATCCTTTCTTGTGGAGCCTAAAATGAAGCCTGGGGAAATCCCTCAGTGGGGTTGTGGCATTTACAGGTTAGGTTTATGAAAAAGGGAATTGATATTCATATTAAAAAGTGTAAAAATTAAGCAAGGTGAAGATAGTGAGTATGCAGACAGCTGTGACGTGTGTCTGAAGGGTGAGTGGCATGTTGCCCAACTGATTTACTTGCTTTAATTATATTAGTAATGTGAAAGTTGACATGATTTGAAACAAGCTCTTTGGGTTTTTCATTCAAATACTAGTCCCCAGTCACTACTTTTTACCGTCCTCCCAACTTCCAATTACTTCATTGCTGGGTTTGCTTTGGAGGTGGCCTATGCTTGAGTTTTTATTTAATTACATTTTGTTCTTGGTTATAAAAGTAATATATGGTCACTGAAAAAATTACAAAACATAAAAAATTGCAAAAAAGAAATTAAAATCACTAATAATTCTCCCATCAAGAGATTACCATTAACATTTTGCTGTATACCAACTAGACTTTTCTTTTATATATGTATATATCTGTATTATTTTTATTACTTAATTGATATAATGTCATATATACTATTTTCTAAAATTTTAAACAATATTTAACATGATCATACTCCCATATTTTTAAGTATTATTCTATTATGAGATATTTGACAGTATATGAGATATTTGGTGGTTATAAACTGTTCATTGTATGTATGTACCATCAATTTTTAAACTGATGTGCAATTGAGGAGAATTCAGAATATCTATTTATATTTCTTAACCATAATCAGATAACTCTTTGCACACATCCCTAGTTACTTCCTTAGGATACATTTCCAGAAAAATCATTACATCCAAAAATTTTCAAAATATCCAGCCTTTTACCTGTAGTTGAATTGCAAATTTCTCCTATCATTCAAAGGCTACATTACAGTAGTTTTTTACGACTTCTCCTTACTGTTTATCTTACAAGGACCAAAACAATGGAAGTAGCAGATAGAATTGAAATTACCACCATTGCACTTCTGGTTGGCAGTGAATTTTGTGTTAGGGATAAGAGGGGGAGCAGTATTAGAATTCTAAATTATCTCAAAAAATGATGAAGCAGGAAGGCGGAATGGGGAGTTGTAGTTTAATGGGTACAGAGTTTCAGTTTTGCAAGATGAAAAGAGTTCTGGAGATGGATGGTGGTGATGGTTGTGCAATAATATGAATGTACTTAATACAACTGAACTGTATACTTCGAAATGGTTAAAAGAGTAAAGTTTACGTTAAATGTATTATACCACAAAAAAAAAAATGGGGAAAAAAATGAGGAAGCAAATGGGAAAAAAATCTCTACTACTTGTTTTGCAGAGGAGCACATCTGGGAAAAAGAAATAAGTTCCCTGTATTCCATGATGTTACGGTAGAAGAAGCCATAATCATAACAAACATTTATATGGTGCTTTACAGTTTACAAGTGCTTTTGTACATGTAACTTCATTGCCACAACAGCCTTGTGAAATACCTGATTATCCTCATTTTGTATATGAGAACTCTGAGACTAACGTAAAATAACTGCCCAAGATGGTATGGCTGGCAAAGAGTGGAAGAAATACATCATTCCAGGGCCCCAATTCCTTGCCCAATCTCTCTCCTATGAAACATACTACCAAGACGGCAGTGAAGCTCTTGAGCCGGCAAAACCACTAAGTGTTTTCACTTGACAAGTCAAATGTTTCATATATAAACTGAAAAGAGCAAATATTTAAATTGCACTTAAAGAAGAACTTTAGCTTACGAAAACAACTTATTTTTGTAAGAGCTTTAGAAAGTTTAATGAAATATTAATTTTATTAATATCAATAACAAATAATACTCCACTGTTTGATTCCTTATTTTGTGTTTTTTGCACTTTCAAATATTGATTTAATTTTTAAAATTTTCCCTCTATAATAAATGTATCATTCTAAAGGGGGAAACATGCAACGTGACCAGTTATCAGTGTGGCCAGGCAAAGTTGTAGAGAGGAAAATTGAGAAATTGACAACAATTTAGCCCTTTTTACTACCTCTTATCCTGTTAAAATACAAACAGAAAAGTTACATATTTCCAAATTAAATATTTGCATAAATGTAGATTTTTTTAATGTAGATTTTCCCCTTGTTCCTCAAGTTTTCTTTGTCTTTTTTTTTTTTTTTTTTTTTTTGCGTTACGCGGGCCTCTCACTGTTGTGGCCTCTCCCGTTGCGGAGCACAGGCTCCGGACGCGCAGGCTCAGCGGCCATGGCTCACGGGACCAGCCGCTCCGCGGCATGTGGGATCTTCCCGGACCCGGGCACGAACCCGTGTCCCCTGCAGTGGCAGGCGGACTCTCAACCACTGCGCCACCAGGGAAGCCCTCTTTGTCTATTTTTGGATGCAGGATCTGATCAAAGATTAAAAATTGTTATTGGCTCTTATTTCTGTTCAATATCATCTTGATTTGTAATAGATGATTTCTCCGACTTTTCAATATCTCTTAGAGTTTTGTGTTTAGATGATTTCCAGATAATTTAATCTGACAAGCAGATGTTTTTGGTAAACAGAAATCTGTTCTGTGAGATTTATTTTGTCTGTCAGCCCATTTATCTTTGGAATTACAAGCATCATAGGTAGCATGAACATTTCTTGTTCTCATATACTAACCACACGCATTCAATACCCATTATTATGGACCTGCTACGTGCCCAGTACTGCAAAAATAAAGACACAGTCCCATGAACTCGCACCATACTGATAGAGAAACTAACACATACACAAATTATTAGAATGAAATGGAATAAGTGTAATACTAGAACTATGTGCACATACTCTGGGGGTCATAAAAGTATTATTTTTGCCTCTGTAAGAAAAAGCTTCACAGAAGAAGAATCATCTGAGTTGGAACTAAAAGGATGAAAAGGTTTTCATAAGGAAAGGGATGGGAAGGTTTATACATATATATTACTTTGTCCCTTGCCTAATGATTAGATGTTTTTCTTCAGTTAATAGTCTGGAGCCACAAGCTATGTGACACTCTGACTGTAACACTAAAAACATCTTTAGGTTTCATAGCCAGTTCAGCACTTTTTTGTACAGTCTGCATTCTCTTTAGATTACTAAACTGTCTATCATTTTCCACTGTGCCTGCCATTGAGTGGATTGATAACAATTTATTGTTGCTCAATAAATATTAAGCTTAACCATTAACTTCTTAATTCATTTACCACTGCACTGGTAGTGTCAGGATGCCCAGCTCCAGGGGATGCCATTCACATGAACACTATCTATGGGGGCTGGGCAGTCTTCACATCTGTTTGATCTAAGGCATTTATCTCCATTTTCCTTGTACACAATTCTATTTTAACTACTGCATTTTCCTTTCCAGTTGAACTTCACTTACAGTAGAATTTTAAGAAAACAAAAATTGCTGCCGATTATTTATGCTGGTCACTTCTCCAGCTAATTTGATTAAACAGAATTTCTAGAACAGTAGTAATGACTTTCTAAGATACTGTATCATCACTTGTCCTAATCTCTTACTGGTATTGATGTAACATGGATCACTGGACAATGTAATCTCCATTGCGTAGCTGATATGGATGGTTTCTGGTCAACTGATATATACCAGATTTATTCAGAAATCATACCAGCTTTGCGATTCCTGCTCAACTATGCTGAGTATTCTCTTTTAACCATTAACTGAATTTTGAAAAGGAATTTGATGTATCTCTAACTTCTTTTTGATGGTTAGTCAGGTCATAAATGGTCTATTGTCTAGAATCCTGAATGGCATTTACCTTGTTTTTGCTAATAAATATTTCAGGTTATTTTAACCTATAGCTGGGTTTTTTTGCATATTTGAAACAAATGGATAATAGACCAGTACTTAGATGGTTCCTCTGTACAACCTTACTTCATTTTACAAAGTTTTATTTTAAATATTCTTTATACCATTAGATTCCTTTAACTTTGATATGTCTGCCAGGCAAGGGCTTTAAACAATAGCATTTCCCCTGCTTCAGATTTTTACCCATCAGAGGCCATGGGCTTTTTCTAAGAAAAAGAAATTCATGTGAATAGAGTGGTTTGAACACTCAATATTCGCTTATAAGAATGAGTTCTGTAGGACTTTCCAGCTCTAGGATTCTGTTGTATAATGGCAGAGTGGAAACAACAGATGGTAGTTGTGCAAATGTTACCTGTATTACATCAAGGAGAAAAACATCAAATTCATCCTGAATCAAATTGAACAGTTCAAAGAATTTTGACAGAGGTGAAAACTTAGTCAATTACTTGAATTGAGAATTATAATTTTCAGTGTTTAGACATCATTGAAATATTTTGCTATGTGGCACATTAGCGCTGAGGTGTCTGTGCAAAGGCACATGTAATCACCCCACTGTAATACCTCTGCGTGGGGTCTCTCACACAGTGACCTGTCCCCTGCAGAAACAGGAGGTCAAGAAACCAGTGATTCTTCCATGAGTACAGACAGAGGAAAACAGATTTTTCTGTCAGTGGGTCAGCCTCTTTCCAATTTTTGGAGGAGAATTTCTCTGCAGGTTATTTAGGAACAAATCAAGCACTTGGTCAATGCAAAATCAAATCTATCAGTTAATTATTTTTTTTAAGTCAGTAAAGGAGTGGCTTTTTTCCTGCACCCAGGAAAATATGTCTGTTTTCTTATAATTTATATGCAGTTGCATGGAGTTGCCTAGAGCATTTCATTAGCAACACATACAGTTATGTTTTAACACTACATGGCCAATAACCCACCTAATACAATCTTGTTCTCTTTCTAAGCAAATCTGGGAATGAACAATAAAAATAATAATTTCTAAAAAAAAACTATTGACATCAGGGTGATGATTAGCTCATAACCATAGCCTCTTCCATACCTCTCAGTAAATGCCAAATCTCACCTCAGTAGCCTTTTCTTTTCAAATGTTTCTCTAATGTTGTATTGACTTATATTAAATCTCTTATCTAATAATAACAAAAGCTAACTCTTTTTGAGCAATCAATATATATTGTCCCAGACACATAAGTATATTATCTCATTTAATCCTCACTACAACTCTATGAGGCGGGTCCATTTTAAACATGAGTAAATTTACATTGAGGCACAAAGTAGCTGAGTGACAGCTTGAGGTTGCATAACCAATAAGTACAGAGAGTGTATTAAAAGTCAGATTGTCTGAGGGATCACTGATACTCAGCAAGGGAAAAAAATGCTAGTCTTAAAAAACAGTGAGAAAATTAAACAGTTTTCCTTCTGCCATGTGAGGATCATAATGGAATTTTACCTAAAAGATTATTTTAGAAAGCAGGAGATGCGCCATAAAATTATACATGCTAAATTTGGGAGAAAAAATTCCCCCAGGCAGTGACCTTTTATTACTAAGATTGGATTTGGAAGCCAATTTTTATAGCTCAGTTAAAAACTGCTAAACCCAGGCAACTTATATAATAGAAATGCTGACATGACCTTAATTCCAGAGGTGCAAAGGGTATAATTGAATTTAAGAACAATGTATTTCCTCCATTAAGTCATTAAATAGATCGTAATAATCTGACACATTTGGTAAGTATGACATGAAAGCGGTTAACGATGGTATGCAAATAAAATGAGCTTGCACTATTAGCTACTGTATTTTGCTTGTGTTTGCCAAATATTACATGAAATGGCAATACATTTAGAAAATATTATGGCAATATATTTTAAATGTTCCTGAACATGATGCCAACACAGAGAGAGGAAATGTTAGAATATACAGGATATTGCCAAGTGCCTATGTGTAATTTAGATAAGTTATATTTACTGTTCGTAGAATTAAACTTAATCAGAAATACATTCCTTTGACCCAAACTTCCGGAGTTGCCCCAGTGGTGTAGTGCACCTGGTTCAAGAGCATATATATAACAATGGCAACTAAATGCCAAAATCAGAACATTCCTCCACACAGATGTATATTTGGCATTGTTGAGGAAAAAATCCAGATGTTTGGCATCATGCAACTAAATGCATAAATCCAAGTGAAATCATGAGTTAAACACACATTCAGGGAATTTAATCAATATAGACAACTAGTTGGGCTCATTCTAAATCAAACAAAACAAAGCCAAAACCCCTCTCTTCTTTCTTAAAGGCAGGGCTAGAGACCTAGATTTTCAATTTATATTGTCAAAAATCTTCATTTAATCTGTTTCTAGGACCAATAATGAAGTGTACTAATAATTTCAGTGCAACAGAGAATCCAGTAGTGCAAAACATAATTCCAACAATTATTTTAACCAGATCTTTTGTTTGTTTTATCTCCTTACATAAATCTAAATAACAAATAAGAGTTAGTAAATAAAAATATATCTAATAGATTTTCTAGGTAACAATTGCTCACAATAACTGCAAATATTTTCAAATGTTTTATTTTAGGTTTATATACGGACAGCAAGTCAGGGATATGAATACGTACGTTTATGTAAGAGATGCAGTGGTTGAGAATCTGCCTGCCAATGCAGGGGACACGGGTTCGAGCCCTGGTCTGGGAATATCCCACATGCCGCGGAGCAACTGGGCCCACGAGCCACAACTACTGAGCCTGCGCGACTGGAGCCTGTGCTCCGCAACAAGAGAGGCCGCGACAGTGAGAGGCCCGCATACCGCAATGAAGAGTGGCCCCCGCTCGCCACAACCTGAGAAAGCCCTCGCACAGAAACGAAGACCCAACACAGCCAAAAATAAATAAATAAATTTATAAAAACAAAAAGAGAGATATAATAGCGATGTAAAAATTGAAAATGTCAGAAATCACTGCCACAGTGAAATAGATAAAAAAAAAATCAAGGGTTTAAATTGCATATAATTGACTCAGTGTGATAGATGACTGCAAAAATGGCTCCAATTTTCCCCACTTATTACAATGTGTTTATACAGCTCCTCCCATCACAATGTGACATTTATTTGTCCCACACTCCTACCCCTTGAATTAAGCTGTCTTGCAACTTGTTTTGGCCTCTAGAATGTGATGAGGTGCCATATTTAGCTGGGCTCTTAAGAGGTGTTATGCACACTCACCCCCTGTCTTGCTCTTCTTCCTCTTCTCCACAACTCTGGCCTGGCCTGCTGAATAATGAGAGACTATGTGAAAGAGAGCCAAATTGTCCCAGCTGGGGCCCTCCTAGACCAGCCAGCCAGCCTCCAGATGACCCACCAGCTGATCGCAGATGCACAAGCAAGCCCAAGAAGAGCTGAACCTGGCACAGACCAGCAGAACCCACCCAGATGATTTGTAAGCTTATGAGAAACAATAAATGGTTGTTTTAAGCCAATAAGTTTTGAGGTAGTTTCTTATGCAGCAATAGATAACTGATACAATCAGCATCAGACAATATTTTTGTAGCAAAATATTGCAAATACCATGGTTTTCTCCAAATATTAATGATCCTTGAACTTATATACATTTAACATTTTTTAATGCACTGTCACAGACTTGGCTTGTGTGATTGGAAAGACAAATATGATTATCCTCATTCTAAAGATGAGAAAACTGAGACACAGAAAAGTTAAATCATGCAGCCAGCTATTGAGGAAAGGAGTGAGGGTAAGATAAAGAGTAGAAGACAGTCGTTTTCTCTCTACATCCGTATCAATTTCCAATAATCCTTATGGTCTTAACTGGCTTCATTATGATTTTGACTTAAGGATTAAAAAGTATCAGCAGTCTGGTACCCCAGCTAATGTGGCAAGTTCTATCTTCACCATTAGGAAGACTAGGGTATCACAGACTCCAATAAATCCACTAAAACAAAAAATGAGAAACAAAAAACAAAAACCTACACATAATTTAATGTTAACTGTTGTTGTTTTTGTTTTTGAATGTCTTAGAATTCCGTGGTGTTTACCTTTCCTTCAGAAGAAAAAGGAGCAGGAGGAAAATTCACCTCTCTTACTTTGGTGTCAATCTTGGGATTATTTAATAAACCAATTAAATTAAAGATTCAGAATGTACCAATCTTTATACTGAGATAACCACTGAGCAATCAATGATAATTAAAAAAAATCAGTTGGGGCTTCCCTGGTGGCACAGTGGTTGAGAGTCCACCTGCCGATGCAGGGAACACGGGTTCATGCCCCGGTCCGGGAAGATCCCACATGCCGCTGAGCGGCTGGGCCCGTGAGCCGTGGCCGCTGAGCCTGCACGCCCGGAGCCTGTGCTCCGCAACGGGAGAGGCCACAACAGTGAGAGGCCCGCGTACTGCAAAAAAGGAAGAAAGAAAAAAAAGAATCAATTGGTCTTCTGTAGTAATTAAATTTGTCCACTTAGATATAACTGATATTGTTCACAACTAATTATCCAAGTACAGGCTCTGAGGGACTTTTAGAGACTGAAGGATTGAGCCAAAGATTCTTCCTAATTTGAAATTGGACTGAACGCCATGTTTTCTCAAAAACGGATTAAGTCTTCCCTAGAAACACAGTACTGAACAAACTCAAATACAGTCAGGAAATCAGTATTTCATTAGGAGCAGTTTAGCATACTCTCCAGTACTCTTTGTGTAGCCATGGGCTAATCACTTAACCCCTGTTTTAGTGCCCTCATCCACAAAACCGAGAAAATAACAGTATCTACCTCATGGAGTTGTTGTAAGCATTGAACTATGAGTAGTAAAGTGTTTAGAACAGTAAGCACTGTGTTAACATCATTATTAAGTTCTCTTGGAACTTTTTTTAAGAAAGAATCGTAAGATAGTCACCAAGCACAAGTTTATTCCATTGCTTTATTCTCACTTGCACCTAATTCCTGTAGGCATTTTACATTCAAGGATTACTACTGCCCTTTCCCATATTACAAGATTCAGTTGTTCTTCTTGGGATAAAAGATAGCTAAAATAGGGAAATGGGAAGTTCACATTTGCTGTGTGCCATATCTGATTACAAGTTATTAAAGCCAATCCTCCCTTGCCTCTCATCAGCAATTTATTTCTCAGCACCAGCAGGAAGGAATAACAATAAAACACAGGATGATCTTATCACTGATGCTTAGCATTTGTATATTCACTTAAAAAGGTGGCAGAGTAATTTACTGCAGCCATCAGGTGGCCTAAATGACATGTTAGCAAGTTATATAGATTTGCTATTATCTATTTATTCTGATATTCAATGCAAAAATGTCAGGGAGATCCCTACTTAAGTACACTAAATTACCAACTCCTGGGGCTGGGAAGTACACTGAGAAGCTATTAGTTATTGAACCCATCCCTCAGATAAGAATCTATGGCCCGTATAGATGCAAACCTTTCCAAATTCTAGAGAAAGCTATTAAACTATCTTCTACATTATGATCCCCACTCTTCCAGGAAATTCTTTTCAAGATATTCTGACTTCAGCTTAGGTACACGTGCATTTGTTCTATCATTTGATGCAATGAAAACAGCTGGTGAGCCGTCCGACCCCCGCAGTATTTCCTTGAATTCTCTCCTTCATCCCAGCCCTGTATTTCCCAGTACCAGCAAGACAGTTTTATCTGAATGTCATCCACTTATCCTATAAACTGTCTTCTCACGTGAGATTAAATTTAAAATATCCTGTGCACTCTGATTCTGAAAATGCAGGAATCATGACTTGAGCTTTGAAGTCCAGATATGCCTTCTCCAACCTTCTGAAATACCCATCAGTCATACAAGGGTTAAGGAAAAAGAACAGCCCCAAGGTCAGATCCTTCTCTATTGTTACTGCCAATAGGGGGTTAAACTCTCTGGCCAAGGATCAGAACTTGAGCCAGAAGTCCAGCAACAACAGATCATAATAGCACAGTTCATGGCACATTGTAGCTCCTAAGTAAATGTAGAATTGAAAACAAGTAGATGTATGAATGAAATATAATAAAAAGCTCTTGGATTTCTAAATATATTTCTTAATTAAGAAATTCTGGCATTAAACAACCTGATGTTTCATGTAAGGAAAAACCAGATTTTGATTTTTGACGATTTTAAGAAGGCTTTATAAAGCATCAGTTTCAAAATGGCAGACTGAGCACATGTATCTACCTCCATTTCTTTCCAATGTCATTAAAATTCCTATTTATTAATACACATTGGGCTAGAAAACAAGAAAAAGATCCAGTATCAGACTACAAAGTTTCAAGAAATATTACAGGAAAAATTATATATATATATATATATATATATACTTTTTGAGTGTGTAATTATACACACACAATTATATATCTGGTGAAATCTGAGTAAGATCTATGGATTGTACTGATGTCAATTTTTTGGTTTTGACATTGAAGGGGATCAGAATATGTCATCTCAAAATATGTCATTTTGGCAAATTGATTATTTTGAAGTGAAGGCACTTGAGAAAAAACAGATGAATGAAGGGCACTCTGACTTCTCGCTTTCTGCCTAAAAGCAAGTTATAAATTTTCCCATGAGAAAGGTGCCGTCCCTATACAAGGAAGAGAAGAACATTCTATCACCAGAGATGAGGAACTGACCTGCACAAACAAACCTACTAAGATAACACTTATCTTCCACTGGTTTCCCCCATCTATTTCCTAGTCACTTTCCCATAATTTACCACCCCTAGAAGCTTAATCCCCTTTTCTTTTGTCTTGTAACTTTTTCACAAGTTTATCATTATTTGTTAAAATGATATATAAATTCTCAGGTACATCCCTTTCTTTGAGTTTTCATTTTTTTCTTTTCATTGAATCTATTAAACAAGAACAGCCTGCTGTGAAAAAAAGAGTAATAAGAGAATAATAACATAGAGTGCTAGGAAATCAGAAATGTGATTTTTGAAATTTAAAAATTCAACAAGTTCTAAAAATAACATAAAATAAAAATGAATTGGACAGTAATGAAAAGACACTATGAAGAATAAACTGGACAGTATTAAAGTTCAAACAAATAATAAGGAAGGTAAATGCAAGGAAATTTTCTATTATGTAAAATTGAAAACCAAAGAAACAGAAAATATGAAACAAAATTGAGAGACAGTCGATATATGCAGAAAGGATCCAGGAATTTCAACAACTTTTGGCCCAGAGACAATGGGGTGGGGAACGGTGGGGGGACAGAGAAGGAAAAAAAAGAGAAAATTTTTCTGAGCTCAAGAAAAATACGAGTCTTCAGGATAAAGATACCTACTGAGATAACTGGATACACATGAGGAAGAAATAACATGGATCCACTTCTCACACAAAGGCAAAATCCAAACAGATCAAGAGGTTTAAGTGTAAAAAGTGAAACCATACAAGTACTAGATGAAACTATGGATAAATTCCTCTATAACCTAGGAGTGAGGGAAATTTTTCTTAACTATGACCCCAAATCTAAAAGTATTAAAAGAAAAGATTGATAAATTTGATTACATACAAATTTTAAATAAATTTGTTTGTTTGTTTGCGGGGCACGGGGGTTGCTTTGTTTTGTTTTGTTTTGTTATGGCCAAAAAATGTACTACAAAGGTCAGAGGATGTATTGAAAAAAAAAATCTGCAACTTATATCATAGACAAATGGTAAAAATTCCACAAATTATATTACACAGGGTTAAAATTTCTAGTATATAAAGAGCTTCTAAAATTACTTTTTGAGAAGATATAGACCAATGATCATGTTAAAAGAAAAAAGGACTAGAGACATGAGCACACATTTTACAGGAAATAAAATGCAAATTGCAAATTGCTTTTAAACATATGAAAGGATGGTCAAAAACACTTATTATAAAACAAATGCAAATTAAAACTACAGTGAGATACCATTTCTCACCTTTGCTTTTGGCAAAAATCCAAATGAAAATCCAAGTGTTTGACAACGCATTTTGGAGAAGTTATGGGAAAACAAGTATTCATATATACTGTTGGCAGGAATACAAAATGGCACTACCCTCTACAGGGAGAGATATGACAATATCTAGCAAAAATATATATTCATTTACCCTTTGACCCAGCAATCTCATTTCTATGAATTTATCCCAGATATGCACTCTCAGATATACAAAAAAAAAAAAGTAATGTATGCACAAGGCTATTCATTGCACCATTATTTGTAATAGCAAAAGACTGGAAACAACTCAAATGTCCACCAATGAATGGACTGATTAAATAAAGCAAACATCTATACAACAGAGTACTATGCAGTGGCAAAAAGGAGGGAAGACTATCTCTGGACTTCCCTGCTGGTGCAGTGGTTAAGAATCTGCCTGCCAGTGCAGGGGACATTGGTTCGATCCCTGGTCCAGGAAGATCCCACATGCCGTGGAGCAACTAAGCCTGTGCACCACAACTACTGAGCTCGTGTGCCACAACTACTGAAGCCTGCCACCTAGAGCCCGTACTCCACAACAAGAGAAGCCAGTGCAATGAGAAGCCCGTGCACTGTAATGAAGAGTAGCCTCCTCTCGCCACAACTAGAGAAAGCCCATGCACAGCAACGAAGACCCAACGCAGCCAAAAAAAATTTCTTTAATTAAAAAAGAAAAGACTGGGACTTCCCTGGTGGCGTAGTGGTTAAGAATCCGCCTGCCAATGCAGAGGACATGGGTTCGATCCCTGGTCCAGGAAGATCCCACGTGCCGTGGAGCAACTAAGCCCGTGCACCACAACTACTGAGCCCACGGGCCACAACTACTGAAGTCCTCATGCCTAGAGCCCATGCTCTAGCCCATGAGAAGCCCGTGCACCACAACAAAGAATAGCCCCCACTCACCGCAACTAGAGAAAGCCCGCGCGCAGCGACGAAGACCCAATGCTGCCAAAAATAAATACATAAATAATTTTTTTAAAAAAGACTATCTCTATGTATTGTTATAGAAGGATCTCCAAACTATAATATTAAGTGAAAGAAAGCAAAGTAAAACAAAAACAAAAAAAACTCTTTAGTAAAGAAGGGGGATACAAATATATTTTTGTAATTGCTTAAATTAACTAAAAACAAAAAAAGGAAGTATAAACCATAAAGAAATGCTTATTTTGGGGGGGAAGCAGGAAAAAAAATGATAAAAGAACAGGCATAGAAGCTAAACTTCTCTGAATATACCTTATTCAATAGATTTGACTTTGGAACCATGGAAAAGTTTTGCATAGTAATAACAGTCATATCAAAAATATTAAAGGTATTTCTAACACTCAAAAGCAAAATGATACAAATGAACCTAACTGTATATCAAATTGGTGACTTAACAATGCAGAGAAAATATATTTTAAATGACTTTAAAACACAATCATTTGACTGTGTATCCCTGGTGAGATGTGACTTATGGTGAAGGGAAAAACCTTCAAAAGTCCTAAACTTTTCTCACTAATCACATTGTTAGTACTATAATTCAGGAACCATTATACAGAGAGAAGGACAAAGTAAGTAAGCATATTAAAGTCTGAAGAACAAGGATTTCTGAGGAAGAGAAAAGAGATAGTAACATAAAATCAAAGAAGTTTCATAGACCCCTGAATCAGAAACCAGACCAAATTGAGTCCCTTTGTTGTAATTTGTTGATAGGTTTCTCCTTCCTTTTTTCCCCCTTGTAAACTATTTATTGAAGAAACTTGGTTGTCCGGTTGAATCTCCTGTATTCTGGGTTTTTTGTTGTATCCCCATAGTATCATTTAACATGACCCTCTGTCTCTGTATTTCCTGTAAACTGATAGTTGGATCTAGAGATTGTCTAATTTAGGTTAAATTTTTTTGCAAGAATACCTCTTAGATGGTGGTGTGTACTTCTTTCAGGAGGCACATAATACCCAGTTGTCTTTCTTTTTGTGATATCACCTCATCAGCTACTTTGTTACCCTGAAGTGTATTTCTTATGGGAAAGTATCTTAGGTCAGTTTCCTGGGAAACAGACTCTGAGATGAAGATTGCATGTCAGAGGCTTAAAAAGCAGAGCACTAGGGAACAACCCCATTGAGGGAAGCAGGGACTGGGTGAGGGAGGAGTTGAACTGTGATGGAGTTGAAAAGGAGGATTCACTCAGTCAATCCCACAAGGAGCTTTGAAGCTGGGGTAACCCTTCGAAGTGGAGGCCGTGCCTTTGTACCCCCTCCCACTCTTGCATCGACTAATCATTTTCTGTGGGCTGCCCCTAGGTTGAGGATGTAACCTTCGGTAAGATAGCTCCCTTTACCCAAAGACAATTCCTGGGGATGCTCCTGGCAGTTGAATGAGTGTCTCAGTCCTGAAGAGGGGGACCTGGGTGGTGCACTGAAGTATCCAACACAAAAAGGCAAGTTAAATGCTTGGTTCTTTCTGTTTATTTACCATATTTTAGATTTATGAGCTGGCTCCTTAGCATTCTGCAAAAGTTACCAGTGAGATATTTTTTAACATCATAAACTCATGGATTTTAACATATTTGATGTGTCTGCAATCCACTGCAGTAATTATTTCTGTTAGTTTCCATCTTTAGCCAGGGGAAACTTCCTCAAGTTAGCTCATGAACCCTTTGACATGACGCCCAATCAGTTTATAGGAAATACAGAGACAGAGAGTCATGTTAAATGATACTATGGGGATACAACAAAAAAACCCAGAATGTAGGAGATTCAATTGGACAACCAAGTTTCTTCAATAAATAGCTTACAAGGGGGAAAAAAGGAAGGAAAAACTATCAACAAATTACAACAAAGGGAATTAATTTGGTCTGGTTTCTGATTCAAAAAAAAACTATAAAAAAATTAGGAAACTATATAATCAGGCAACTTTGAACTCTCATTAGATATTCGATAATATTAAAGAAATGCTGGTGGTTTTAGGTGTGATAATGATATTGTGGTACTGTGAATATTTTTTAAAGATCTTTATCTTTTTAGAGATACATACTGAAATATAGTAACATTCCTTCTACTTTCATATACATTTGAAATTTTCAATACAAAATAAAATAATACAGAAAAACAATCCCACTGAGTGCTGAACAGAATGAAAAAAATGCAGTGCCCAACATTTTTCACTGTGTAAAGTGGTGATTTCTTTTACTTGCCTTCAAATAATACATAGTAATATATGGTATTGGACTATAATAAAAGGAGCATAATGATAAAAATCCTTATTGATTTAAGGTTGAAACACAGATCTCAAGAAATACACAAAATAATTAAAAAGGTAAATTAACCCTAATCTCCTATATAAAAAGATGAGTGAAAAACAATGGCTCTTTTGAAGGGAAACGTGATTTTAAAGACACTAAATGAGCTACAGAATGAATATTTCTATAGAACGTTTTATTTTTTCACTATGGAATAATCAGAACAGAACTAAGGGAAAAGGAGAGGCCTTCTATTAAAGGATGCCTGATAAGACACAGGTTACCCAATTAAATTTGGACTTCAGAGAAACAATAATTTTTTAGTGTAAGTATGTCTTAAATATTTTTCTTTGCAAAATCTGGCAACTCTACTTCTAATTCCTTACCCTGTTTTTTTCTTTTCTAGCCTTATTGAGATATAATTGACATAATATTGTGTAAGTTTCAGGTGTACAACATGATGATTTGGTATATATATAGAGTGAAATGCTTTCACTTATTTCTATAGTTGATTTTCTTCTTTCTTACCACCATTTGACTGCCTGTCCTAAGATGTTATCCATATGGTACTTCATTAAAGCAACTATTATTTAAAACCTCTCATATTGAGAAGTCAAGAGCGATTTCTAGCGCTATCACCTTGAAGATGGCAGTTCTGGTACAGGTATTTAAGTTTGAAATATCAGCAGAAAAATTATCCCCTAGAGAATGAGGGATCTGGAAAGTGTTTTTGACAGGTCCACCCCATTCTTACGCCAGCCAATGCTGCCACTTACTTGGTTCTCTCGCCTCCTCCCCTTTCCTTTGTAATAAAACACAAACTGTATTAGTCAACCAGATAATGGTGGTGGTGAGTGGGGGTTGATGAGGGCTCCACTGTACTGACTGCGCTGACTCAACCAGACGTGGTTTGAGGTGGGAAAAATGGGAACCAGAGAGAAGTCCCTTAGTCCCAAGCACCTTAGTCTTTTAAAGATGATCCCATCTCTTCAATGTCTCTACTACAACTCATATTATTTTCAAAGAACTTCCCTACACTTTCCTTTGTTACTCAGAAAAGGTCTGAAAGATAAAGAGGTTAAGCAACTGGCCAAAAGTCACACACCTGGGTGAACCTTGTAGTCCTGATTTTCATTCTGGGATTCTTCGTAGCATAATTTGGAGTATGGCTGGGTTTGGGTAAGGTTAGGGATTCTCTCCAGTGGAATTCCTGTGACTTGATCACAGTTCAGACCCGGCCTTGGATCCTTCTAAGTGAGGGGCTCACTCTGCACATAGCCTCAGACTCTCAGTTCATTCAGTCCTCAACACATACTTAATGAACATTGGACTAGCTATGAGGAAACAGTGGTGGACAATACAAAAAAGGTTCCTGCCTTCATTGAACTCAGTTTAGGAGCCAATAGGCAATTAGATATGAAATAACAATGAAATGTGGTGACTATGACAGAGTTGTCAGAACTATACTAAGAGTCTCTAACCCCTATGTTGGGGAAGCCTCCCTGAGAAAGGGATGCTTAAGCTGACACCCACAAGACTAATAAGAATAATATAAGTGAAGGGAAAGAGGATGAGAGAGAACAGAAGAGTATCCCAAACAACAGTATTCCAAAGACCTGGAGGAGAAAGGAGGTAACGTGGGGGTGGAGTGAGAAACAGGGCAGGACTAAAACATGGGGATGCATGAGCCAGGTCAATGATTTTGTGCTTTTTCAAGCCAATACATTTAATATACTTGTAAAATACTCACTCAAGGGAGAAGTTGATTAGCCTGGAGAAGAAGTAGTGAGGAGAACACAGGTGGCACCTCAGCCACTGCACTCCGGTCCTAAACATGGACACACTTTGGCCCCAAACCTGCAAAGTCTCTCAGCCAAATACAAGCTCTGCACCTAGCAGGACCTGCCCTCCCTAGAATCTGTTTAGTGACCATCTATTGTTGCTGAAACAAACTCCTTGGGGGGCCGGTCCCCTCTTCCCACTCACTACCCCAAGAGGTTTCTTCTTTTCTTGTTTTCTTTTTTTGTTTTTGGTTTCTTCTTGTCAATTTTAACACAGTTCAGGTCTCAGTGAAGAGTTCTACTAAAAATAATTTCCTCTATCTTGGTACACTTACATGTTTTGTTTTAGCACTCTTCCCAATTGGCTGGTTTTCCCCAATTCTGACTTTGTGAGAGAGACAGATGAAACTGAAGAATTGACAGGGGCCAGGAGTGGAGGATTTTGTGCTGGGTGTGCAGTTCACATGTAATACTTCCTCCAGCATCGCTCACTCATTGGGTGGAATCTTCAGGTCCATGCACAAGAACACATCCTGTCTCATGGCTGATATGGGAGCAGCAATGTGGAATGAAGCAGTGGTCCTCGAACCTCCCTGACCAGCAAATCAACGAGGCTTTTTAAAGTACAGATTCCTTGGTCCCATTCCCGACCTACTAAATCAGAATTTCTAGGGATAGGACTTAGGAATCTGTATTTTCAAAATTCTCCTTGAGTGAATCTGGTGTTAAACAATTCTGGGACTCGCTGAACTTTACTGTAAAAAGCACAAATTTCAGAGCCAGTAAAACCTGATGTCAAACTCCCGGTCTAGCATTTATTAGCTGTGTGATCTTAGACAAGATTTTTTGCCTCTCTGAGCTTCAGTTCTCCAGTTTTAAAAAAAAAAAAAAAAAAAGGAGGAGGAGGAGAAGAAGAAGAAGAAAAAAGAAATAACATGACTTAGCTCATATTTTTAGAGGATTGAATGAGATCATGACTAGCAAGTACCTGACAGAGCAATCCATAAGTGGTAGTAGTCACCTACCTTATCTAATCTTACCAAGATGCCAAGCTAATTCTGGTCCTAGTCCCACTTGCACCCCTACTTGCTGCCTTCTTGTATTTCCCAAGAACCTATTTTAACCCTCTTCCAACTTACCAGCAGCTTCCATGGGGAATGACATGAGATAATGGTTGCTGCCTACTGAGAAGAGGGGCTGAAATTGAAGCCACAGAAAAAAAAGAGTCTGTATACACACTTCCCAGCTCAGGCACAAAGACTTTCCCAAAGAGCTAGCTATCCCTCCTGATGACTGGATAAAGTTGCTATATAACGGCCAAGGTCTATCTGACTTTTTCTTGGACACAAGGGTCTGCAAACAAAACTAGCCCTAAAGGGGTAGTGGCTATATACTGTGCCCCTCTAATGACAGGTAATTACTTCCAGGCACCTCCATTCATTATTAAGAAAAAAAGCTATACATGGAGACATACATCAAAATTTTCCTTTAACATAAATACTTGGATTGTTTAGCACATGTCTGTCAGAATTCAATTTTTAAACTCCTATTATTTCATTTTCCTTACAACATCCTTATGAATTAGGCGAAAGCAACATCTGGTAAAACAACATTAAAAACAACATCTTTTCCTAATGGTAAAATTAGTCTATGGTCATAAGACACAATTTGGAAAGTAGTGAAAATACTATATAAAGAAGAAAATTAAAATACATCTCTAATTACCACCTAGATACAATAAAATTAACATTTTGATGTATTTGTTTCAAGTATTTTATAATCATCTATTTTTTAAAATTGGCATAACAATATATAGTTTCTGAATCATGCTTTTTTATGCAACATTATATTATGAATTTTTAGTATATTGCTAAAAATTTTCAAAACTGACATTTTTAATGCTGACAATATTGTAGCATTTAAAAATTCCATAATTTATTTCCCTGTTGTTGACATTTGGGTCCTCCCCTCCTTTTTTTTTTTTTTTTTTTTTTGTGGTCATAAATATTGAGAGCTAACTTTCTTATTTGCTGTTTACCTTTGGGAAAACCAACTTACAGAGGTTAAACGGCTTGCTGTAAGGTTAGGTCTGGAATACAAATTCTGTACTCCAGTCTAATTCGTTTTTTCATAGGCCACAAATATTAATTTATTTTAACACTATCAATCAGTGCTTAGACCATACTTGCTACTTCAATACATTTTATTCCCTGGCCTTCATTTTTTTTTTTCCTTAATGACATATTCCTTTAATGAATGTTAGAGAAGGAAAGACCCATGCAAGAAAGACAATTTCCACCTCCTGTCTGTCTCCCTGAAAGCAGGAAATAAATCTCTCCTGTGAAAGGTACACCATCTGGGGGCCGAGGCCTAAGGGTGGAAGGCTGCAGGCATGCTGACTCCTGCAAATCAATTCATTCTGGGAACCTTCCGTTGGGACTACTGAGGTGTCAGTGAGCTTTGTCACGACCATAGCCAACTCCACTCTCTGCCTGTTTCAGAGAATGGCCCATATATATGTCTTCTTTACCCAATTGATGGACACTTTGGTGGCTTCCATATATTGGCTATTGTCAATAAAGCTGCTGTGAACTTAGGGGTGCATGTATCTTTTTGAATTCGTGTTTTCGCTTCCTTCAGAAAGATACTCCAAAGTGTAATTACAGTGTCATATGGTGGTTCTATTTTTAATTTCTCGAGGAGCCTCTGAACTGTTTTCCATAGTCATAGTGGCTGTACCAAGGAACATTTCCAACAAAATGCATGAGGGTTCCCTTTTCTCCACATCCTCACCAATTCTTGTTATTTGGTGTCTTTTGGATGACAGCCATTCTTTCAGGTGTGAGGTGACGTCAAAGAGCACACTGCTGATGTTTTCTTCTAGGGTTTTGTGGCTTCAGGCCATGTGTTGAAGTATTTGATTCATTTTGAGGTTATCTTTGCAGAGAAAAGGATCCCAGTTTGATTCTTGTGCATGTAGCTATCCAGTTTTCCCAACACCGTTTATTGAAGAGGCTATCTTTTCCCCATTGTATATTCTCACCTCCTTCGTCACAGAGGAATTGACCATATAAGCATGGCTTTATTTCTGGGCTCTCAGTTCTGTTCCATGGATCTGTGTGTATTTCTTTTGTGCCAATACCATGTTGTTTTGATGATTCTAGGTTTGTAGTATAGTTTGAAATCAGGGAGCGTGATATATCCAGGTTTGTGCTTCTTTCTTAAGATTGTATTGACTCTTCAGGTTCTTTTGTGTTTCCCCACACATTTTAGAATTCTTTGTTCTAGTTCTCCAAATAACCCCATAGGTATTTTGATAGGAATGGCATCGAAACTCTAGATTTCCCTGGGGTGTGGAATAATTTTAACAATACGAATTGTTCAACTCCATGAGCATGGCATATCTTTCCATTTGTTTGTGTCGTCTTCAATTTCTTTCATCAGCATCTTAGTTTTTGGAGTACAGGTCTTTTGCCTCCTTAGGTAGGTTTATTCCTAGGTTATTTTATTCTTTTTGATGCGATGGTAAATGCGATTGTTTCTTTCATTTCTCTTTCTGATCTTTCGTTGGTAGTGTATAGAAATGCAACAGATTTCTGTGTATTAATTTTGTATCCTGCAAATTTACCAAATTCATTGATGAGCTCTAGTAGTTTTGTGGTAGCATCTGTAGAATTTTCTATGTATAGTAGCATGTCATGTGCAAACAGCGACAGTGTTACTTCTTTTCCAGTTTGGATTCTTTTTATTTCTTTTTCTTCTCTGCTTGCCACGTCTAGGACTTCCAAAACCATGCTGAATAAAAGTGGTGCGAGTGGACATCCTTGTCTTGTTCCTGATCTTAGAGGAAATGCTTTCAGCTTTTCACCATTGAGTATGATGCAGAGAGTTACTCAGAAATGTGCACAGTTTTTCCTAGGTCCCTACTAGCAGTGGAAAAACAGCCAGGTCATGTAGTTCCTCACAGACCAAGAGGAGGATTTTCATGGCTCTCACCGTGAATGTGAGGGATAATCACTGGAGCTGAGAAGCTGCCATTTCCTCCTCACCTTCCTCCTGCTCTGGGTTTTTTTTTTTATTATTTTAATAAATTTATTTTATTTATTTATCTTTTGGGCTGCATTGGGTCTTCGTTGTTGCACACGGGCTTTCTCTAGTTGCAGAGAGAGGGGGCTACTCTTTGTTGTGGTGTGCGGGCTTCTCATTGTGGTGGCTTCTCTTTGTTGTGGAGCATGGGCTCTAGGAGCATGGGCTTCAGTAGTTATGGCTCATGGGCTCTAGAGCGCAGGCCCAGTAGTTGTGGTGCACGGGCTTAGTTGCTCTGCAGCATGTGGGACCTTCCCAGACCAGGGCTCGAGCCTGCATCCCCAGCATCGGCAGGCGGATTCTTAACCACTGTGCCACCAGGGAAGTCCCTCTGGGTTGTTTTCTCATCAATATTATGTGGAGGAATTACATCAGCATCTTGAGAATATACCTTCAAAGGTTCCAGGACATCTCCCTCTTCCTGACCTTCATTTTTAAAACAAACATTACTGACAGTGTAGGAGGGTATGAATGAAGTTGAAATAGAGTCCCAAAGTGGCGGCAAACAGGAGTGAGGGACTAATTCAGACACCCTATAGCTCCCTTCCTCATTTCTACCTTTTCTCATTGTACCAAGTTCCCCAGTTGAACCATCTAATGATGATATCACTTCCTGGTTTTGACTCATAAAAAGAGATAGAGCTTCTCTGATGCTCAACATCCCCACCAAGACATTGGCCCCTGTATTTTAGTGCTTCCCCTCTCTTTCTTTACCTGATTTTCTCTCTCTCTCTCTCTCTCTCTCTCTTCCTCCCTGTCTCTCTCTCTCTCTCTCTCTCTCTCTCTCTCTCTCTCTCTCTCTCACACACACACACACACACACACACACACACACACAGAGGCTGACTGATCTTTGATTTTCAGTAGAAGCCATTGGTATTTGCCATTCTGCTTTGTCACACTGTTGAAAAGACTTACAGTATAAGAGCTACTCTGTGGCCATCTTTCTTCCATCTTGGCTTACAGTTTTACATCAAAGGGATTCAGCACAGGTTTGTGGAAAAAACCCAGTCCTGAGAACCTGGCAGCCCAAGTTCCAAGTTTTTGGCTGAGCTCTATTACTAACTTGCAGTCTGACCCTGAGCAAGTTGTCTGTCTTTGTAGTCTCATTCCATCTTTATCAGCTGATCTTGAATATTCCTTTCAGTCCTGACATGACAAACTCTTGAACAGTCTTGTTCTTTTAGATGCTTTTTTCAATCTCTTGAACCTCCCGTTTTAAAAATGACTCCTTTCTGGCCATCAGACATCTTTGATTCCATACTCTGTACAGGTCCAACCCAAGACAATGTCTATAGGAGGGCTCCATCCCAGAGTTTTTTTGTTGGCAGTACTGCTCTTGATCCAATTAACCAGAACTTCTTTCCTGGGTCCCTTGCTTTAGAAGGCCCTCTTCTGGCCCTCCTCCTCCCCCGCACACGAATAATGGTGGGTCTGTGAGTCCAAGGGTGTTTGACCACCTGTAACCTTCTTATCCTCTTCTAAACCAAGCTCTCCCTAACCAGGATGTCCAGAATTCCCTGCTCATGAAGCTCTGAGCCTACTTCCAGGGCCTGCTTGGGCTTTTGCTCCTCTCTGTACAATTAGGGGCAGACCATACTGCCCAAAGTGTAGTTAAGAGGTAGTTGTTTGTATAGTTTGTGTTTGGAGTTATGGACAGAACTTGAATATGTAGGGTATAGTCTGCACACTTATACACAAGTTTCTTTGAGGTCAGTATGAACAGAAGGGTAGGTGGCCCACTTAGGGCAGATTTGTGAAAATAACCATTTGTGCATTCACCTCAGGCTCACAAATATTAGAGATGGGTCTGTTTGTGGGATACACTATCCTGCAAAGAGAGGCATAGAGAGGTCAAGAAGGGTGACTCTTCAAAGATTCTGTGAGTTATTTGTGGCTACATAGACAGACTCACTAACCGGTATGAGTGGGCAACAGAAGGAGAATGGGGAAGCTACAGACTTTTCACCTTTGGCTCTTGCTAGATGCAAGTTATCGACACAAAGGTAATTTATAATTTCTTACTGGTCTTCATTTTGCCAAACTAGAGTTATGATCTTGTAGGCACAAGGTGTGATATTATATTAATAGTAATGACAATAGGTTATTGAAGCTAATCTGATTCCTATGTTGACATTATTTCTCTCTATTTGCGTTGGTTCATTTTCCCTCAACTCCCTCCCTCACCAAAATAAAGGTCATTAGATAAAGCAAAGCAATCTCTTTAGGCTGACCTAGCCAACCCTCAATTAACTTGTACATCTGAGACCAGAGTTGTAAGGAATGGTCTATTAACAAGCATGTTAATTCCAAACCTCTTTAACAATTTCTCACATCACAGTGTTTCTCAGAATTAGGAGTCAAGATTTTGTAAATTTGATTACTGTACATTATATCCATATGATATTTCAAAAGGACCAAGATGGAAAAGTATGTGGCCTTTAAAATGGTTTTAGTTGTAATTCTAGTCAAGCCAAAAAAATTAGCTTGGGAAAATTCTACCCGGTTTACAAATTAGTTGGATGTCATTGAACAAGATATTTACCCTCTTGGGGACTCAATTTCTTTAACTATAAAATGATGGGAAAAAAATTAAAAATAAAATAAAATAAAATGAGGGGTTGGATTAAATGGTCTCTAAGTTTCCTTAAAAAAATCTAAGGTTTGGGCTTCCCTGGTGGCACAGTGGTTGAGAGTCCGCCTGCTGATGCAGTGGACACGGGTTCGTGCCCCGGTCCGGGAAGATCCCTCATGCTGCGGAGCCGCTGAGCCCGTGAGCCGTGGCCGCTGAGCCTGCGCGTCCGGAGCCTGTGCTCCGCAACAGGAGAGGCCACAACAGTGAGAGGCCCACGTACCGCAAAAAAAAAAAAAAAAAAAATCTAAGGTTTTATGGTTGCCTATGATCTTATAAGCAATTATGCCTAGAGCTATTTAGCAGAGAAAATTGCAGAATGTGAAAACCTTTAGGACTTAGCTAAGAAATAAAAAGACCATTCATCAGGAAATGGGGTCAAGTTAGAAAGTAAAGGGTATAGTTGCCTGAGCAACTCTAATTTTAAAAGAAATTATTACAGAGTTAAACACAGGCCTATTCAGGCCAAGGAGAAGAAAAGAAACAAGAGCTCCATCTCTTCCTGTTGTTGTCCTGGAAGAGGAATCATATGCTAACTGCTTAACTTTCTGGAACAAGGCGAAGTATAAAAGAAACAAACATACACGATACCCAATTACAAGGTGGCTACAGCTATATCTGCTACAGCTTCTTTCCTAGAGGTTTTTTTTCTTTCCTAGTGTTTTAATCAAGTCTGAAAGTTTGAATGCCAACTCTCCATGGGTACTTCAGTGGCTACCCACAGCAAGCTAATTTTCCCTCCCTCTTTCAGTATCAGAAATCCTCTCTAAAGTCCTACAAGCACGATTCTAGGCTGAAGTTGGTATTAAAAGTTAGCGTCAAGCCCCCAAATCCTGTTAGTGATAATATGAGGAAGTAAGACATGCAACTCTGTTGTGAAACTAAATCATAATACATCAGACAAGAATATAAAACTACTTGGTCAGAGTGCTCAGCCCAAGGCTGCAGTCAACTACTCCAGAGAATACAGAGGCCCCCAGAAGGAGGGGCCCTTTCATTCTGTACCTTCCTGCTAAAGAGGAAG
Organism: Tursiops truncatus; assembly: GCF_011762595.2. Taxonomy (NCBI): domain Eukaryota; kingdom Metazoa; phylum Chordata; class Mammalia; order Artiodactyla; family Delphinidae; genus Tursiops; species Tursiops truncatus. The sequence continues at coordinate 78,294,504 of NC_047035.1, read as the reverse complement.
TAAAACACTACACAGTTTGCCTTGGAAGTCTAACCATATTAAGAGAAACAAATCTCATACCTGACTTCCTATGCTTTGAAATTGATCAAAATGCAGGATATTGCAGGGGCAGGATGAAAAGAAAAGAGTAACAAAAGACTTGTAAAATCTCAGATCTGGCTAACCAGCTCTTGATTATATAAAAATTGTCTGTATTTCTAATAGTTATAATAATAAAATCTGAAAATGTGGGTTATAGGAAATCCCTGGAGGTCCAGTGGTTGTGACTCAGTGTTTTCACTGCTGGGGTCCGGGTTCAATCCCTAGTGGGGGAACAAAGATCCTGAAAGCAGCGTGGTGTGGCCAAAAAAACAAACAAACAACAAAGAATGTGAAAATGTGAGTTATAAATATATTCTGTCAATGAATTTTTTATCATTTTCTTATGTTCAGAAGGTTGTTTTCTGACAATCCAATTTGTTTCTGTACTTATGTTTCTGAAATCTGACTCGATTTCTTCTATGATATGTTTTTGCAAATCTCCTCTTCTTGTTAGACTATTTTGTTGAACAAAAAGAATGTGCTAACAACTGTGAGGAAATAGACATCCAGTATCTGTCCATTTTTTAACCTGCTTTTTTTTTAACCTAAAGAAAATATCATTTCTCATTAGAAGTTAGAAATCCAGAACAAACCACTGAAATATAGGGCTTCTGTGAGTACTGACTAGAGAAAGCTCTATAGTGAAGGTCTGATGAGGAGGAGAAGGGAGATTTTTCACATGATATTTTGAGCAACTTTAGCTATATTTGAACTTTGGAAAAGTTTCATGAACAGTTGCTTCTTCAGGAGACTTCACAGTGCCTATAACATTGTGCATTTTATCTAACAAATACCTATATAGTGCGTTTTATATGCCAGGCCCTGTAAGTGCTTTATAAATATAAATCCCTGATTTTTCACAACAACCCTACAGAGTAGGCAATATCATCATCATCATCATCATCATCACCATCACCGTCCCTGTTTTAACAGATGAAGAAACTGCAGCACAGAGAAGTTAAGTCATTTGCCCCAGGCCCACAGCTGATGAGTGCGTAAGTCCACGCTCCTAGCCACCACACACTGCTCCTCTCAGAGGAGCTCATTATTTGAGGCAAAGGTGGAAGCAGAGAGTTAGAAAATGTCCTGGGTGCCACAGCCCTTTAGCATGTCACTTCCCTAGGGCAGAAACACTGCTTTAACTTCTAGCAACCTCCACCTCTTTAACCTGGAGATTCTTTCTCAGGTTTGTTCCTCTTAGATGTTCTTAAGATAAAAGATATGATGAAGTAAACCCCAAAGAAGAATTTTTTAAGAGTAATCTCCAGAATGACCTTGCTTAAGTGAGCTAAAGGAGAAAATAGCAAGATATTAATGGTGTCTACCGGATCTAAAACCTCTTAGTCACTTTTATCATTTGCCTAAAATTCAATAAAATGGCTTTTTGTTGCTGTGTTTATAGGTTAATATGAATGACTTCCAAGAGAAGGTTTAAGAAAAAAGAGGTTATCAGTTCCTACAAAATATATACTTTGGCCAAAGACCTTAGAGAGCAAGGTCTTTCAAGCATTTACAACTAAGAAGTAGTACAAGGATGTTAATCTGAAGGATTATTTGTCATAATAAAAACTTTAAAAGAGCCTATTTACCATCAGTTACAGAATGGTTAAATTAAAGAAAATCCTTGCAATAGAACACAAAGCAATCATTAATATTTACATGAATATATATGTAACATATCAAGTGAAAAAAGCAAGTTGCAGAACACTGTCATGGTGTTATGCCATTTTTGTGGGAAAACAACATAAGAAACATTTGGTTTTGTATGTCTGTAACATATAGGCAGGTTTGGATACAAACCTGAAAAAATAGAACACACCTCTTAAGAGTGGTTATCCCTGGAGAAAGTGTTGAACGGGGAGGGGTAGTGGCGAAAAGGAGATAAATTTTTATTTTATAGACTTTCACTTGCTTGTGGTAGGTGAGATTCACTAAATGCACATGAATTAAAACACAAGCAAGCATATGGAAACCATTAAACAATTTGAGAAAGATTAAGAATCAATTATAAATAAACTGTGTAATAAGTTTGACAAAGTGAGCCATGATATATAATCACTTTGTGTACCAGTTTTTCCATAATTATGCATAAACTACTGTGCTAGCTTTACTAGACTTTTATTTTGCTTAATGCTATAGATTTTGAGGTTTTATTTTCATTAAAACTTGAAGAGGAAAAAATTATACCTTCCAAAGACTGATAAGTCAATAGTTAATGCACTAGTCTTTTACTTCTATATTTTCTTTTTAGAAACTCAAGTACACATTTATGTGGACCATCACCATATTGCAGACTGACTGGATGGCAGTGTGCTGTGATAAAAACAACACGGCCCAGAGTTAGAAGACTAGTCCAGATTCTACCACAGGCTCACTGGGTAATTACTGCCACTTAACGCCTGTGGGTCCCTATTCATTTCTCTTAAGAAGAATATATGATCCAAAAAAGCAAGGGAACAGTATCTCTCTTGGTTGACGAGCAATGAAATATATCTGCAATGCTGGCAAAAGCCTTGTTAAGCAGCTTACTAAGCGGTGCTGAACATGACATCTGAAATTGTTATAGTGTCCTCTTCTGGTCCCCAGCAGGTGTTTCTCTGATTCTTCCACATTCTGTTCAAGTGTCATCTGTGCAGTGGTGAGTCACTAGAGCCAGCCTTTCACCCCTCCCTGCCTCCCTCCCCTGCTCCCTCTCTACTCTGAGATACGAGAGAAACGCCAAACCCAGGCCATCATATGCTCTGCTGCCCCGGAGAGTACAACCCAGTCTGTGCATTATAGCCAGAGTGATCTTTGTAAAACACATGCATAACCTTGTCATCCCCTTTAAAAGTCTTTATTATCGATCCCCGCCATTTACAACCAAGTCCACACTCTTGGCCTGACATAAAAGCCTCTTTCTGTCATGGCTCCAGTCCACTTTTCCAGCCTCCTCTCCTGCCTTCTAACTCCCCACGTACAAAATCTTCTAGCCATATGGAAATGTCTCCAGTTTACTGTTTGTAGGTATGCTCTTAACAGAAACCCCAGAGGCCACAAGCATTTCAGAATTCATAACTTTTTAGATTTTCAACAGGTAATCCCATGCATAGATAGACAGATAGATAGATGTATATGTATATATGTTACATAACACCCCAGATGATCTAAGGCATCAACTCGTATCAAACACATAAATGTTTCTGCAGCAAACCTGGAATATTCACATTAAGTGTGATAAGGCCACAAATGGCCTCAGTCGGTTGGGGTCTGGTTTTGCCACTGAGCCACTTCCCTTGCTTCCTCCAGATCTATAATCCGCCCTTTTGCACCTGCTCTGTGCCTGGGAAACTGACCTATCTGCGCTTCAGCCCCACACTCCACTGCCCCCAGGTTTCTAATGGGATACAGCCAATGGGGAGCCCAGCAGGCTATCCAGGAGCCTGGGGTGTTTCCCTCTCCTGAAGGACAGTCATCTGGAGGCAGTTGCTCTTTAGGCAGTCTTCTTCCCATGACTCCTTCCTTCTGGCCTCCAAGAACCACTCTCTCCTCTCGTCTCCTAGGGACATGTGTCTCGGGATCACAACTCTCCTGTCCCACTATCACATTCCTATCCCTGTGCCAGCACTCCCCCCACACCTTTGAATGAGTCTCTTTATTAAATCCTCTTTCAACGATCCCAATTTGAGAATACCATCTGTTTCCTGATGGGTCCCTGACAAATGCAGCACACCAATGAGTTCAGATTGAGTCAGGTTTTCCTGCCTAATGGATTAAGGAAAAGCTTTCAGCTTTTAGAACTTCTTGGATTTCAAAATTATATGTAAGATACTGTGAACACATACAATCTACTATTTCTTTCTTCTGTTTAATATATACTGCTCCTTCTACCTGGAATGCCATTCTCTCCTTGTCCAAATGGCTAACTTCAATTTAGTCTTTAAACACCATGTGAACTTCCAGTGAACTTCAAGAGTGAACTATCCACTGACCAATCCCCTGTAGACAGCACCTCATCCAATAGTCCTGGACACTTGTGAAGTCCCTGGAACAGCCTTGGAAAACTTATGTGAGTCTGGGACTTGAAGGGAAAACCCCACCCAAGGAAGTGATGGACTCACGAGTACTGTTACTGTTACATAGGTTAAATATATGATGAATGGAAGGCTTAACATTTCTTAATATTGCTGTATGATTCAAGAAACACTGGGGAGTGCAGTCATAAATAACTAAAATTTAGTGGTTTTAAATTTCATTTATTCACCCTCTTGTACCAAAGACTCACAGACAAAACACAAACAGAAATTTCTGAAAAATACTCATCCTTAGTATGTGCAATGCACTCTGGCATTTTCTAGCCTATTGTAGTCCATATCACTTTCTAAAAATATCAATCACACCCTAGAAATGGGTCATGCAATACACAGTGTGAAAGACACCAAACTAAACAGTATTCATTGACAAATGCTTCCACACTTTGTCAAACAAAGAACCAAAATATTGTAACCATGCTTTAGTTTTTTGCCATTTATACTTTCAGTTTGTTTCTCCCCATTTTCAGTTATTTGCTCTCCTGAGCAGGGGGAGGAATTCCTGTCCTAAAGCTGGATGACATCTGGCTAGAACCACAAGACGTGTGCTGACACAGAAACCAGAGCAGCGGGCAATCTGGGAGTTGGGGCTGTCTTAGCCAATTTAGAATATTTGGTCACCTTATCTGAGATTACATGTAAACTCACTTCTTCCAGTCTCTCAGAAGGCAGCTTGTACTGTGTAATTTTAAAAGAATTTTTTTCTGTGTTGTTTAATGATTTGCGTTAATTTTAAACAAGGGTTTATGAACTGTGAGCTAGTGCCAGGAAAATGTAGATCAATTGTTGCTTCCCTAGAGAAAGTAGCAGTGCTTTTAATAATAGATCCTGGTAAAGTATCTATAATTCTTCTATGACTTAAAAGTCAAAGCAAAATATGGATTGGGTAAAAGGATTTTTTTCTTTCTTTCTTTCTTTCTTTTTTTTTTTTTTTTTTTTGGTGTGTATGTAGAAAATATACACAGGTCTGACTAAGGAAAAAAAATTGTTCTAATTAGACTCTTGTTTGCATTCAAGCCAGCATTCATTTAGGTGCCCTTGAAAGAAAAGGAGTTAATTATATGGACACTGTATCATTTAGGATTAACACTGGCTACATGTGACAGAAATCGAAAATAGTGGTGGATAGTAATCTTATCTTAAATAAGATAGTCTTAGCTCTCTTGTAACAGACAAGAAGTAGGAAGTCCAGAACTGGCATGGCTTCAGGATGTCAAAGGACCAGGGTTCTTTTCTGCTACCTACTACTGAGATTCCTGTCAATGCATATAAATTCTAGAGAGTTGGAAGGAAGAAGCGAGGAGGAATTACACACACAATGTCCCCTACAGCCCATTAAACAGAATATCATCACAAGGCTATACTTAGCTGCATGGAAGGTAAGGAAATGTAGTCTTTTTAACAGGAGCTCAGCTAACAAAGGAGGAAGATGGCAAAGACAGATATTGGGGAAAACAAGGAGTTCTTCCCACAATTATACACGACCTGAAATTGAGAAAACTTTAGGCTTGATTTCTGCAGACTCTGCCTCTCCTTCTCAAATAATCAGTCTTCTCCTTCTTCTTTAGTCTATGGTTAAAGGGAATTACAAACAGCACCAGTAGTTTATATAGCTTAGTTGATTACTTTGCCCCTATATGGCAGAGACTGCCATGCCAGGACAGCGTGTGAATGGCTGGAACTAGAGCCAATCAAACCCTAACCACAAGGCTGCGAAACAAGGTCTAGCTAGGAATCAGGAAGAGGGAAATGAATGCTGGGGAAGCAATCAAGAAATATCTTACCATAATGTCTAAGAGGCAGCTCTACGTTAACATGTTCAAATCAAAATTCTTGAGCTCTCTGTCAATTTCCACCTCCAATGCACTACCATCTACCTAGTCATTTAATCCAAAAACCCAAGTGTAATCCTTAAACCTTTTATTCCCCTCACTCCTCACATCCATCAGGCCCAGCTACACAATATGTGGGGCCCAGTGAAAAATGAAAATGCAGCGACTCTTGTTGAAAAATTATCAAGAATTTCAAGAGAGCAACAGCAAAGCATTAAACCAACTGTGGAGTCCTTCTAAGTATGGGGCCTGGTACAACTGCACATGAGGCCAGACCTGCATCCAATATAGATCCATACATTTTGTAAGTTCTACCTCTGTGATAGTTAGGTTTATGTGTCTATTTGACTGGGCCACAGGGTACTCAGACTTTGGTTAAACATTATCTGGGTATGTCTGTGAGGGTGCTTCTGGATGAGATTAACATTTGAATCAGCAGACTGAGTAAAACAGACTGCCCTCCCTAATGCTGGTGGGCCTCGTGCAATCAGTTGAGGGCCTGAATAGAACTAAAAAGAGTAAGAGGGAACTCCTTCTGTCTGACTATTTGAGGTGATACATCAGTGTTTTCTTGCCTTTAGACTCAAACTGAAACATTGGCTCTTCGCTGGTCTTGAGTCTGCCAGCTTTCATACTGGAATTTACACTATCAGCTCTCCTGGTTTTCAGGCCTTCAGACTCAAACTAGAACTGCACCATCAGCTCTGCTGTGTCTCCAGCTTGTCAACTGCAGATCTTGGGACTTCTCAGCCTCCATAATTACATGAGCCAATTCCTTATAATAAATTTCTTTCTTTTCTCTCTCTCTCTATACATCCAATCAGTTCTGTTTTTCTAAAGAACCCTAATACAACATCCAAAACAATTCTTTTTTTTTTTTTTTTTTTTTTTTTTTTTTTTGCTGTATGCGGGCCTCTCACTGTTGTGGCCTCTCCCGTTGCGGAGCACAGGCTCCAGACACGCAGGCCCAGCCGCTTTGCGGCATGTGGGATCTTCCCGGACCGGGGCACGAACCCATATCCCCTGCATCGGCAGGCAGACTCTCAACCACTGTGCCACCAGGGAAGCCCCAAAACAATTCTTAAATTAGTACACCTCTCTCCATCTCCATAACGATATCTCTGTATCTCTGGTTCTGGACTAAATGGTATTGGCCACTTAACAAGTGCACCTGCTTTCACTTTTGCCCCTGCTTCAGTGGTGTTCAATCAGAGAAGCAGAACCACAAGGATGGATGCACATACACACACACACACATGCATATATAAAACAAATATATAATATATTAAAATATTTTTATATGTAATAAATATTTAAATATAATAAAACATTTCAAATACAGTATACTTAAATATATAATCTATATCATATTTTATAACTAATACATTTATATAAATATACTATAATCTTTTTTTTTTTTGTGGTACGTGGGCCTCTCACTGCTGTGGCCTCTCCCGTTGCAGGGCACAGGCTCCGGATGCACAGGCTCAGCGGCCATGGCTCACGGGCCCAGCCGCTCCACGGCACGTGGGATCCTCCCGGACCGGGGCACGAACCCACGTGCCCTGCATCAGCAGGCGGACTCTCAACCACTGCGCCACCAGGGAAGCCCCTATAATCTTTTATATAAGTATAAAAACTACAAAATTTATATAAATATATAAAATACACATATATGTAAATACATATATATATATACACACACACACACACACACACATACATATGCATATGAATTTGTTATAGGGCTTTGACCTTACAACTGTGTAAGTTGATTAAACAGCATACGTGCCAGTCCCAGGCTCTGGCACTTAAAGGGATGATGAATATAAAGAGAGAGATGTGAGGATCAACTGGAACCTGTGAGAACAGACTTGAACCTACAAAGATAGACTCGGAATTACTGTCATTCTCTCACAACCTCTGAGCCTCCAACTTTGATGAGAGAATGTGTCCTGCTGGAGAAGCTGACGCCCTTAGTCATGGAGCTAAATATGATCCTGGCCCAGGGCTGAGCGAGGCTGAAGGAGAAAATCTGGCAGGATTTGTGAGCCAGATGTTGTCCCAGGCCAGTAAGGTGAGCCAGCAGATTACAGCAATGTGGGTGCATTGCAGTGGGGTCTTGTGCCCTGCTCTGACCTTCCAAGTGTAAAAGCAATAAGCTACTGCTTCCTTTCTGCCTTCCAAATAGCGTACAAAATGCTCCTTGTGAGGCGCACTACCCCTGAACCATGCAGGGAAGGGAATTCTGGGAAACATAACTCAGGTTTAGCTAATTTGACACCATACAAATCCTCCCCAACCCTTCACTTAACTACAACATAGCAGCAATAGATATCACTTAAAAATTCAAATCAGACCAGTTTTTCTTCTTTTTAAAGCCTTTCAAATGCTTTCCCCTACATCTAGAATAAAATCCAAACTCTTTACCATAGTTTACAAGGCTGCACAGGATCTGACCCCTACCATTCTCTGAGCTCATTCATTTTGTACCACTTCCTCCTTGAGCACCATTCCTGAGCCTTCTACTTGTTCCTTAAACACATGGAGGTCTTTACTGTCTCCATCGTCACATGGCCTTCTACTGTGTGTCTATGTGTCTCTCTGTGTCCTTTTCTTAAAAGGCTAATCATCACTGGATTTAGGGTTTACCTTAAACCCAGGATGATTTCATATCAAAACAATTCATTATATCTGGAGAGACCCTAGTTCCAAATAAAGTACCATTCACAGTTCCTGGGGTTAGGACTTGAACATGTCTTTTTAGGGGACACAATGCAACTCATTACAGGTCTAATGAAAGATTCCTACTATGCCTGTTTCTTCTACTGGGACAGGATCCTTCAGAGATCTGAACTTGGGACTGACTATCAGGACCCCTAGTAAATGCTACATGCCACAAGAAATGTAGACATTTTCAGGTAGTGAAGAAAGGAGGATTTTTACATTCCCTGAACTATTAGAGAAATGACAGTTGGGATGTGGACAATAATTAAAGTTTGCAGGATCCAGAATTAGGAATTTATGTCATCACAAAGCTTCCAATGCATCCCTTGGGGTACACTGGGTAGCTGACTGCTTAACAATACTTAAAAATGTGGTAAACTGCCTGGATTTGTAAGTCATATTTTTGACAATGTAACAGCTGGAAGGAGAAATGACCTTTGTGCTTGTGTTAAAACTTAAGCAGCTTTTGCCACAAAGCATTCCACGTTGCTATTAGAAAGCAGTTTGGAAAACTCAGGCTTGTTGAAGAAAGTTGCTGTAGGAGGATTTTAAAGCAAAACGTCACAGGAGAAGCTCAGAACTTCCTGTGAAATTGTGAGTTATCCTTCCCACTCCTTGCTCTTAAAGAAGTTATTCAAGGGGAGGAAGAGAGGGAACTGTTCAGGGTTAGAAATAAGGGTACAAATCCAGCCGAGCAGAGGGTGGAGCTCAGTCACCCAAGTTCAGATTTCTAACACCAAAGCCCCCTCATTACGGGGTAAGTGACTTCCTTACTTTGGATCAGAGAACATGCTAGAAAAATCCCTGGGCCTTAAACACAAACCATGACTACTGAATTTTTACCTAGCTGGGAAGCCAGTCCTAAACAAGACATCAGTAATATCTTACATATTTGCCCCTGGAATCTAGCAGCCGCTGGCGACAGTTTTACCATCCACAGCACCACTTGGGGGTGGAGGCTAAGCAGAGAAATACCTCCATATGTTCCCACTCTTGTGAAGATGGGTGTTTTTTGGTGGAATGTGCTTGTGAGAAGAACAGTCCTCCAGAAATTAAGATCCAGAAACAGGAGAAAGGTCATAGCATCAAGCTCTTCTGACACCATAAACAAAAAAGCTTGGTAGATACCACAGTTCTGCCTTCCCTCCTTGGTTAGCCTAGACCCTGGTATTATAATAGTTGGAGGGGTCTCCATAGTCAATGACGGTCCAGTGGTCTTTACACAAAACTTTGTGTAAAGTGGTCCAGTGGTCGCCCTGACTTAAGGGTGAACAAATGTGGTCAAAGTCCTATATTGGGAATCCTGCCTGCTTTTAGGGTAACTCTAGAACCCCAGTGCTACTGAATTTGAACCAACAGATAGAGAGTGGGGTAGGATGGTGCTACCTAACTAGACCCAGAAATCCAATAGGCATTATCACCAATGGAGCTTTCGAGAAAATTTCCAGCAACGCTTTAGGAGATCGATACTAGCCTATGAGTTGGAGGTGGTCCAACTACTTTAAGTAAAATACAGCTCTACTACGTTTTACCTTCTGATCCCAAATGACCACTCCCCAACCCCAGCCACTGCCACCCTTCCCTCAGAAGCCATGTAGCAAAATATACAGAGATGGCAAATATTTTTCTCAAGGAAATACATGATGAGGAGGAGAAGATTTTATTCACCAAAAATCCTCTTAGAACTATATGATGAGAAAGAGATTTTATTCACCTTAGAAAGGGAGAGCTGTCTTTGTTAGAAAAATTCTTTGAAAAACACGAATTCAAAAAGATGTAAGCACCCAATGTTCATAGCAGCATTATTTACTATAGCCAAGATATGGAAGCAACCCAAGTGTCCACCAACTGATGAATGGATGAAGATGTGGTATATGTATACAATGGAATATTACCCAGCCATAAAAGAATCAAATTTTGCCATTTGTGACAACATGGATTGACGTAGAGTGTACAAATACTGTATGTTTTCATTTATATGTGGAATCTAAAAAATAAAACAAAGGAACAATTATAACAAAACAGAAACAGACTCACAGATACAGAGAATAAACTAGTCATTACCAGAGGCGGCAGTGATGGGAAGAGGGGCCAAACAGGTGAAGGGGATAAGAGGTACAAACTACTAGGTATAAAATAAGTAAGTTACAAGGATGTAATATACAGCATAGGGAATATAGTCAATATTTTATAATAACTTTGTATGGAATATAATCTATAAAAATATCAAATTATTATGCTATACACCTGAAACTAATATTGTAAGTCAACTGTACTTCAATAATAAAAAAAAATTCTTTGATAATTGGGAGTAGAAACTGACACCTGAGGGATACAGATTTTGGTAGATTAGTTGCAGGTGACCAGATGGTTTTATTGGTTGCTCCACAGAAGGAGGAGGAAGAGGAGAGAGGAAAGATAAGAGGTGGGATGAAAACAGTAGATGTAAGCTCTCTGCTAGGCCAGTCACTGGGGGGCAGGAACAGGCTTCAACAAGCATTAAAGCTCAATGTGGGGGCTTCCCTGGTGGTGCAGTGGTTAAGAATCCACCTGCCAATGCAGGTTCGAGCCCTGGTCCGGGAAGACCCCATATGCCACAGGGCAACTAAGCCTGTGCGCCACAACTACTGAGCCCACGTGCCACAACTACTGAAGCCCGTGCGCCTAGAGCCCATGCTCTGCAACAAGAGAAGCCACCACAATGAGAGGCCTGCCCACCACAATGAAGAGTAGCCGCTGCTCCCTGAAACTAGAGAAAGCCCACGCACAGCAAGGAAGGCCCAACGCAGCCAAAAACAAAGTAAATAAATAAAAAAAAAACTCAATGGGAAAAATATTTGCAAATAATATGACTGACAAGGAGTTAATATCCTAAATATATAAACCGCTCATACTACTCAATATCAAAAAAACAAACAACCCAATCAACAAATGAGCAGATCTGAATAGACATTTTTCTGAAGAAGACATACAGATGGCTAATAATGACATGTAAAGATGCTCAACATCCCTGATTATTAGAAAAATGCAAATAAAAGCAACAATGAGATATCATTTCACACCTGTCAGAATGGCTATCATCAAAAAGTCTACAAATAATAAATGTTGGAGAGGATGTAGAGAAAAGGGAACCCTCCTACACTTTTGATGGGAATGTAAATTGGTGCAACCATTATGGAAAACAGTATGGAGGCTCCTCAAAAGACTGAAAAAAGAGAATTAGCATATGATTCAGCAATTCCACTCCTGGGTATATATCTGGAGAAAACCATAATTCAAAAAGATACATGCACCCCAATGTTCATTGCAGCACTATTTACAATAGCCAAGACATGGAAATAACCTAAATGTCCATCAACAGAGGAGCAGACAAAGAAGATGTGGTATATATATACAATGGACTACTACTCAGACATAAAAAAGAATGAAATAATGCCCTTTGCAGCAACATGGATGGACCGAGAGATTGTCATACTGAGTGAAGTAAGTCAGACAGAGAAAGACAAACATTATATGATATTTATATGTGGAATCTTAGAAAATGGTACAAATGAATTTATTTACAGAAAAGAAATAGAGTTACAGATGTAGAAAACAAACCTATGGTTACTGGGGGGGAAGGGGGGAATAAACTGGGAAATTAGGATTGACATATACATCCTACTATATTTAAAATAGAAAAAAAGCTTAGAGAGAGATTCTTGGGGGATACAGAATTTCAGGTTTTAAAAGAAATAAAGAAGGTACTTGGTATTTTTATTTTTTTATATAAAAGCAAAAGAAGAAGAATTGTGTATAATCAAATATCTTCTTTTAAAATGCAATTTCTGGCTTTTTCTTAGAGAACACAAATTTAAAGTGAAATAATTTTTAAAGTCCAATACAAAATTAAGAAAACCCACCAAAGTTTTGTGTAAATATTCAGGCATGCATTCATTTATTAACAAATATCTGCTGTGCATCTGTTACATGCCTGGTACTGCTTTGGACTCTGAGGATGCAGAGGTGACCAAGACAGATCATGTCCTTGACCGCATAAATTTTGTAGAGCTTAATGATTTAAAATTTCTGAGAAGAACTATAAAGTCAAATAAAACCAACACCTGAACTAACTGAAAAGCAAATTCAAAAAAAATAAGAAAAGCTTTGAGAATTGACTAGACTTACCCTTAAAAGTCCAAGATAGTGACTGAGATACAAGCTTGGTCATGGCATACACATCAAAGTCAAGGAGACAGGCACAAGAATCAAATTTATGACAGGAGGACAACTGGGTTGCAAAAATGTCTTCAAACAAATATTCACCATGCTATCCAGTTAAGGTTCTGAAAACCCTGGGTAACACATTCTACCTACAGGAAAAACAAGGTTCAAATTCAAGGTTTTCTAATAGTTAATTAAAAGGAGGCAAGAGAGTAACCACAAGAGAACAGAGAGAGAGGGAGGGATTGAAATTAAGATTGAGATTCTGTCTGTCATTGGATAAAAACAAGCAGCCATCACCAAAATGTGTACAAACAGTAAATGCTGGACAAGGTGTGGAGAAAAGGGAACCCTCTTACACTGCTGGTAGGAATGTAAATTGGTACAGCCACTATGGAGAACAGTATGGAGGTTCCTTAAAAAACTAAAAATAGAACTACCATATGATCCAGCAATCCCACTCCTGGGCATATACCCAGAGAAAACCATACTTCGAAAAGATACATACACCCCAATGATCATAGCAGCACTATTTACAATAGCCAAGACATGGAAGCAACCCAAGTGCCATGAAAAGATAAATGAATAAAGAAGATGTGGCATATATATATATAAAATATATACACACACACACACACATATATATATACACACACACGTACACACAATGGAATACTAATCAGCCATTAAAAAAAGAATGAAATTCCACCATTTGCAGCAACATGAATGGACCTACAGAATATTATGCTTACTGAAATAAGTCAGACAGAGAAAGACAAATACTGTATGAAGTCACTTATATGTGGAATCTAGGAAATAATACAAATGAACGTATATGCAAAACAGAAATAGACTTACAGATATAGAAAACAAACTAGTGGTTACAAAAGGGGAGAGGAAGAAGGGAGGGGCAAACTAGGGGTATAGGATTAAGAGACACAAACTACTATGTATAAAATAGATAAGCAACAAGAATATATGTATAGCACAGGGAATTCTAGCCATTATCTTGTAATAACTCTTAAGGGAGTATAATCTGTAAAAATACTGAATCACCACACTATATACCTGAAACTAATATAATATGTAAATCAACTCTACTTAAATTAAAAAGAAAAACTCAGTTTCAAAATTTGTCTTTAAAATATTCCAAAAGGCATGACAGATGCTGAAAGTGTGAACTCCTTTCAAATGCAATTATGTTGAATGCGCTTGGTACCGGTTGACTTGCTCCCAAGGCCCCACATACTTTCAGTTGAAGCCCCATCCCATAGTGACTCCTAAATCTTCAGTAAAGTATTTAGACACACACACACACACACATACACATACACACTCACACACACACACACACAGACAACTATGAGTGAGTGTTTTTCTAGAACTTGATGAATAAGTTCTATATTCAATGGTTTGAATATAGAGATAGCCCTAAAGGTTAAGGACTACAGAGGACAGACACACACTAGGAGCAAGCTGTGAGAACTCACAGGTATCATGAAGACTGTCACATGCCACAGAATTAGATTTTCACCTAAGTTAACCAGATATTCAAGGAGGAGGAAGCCCCCAGATGACAGCATGGCTATTCTAATTTTGCCTCCTCCATTTCATTATCCATATAACTTCGGAGTGAGTTTTCTAAGACACAAATCTAAGCATGCCCTACCTATGATCAAGATTCTTCAATAATTTTCCATTGCCTACTGGATTAAAAAAGAAGAAGAGGGGCTTCCCTGGTGGCGCAGTGGTTGAGAATCCACCTGCCAATGCAGGAGACACAGGTTTGATCCCTGGTCCGGGAAGATCCCACATGCCGTGGAGCAACTAAGCCCGCACACCACAACTACTGAGCCTGTGCTCTAGAGTCCGTGAGCCACAACTACTGAGCCTGCACGCCGCAACTACTGAAGCCCGTGCGCCTAGAGCCCGCGCTCCGCAATGAGAAGCCACCACAACGAGAAGCCCACACACTACAACGAAGAGTAGCCCCCGCTCGCCGCAACTAGAGAAAGCCCACGCACAGCAGCGAAGACCCAACACAGCCAAAAATAAATAAATAAAATAAATAAATTTATAACAACAACAAAAAAAGAAGACAAAAACCTTTGCAAAGCATTTAAGGCCTTTCCCAGCTTCTTGCAAAGTGCCTGGTGAGCAGTGGGTTCTCTAAACATGGAGCATGAGCATGGTTCCCTCTTTCTATCAGGCCTCAACTCAAAAATCACAGAACTTCTCAGAAAGGTCACCCCTGGCCATCTACTAGAATGCCAGCAAGCCCTCTCCCCCCAAATTTTCATAGCCCTCTCCTATACTTATTTTCTCTCCTCAGTTCTTTCAATATCTAACATATTATGTATTTTACTTATGTAACTTATTGTCTGTAACCCTCAGTAGGCATATATAAAACATCAACTATAATCTCTAGGTAGACAGGGATTTTTGACTTTTTAATTTGTCCACTACTATCTCCATTACCTAGAACCGGGCTTGGCACACAGAAAGTGCTTCATAAAATATATGTAGGATGAATGGGTGCGTGGATCATTAAAACCTCAACCCAAAAACCAGTTCTACCTGAAGCCTCCAGGAAGATTTAGATATTCCTGCTTCTCTCTCCTTCCCTGTACGTAACTTCTCTTATCATATTGTACTTCTTTGTATGTTTAGCTGAAAACTTCATTGAAATCAAGGGCCTCACTTTCATTTGTATGTACTTAGAAGTGACTCCTTTGTGCTTGGTACATGATATGCCATTGAATAAATGAATGATTGATTATATCCTTATTTTAAAGATGAGGAAAATAAGGTTTAAAAAGGTTAAATAACTTTTAAGGGCACACACTAGTAAGTTGCAGAGGTAAGATACTAACCCAAATGTATACCAAGCCATTCCTTTAGTTTTCCTTGTCACTACTACCATATCTCCCTACAATGTTCTATCCTGTCCCACATTTTCTATTATTCATATTGTACCTATTACTAAGTCCCTGTTCAAATCAAATCCCACCTATTCAATGAAATCTTCCAGATGACTCTTATTCACAGTAATTTCTCCTTTTTTTTTTTACCAGAAAGTTCCTGAGATAGCTCTCAGGGTAAATGGGGGAGGTTATAAGATAGGGTTTGTGGCCTATCTTATAACAGCTTATCCACTTGTGTTCCTCACTCCATATTCAGGCTCTTGGTGCAAAGGCCTACCTGTTTTGCAGGTAATGCACCCTCCATTGGTCCCCAACCTCAGGTAACAGTCTCTCATGATCTGCATATCTCTCCTAAAGACTTATGTGGCTGGTGATGGGTGCAACTGTTTCCTTGGTTTGACTGAGCTGAGCTTCCAAGAGAAGCTGCAGAATGAAGCAACTCTGAATAATCCGCATCCCCACCCTGGGATTAGCACTCAGGATACATAAAGCTTTTCCCCTCCTCTCTCCGTCTCTGTTTCTGTTGAAAGAAAGGGTTTCAACCTTTCCCAAATGTGACTCTTCCAAGGTTGTTTCGTGAGAAGCAAAAGCTTATTTCCTATTAGCCATTTCCTCATGTTATCACATGGAAAATAGACTTTTCATTGGCCCAACTTCTCCCTTTTTAAACAGAGGCGCATATACCAACATCAGAAATAACAATTTTTGTTTTCAATGGTCCTTGAAAAGTAATGTAAAAAGATACTTACAGTTGAAAAAATATGCTTGTTACTTGTTCTCATTTTCTCATCTCAAGCTGAGACATATACACTCAGAACCTGCAAAAACCACAATAAATTCTTCTCTAATGTCTTCTGTACTTAAAATCTTCAGTACATACCCAAGCATCTTATTCAGTAATAATGTGCCACCCTAGTTTGTAACTGCACTAAACATTTAACCCTTAATTGTGTCTACATAAAATGTTGACATATCCACAATCTGAGAAGCAGTAGTGAATTAAAAGCGCAGGACTACCTGTGTTCAGATCCCACCTCCATCATTTATCAGCTGTGCAAAGTTAAGTTCCTTAACGTCTGTCTCATTTTCCTCATTTTAAAATGGTATCCTATCACTTCATAACGTTGTTATATTTAATTTGAAAATAGTAATTAATAAATGATAGCTATATGGGAGTTTATTATGCACCGGGCACTATGTTGAGCACTTTACATCCATTTCATCTGTCAGAGAAATCTGAAGAAACTCAGAAGCTGAGCACAGGGCTTTGTACATTGTAGACAACTAAAAAATACGGAAGGAATGAAGCTCAAAGAAGCTAAGAAGTTCCGGGGCTATCAGGATATTGGTAGAGCTGTGAGTGGAGCCCAGGTATGCCTGACCGCAAAGCCCATGTCCCTGACCCCTGCGCTATATTCTGACAACGTCCAGAGTGCCCAGGACAGGGCTGGCACAGAAAGGCCCTGATACATGGCGTTTTGTTTACCATGGGCCCTCTGACATTAGAGAGGACTAGAAGAGTGGTCTCTGAACGCGGGCTCACCAGTTTCCAGCAGGGCCTTGAGCCCACTGGTCAGGGCTACGTGGTTTTCCTAGCCGAGGACTGAGGTGAGATGGAAAATGCCCCCTTCTTCACTCCTCTATTCTCTTCTCCCCACAATTGCAGGGCCGGGTGAGCGGCCCGGGGCACGCACTTCTGGAGCCCCTTTTTCCTCTGAGACTCGCAGGCTAGCCGACGCGACTGCGGCCCTGGGTTGGAGGGAGCCTGTTTCCAGTCGGACCGCGTCCGGCGGCGCTTCCGAGCTCCGCGCCTGCGCACTCAGCCCGTCGCCGCGCCGGCCCTGAGGACGTGTGCGCGCTGCCTTCGCGGCTCCTGGCCCTTGAGATGCGCGGCTCGCGGGCCCGTGCCAGCTCCAGGTGCGTGAGGAGGATTTCAAGAACCCAGATGTGAGGTGGAGCGACCCTCCCCGGGAAAGGTCGGGCCTGCCTCGGTCCCTCCAAGGTGCCCGGGGACCCAGAACGGGGGCGCCACGACCTCAGCTCCTTTGCTTTTCCCACATCCCCGCCTTCTGACTGCAGCTCATGGGGAGCGGGAATCTCTGAGAGGAATTGCAAAAAACGATACTTTCCCCTGCAGTGGGTCGTATCACATGTGGCATTTTTCCCCCTCTCTGTGGCCAAAGCAGTTTTCATCCTTGCCTTTACTTTCCTGGTGTGGGATTTTGCAGTCTCTGAACTCTGGCTCGACTCCTAGGTGCTTACTGGTTGTGGGCAATTAGGGCGAGGGCCAGTTGTCAGGATCTGTGTCCTGTGCAATCCCTCTGAGAGGAAGAGGTGAGGGTTCAAGGTCAAGAGAGGGGGCCGGGAGAAGTGGGCAGAAGCAGCTACAGAGAGGGAAAGGCTGTGAAAAATGTCGCCAGAGGTTATTCCGTAACTGAAAGTTCTCTAACTTTCTCTCAGTTCTTGTGTTTCTTGTTCATTTACTTTTGTGATATCCTCACCTCGTTTTAATGGTGTTATTAAGACTGGAAAACCAACAGGCTTTCGGCCTTGAAGTATCGTTGGAATTTTTTGAGATCAGTTTTCACAGTTTTATAACGGAGTGTATCTTGCTGTAGTCAGGGTAATCTGGGGGTTGACCCATTGAGATTTACCATCTTTTATTTTCACTTTAACATAGGAAAAATTACATGCTGTTGGATTTGTTTTTGAAATATGACCGACAAAAAAGGTCATTTGAGAACACAGAGAAATCAGTAGAAGTGGGATTTGGAGTTCTATCAAATTACTGTGCATATGCTTAAGTACGCGTGGGACTGCATTTGGAGCTTGGGGATCCCTTAGCTGTCACTTATAAATAGCAGATGAGATCACTGCTTGCCACCGGTGATTCTAACAATATAGGGCTTCCAGTAAGTGCTTTCCCACATGGTGTGGACGCAACTGACAATAGTATCCGGTCTTAGTGCTAGTGTTAGTTGATAAGCCATAGTCTCTTTTTGGCACAGTAACTATAGGTAGTCAATTCCTGTTATAATCAGAAATGGTTGTCATGTGTGTGGTTCTAGTGTGGGATTTTTTTCAAGTGTTCCAAAGAAACTATTAAAGGAAAGAAGAAATACACAATAGGAGCTGAGGACCCTGGCTACAGGCCAGAATCCTATGTGTGATCTTTCAGGCCCGACCATAGACAATTGCGTGGCTTTGCCTGGCTGGCCTCTTCGGGGGAAGCTGCTCTTGCCACACCAGACTTGGGCATGGCCAGTGCACTGCAGTTTTCTGGAGGGAGTTGCAGTCAAGGACTCACCCCTTCCCTCCCACTAGCCATGCTCATACTGTATTGCATTCCTGGCTCAGGTACTTCCATTCTGAGGGCCTTGGCCGAGGTACTTCCCAGGTGCCTCCACCAATACCTCCTTATTGCAAAGGGAGGGAAGGTGGAGGGGGCAGCCTTGACTGAGGTACTTTTCTCCATTTTGACCCAGGACCATTCCACTTGTAGCTCTTCCTTCCTCCTCCCCTGGCCCACAGGTCCATAAAGAGGCAGAAACCTTTTGTTCCAGCCTCCTTTGCAGAGAGATGATTGTGCATTGCATCCACCTAACCCTCACCTAGTGTTCCATTTAATCGACCACTGGGGAACCAGTACTTTTTTAGCCTCTTGCTTGCACTGTGGCAGTAAGTGAATAAAGACTTGATTATTACTTGCAGTTTGGCTCATTGTCCTAATTGACACCTCAACACCTGATTTTGCCTGACGGGAATTAAATAAATTGCCAAGTTCTTGGCAATTCACTTAATTTTAATCCTCGTAACTGCTGCTGTGTTAGCATTTTAGGGATTTGGAGTACATTCACCTGTAATTTCTCTAACTCAGTGTTGTCAAAGTGCATAGTAATAGCATCAACAGCTGATTGTTGCTAACGTGGATATCTGGGTTATATGGTATATTTTATAAATTAATATAGTGGCTTGCAGTCAGATTATTTGTGTGGCATATTACCTTTGGCCTCTAATTAGATTTTTCTGATAAATATTTTGGGGTTATATGGGTCAGTTGAAGAAAATTAATAATCCTTAGTAATCCTGTCTCATCCTATGGGCCCCAATCTTACTTAATAGATTACTTGCCACTTTGAATAAAGTGATTGATTTGTTGTAGGTTCCTCTGTCTAGTGTGTAAGGAGGTATGCCAGGAACAGGTTTCACAGGTTTTTACCTCCTCCTATCGAAGTTTCACAAAACAGATTTATCCTTACCATATGTTATGCAATCTGATATTTTCTACTCTATTAAACAAAAGTGCTGAGCATGACCCACTAAAGTGATTGCACAATCCACTAATGGGTAGTGACATGCAGTTTGAAAACCACTATGATAAAACAATTAGAATATAATTTGCACAATAAATGAATTTTTTTTTTCTGTTTTTAAATCAGATTCCTGAAGAGAACCACAGTGGGTGTGTTTGTGATTTTGTGTTTAAGGTGTCTTCTAGGAGAAAATAGATAATAGCACACAGCATATATGTTGGATATTCACTAAATCATCTGACAAAAGAACACTGAGTTTCTGGTAGATTTATCAACTCTCTGATCTCAACTAGAAGATACAACATTAGAGAGCTGGCACAGCTTTTTTTAATCTCTGGCTTCCTTATTTAAGGAAAATGCAGTAGAAGACGAAGAATGAGAAGAAAATTGGCTTTTCAGTTAGGAGAAGACAGGGTATAAAATGGTTGAGAAAGTTCCTGGTAAGCTTTTGCATGTGTCCTATATTAACTGAGACCAAAATGACCTTTTTATTCTACTGCCTGAAAAGTAAACTACACTCAGACTTTCAATTACTTAGCCATAGATAAGTATATAAGTAGCCGGTGTGTCAACCTCATTGCCTTTGTACTTGTCTTTTAGGACTTCTACAACAAAGTGGAAAGGAGAAATAAAAAGAAATGTTTGTTTAGTGTGTTTATCTCTTAGTTAGAAACCCTAAAAATGATATTAAGTAGATAAGGATAAAGTTTTTAAATCTGATTAGTGTTGAGCTAAATAATACCTTACATTTATACATTGCTTCAGTTTTCCAACACATTTAGGTTATCTCCATTGATTCTCCCAACAACTCAATGTGGTAGGCAGGCCAGGAGGCATTTTCCCTGATTTAGAGATGAGGAATCTATATTTCCTTCTTCTTGCCACCAAGTTCATATGATGGCAAATCCGGGACTAGAATCCAGGTTTTCTGGGACATTTTCTCCCAGTTGTTTATGTTATCTTTGTTGGTCCAAAGAAGTAACTGAGAGTAAATATTGCTAATGATGTGGCTAGGAATTTTGATAACTAAAACATTCCATTCTCAGATCATGTCCAAGGTATGCTATAATTGAATGCAGATATGTCTTAATTTTAGTATTATATTTTATTTCTTACACTCTTTATCTTTCTAGCCCAATTTTTGAAAAATGACAAATCTACTTAATAGTGGACTAGGAAAATTGGAATTAAAAGATTTATTTAATGTTAAGAAATTCAACTCAGTCCCCTTTTAATGTATCATCTCAATTAATTAGAAATATAGCTTAAAATTATATACATTTTTAAGTATTTCTTTTAAAGACTTCTCATTTCTCTGTATGAGTGAAATTAGTTTAATGATTCTAAAGTATCTAAGCGGGCCTCTCACTGTTGTGGCCTCTCCCGTTGCGGAGCACAGGCTCTGGACGCGCAGGCTCAGCGGCCATGGCTCACGGGCCCAGTCGCTCCGTGGCATGTGGGATCCTCCCGGACCGGGGCACGAACCCGTGTCCCCTGCATTGGCAGGTGGGCTGTCAACCACTGCGCCACCAGGGAAGCCCTAACTTACTTTTAGACACAGGAAGAGTTGAGGTTCCCTATTGCCTTTAATACCTTTAGCCAAAGAACAGGTTAAATTATTTCTTTTCATATGAATAAGTAATTTTTAATTAATACATTTTTATTTTTAATTTTTAGACATCTGTGGAGTGTAAGAACACTATGGAGCTCATCAGAGTATATCACTGAAGAATATGATGGCTGAAACCAATTTTAAAATGCTAAAGATTCAACAGTGTGTAGTAGCCAACAAACTACCTAGAAACAGGCCATATATTTGCAATATTTGCTTCAAGCATTTTGAAACACCCTCAAAATTAGCGAGGCATTATCTCATTCATACTGGTCAGAAGCCATTTGAATGTGATGTGTGTCATAAAACCTTTAGACAACTAGTTCATCTGGAACGACATCAACTAACTCATAATCTGCCTTTTAAATGTAGTATTTGTCCACGCCACTTTAAGAATCTGAAGACATTCGTGAAGCACCAACAGCTTCACAATGAAACTTACCAGAATGATGTTAAACAGGTCAGAAGACTGCTGGAGGCCAAGCAAGAAAAGCCAGTGTATGGAATGTATCATGCTCTTACCACAGAGGAGAGATGGGCATTACACCCGTGCTCCAAGTCTGATCCTACACACAGCCCTACAAAGAAAAAAAAGAACATTCACGCGTGTACAATCTGTGGCAAGCTGTTCCCCTCACAGTCAAAACTTGATAGGCACGCACTTATTCATACTGGTCAGAGGCCTTTTAAATGTGTCCTGTGCAGTAAATCTTTTCGACAGTCAACTCACTTAAAAATCCACCAACTCACACATTCAGAGGAAAGACCTTTTCAATGTTGTTTTTGTCAAAAAGGATTTAAGATTCAAAGCAAACTGCTGAAGCATAAACAAATCCATGCCAGGAATAAGACTTTTCAGACTCTTTCATTAAAGGTGAAGAGTCCAGAATCAGGGCCCCTGCCTAATAAGTTAAATGCAAAGCAGGATAGTTTTGAAAATGGTGATATACGTGAATCTGAGGAGAATAATCAACTTGATGTCCACTCTATTTATATTGTCCCTTTTCAATGTCCAGAGTGTGAAGAATGTTTTGAATCAGAGCAGATTCTCAATGGACACAAGTGTTTTCCTGCCAGAAGTGGCAAAATTCCAAGCAGGCTCAAAAGAAGCTACAACTATAAAACCATTGTTAAAAAAATCTTGGCTAAGCTTAAACGAGCTGGGGGTAAAAAATTAGATAATTTTCGATCTGAGAAAAAAGTATTTAAAAACAGTTTCTTGAAAAATTGTGAACTTATTTCCGGTGAGCAGAGCCCTGAACAAACCCAGAGAACATTTATGGGTTCTCTTGGCAAGCATGGAACATATAAGACAGTTGGCAATAAAAAGAAGAAAACGTTGACTTTGCCATTTTCTTGGCAAAAGCACTTCCAGAGCCAAAATATGGGAAAAAACGTAAAAGGTATTCTTACACCAGAGAACATGTTAACTATGGATAATTCTGTGAATAATAAAGATGTATCTATCTATGGTTCATCAGGTGAGGAATTCTTTGAAAACTGTGAAGTGCTTCAGTGTGGTTTTTCAGTTACAAATGAAAACATCTATACTGGACATAAGATGTGTCCTTGTGACAAATGTGAGAAAGTGTTTCCTTCTGTATCTAAACTACAAAGACACTATTTAATTCATACTGGACAGAGGCCTTTTGGCTGTAATGTTTGTGGGAAATCTTTTAGACAGTCAGCTCACCTGAAAAGACATAAATTAACTCATATTGATAAGATTCCATATAGAAAATCTCTTTGCCAAGTAGAATTGGAAAATTTGAACAAACTTTTCATTCATCAAGGTGATAATGTTAACTATAGTGCTTCCCAGCAATGTCAGACTCTTGGTTTTCAAAAATACGAGGTCTCAGAGTCAGATCAAACATCAGAAATAAAAGTGAAGGCAGAATCAGAGGATTTCATTCTTGGTACCCCCTATAGGAACAGGCAGCCCTGTCTCTCTAGTGCCCTTCTGGAATCAGAGCAGAGCCATCATAGTCATTGTTGTAGTTATTCAGGGCGTACTGAGAGGAATGATGGCCTTCTTTACCAATGCAGTGTTTGTTCTAAAAGCTTTAGATCCCCATCTAAACTGGAAAGACACTATCTAATTCATGCAGGGCAGAAACCATTCGAATGCTCAGTTTGTGGCAAAACATTCAGACAGGCTCCTCACTGGAAGAGACATCAACTTACTCACTTTAAGGAATGACCACAAGAGAAAATGGTTGTCTTAAATTCAGTTATGTAATTGACAGACCCACCAACACATGTGTGGTCTTTCTGGTGACCTTGCTCTTTAGCCTCTATCATTTATAATGTATTTTTATCAAAAGGCCTGCATTAGATTGAATGATTTCATAGGCAGTTGCTTGTCTGCATAGTCAGAGGTAAGATACATAGAAATGTAATATGTTTTAGGAACAGCCAAATTAATTTTTAGGGGGAAGAACATGATTTGATGCCATAAAGCAAGTATTTGTTTTATTTTAACATACACTTTGGCTGTATTGAAAATGTTGTAAATCCATGATGTAGTACAAATAATTCAGCCTCATTTTTAAAGGAATTATTCCTTAAGACACACCATCTCCTTTTATATATGCTTAAAAGACTGAGAGGCAAAAATTGGGTTTTGGCCACTACAGATAGCCCCACTATATTATTTCATGTATTTTACACCTATGGTTCAAATTCCATTGCAAAATTTTTTCTTATAAGCTAAAAAATATAAAGGCAATAAAAGTGAAAGTGGATGAGAAATAATAGCATTATTTTCATTGTTCTTTTCCAAGCTGTTTATTCTTAGGACTCCGGTAGTTTACCCTCCTATTCTATAGGTGATTTGAATTGTTTTTTTGCCCAGCCTGCTGTTATCTTTACCCCCAAAATGTACAAGTAGGAGAGAGGCTAGGATGCACCTGTATACATTTACCATGTTTATTTGTCAGGAATAATGTTCAAGTGCCATAATCTTTTTGATGATATGTACGCAGTGCCATCTTTTCAGAGGAATGAATGCAATTCATCTACATGCTTATTAATGATTGATAGCAGTAGTTGTAGACTTAAGACTCACCTGTAGATCTGCATCTCCATAAGACTTTTACATTCACCTTAGCAAAACTTTCTTTATACCTCTTTGAGTGGTCCTATGACTAAACTAAATATTCTATTAAGTTTGATCAAACGGCAGTGACTAGGTCTAGTTCTATTTTTTATTCCTGTTTTTTTGCAAGATTCTAATGCTAAAGAATGTTATTTTGATCATTAGTAAATTGTTACTTTAGTTAGTAAGGTAATCCCGTATAGGAATAAGATGCTTATGGAATTGAGAGTATCATTCTAAACAGTACTGTCATGATTTGGGGAATATTTAATCAAACTGTAAAAGGCTTGTAATCACACATTGTCCTTCACATTTGCCATTTTTAATAAAATCTTTAAGAATGACATTTCCTAGCAATAAGAGAAAATAACCATTCTCTTTCTAAGGTGAAAAGAACAGGTGGGTATTTATCCTAGCACTCTCAGATATATGTAGTGACAAGCCCTCTACTGAGAATGGATAAAGGAACAATTTTACATTGTACTGTAATAATTGTCTTTGTGAAGGGGGGGGAGGAGAAGTCAGTCTGCTTTTACAAGTGAATTTTGAGAAACTTGGGTTTAATTCATAGAGATTAAACTTAGCAGTACAGATAAAAGCCCAACGATGTACAAATGTGCAGGAGAATCGTGTTTTAAAGAATAATTTCTCTTATGTTTCCTTGAGATGTGTTCCTCCAGTGCAAACAAGGTGATGTTTTATAAAATTTGCTTTATACAGAACTATTTAAGAACACATCCATTACATAAAAGCAAGGGATAACTAGTTCATGTTTTCCAAGAATAAAGGTTCAAGGGTTTAATATGTCTGAAATTATATATTTGGGAATTTTCCTAAGCTATTTATGTAATTTTATTTGAAGTAAATGTCTCATATACTCCTTTCCCAACCCTAACAGGAGAATCCTAACAGTGTTGTGCTTGTATGATTATTAGACTTTATTTGCCTAAGTGATACTACTATACATTTTTTTTTTGGCCCATGCCTTTTTAAGCTGTTTCATATTGAAAGTTGGAATATTGTAAAAATTTTGTCGAAGAGGTACTGTAGTGCTATTTGAAGTACCTGTAACGAAATACTTATTTACTTTTATTATCACTACAAGCTGTGGAAACTTTATAGGAATGAAAATAAACTGTATACATCCATGATAAACTGTATACATCCATGATAAGAAGTTTAAACATTAGATGTTAAATGATGACTTGCTGCATGCTAGAACTGTTATTATTGTTGAATCAATTGCTTTGGTTTTCTGAAAAAAATAAACTTTTAAATATCTGTAAAGAAAATTAGAAGAATTTTTGTTTGGGCAATTCCAGGCTGTAGCATGATTATTTACTGAAGTAGTTTGGTTGAGTTAGTGAAATTATTGCTTCTTGTTTTGTACTGCAATAGGGCCTATTAGGACAAAATGTGTGTTGAAGGAAAGTAGATGGTGATTCTTGAAAAATTCAAATTTTAGAATATTTTAAAAATAAAGTTTCAAATTACACAGTTTGAACTTTTTTAAAAGGGAAAATCACATAATACAGGAACAAGGTACTGATTGCCAGACACTTTCCTGGGCCCACTCCAGTCTACCTTCTACCTTCTGAGCTTGCTACATGGATAGTTAATCGTTTACTTCCTTGTTCATGTTAAGTTTCTTTGATAGCTCCTTATAACCTACAAATGGATATGTTAACTCCATTGCATGTCACATGATCTATCTGCTTATCCATTTATCTTCCTCCTTGGCCTCCCAGATTTGTACTAAAGAAACATAAAATTAGTTCATCCAATACATGTTATTCCCGCTTCCATCTTATCTATGTAGTATTAATTTAAATTAGATACAAACTCATACTGTATTCAAAGAAGAGATTTAGTTGAGCCAGATTTTATTTGTTTTTAGTCCATGATTATGGAAGAAAACTAAAGTGTTTAATTTGCAGAAAACAGATTTCAATTTACGTTATGTGAGATAACCAATGAGAATTATAGACATTTTTAAGGGATAGCACCAGTGTTTGAAGTCTGCATATCTTATAAGAATCCTTTGTTAGAAGTGAATTGTCAAGGGCTGTTTCATGCAGAATATCTGCTCTTTAGAAGCAGTGAAAGGAGACATTTAATTCCTTTCTTGTTGAGATTTCTCCTATTGCCAGTTAGAAGGGCTTAGAATTTCAGGGCTAACTGCTAGAATTCTATTAGCACTATTCTATTAGAGAACAAAATTCTATTAGAGGAAAAAAGATAACTGAAAAAGAAAAGTGGTACAATGGTATTATTAAAAAATATGGAACATGTAATACTTTGCATCTATATCGGCTAACTTCTATTCATTCTTTGAAGTTTAAGCTTAAACGCTGCTTCCTCTGGAAGCCTTTTTGATTTACCCTAGCACTCTATTCCCTGTGCTCCCACTGCTTTTTGTTCATAACTCTATTAATCGTCACTGTTGACTAGTGGTTTTCAAACTTTAGTGTGCACTAGAATCATCTAGAGGGCTTGTTAAAAGCATAGATTGCTGAGCTACACCCTCAGAATTTCTGATTCAATATTTGGAGTTGGGCCTGAAAATTTGCATTTATACAGGTTAGCTGTTATTGCTATATTGAAACTATACTTTGAGAACCATTGAGCTAAACTACATTTTTCTGGAAAGCAAGAGAATGCATGATTTTATGTTTTATACATAAAGTATAAAGCAGTATCTGTAATGTTTTTACCTCCTCAAATATATACTGAATGTATAAAGGAAGAAATGAATGAAGTCATTATTACAAACTCTTACCTTCTCTGTAAATCTATAATTTCATTTAGAGCCTTTCATTCATTCTTGGAATGAGTTTGCCTTCTAAGATGTTGTGATCAAAGCCAATCCAAAACTTTCTAAACTTCCCTCCTCTTCCCTCAAAAATGTCTATCTTTACTCCTTACTTTTCTCATGTATCTCAGAATAATAATATTCTTCCACTTTTCTGAAGCTAGCTTTTCCTTGCTCTCTCTCCTTCTGGGAGCTTCATCATCAGTCCCTTCTTTTTTCTGGTGTTTTTAGTTTTTCCCTCTCATTGGTTCCTTAAAGAAAATTTCATGTGTTCCTTATTCAGTTATGATGATTTTGGCTGCAAGTAGCAGAATACCTGACTCAAACTGCTTCTTGCAATGGGGACCTTATTGGCTTATACGACTTGAAGTCCAGCAACTAGATAAACCCTAGGGTTGTTAAATCATATAGTTGATTCTGGTTCCTTCCATCTGCTCTGCCTTTCACAATGACAAGTTTATTTTCCTTATGGTTTTAGGATGCTTTGTTTGCAATTAGGGCTGCATGCTTCCTTCATGGGGGCAGGGTGGGACAGTGAGTGAATGAGAGACCCAGAAACTCCCCCAAGAACAAAGATAAGTTTCCTAGAAGTCTACAGTGAACATTACCTCTCTCACCTGCCAGAATTGCTTCACAGCCACATTCCTGAACCAACCACTGACAAAGGAGATAGAATTATGTGGAGCTGGACCTAGACCTCAGCCTACTTCCTTCAAGCACAAGGTTGCCTGAAGATAATACAAATACTGGTCAAATTTGAAGTTGCATTTGGAAAGAAGGGAGGAATGGATAGGCAGTCAAAATTTCCACTACACCAAGCTTAAAAAGAGATAGCATTTGAGCCAAATAACTTTAGTTTTACCTATTATTTTGGTTACTGTTATATTTTACTCTTTGCCTTTTAGG
Organism: Tursiops truncatus; assembly: GCF_011762595.2. Taxonomy (NCBI): domain Eukaryota; kingdom Metazoa; phylum Chordata; class Mammalia; order Artiodactyla; family Delphinidae; genus Tursiops; species Tursiops truncatus. The sequence continues at coordinate 78,265,924 of NC_047035.1, read as the reverse complement.
GTCGGAGATATTGAAAATTCATTACACCTACTTCCTCCATTGCCTTTTCGTTCATTAGCTTCTAAGTCCTTTTTTACCTAGTGTTTTCCTCACCACCTCTTGGGAGCTGTTCTGTCAATGATCATTGTAGTAGGCATTGTTAGTTGCAACCACATCTTCTCTCTTTCACTGTATATCAGCCAGGTATTCTGGGTAGGACTGATCTTAACTGCAGCTCCAGCAATGGTCATGATCAGTCTAACTCTATCAGAATATTCATCATGACTTAAAGGGATGGGTAACCCAAGACTAAGCCAGTCAATGCACAGTGCTACCCTAGCCAGAGTAATTGGCCTGGAAGAACTGACCTAAGCTGATCTGATCAGAGTGAAACCTTGTACTTATTTCAGTGATTGAGGAAGAAGAACTGAGTGTGAAGTTTTCTCCGTTTAGGTACCATGAAGAATGCTAGTCTGGGGATGAAGTCAAAACACAAAGCAGAGTAGGGTGGGAGTAGTAGGGGGAGCAGTGCCGAAAGAATGGAGCTGGAAGCTTGATCAACTGCCTGAAGCCTAATTTATCTCTAGACTTTATTTATACCTATAGATTTCCTTTAGTTTAAAATCAATTTGAATTAAATTTTCTTTTTCTTACTACAACAAACTGATAATGGTCACCAATGGTCTTCTAGTTTCCAAACCCATGGACTTTTTGAAGTTCTTGTCCTTTTAGATTTCTTTGAAGCATTTGACACTATTGACAATCTTGTGTTTTGAAACTTGATTACCTGGTTTCTTTGCTTTCTCTCTTCCTTACTTACAAAACTCATTACAGAAAGCTTGTAAAATAAAAGTTATAAAATGAAATATTATAATTTTAGGATGTCCAAAACCATCATTCAAAACTTGGCTAAGAAGTGACATGAAGAGAAGAGAGAGCAGGAAAAAGAGAGAGGGAGAGTTTGAGAGAGAGAGAAGGAGAAAGATTATGATACTGCATTTTTTCAGAAATCTACTAGGTATTATAAATTAGAATCTTTCACACAGTTAGATCCACATATGATCTGGAGCTTATTGGCTTAATATCCTCTTGGCCACAAAATCATAAGGTAAATTACAAATTTAACAAATGTTAATTGGCAAATAAATTGCTCATCACTGCCCAGATCTCCTCCTGCTACCTCAGACTATGTCTCTATATATTGGAACTATCTTTTCCTTCTACCTTCTGTCTTCTCTGCTGGTACAGGGTTCCACTATTCTTTCAACTGCTTAGGATGAATTTCTCTTTATTCTGTTTCTTCAGTGTCTTCCATACTTATTCCTTCCTCTTCAGTTTTGCCAGAACCCAAATTTAGGCCATGTTACTTTTGCTTTAGATTTGCAATAGTCTCCCAACTGGTATTCCCATCCCCACTTTACCTATTCCAACCCATCTAACAAACTACTGAAAAGTCATCTTCCAAAAGTAGATTCCCAATCAGTGGTTTCCCATTGCCTTCCAAGATAAATACAGTCTCCTTTCTCTAGCTTTTAAGGTTTTGACATGTTAAGCCTGATGGCTCACTCCCAACATTCTCCCAGCATGACCTGCTTTCATGGCTTTATCTCTTCTATGACTATACTAGAAATATTGTCCCTGATGTTTTTGATTATCAAAATCTTATCTACCTTTCAAGATTCATCATAAAAGCTATTCAGAAAATCTTATGTTACCTCTTGTTGTATAGACTCCATTTGTAAATAAAGTGTAATTAGATACTTTATGTATTCAAAATCTGTTGCATTTAAAATTAGGATCATGCAAATTTTCATCTTTAGCTCTATAAATAAACTTTATACAATAGCAAGTAGAAGGAAAAAAGGATTCCACATTTAATTTCTATATCTACAGACACTTTTTTGTTTTTTCCTTCACAACTGTTTATTTTCAAATGGGCTATAGATGTTACAAAATTCAAAAGTTTCAAAAGGGTGTAAAATGTAAAATAAGACTTCCCTTGCTCCTGTTCTCCCCTCCCCCAGTTCCTCCTCCCTAGAGGCAACCATGTTACCGGTTTCTTGCCTATGTTCATCCAGGGAAAGTTTACTAGAGGTACATGTTTAATTTATATATGGATTTGGGAGTGGTAGAGGTATGCATTCAAACTCAGTAATAAGAAAACATGCAATTCAATTTAAAAATGGGCAAACAATTTGAATAGAGGCTTCTACAAAGAATATATATGGATGGCAAATAAGCACATGAACAGACATTCAACATCAGTAGTCATTAGGGAAATACAAATTAAGGCTACAGTGAGGTATACCACATAACTATTAAAATGGCTAAAATTAAAAAGACTGACTACATCAAGTGTGGGTGAGAAGGAAGAGGAACTGGAACTCTCATATGCTACTGGTGTGAATATAAAATGGTACAACTACTTTGGAAAACAGGCAGTTTCTTAAAAATTTAAACATACACATACCATTTGATCCAGCTATTCCTCTCCTAGGTATTTACTTAAAAGAAAGGGAAACACATGTCTACATTAAGACATATATACACAAATGATCTTAGCAGCATTATTTGCAGTAGTCAAAAACTGGAAACAATTCAATGTTCATCCACAGATGAGCAGATTAACAAACTGTGGTGTGTCCATAAAATAGAATACCACTCAACAATAAAAAGGCACCAACTATTAATACATGCATCAACATGGATGAATCTCAAAATCATTATGTTGAGTGAAAGAAGAAAGAAAAAAGGTACTGTATTATTTTCATATTTATAAAATTCTATAAAAAGGATACTAATCTATAGCGACAGAAAGCAGATGAGTGATTGCCTGAGAATGGGTGGGTAGAACTGGGATAGGGATGGATTGCAAAAGGGACTAGGAAAATTTTAGAGACATTGGATATGCTTATTATTATGACTTTGGTGATGGTTTCACATATGTATGACTATTTTAAACAAATCAAATTTTACACCCTAAATATGTGCAGTCCATTATATGCTAATTTATATTTCCATGAATCTGTTAAAAAACAGTGAAAATCAAGCCTCGCATTCCCCGTTTGGTTTTTTTTTTCACTAATACTTTTTATAGGGTTGGAAGAAACTCCAAGTCTCCCTCTCCCTCCCCGACCCTACCACAAGAAAACCTTAACCAACACCATCTACCTGGTCACTGAGACATCAATCCCGTCTCCCTGGGTGTTTTCTCTCAGCTTCCCGCTAGGGAGCAGGAGGGGGAGGTCGAAGCCCTTGCCTCTCTAGCTCAAAACCAGCGCTTGCATGCACTTCCGGCCCCGCTCTGTTCCGCTTCTTGAAGGATGTACAAGCTGCGGTAGGCGATCCCTGTGGTCTGTAAGCGTTGAGGATATTCTGCTCCGCGGGTATTTGCATCTCGGAGTTAGGCAGCCGCAGTCGCTTCTTAGCGGGAAGTGTATCGGGTTCACCGCTGCTCGGAGCGGTCCTTTGTTTTCCACTGGAGCGGAAGGAGAGTGCTGCCATGACGGCCCCTGCTCAGCCCAAGAAAATCGTGGCCCCTACGGTGTCCCAGATCAACGCGGAGTTCGTGACCCAGGTGCGCTTGGGCGAGTCTGGTGTGTGTGAAGGGGTGGGACGCTGAAGCCCCGAGGCCAGGACGTGGGATTTTTCTTGGGAACGGGAGCACCGACGAGGCATTCGTTTGTCAATTCATACACTCAAGTCTTTTTACTAAAGAGTACGTGCTGTGTACCAGCAACTGTGCTAGCTGTTGGGGAGACCGTGGTGAAAGAGGCTCTGCCCCGAGGAGTTCATGTTCCGGGGGAGACAGACACATGAAAAGAAAGTTATTATGCGAGCTTTTCTATGTTAGAGTTCGTCGCAGGAGAGACGGATTCACAGAAGGAACCACCCCAGTCACCTGAGACTGGCAAGAAGGTTCCATAGCAGAGGTGATACTGAACTGAGGGTCGAAGGAGGGATAGGCTTATCCTTAACCTTAGAGTAACCTAGATCTTTGAAGGGAATGGTGAGAATTTGACAAGACACCTGCTCCAAATACATGCATCTACGAAGAGAGCAATCCCGTGGTCAGAGAGCGTTCATTTAAAACCTGTTTATTGTGTTGCATGGTGAACCGCGGTTGGCTTTGAATGGGGAAACATAGCCCTGTAGCGCTGAGCAACTTTCCTAATCCTTATTTGTTGCTTTGGGTGTTGGATAAGAGTGCAAGTAACTCTATACAGAACTTATTACTCACTTGCTTCTTTCTTCTCTGTGCCCTGTTTCAGCAAATTTGCCAAGGCAGAAGCATAAGAGTCATTTTGAATGCTTTCTTAAAGAGTTCTAATTGCCCTTAGGATAATGACTGAAATCATTCACCTTGTTTTGTGATCTGACCCATGCTTATATCCAATTTCCTCTCTTTTTTTCCTCCTTTTCTCACAGTGTTTAGCCATACTGAACTGCAATTTATTTGTGCCATGCAATGTTTCACCTCCTGGCACCTCCTTTCAACATTGTTCCCTCTACTTCATTTTTTTCCCCTACCTTTTCTTATATGGTTAATTCACTGTCATCCATCTACATTAATTTGGAGAGGTTTTTCTGGACAAATTAGACTAGAACTCCCTTTTCCCATTGCTTGAATTTTTGTGGTAAAAGTTATTAGTTTCCTCCCCTCAGGGATCTTACATTTTAGAGGGATGAGTGAGACAAATGAACAGTGTAGTTTCAGACAGTGATTATTGCTATCAGGAAAATGAAACGGCATTGTGGCAGACTGGGTGGGGTTTATGAAGAGCAGTCAGGAGAGTCCTGACTAAGACCCGAATGAGCTAAGACCTGAATGCAAAAGCTAAGACCTGAATGCAAAAAAGGAGCCAGTCTGGGGAAGAGCAGGGAAACAGTCCAGGGAGTAGCAAGTGGAAATGCCTTATGGTGTGTATGTAAAGAAGCCAGGAGAGCGAACTTAAGAAGTAAGAGGGAGGATGGTATGAGATGAGGACAGAGAGTATGAAGGGATCCTACCATTTCTCTGCCCCTCCTCCTCCGTTATTTCTGAGCACCTGGCACACCTGACCAGAGAAGGGGCTTTTTAATTATTATTGAATAAGTAAGATGTAGAGGTTAAAATTTAGTTTTAAGAAGATCAGATATCTGAACTCTGTGATCTCACTTTTTTTTTTTTTTTTTTTTTTTTGCGGTACGCGGGCCTCTCACCGTTGTGGCCTCTCCCGTTGTGGAGCACAGGCTCCGGACGCGCAGGCTCAGCGGCCATGGCTCACGGGCCCAGCCGCTCCACGGCATGTGGGATCTTCCCAGACGGGGGCACGAACCTGCGTCCCCTGCATCGGCAGGCGGACTCTCAACCACTGCGCCACCAGGGAAGCCCTGATCTCACTTTTTTTAATGATGGTTAGCATTTTTAGCAATAACGTATTTTTAAATTAAGGTATGTTCATTGTTTTTTTTAAGACATAATGCTATTGCCACTTAATAGACTACAGTATAGTGTAAATTATAACCTTTATATGTACTGGGAAACCAAAAAATTCATGTGACTTGCTTTATTGAGGTCGTCACTTTATTGTGGTGGTCTGGAACCAAACCTGAAATATCTCTGAGGTCTCCTTGTATATGTATTTAAATTCACATTTTTCAGGTAAAACCTGCTTTGCTGAAATATAACATACTGACTCTTTTATTCTTGGTAATAACCCACTGATAAACAACAATTTTTTTTAGGTTTTGTTTAGGTGTGCCTGAATGTGTACTAATCACTTAAAGATTATTGTTTTGCAAATCAACATTCCTGAGGATTTTGAATCTGTTTTTTAGTACTGGCTCACCTGTTAACTGATTGTAGTCTTGGGCAGCTCATTTAATCTTTCTAGACCTGGGTTTCGTTAGCTCTATGTTGAAGGTGTTTGACTGTGGTTATTAACTTCACCCTATTGTTTCCATAGGAGTAGTTTAAAATAAATTTTGTTTTTTTTTAAATCATAGTGGCAGGGTGCCATGCAGGGCATTACTGGCATTCAGTGGATTGGGCCCGAAGATGCTCACTGGTCTGCAAGCCCATATAGTCCCCTTAATAGGTAAATTACTCTATCGCCTCGCCCTGCGCCAGTAGTGCCCTGTTAAGAAACAGCTTGTTTCTGAATGATCTCAGTCTGTTAGTGGTATGAATCTTCAGTGGTATGAATCTATGACTTACTGTTTATACTGTTTACTTTTGCAGTTAGCTTGTAAATACTGGGCTCCCCATATCAAGAAAAAATCACCTTTTGACATAAAGGTAAGTATTTTTGGTTTGCAGCATCCCTTTTGAATAGGTATGCTCTTTGTATCTTTTTCAAGAGCTAATTCGACAGAAGCTCTTCATAATTTTTTTAAAAGTTAAAATGAATGGTTTTCTAAGCTAATAATTACTCATAATAGAAAATTTGGAAAATACAGAAGCTACACATAAGAAAATAAAAATAACTACCCAGAGATAGTTATTTATTTCCTTTAAGCTTTTTAAAAAATGTGTGTGGATTTTCCTGTTTATAGATTCTTAGATTGCTCTGATTTATCATTATTAGGTGATCATGTAATGAATATCTTTGTAAATACACATCAGTTTTCCTACAGTTTTTTTTTTTTTTTTTTTGCGGTACGCGGGCCTCTCACTGTTGTGGCCTCTCCCGTTGTGGAGCACAGGCTCCGGACGCGCAGGCTCAGCGGCCATGGCTCACGGGCCCAGCCGCTCCACGGCATGTGGGATCTTCCCAGACCGGGACACGAACCTGCGTCCCCTGCATCGGCAGGCGGACTCCCAACCACTGCGCCACCAGGGAAGCCCCTTCCTACAGTTTTTTTGACAGATCATCTAGGATAAAATCTATTGTTTTCTCTTTTATTTTTAGGTTGATGAACTGAAAGATCTGTAATAATGGTGGAAGAGGTGGAAGTTGTTTAGAGAATTAGATGACTGAGGGCCAGTCATATTCAATTAGGGAAGGGACTTAGGATTCAGGTGACACAATTTAGAATAAACGAAAGGCAGGATTCCTAATGGAGGATTAATTCTCATTGACATAGGTTCTTAAAGAGAGGTCTTATAGAGCTAACATACACATGCCATTTAACAAGTAGTGAAGACTCGCTTTAAGTTTGCCATTGTAAATTGAATTGTGATAATCTAGGCCCTCTTATAAAAACTGAACTTAATCCCAAATTTCTCACATTAGTTTAGCTTAAATGTTTTATTTATAAATATATTTTTGTTTGCCAGCAATCCCATTTTATTCATCAGGAGGATATTCATAAACTTGACATACCTTAATTACTCATAATTATCAGCCAGGTTGCTTTATCTTACTATATGCTGTTTGTGTATGTTTGTGCTTGTACATGTTGGGTCTGGGGGTTCCTAGGGTCATTTTTCATTAATAACAAAAATATCTTTATGAAACTACTAGATTGAGTTGAACTTAATTAGATCAAGGTTTTTAGAGATTAAATTTATATTCAGATCATTTTAGTTAACACTAGATGAAGCTATGTATAAGTTGGTATTTAAAGAAGATTATACCCATCATTTTATTATTTAATTTGGATTTTGATAAACAGAAAAGCAATGACAGAAAATTTCATACAAATTCAAGACTTGCTTGCCTCATTGTCTTCCTCCCTTTACCACCCACAAACATTTATTTGAGAAGTATACTTTGAGCAGTTAAAAGACATAGTTGCCGTAAAATAATATTATATTATACCATGTTAAAGTACTTCATAATTTTAGAGTAAGTTTTTTTTTCAACTACTCTTGTCACTAGCACTACTATTACTTCTCCTACTGATAACTGTTATTAAAGGCTTACCATGTGCCAGGACCTGTACTGAATTCTTTACATGTGTTGTCTTATAGCAACCCCACGGGGTACTTATTATTAGATCCTTTTTGTATACTGGGAAACTGAGCCTTAGAGCAGTCATGCATTTGCAAAGGTTGTAGTCTCCAGCAGTAAAGGTGGATGGTTTGAACCAGGCTTCCAACCCCAGAACCTGAATTCTTATGTATTATACCATCCTACCCACCCTAACCCAAGTAAGTGGAAATTCTGAGGTTTTATCATATGTGCTTGGAAAACAGGATGTAATGATTAGCATTTGCTTCTGTTATGTCTTTGCACTTTCAGTTTACTTTCTGGTTTTTGAAAGCACTTTGTTAAAACTCTTAGGTGGAGCCTGTTAACATTTATATACTTCGTTAAGTTTTAAAAAATATCCTGATCTTGTGAATTTTTATTTTCCCTAGAAATGAAATAAATACATGATTTTAATAATTATTTCTAGAATTATTTTTATTTAGATCTATTTTATTATTTATTTTTTCCTACTGCTTTGCTTTCTGTTATTTTACATTTTGAGGGATATAATGGGATTATAAAAAATCTCTTAAATATTATTTCAATAGCAGTGATATTTGATAGCTTTCCTAAACCACCTTGTTTTTTGTAATCTCAGTAATTGAAAACTCTCAATTTCGAGTCTGAAAAAAAGTTATTTGAGATATTAAACATTTTTATATTTTAACAGGTGATTGAAGATATATATGAGAAAGAAATTGTCAAATCAAGGTAGGAATGAGTTTAATTTTCATACATAGGAAGTAGATGGGACTAACTTGGATCTCATTTGAACTTCTAAACTAAACGTAATCATAAACTTGGAACTTTCCTTCTTTTGATTTGGTCATCAAGGAGATGGTGACTAGAAAAACTATATCTAGCTGCTGAAGAGGCATAAGATATTTTTTTGCCTTTTAATTTTTGGCTCAGATTAGAGGGATTAAGTTCTTTAGGGTTTATTTTGTTTTTGAAGGAACGTGAGGAAGAGTAAATATGGAGATTTTAAAATTTCAGTTCAACTAATACTAATTTTCTTATTTTCTGATAAATCTTTTTGAAAGATTATTTAAAAATTGGAAAAGTAAAATATACATGATAATAATTAAATACAAAATAATATGCATTTTGTACATAATGTACAAACTATATATATAATAAAAAATAAAAATTATTTTGAACAGTACACAGAAAGGGTAAGTTTCAGTACATCTTCTTCCCTGTCCCTTAACCCTCAGTTTCTTTACTTATGTATACATCTGTTCCAGTTCCCTACCGCTTTGATTTTTTTTTAAACAGCAAAGAGTTTATACTCTACATACCATTCTGCATCATGACTTTTTTTTTTTAAACAATGTGTCTTGGGCATATTTCCATATCTGCACCTGTAGATATATATGCCCAATGAGTATTTTAAAAAGTAACTAACCGTTTTAATATGACATAGAAACATTTGTGTTATGAATGTCATAGACCTTATAAAATCTCAGATTTTATTTTTTTCATGTGTTTGAGTCTTAGCAGGTAAATTTTACTAAATATTGTAAAGGCAGTGTCAAAATAAGAGGCCAGTCATTTTTTAAAAAATTTTATTTATTTATGTTTGGCTGTGTTGGGTCTTCGTTGCTGCGTGCGGGCTTTCTCCAGTTGCAGCGAGCAGGGGCTACTCTCCGTTGCAGTGCTCAGGCTTCTCATTGCGGTGGCTTCTCTTGTGGAGCACCGGCTCTAAGCACGCAGGCTTCAGAAGTTGTGGTGCGTGGGCTCAGTAGTTGGGACTCGCAGGCTCTAGAGCGCAGGCTCAGTAGTTGTGGCACACTGGCTTAGTTGCTCTGCGGCATGTGGGATCTTCCCGGATCAGTGCTCGAACCCGTGTCGCCTGCATTGGCGGGCGGATTCTCAACCACCAGACCACCAGGGAAGTCCCTGTGCAAACTATTTTAAGAAACAAGTTTTCGGGCAAAATGAAGACAAGAAGAATCTAAGAATGCAAACAACATAAGTAAAAGCACTTAAAAATAAAAGACCATTTTACTGACATTGATGATTAATGTCAGCATGTGGGATCTTCCCAGACCAGGGCTCGAACCCATGCCCCTGCATTGGCAGGCAGATTCTTAACCACTGCGCCACCAGGGAAGTCCTCTAGTTGTTTTAGCAGTCCCTTCTTGAGCCTGTAGAAGTAGCTTGGGCCAAAGACCATGTTAAGGTTTGTTTGTTTGTTTGTTTTAAATTTGAAGAGAAGTAGGAAACCAGTGAAGCATGATGGTGGTATTTTAAAATTTTGGAGGGAGCAAGAGGCAGGAAATTAGTTAGGTGAATATTGTTGTAGTCAGATTGAAGATAATGATGGCATGGACTAGCATGGAAAGTTGAGATAGAGAAGAGTTACCAATCTGAGAGATAGAAGTGCTTGGTGGTTGGATATGGTGAACACAGGAAGGGAGGAATCAAGGATGGCTCCAAAATTTTTGGCAAAGGTTGTCAGGTGATTAGGTGCCATTACTGACTTTTGCTGTTGTTGTTGTTGGTGGGATTGGGTGTAGATCACTAGTCGCTTTTGGAAATGTTGAATTTAGCCACTAAAGAGCTATAGAGAGAGATGTAGAATAAGCAGTTGGGTATTTAGGTGTAGAGTTCTGAAGAGAGGATTGGGTTGAGCCTACTTTGTATCAACCACCATTTCAATGTTAAGGGTGCATCAGTGAACATGGCAGATGAAGCCTCTACTCATGAAGCTGTGTTCTAATTCTTATCTAGACAGACAAAATATATACATATATATATAGTATCAGCAGGTAGTAAGTGCTATGAATTAAAGTGGGATTAGGGTATAGCGACAGGACTGCCATTTTAGATTGATGATCAGGCAAAGATCCTCTCTTGGAGTGAAGTAAGTCGGAAAGAGAAAAACAAATATCGTACATTAACACATATATGTGGAATCTAGAAAAATGGTGCAGATGAACGTATTTGCAAAGCAGAAATAGAGACACACACGTAGAGAACAAACGTATGGACACCAAGGGGAGAAAGAGGGGGTGGGATGAATTGGGAGATTGGGGTTGACATATATACACTACTGTGTATAAAATAGATATTTAATGAGAACAGAATTTGTAGCACAAGGAGCTCTACTCATTGCTCTGTGGTGACCTAAATGGGAAGGAAATCCAAAAAGAAGGGGATATATGTATACATATAGCTGATTCACTTTGCTGTACAGCAGAAACTAACACAACATTGTAAAGCAGCTATACTCCAATAAAAGAAAATAAAGATATCACATTTGAGCAGATATGTAACATATGACTTGTTGGTTGAAAGTGGGTATGGAGGAGATTGCCTGAGGAAAGTAAACTGAAGATGAGTGGGTAGATAAATTCTAGGACCCTTTTTTATTATATATTAAGGATATACCAATCTGGAATTTACCTTGAACATTCAGAGCTAGTTCTCTGCCTCTTTGTAGAACAGGGTTTCACTCCAATGGATTGCTTAGGGTTATGGGTTTTTTTTTAATTTAAACCTTTGCTACTAATATTGCTTCCTTGAATATAATTTTTATATAATTAACAACTAAAAGCTGCTGGTGATTTTTAAGTTACGTAGACTTGGCTAAGTCATTTTTAATTGCTGAAAGTAATAACAGTCGTTGGCGGGGCTCCCTAAGTCTTATCACGGCACTCTTAACAGCCGTATTCTCATCTTGTACACATTTAAACACTTGAATAAAAGTGACCTGATTGCATTTTGCCCTCAAATCCTTAAGTTCAAAAAGTTAAATAATGCACCTGTGTAGCACAAAAACTGTAGTGTATATTTAAAAATTTAAATGACCATTTTTTTTTTTTAGACTAGTGCCTTGTGGAAGCTGTTTTGCAGAGTTATATGCTCATAGCTTCTTCATTATTGGGGAATGGCTTAATGTAAGATTTATTTACTTGTTTGTAGGCTATCAAAATAGGCAGTTTATAGCCATAAGGCACTCTTAATATGATACATTAAGGTTCTTATAATATATGTTTTTTTGTACATCATCCCTATTTCCCTAGGAGGCATCTGGGAATTAAATCAATCAGTTCTTATATTCTTATGGTATAAATGATCACTTCTAGAATCTCAAAATTAGGTAGATCTTAAAATACCATATTGTTCAGTCCCCATTGTAGTGTGTGGTATATTACACAAATGATTCATATTTGCTATCCTTACCATTATCAGATTTGGTGAATTTGTCTTAATGTATTTTTATCTGTTTGATTTTAAAATGTTAAAAGTAACAGTAATTGTCATTTCTGGAGTGCTTACTATGTGCCAGCTTCTGATCTCAGCACATTGTATATAGCAGCGTATTTATCCTCACAACAATTCTGTGATAGGTACCGTTATCCTCATTTTATGGATGATGAAACTGAGGTATAGAGAGATTAAGTAACTAGCCCAAGATATTTTACCATGGATACAGACAGCGCCAGGTTATTAAATCCTTGTTCTCTGGCTCTTATCCAATACTCTGTTCTTAAATAGGACAGGGTCCATTTGCCCTTTAGGACTCTCTTAACCCACACACTTTGGTATGATTATTAATCCTGTTAATCCATCCAAGTGATTTTTATACTGAAAGATAAAAAAGGGATGACTTTTAGAGCAATTTACTTTTGCCAGTGTTTATATTTCTTTTTATTAAAAATGTTTAAACCTCTTTACTATGAAATTAACAGAAAGCACATAAAATGTACAGAAACATTTAGCCTTCTGAATTTTTACCACCACTGAGGTAAAAAAACCAACCTTTTAGCATCCCACAAACCCTTATGTGCCCTTTGCTATATCATTTAAATATGTAAGTATGCAAACGTGAACACTACAGTTTAGTTTTGCTTGGTTTTAAACTTTAAATAAATGGAATCACATGATATGTACTCTTTTGTGGCTGGCTTCCTTTGTTCACAATTATTTTTTGATTTTTTAATCATCTATTTAACAATAAATCTGGAGTAGGTAGTTCAGAAGTTCATAATGTGAGGGTGTTTGTCAGCCTTTTAACAAACTTTCTGGCTTTCCCTATGTGGTTGCAAAGGGGCTACCACAGCTCCAGACCTCATGTTTTCACACAACCATATCCCAAGAGAGATAGCAGAGGGCAATTATAGCAGCAAAAAAAAACCCCTTTGACTACTCCTCCCCACTCTTTTTTTTTTTTATCAAATTTAATCATCCAGTTAACAATATGGTTAATAGACCCAATGTATTGTACATAAATTATCCAGCTTTGGGAGGATTTAATGAAATGCATGTTAAACCCTTGACCGGAGTCAGGCTTTACAAAGCATGCTCTCAGTAAATATTGGTAACTTAATAAAATAACCATCCCCAAATCCTTTATTTATATTTCTCATTATTTCTTATACTTTTCATCCTTATCTTTAAAGATTTTCTGGCATAATATCTAGTCTCTAGACCCATTTTTATATCTTATATGTATACCTTTAGTTAAGTTCTTTATCTGTCTCAGAAAGTTTACTGGCAGAAGTGTAAAACCCCCAATTTAATGAATACCACCAAGATTGCTATAAGATTGCATTATCTTGACCCATCAAAACTGATTTTTCACTTGTCCAGTCATCCACAGGAAAAAAAAAAATTGACCACTTCACCTCTTTTGTACATGAGGAAACTGGGTCCCAGGGTGTTTAAAGATGTTACCAAGGTAACACTAAATCATGACTAGAATACTGATCTATCTCGTGAACCAAGATTTTCTTTCTTTCATCAATGAGGTCCTGTTTGTGGCTGAAGAAATTAAGGGTGCAGGTATTTGCATAGCAGGGCCTGAATTCTGTTGTCTAACACACATGTAAAGTGAAATGCCTGCAGCTGGAGATCTAGAGTGTACAACACAAGCTTTTGTATCCTCTCAGTGGCTTTGCTGGCTGTAGAAGCCAGTGCCTTGGCAGTGTTCTGTCTTTGTGCTATTGCACAGTTAAATCCTTCATTTCATTCTCACTAAAGTTCTCTGACATTGCTTGCTCAGTGAAACTATTTAAGAGATCAGAAATCAGTGGAATAGGATTTTGACAGGATAATGGTCTCTTGAGGTATTATAAATTTATAATGCATACTGATTTAATTTTCAAAGCTGGAGGCTAATATCCAGTGGCACGGTTCTGGTCTGGCTACTTTATTGTCAATATACAAAATGATAAAACTAAATTAGTGGACGTTTGAACCTACCTTTGGAAGGATACCTTGTAACTACTGCATCATTTATCCATATAAAACAAAACACTCTGATTTTTAAAGTATATAAAGAGATATCTGATATTCCCTCCACAATTTTCTAATATTTTAAACTTAATGTCAAGGCTACAGAAGCCTGATTCCCATGTTTGTGATATAGATACATGTGTCCCTTGTGCTTATAGGAGGCCATGATTTCAGCAGAATGTTTTCATTTGATTATTAAGTGGAAGAATGTTAGTCAGTGTTTAAGAAATTGAGACAGGCTAGCTTTTGGCAGTTGTGATCTAATATTATGAATATTGATGAGCACTTGTGTTTTGATTAAAATTACTTGGCTTATTAATGTATGTGTTGTACCCTCGTATGTCATGGTGCTGATTGTGTTTCTTATATGGGTAGGATATAAGTAACTGTTCTTAGACAGTTTTTAAAAATAAAATAAACTATCTGAAACAAAATACAAACAAAAATAAAAAGAAAATTTGCTTTTTTCAATGCATAAATAAATATAATTTCTGATATGTGAGTCAAAATTAAAACAAGATTCCAAAATACATCTGCATTAGTAACTCAGAAATGTTTATTTTCTCTATTTAAATATTTTTACTATTTTTATATTTTTAGGTTTGCCATCAGAAAGATAATGCTCTTGGAATTTAGGTGAGTTTAAAGGCTTTACTTTGATGAAGTTAAAGATGACAGTGTGACTTTTAGCTAAGTTTTCTGTACATTTCTGTGAGTGGATAAGAAAATAATTATAAATTTTAAAAGATGTATATTTTTGTGATTGGCTTATTTTGGAATACGTGTATGATAGCCTTTGTTTTCAAAGATGATGTTCCATTATTAGTGTGACTTGTATTTTGAGTTGTTTTTCACTAATTAAGATAGTGTGTGCTGAGCAATTTCTGAACTCTTCTTTGGTTCCTTAGTGATAATGGGAGTAAATTGGAATGCATTCTGTAGCCATTTTTTCCTTCCAGGCTAACTTGTTATTACTAAGCCAGCATTGTTCTGACCTAAGCCACTGATAAATATTTCAGATGAAGAGAATATATAATTTTTAGGTTACAATTTAGATTATATTACAACCAGGTGTGGCCAGTGGACTGGAAGTAAAAGCCAAGGTTGCTGTTGATGATAGTAGTATCTGCCATTTATTGAACCTTGTGCTAGGCACATTGTTAAACATTTTACATACAGAGCACTTACAGAAACCCTGCAAAGTCAGTATTCTACTCTCCACTTAGTGAAGGAGGAAACTGAGGTCAGAGCAGTTATTTGTTAAAGATAATGCATTTAAGTAATTGGCAGAGCTGGGATGCCAATGTCTGATGCCAAAGCTCATGGTTTTTCCACTTCTCCACACTTCTTGAGGTCTAGTCTGCATCAGAAGTCAGTCTCTATTAACAACTGTTTCTCCCTACATACACTGATATGATCCTCACAAAAAATGTCCTGATGTAGGCGTTCTTATTATTTTTACGGAGAGAAATTGAAGTTTATAGCTATGAATTAACTTGTAAATAGACTCCTACTATATCCTAAGAACTGTATTGTCACTGAATACTTGATCTCATTTAATCCTCATGATAATCCCAGTAAGAGTTTCCTTATTTTATAGAGAGTACTGAGGCTAGAAATTGGGTCCATCTGGCCCTTAGATTAATATGCCCTTTTTATCATATCATGCCATCTTTCAGAAGGAAAGTAAATAAAAATCAAGAGGATGCTGATACATGATTAGGATAAAGCCAGAATTCTATGGTCCTGGCAAATATCAGATACCAAGAGAATTGCAGGGACTGAAGGAGAAAAGCAGCAGAGCATATTGAAGGCATCAGTGACAGTGAAAGTTTTTTTTTGTTTTTTTTTTTGCGGTACGCGGGCCTCTCACTGTTGTGGCCTCTCCCGTTACGGAGCACAGGCTCCGGACGTGCAGACTCAGCGGCCATGGCTCACGGGCCCAGCCGCTCTGCAGCACGTGGGATCCTCCCGGATCGGGGCACAAACCCATGTCCCCTGCATCGGCAGGCGGACTCCCAACCATTGCGCCACCAGGGAAACCCAGTGAAAGATTTTTAATAACTGAAAAAGGGGGTTGTTACCTTCCAGGAACTTTTATGTATAATAATTTCTGGGTTAGAATGCCATTTTCTCTGTGCCAGCCTCCAGACATAATGAGTCTCAAGTTTGTAATAGAGATAATTGATGGTCTCTTGCTAGAGTGAAAACTGAGATGGCATGGAGGAGGTGCCTGGGTACAGGAGAGTGAACTGAATCTTTGATGAAATGCGTAAGAGGGACGTGTTATTATATAGATTACATTTGCTGTGATTGCCAAAATAGAATCAAGGAATTATTGAACAATCCTTACGTTTGGATTAAAGAGATGTAGTTTGGAGTCAGTTCTGTATCATGTGTATATCATGGAGATAACTGCATCATCTTGGGCAAATCATTGACTCTAATATTCTCAGATTCATCATCTGAAAAATGTAAAGAATAGGTTTGGAGTTTGCTGTGTAGTCAGATAATACCCAAGACATTACTGTTAAAAACTCTGGCAAGACAATGATATCTGTGGGGCATCTGGCAGGAACAAATATGAAGATACTCTGAAAGGACATGTATTCCAACTATACTGCAAAAATATCCTACAGCTAAAAGCCTGGTAAAGATGAGTTCAAACTCCCAATTACAAAGCACATTAAAGCAAGATTTAGTTGAAACAATAAAGAATAGAATTAGATACCCCCAGAAAATCCCAGGTAATTATATAATTGATACACACTGTCCAATCATGTTTAAAATTATTATGGGCATAATAGAACACATAGAATATGTGAACAAGAAACAGGACACTAAAAATGGACAGTTTGGGGGAAAATGAAAATAAAAATCATTGAAATTTAAAAACTCAATGGGCAAATTAAATAGATGAGACACAGCTAAAGAGGGAATTAATGAATGGGGATTTAGAGCTGAGGAAATTAACAAATAATAGCAAAGTGAAATAAAGATGGAAAGTGTACAAGGCAATTAAGAGATCTAGATGCTAGAATGAGAAGATCCATTAGGAGTTTCAGAAGAGATTTAGAGAGAATGAAGGAGTGTCATTTTAGAAGAGATGATGGCTAAGAATTTTCTACAGTTGAAACATATGAGTCTTTTAGATTCAGGAAGTATATATAGCAAATTGTGAACAGAGGAACAGTGACAGGGTAAAGATCTTAAAATCTGCTAGAGAGAAAAAGACAGATTACTAAAAGAGGAAGAAGAACAAATTGATTGTAGACTTCTCAATTGTAATGATAGAGAAGATAGTAGTATGAGACTAGTACATAGAAAAAAAGTAGAACTATCAACCTAGAAAGAATTCTATCACCAGCTAAACTGCCATGAAATGAAGAGATTTCAGACAGATTCACATTAACAGACTTGGTAATGGAAGTTCTAAAGGGCATAATTCAGGAAAAAATTTAAGCTTATAAGAAAAGAATGATACAAAGTTTCATGCATTTTATTTATGAAAGAGTAGTCTCTAACTTGGAGCCTTTTGGCCATTGTTTAGGATAAAATACTATTTACCGGTTTCCTAGGCTCTTGCAAATTAAGCAAGAATGATTGCTAAAGATAGACCCATAGAAATACCAATGTGAGCAGACCTTTGAAGAATAAGAGAAAGTAGAAAAATTATATGCTATAGCAGAATCTAAAATGCATAACTCTGCGTGTGGGTACAAGTATGTGCACGTGCACTGGTAACCAATTGAAAAGTAATACGTGTGGAGTGATTTAAAATGGGAACAAAAAGTCCTTTTGTGCATTAGTGCTTGAGAGTATTTTACAACCCCGTACAGTAACTGATGTTTATAATTACTCTGAATAAGAAATGGCTAAGCTTTGTTTTAGAAATCAGAAATACTTACTTTGTTTAGGAATATTTTCACCAAAGTCTTAGAATAAGAATTTTGGCATCTTGAGGGGGAAATGCCAGTTACCTTGAAAACTGACTTATGTTGAATACCTTGTAAATTAAGTAACAAATCCTCTTTTTGATTTGTTAAGTCTCTTAGTTTCCAGAAATCATTTGGTCCTGATGTGAGTTCATGTTAATTTCTCAGATACATTTCTCTGTGAAGCTGCCCATCATATCATTCCATTTTAGAGCTGATACTTGCCAGATATTTTTATTTTTTACTCCACGAAATGCCTTAGATAAGGGAATATCCAGTGCTCTAATGGTGATAATTATATATGTCAATAACCTTTGAGGTCTTCCTGCTTTAAAAGTATAAGACTCATTCTCCAAAGCCACATTTGCTACATATGTTTATAGTAGGTAGCACTGACCTACATTATAGGTAAATTTGTGAAGGATTCTCAAACTATAAATATTGATTTTGAAAAAGTTGTAAATAATTAGGCTTTTTCAGGGGAGTGATATATTACAAAGAAGTGGTGGTAACTAATGAAATATTCTATGCCTTTTCATTCTTCCACAGCCAGTATCTTGAAAATTACCTCTGGATGAATTATTCTCCAGAAGTGTCCAGCAAAGCCTATTTAATGTCAATCTGCTGTATGGTGAACGAGAAGTTCAGAGAAAATGTCCCTGCATGGGAGGTAACAGATTTAAATTACTTCATAGCTTTCTTACTGTGCTCACTTAAGCCATTACAAAGTAGCACACTTTTTACCAATAATAAATAATGTTTTTAGAACAGAACTTTATCCAATAATAAATTAAATGTTGAGAAAAAGAATGGGTGTATGAAAAATAATATTAGATTTCTTTCGGTTTCAGTACTTTCTTTAAACTAATTTACTGTGAATTGAAAAATTATGAATGTGGAGTTATTTTTCTGCTTTGAACTTAAAACAGAGTGGCATGAGTTATAAAGACTTTTACATCAGATAAAGTCAAATTTATATTAAGTAGCACAAACAGATAATGCTTAAATGAGATATTTTTCAGTGTCTTGTTTCACAGCAGGGGGTATATATTTGTAGTTTTATGTGAATAAAGTAGTGTTTCCAAAGTTGAGACAGATATATTGTAATTTCAATTTTCTCTTTGTCTCTGATTTGGGATCTGTTTTCCCTTTTTGACATTTCTAATAGACTGACATTTTCTCTTTGTGCTACTGTAGTAGAGGCTTGATCAGCTAGTAGAGGTCCAAAATTTTGGCTTTCTTTGGCCACCATGAAATGGTCAGCTTATCAAAAGAGTTTCTTCCCCTCCAGTCATACTTTTTTAAATAAGGAAAGGCATGGGTACTTGTCATCTCTTTTGAGGGGATGGTCTCCAAAATGAAAAGGTGTTAACATTCTTTAAGATAAAACCATGGACACTTCACTGAAATATTCATTAAGTGACAACCATCATATGGCAGATTAGAACCCAGAGTAAACTAAGGGCCTTGTGTCTTATTGAGAGATCTTAGGGATTTCTTGAAGTTGCTTCGAACTACCAAAGGAAGGGAGAGGGAAGCCAGAGAATGACTTGATCAGTTTGCAGGTTATAAAAACCACTTTGGTGATTAGAGCTTGAAACAGAGAAAAGACAATACAGATAAAGAGAAGAGGTTACACACAGGTTTGGAAAGTAGAATTGATTAGACTTGATAATTGAAGTAGCTTTAGCTGGGAGAGGTATTATTTCCAATAACCTTCCAGGCTTGGGCAACTGAATGTAAAGGATGAGAGTGCCATTTACCAAGATAGGTAGAAGAGGGTTGAGGAATACTTTGGAGGGTACAAAATTATTGAATTGAGTTTTGGACTTACTGAGTTTAAATTGCTTTTGCAATATCTAGGTGAAATTGTCTAGTAGACAAAGGAATCTAAGGGTCTAGAGAAACCTGGACTGAAAATGTGTATTTAGAATCGTTAGCATATGGTAGTTGAAGTAATGGGAGGGGGAAAAGAAGAATGAGGCTAGAACCCTAGGAACACTGGTCTGTAAAGTGACAAAGGAGGAGGAGCCTTCAGCACATTGAAAAGGGGTTGAGTGTTGGTAAGAGTCCTTTGCACTTGACAGCTGTAACAACTTCAGGGAGTGCTGTGGGTGGAAACCCGTTGTAGGGAAGTAAGTGAAACAGCTAGTGTAGGCCACACATTTGGAGCACATGCCTATGAAAGAAGGGAGAGGTAAGTAACAAAGGAACTAGGTGGGGAGGCAGATCACAGAGAGGCTTGAATATATTTACATTATTTACCTTTTTTTTTTTAACATTATATGTTAAGAGTAAAGAGAATATAAAGGAAAGGCTGTCTTTGAGATTAGAGTGGGAAGACTTTAGTTTTTGCTAAAGATGTTGTTTCTTTTGTTTAAATTAGAAGAGTTAAAACACTTTAGATCTTTAATAAGAAAACAAAGCCTAAGCTAACTACCAGCCTAATCCTTGAAGAAAAAATAAAGGAATTGAAGCCATTATTATTTTTTTTTTTTGTGGTACTCGGGCCTCTCACTGTTGTGGCCTCTCCCGTCATGGGGCAACAGGCTCTGGACGCGCAGGCTCAGCGGCCACAGCTCACGGGCGCAGCCGCTCCGCGGCATGTGGGATCCTCCTGGACCGGGGCACGAACCCGCGTCCCCTGCATCGGCAGGCGGACTCTCAACCACTGCGCCACCAGGGAAGCCCGAAGCCATTATTTTATTAGCTGAACGGTTCTGCAACTCTCACATAGTCCTGCCAGAAACCTATATTTGACTTGCTACCGTTAATAAGAAAGCAGATAATCTTTTTGTAATTATTAGGTATTGTTAATGGACTACTAAAAAGTCCACCAGTGTTTGCTTAAAGGAGAAGAGGTGAGCAAGCCATTTCAAAATGAATTTTTATTTCTCTTTTCAGACTTTTAAGAAGAAGCCAGATGACTTCCCATTCTTTTTCAAGTGTATCTTGAAAGCGGCATTAGCTGAAACTGATGGTGAATTTTCACTCCATGAACAGACAGTCTTATTGCTTTTTCTTGATCATTGCTTCAATAGTTTGGTAATTTTTCTTTATCTTTTGGGGAAACGTTCAAGTTTTCTTGTTCTTTTCAGTTGAATGTAGATGAGATTACCTCTGTAGCCAACTCTTCATAGTAGTGGGGAATGAGGATAATGCTAACAGCTTGATTTCAGCCCCTTCTCAGTAAAATCTTTTTATAAGATCTGTTTGCTTAATAGATTTAGACTTGATCACTCCTTTTCTCTATCTAGCCTCTAAGTAAAATGATAATAAGAGCTGAAGTTCTCCAGACGTAGAGCAGCAAAGGGTCTAATATTAACATTGAGTAATGAGATCTGTGTGTGTAAGCTATACACAGAAACATGGTTTCATTACTTCTCAGTCATACTTCATGCAGAAGCTGGCAGGTCAGCAGGAGAGTTATGTTTTGAGTTGACTGTGTAGGGGTGGTTATGGGTGATCTTTGAAAGTCTTTTGGGTTGTGTATGACACTTTTCATTCTTCATAGGATTATCTTCTAAAAAATTAATATTTACCATAATTACTATTTCACTCGTGCTTCTCTACTGTGGTTATCTGAAGGTATATACCTATTTATTTAAAGATAGGTGCTTCTGAACTGATAGTGCATTTAAACCCATACAGGAGAATGCATGGGGTTTTTTCTTTCCCTGAAAACAGTCTTGGTAGATGGATGATTATTATCTGTTTCCATGTAGTACCTCACATGGATCTTGTAAAGACATAAGAAAAAGATTTATGATATGTCACTATTATCTCTTTAACATTTATTAAATTAAACAAAGCAAATATAAATAGATGTGATTCCTTGTCAGCAACTGAACAAAACCAAGATTTAATTAGTATTAGTAGTTTGGTGCTAGGTTTAATTAACTTAAAAGCTAGCTTATTATTGAAATACTTGATTTTTTTCAGCTTACCATCAGTTCTCATTATTTGAGGTAGCTACGCTCTATAAAGTAGCTGCGAACACTGAATTAGCTATAACTGAACCATTGCTCTTGGGGAAAATACAGGGTTAGGTTCATGCAAGCCTCTGGTCACAACAAACTGATCAGCGTATAACTGTTTTATGTGTTTCTGTTTAAAGTCACCTTATGTAATATATGTTGTTGATTCATTAACATTGAACTCGTGGTCAACAGTGCTGTAACTTAAAACAAACCTTATCTAACACACATATTTCCTCTGTAAGGCACATCACAGCCTTCTAACGCCCAGGAACGCTGGACGACACTTCAGTCCTGTGCTTGGGGCCATTTTAAATAGCAAAATCACCAACAAAAAACACAATAATGTGAAAAAAGTAGCACTAAATAGACCAAAAAAAGATGCTAGTGTATAATGTGAGAGCTGAAGCAAGAAGGCAGAGCATCACCTTGTCCAGCCTCAGCTGGAAATGTGTGTGTCGGGCAGCTCACGTTTTTCTCTGCTCTGTGCTGACAATGAATGACAACAAAAGCTTTGGGAATATTGAATTGGGGATTACAAATACATTTTTGCAGGTGGATGAGTTCACAAATATGGAGTCTACAAATAATGAGGCTTGACTGTATCTTTTTTAAAAAGTATTAAACTTCTTAATAATAAAATATCATTCATTTGAAAATACTGATGGCATGTTTTCCCCCAGGACTTAAAAAGGCAGTACGCGCCTTATGTAAAGACTTAGGTTAAAGTGCTGGTGTGTTTATATACTTGGTTTCTTCATGCTTTAAACAGGAAGTAGACTTGATACGGAGTCAAGTGCAGCAGCTTATCTCCCTTCCAATGTGGATGGGCTTACAGCCTGTAAGTATCTAATTTCAGAAACTTACATATATTTATAAGTGGAACATGTGGTTTTAGACTGTGTAGCTTTAATATGGATATAAAATGGTAGCTAAAAGTCCCCTTTCCTGCTTACAAAATTTGTCTAATTTACTATGCATTAACTTATCATAGATGTAGTTTTTTCCGTTTTAAAGTTTTTATATGTAAGCTAGCATACGTTTCACCTGATTTCATTATTGTAAGGTGAAATAAGGTAATATCTATTGTGCTCAGAGAGGAGTTAATTTAGTAAAATATTATTACTCGTATATATGTCTTTGGATGAGACTAAATACAGACTTGAATTTTTTATTTTTCTTGATTGGAATGTACATACAGCTATAGGAGAAGATCAGAATTATGTTTAGTATTAGCAACTTCATTTTTCTCATCAAATTCTTGTTGGATAATATGTGCCAGTATTATCAGATCTTAGGGAATAAAGTTAAAACTATCAAATTTCAGTCTAATACTGTATTCAGAATTCCATTTCCTGCTCTTGGGTGGTTTTGTAGATGCCCAGATAGGCAGGCTCATTCATAGGTACAGTTGATGAAGGTGAAAACAGGCACGTATAAATAATTAATACTAAGTTAAAAATAGATAAGTGCGGTAAGAAAGAATGTGGCGGTGTGGGCATTTCCTTATTGTGATAGCTCTTTTATGTTCATTGTTTCAGACCCTTTTTTTGAACTTTAATGCTCCTAAATGTTAATGCTCATTTTTCAAATTAAAGCCCTTAATTTTAGAAATCAGAAAAAAATGTATTATTGAGCTTAAAATCTTGACTAGAAAAGGCAGTTTCTTCTGTCTTATTTTTTTCTATTAACAAGTGTCAGAATTGAACAGTTCTTTAAAATATAGGTATTCGTTTCTTAGTTTTCAGGTTTTGTCATGTTGCTTTCTGGTTTTATCCCATTGCTCTATATTATATCCATACATTAGAAAACTACCTAATAGTTGATCTAATCTTTATCCTTGTAAGCTTTGGGGTTACTGATAATTTAATGTCACATCACTCTTTCAGGCACGATTGGAATTAGAATTAAAAAAGACACCTAAACTAAGAAAATTCTGGAACTTGATTAAAAAGAATGATGAAAAGATGGATCCAGAAGCAAGAGAACAGTATGTTGCCAAAGCTTTGTTCCATGTTGGTTTCTTATGCTGGGTTGTGAGTCTTAGATATTGCTGACTTGATTTGTTGTTTCCTTTACATACTGCTGAACCAAATAAATGAGTAAGAAGCACTTAGACTGTCATAGGAATATTTTTCTCAAAGGTCCAAGGGAGAAGCCAAAACTTCACCATGTTTTTCTCCTTTCCCTTATCTCTGCTCCAGTCATAAGTGTATCACTGGGTCTTCCCCTTGCCTGTTGTCCATCATAGTCCCTGTCGTGGATGGTTCTCAATTTTCTCCACAGTCTGCAGGCTATCATTCCAACTTATCTTTCTTTTTCTTACTCCTGCACTCTTAACAATGACTAATACACTCCATTTTATACAGTCATTCATTCCATAAATATTGAGTGTTTATTATTTTGCTGAGTACTATTATAGGTATAGGGGTTGTGGCAGAGAAGAAAATGGAAAGTAATTCCTGCTCTTGTGGAGCTTACATTCTAGTTGGGGAAGGCAGCAAATAACAGATGAATTATATGGTATATTATATGGTGGTCCATGCTAAGGAGAAAAATAAATCAAGTATAACAATTAAGGAAGCAGATGAGGGTTGCAGGGTATTTCAATAGTAAGTATTACCAATTGGATAAAAGTCTAGTAGCAATTATTTATTTCATCAAACAAAGTGCTGTTAGTAGGACACAGGGGAAGAATCTGTATACTCTAAGAGATTTGTTCCGCTCTCTCTTTGAGGCTAGCTGGTCTAACTGTGTTCTTGCCTTATTTACTCTCTGACTCTTCCAGCAGTGATCCTTTTTCTTTCTTCATCTTTAAGTGCTCTTTTCCACTCACTATTTTTTCCCTTTGCTTATATGCTTAGGACTCGCTTCCCTTGGGCCTATGATAACTTCTTCTGACTCTTATTTTTTCCTCCACTTAGGAGAGTAGTCTGTATACACCTGTAGATAGTAACTGAAGTCATGAGTATGAGTGAGATTATGTAGTGAGTATGTAAACTATGAAAAGAGGGTTGAGGACAAAAAGAAGTGAAGCTTGGAGTTTTGCTGGTGATTACTGAAAATGAGAAGAACTGAAAAAAGCTGGATATCAGAGAAACAAGTTTGGGAGTAAGGAGGTGA
This sequence comes from Tursiops truncatus, assembly GCF_011762595.2. Lineage (NCBI taxonomy): Eukaryota > Metazoa > Chordata > Mammalia > Artiodactyla > Delphinidae > Tursiops > Tursiops truncatus. The sequence goes on along the minus strand of NC_047035.1, from coordinate 78,240,766 downwards.
GAGCTATAAGGACAGGGTATTAGGGTCAGAATAGGAATATCCTTTCTTTAACTTCGAACTCCAGTCTCATCTCTTCCATGGTATCTTTCTAACCAATAGCCTCTTGATTGGGCTAATTACATGATATCTTTGCATTATTTTTTTGACTACTTCTAAAAAATTTAAACTCTCTCTTCCCGTTACCTCAATATGATTTAATTCCAAATCGATAGACTATTCATTGTTTTGTAAACATTCCTTCCCTAACTACCCTTTCCACTCTACTCCACTTAATTGAAGGGTAACCTTCTAAATGCTCTTCCACACCAACTGCTTTAGGCCACAGTGCTTTCTTCTTCTGAACTCCTAAAACAGACTGTGTTTCTTATTGAAACATCAGGTCTTTTCATAATGATTAGACTATGTATAGTTGTTTAGAGTATAGGTTCTACAATCAGACTTAACTAGGGTTCACACTCACCTGCCGTGTAAATTTGGTCAAGTTACTATACCTCCTTGAGCCTCAGTGTGAAAGCAAGACCATAGTACCTGTTTCGTAGGACTGTTGTCAGTATGAGACTATTTTGTATGATGTACTTAACACAGCTCACATCCTGGCACGGTAAGTGCTCAGTTAATGTCAGTCAGTTTTATTAATGCTGGCTTGTGCTATTAATTATATTTTATGACTTGTCATTTCAAGTATATTTTAGTCATTCTCCTCCTTTTTATTTCCACCAGGACTGGCATAATCAGTTGTAGCCATCCAGTACCTTATGATTGTTTTTTGATTAGTTGGTACATAGTGCATCTTAAATTAGTTGAGTAAAAAGTTGTTTTTTAAACTAACATTTAATTTTTATACATCGTAATACTCTGTTTAATAGTTTAAACATATTAAAGTATGTAATTGCTTATCTCATTTTAACTACATACTGAAATGTTAGATTTTTTATGTTTCAAGAGCAGACTGTAAATGAAATTTTGAAAACTTTCTAGTTCTGACCTTTAAATCACAAGTGAAAACTTTTACAGTAAGAAGATAGAGATGCTTTCTTGGCTGGTTTATTAGGCCAGTAATGAGGCTCTTCTTTTCTTCATGTAGTGCTGTACTTACATTCAAAGAAGAAGCTGTGTGTTTAAATTATGGTCCTCATTTCAGAGAGAAATGGAACATTTTGAACAGTGTAAGAAAGGCTGTTCACCATTTAAATTTTACTTTTGAAATAATTATTTCTCAAAAATAATTTGGTCACTGTTTGTTCTCTCTGATTTTAGAGCCTATCAAGAAAGAAGATTTCTTTCACAGCTCATCCAGAAGTTTATCTCTGTGCTGAAATCAGTTCCACTTTCTGGTAACTATCTTCCTCTTCTCAGCTCATTTGTGAAGTTACCATTTAGATTCCCATATAGTATTTACTAATCTTTAGTCTAAAAACTGCTCTCAGAGTGATTTTAAATTATATTGACAAGGGGTTATGTCCTTCCCCTTTCAAATAAGTTACCAGTCTGAGTATCGTGGCTGCCTTAGAAATTCACGTAATTTAAGGGCACCGGCATGGTTATTAAAATGTTCATTTATTTATTTTTGGAGCTTGCTTATAAGCCACAGGTCCTGAACAAGGTTCTGGGACATGGTGAACAAGACACTCACAGACCCTATCTACATGGCATTTACAATTTGCTGAGTAGTGTTTTCAAGCAATATCAAATATTGTTAGGAGGGGAAGAGGAGAATTATTTTGAGATATGAGCTACAAGATGAGATGGGAAGGATTTTCCTCCATCGTGGCCCCCATTTATTGGTGAAACATATATAAATATATGCTATGTAGAGTATAAATTTCAAAATATATCATGATTATACTGTATATAGATAGGGGTGTGTGTGTGTGTGTGTGTGTGTGTGTGTGTGTGAGAGTGTGAGTGAGAGACCTATGTACCAGGAAGAGCTAATTACATTATTCTGGGTTCGCAAGTTCTTTATAAGCATTTATGTATGGTATGTCATAGGTTGTTAATATTTTATTTTCTAACTGGAATATAATCTAAGAACAATGCTATAGGTGTACCATATTTATATGCACCAGAGATTATAGCATATATATGAATCAGATTGTAGCTTTGTTTAAACTGAAATACAACAATTATTTACTTATAAATGTTGCTGCCCTCCCCCAAGTAATAGTTTACAATGGAAAATCACACCTGTAATTCAGTGACGAGTAGATACTAATGCTATAAATGCTAATTTATGGTACCTGATTTGGGGCATAATATCAGTATTACTACCAGCATCAGTATAAAGAAAAAATTGTCATATGCTTGTAATCTATGTCACTTAATATTTGTGTATTTAAATCTTTCAGTTAAGAACCTTAAACCTGGAAAGAAGACTTAGATTTGGTTTCCTTGGCACAAATAGTAATAATGAGAACCAGTAATGTCTGTAACAATTAGGGTCATAAAAATTGATGTCATCTTGGGAATTCCTTCATGGTCCAGTGTGTAGGACTCAGTGCTTTCACTGCCGTGGGCCTGGGTTTAATCCCTGGTCGGGGAGCTAAGATCCCACAAGCCACGCAGCGTGGCCAAAAAAAAAAAAAAATTGATGTCACGTAGAAAGGTTTGAAAGTCAAGTAAATACAACAATATAGGACCTGCAGTAATTTTAACATCCTATAAACTACTAACTGTTGCCATTGTCATAATATATTGTCAGAAAAGAAAATTTCTTAGATTGATCTTGAGCTTTAATCAAAATTTGTTAACTTTCTGGCAAAGGAACCAACAAGGTGATGAAAATAGTGTGCCAGTTCAGAGAGGGCATAAAAACAGATAGAATATATAGTTAGGAAATAGAAAACTAATTTATAAAAGAGTAAAAAAGATTGTGTGTAGTTTCATTTTACAGGGTCATTACAGACAACCTGTCCATATCAGTTGTTATAAAGGAAATCTGTATAGGGTGGTCTGAGATGTCAGGACGGCTATCAGAAGAAAGGAAAAATACACAATACATATAAAAAGCAAACAATAAGGATATATTGATGTCTGAAACTGAAATAACAGGGCTTCAGCTCTGAAGAATTATGCCTAGTAGGGCCAATTAGTGTAAAAATATGCTGTTTTATCCACCAGAACTCAGAAATTGAGTACCAAGCATCACGTTCTAATTTTAAATAGGCCATTGCCAGTAATTTTCTCAAGCAATAAATAAAACTACAAATACAGCTCTTGTTCACTTTTAAAATTTTGGACAAAATTATTTTCCTTTGACAGTAATAAGGAAGAAAAGATACAACAGAGGACCGATTTGAATGGATTTAATTTAAAAGTCGCTCCTTTAAATTCTTTAGTTTTATTGGCTGTGTGACCTAGACTATGTCTCAGAAAACCTGGATTCCAGTTCTAACCAGCCATTACTTTGTTCTATACTTTTATCAAGTTATTTTCCTCTGGTCCTCAGTTTCTTACCTGGAAAATGAAGAGGTAGTACAGATGTTCTCTGAGGTCTTTTCCAGCTGTGAAATTCTATAGTTATGTTATTTTAGGGTTTGGATTATGGGCATGTGTTAGTTACAAAAGTATTCATATTTCTTTCTTCACATAAAGCCTTCTATTTTCCTGTATGCTACAAGTAAAAGAGTGGATTTATTTAAGCATTTGTAGGATGCCTTCTACAGGTCTAGCACTGGTTTATTTGCTGCTGGGAGTCCTTAGCCTAGGGACCCTGAAATTATCTCCTCTTCAATTGAAACAGTCTTGTCAGGTTGGTTTCAGCTGGTAAAATAGCAGAACATTTTCTGACATTAGAAAAAAAAGACATTTGTAATCCGAAAGCATGTCATGTCACAAGGTTTGTAATTCTTTTAAAAACAAAAATGTTTTTAAAAATAGTACATTAATGCTCATGAATAACACAAGATAGTGATTTAAAAAATATTTTATTGCTCTACGTGTCATTGACATTTTAATGTCAGTTAATACATGTACAGTGAAAAAAAGTCACAAGAATTGTCCCTTTGTATCTTCCCCACCCATTTTCTGTGCATTTTAAAGAGATATATATATATATCTTTGTGTGTATACAGGTACACATACGTGTATGTGTTTATGCATATGAAAGAAATTCTAGATGTTTAGTATGTGAAGAAAATAAGGAAAGTAGGTCAATAACTGAGATAAAACTGCCTTTCTAGTTTTTCTATTCAATTTTTTTCAACATCTAATCACTTGGTACACATTTTTAAAAATTAACACTTTAAAAATATTTTTGCACGTCTGATTTTTAAAATGTTTCTCTCATCTAAGCAGCATTTTTCATTTTCTCATATTTATAGAGCTTACTGTAAGGGTAAGGCCTGCCCTTTTTGAAATATATGTGAGGTCTGTGCTCTGAACCATAGTTAGTCCAATCCTGATGAATGAGACAAATAACCTTGTTTAAATAACTAAATAACTGCCAATTTTAAGATACAGTACCATAAAACGCCCTAAGTAAGAAAGTTTTTAACATGTTTTCTCTGTTATGTCTAGAACCTGTCACTATGGACAAAGTTCATTATTGTGAAAGATTTATTGAACTTATGATTGATCTAGAGGTAAGAAGTGTGCAGTGACTTCTGTTGCATAATCATTAAGGAGGCTAAGATTAAGCCTGTGACTATATATGAAATACTTCTTTATCACCTCAAACTGGCCTTAGTTTGTTTGTACCTATTTCAAAATGTCTTATAGAGAAGAAAGTCAAAAGTGATTGACCCTTGAAGTTTTCAGATGACTGTCAAATGGCTGCATTTGTATAAAAAACATTATTTAGTGTAGTTATTAAACACGAGTCCAGCAATGGCAATTTATTTTGTGTCATATTTAATACCCCTACGTAGAGTTTTAAAAAGGGCTGAAGTTGTAGATTTATGGCCATCGCTTTAATCATCTCACTTTTCTAAATGTGCCTAATATTATTGATGAAGAAAGATATAGCTGCTTGCTATAGTCAATTTTTAAAATTAAGATTTTTAAAAAAGATTTCATGCTACTGGGTGCAAGATTTTGATACAGAGTTCAGATGCAGAGTTGGTATAGTTCAGATTGAATTCATTTCCATTCCTTTCCTCTCCCTCTTTAATGCAGAAAATTGAAAGAAAATCCTTTCTGTTCATTCCTTATCAGGAGAGCTAGGGTGGTTTCTAGACATGAGGATTAGAGTATTGGACTCGAAGTCATTCGTGAGATCTTCATTGAGATTCCAGCTCTGCCAGTAACTGTAATCTCTGAGGATCTCAGTAACCTCCCCTTTAACATGAGGGTATTTGACTAGATTAGTGGTTTCCAAACTGTGATTGTCATAGTTTCTCAGTATTGTCTTTCTGACTGTCAAAGAATGATATGGGAAGAGGAAACTGAGAAAGGGATCTCCATTTAGGGTTTTCCACTCCCTTTTCCCCATTTTTAAACCTGCACACAATACATATTGGGATTTCATATAGGATTTTGTTTGCAAACTAGTGGCCAGGGTATCTGAGATTTCTTCCAGTGCTGGATTTTATTTAGAAACATTACCACTGAATTTATTTACAGCATGGACCAGACCCTTTGCTTTGTGCAGAGTGTCTTTTGGGGGGCTGAGGGTACTTTGTATGTGATTAGCACTTCTGCACTATGTATCAGTAGACTTCACCTGTCGCTGGGAGAGCATGCAGACTTATTGCTGTGGTGATTATTTTCTCTAGGCCCTCCTCCCCACAAGACGCTGGTTTAATACCATCCTGGATGACTCCCACCTTTTGGTTCACTGTTACCTTTCCAATCTTGTTCGTAGAGAAGAGGATGGCCATCTTTTTTCCCAGGTGAGCACTGGTGGATCTGAACATATTTATTGTTTTCATTTCTAAATCAATCTTTTCTTTCTTTGCCATGCACCTGGGAGTACTGGTAGCAATATATATTTTGCTAAATACTGAATTGAATGATGTAAATTCCTCATTAGTCATTTTAAAGTAAAACCAGGGCTTTCCTGGTGGCACAGTGATTGAGAGTCCGCCTGCTGATGCAGGGGACACGGGTTCGTGCCCCAGTCCGGGAAGATCCCATAGCCGCGGAGCGGCTGGGCCCGTAAGCCATGGCCGCTGAGCCTGCGCATCCGGAGCCTGTGCTCTGCAACAGGAGAGGCCACAACAGTGAGAGGCCCGCGTACCGCCAAAAAAAAAGTTAAACCAAGTCTTAATATACAAAACGGATGCCTTCTTGTATAGGTGGCCTATACTAATTTTATATTATAACCTTTTTTTCTCTTCTGAATATTGATTTTATTAATGTAAACAGTAAAACAATTAAGCATTTTAAATTTGAGGCGATTAGGTAATTCAGATAAACGTTTTGTTAATCATATGTGATTTTATTATTGGACTAAATTATGTGTGATGTAGTCCCACATACTCATATATATTTTGATTCTATGTCAGTAACCACTGTGGCCTATTAATAGATGATAAGCATTACTTTCGAGTGAACTGTGCCCTAATATCATGGCTCTCTTTGCATAAGACGAGGGTGACAGAGGCAGTTGATAGTGTGGAAGTACATATACACTTAGACCACTGCCTTGAGTTGGAAGGCAAATGAACTTTGTTTACTGCCTTGGGTAGGAAGACACACTATTAAGGTTTCCCATTTCCTGTAATGTCATCCAGAGGAAAAGTCTTCTAACAGACTTCTAACACTCACCTTTCAGATCACAGCTGGAGATAAAATTTTCGTGTGTGTATTTGCACACTGTCCTAAGAATTCTTTTATCTTGTATCTGTGAGCATTCCTTTTTTTCCTATTCTCTTATTAATTTTACCCAGTGATTTGTTGCATATATTAAAATACATTAAAATCCTAATATCTGGGGGGGATAAATTGGGAGATTGGGATTGACACATAGACACTACTATATATAAAATAGATAACTAATAAGAACCTACTATATAGCACAGGGAACTCTACTTAATACTCTGTAATGGCCTGTATGGGAAAAGAATCTAAAAAACAGTATATATACGTATACGTATAACTGATTCACTTTGCTGTACAGCAGAAACTAGCAGAACATTGTAAATCAACTATACACCAATAAAAATTAATTTAAAAAATCCTAATATGTGATCTGCCATAGATTAGAATTAAGAATAATAAAAATTGGGGGCGAATGGAGCCCCAAATTCTGTTGATTCTGTTGATACTGCCAGCACAGGGGGAAAGCAGGCCTTCTTAATGCACCAGGAACTAAGCCAAAGAAAGCTTGATGGTCATGGAGACCGAAGAGAGGAATGACTAGCTTAGCTTTTCCCACCTTGCTGTTTTTTCTAATAGAAGCATAGAGAAGAGTATCTCTAATTGTGAATTGCAAAACCCTCATCAGAAAATTTTAAGTGGCATAAGACCTCAGGAGTTCCCTCTAATGGTATAGTTCTATATAGATAGATTTTTTTTTCCATTAAAATGATTGACTTTCTTTGATTAGTTCCTTAATGTCTCTTTAGTATTGGGATTGCAGTTGAAGTTGTTTCCTGTAGAAGTAGACCATGTGTATGAAATAGACTTAACAGTTTGTTCACAAGGCATATACTTTATGCTCACATAAATAAAACACGTTTGCATATGTGCTGAAATGTTTGTTGCAATGTTTACATTCCAAAGCTTTTCAGTACCTCTAAGAAGGTATGTGGATTTTATTATTTTTAATACTGTCGTATTTTTGCTTTCTTGTTCTCATGTTTACACAGTTTATTAATTTAAATGTATCCTTTCAGCTTTTGGACATGCTTAAGTTCTATACTGGTTTTGAGATTAATGATCAGACTGGAAATGCTCTGACAGAGAATGAGATGACTACGATTCACTATGATAGAATTACTTCTCTACAGGTAATTGAAATGCATTATAGCCTTTGCGTCTGCTCCATGAAGTTGAGTCATAAATAATTTAGGTTTTATATAGTACAAATAGGAAAGGTACTAATTTAATAGTGTGTTCATCTTGAATTTTTAAAATATTGCTAATTCTGATGAATTCATGAAAAAGAATGCTTTCTTTTATAGTTCTCAATCTTGAGACTCAGTATATTGATATTTGACACTCAAAAAATATTAGTTACTGGGCCAGTTTAGTGTGTTTAAGTATCAGTTTTATTTTATGAAAGGGTATTTCAACTTGACAAAGTATGTGTAAGTGCTTTGTACATTTTAAAGATAAACACATGTAATGGGACTGAAATTTACCAGTGCAGCTCAGATGTGCCCCAAAAGTACCTTTGTTACTATTACTGAGCACATTTTGCTCTTGAACTCAGTTTTGTCTGGTGGCAGCTTTTATTTCTCAATTTAAAGTAATTCAGTTCTGTACATTTTAAAGAGTCTTTTTTTGGGTAAAGACTCAGCCAAACTTAAGTTCAAATTGTCTTTCATAATCAGCTCAGACATGTTTTCCTGCTTTTCTCAGAACATTAGTGTTTTTGTCCTTCTGCCTCTGCCCTTGAAGTGACCACAGCGGGTGTGGTGTGTGGCTGTTCTCTTGGCCACCAGCAAGGCACAATGACTGCTCCCTTGGAACTTGGTTGTCAGCCTACTGACAAGGCCCCAGCCCTTGTTCTTTTTTTTTTTTTTTTTGTGGTACGCGGGCCTCTCACTGTTGTAGCCTCTCCTGTCGTGGAGCACAGGCTCCGGACGCGCAGGCTCAGCGGCCATGGCTCACGGGCCCAGCTGCTCTGCGGCATGTGGGATCCTACCGGACCGGGGCACGAACCCGTGTCCCCTGCATTGGCAGGCGGACTCTCAACCACTGCGCCACCAGGGAAGCCCCCCAGCCCTTGTTCTTGATGGTGCTGGAGTCCTCCTGGGAGCTGACTCGCCTTCATTTCCTAGCTCAGGCAGCTCACTTTCAGGCTTGGTTTCAGGGTCATTTTGCCATTGCCTGTAGTTGTTTCATGGCAGGCTCATCGATAACCTTGGCAACCTTCTGTGTCATCCAGTACAGAGCACATGAAAACTTGTGGATCTTCCCAGTGCCACATGAGCATTATGGAGGACTAAGAATGTTATTTCACACACACTTAATCAAATCAGCATGATGCTGCTCTTTCTGTTTCCTTGCGGCTTACCCCACGTTGGTTGGAGGTTTTACCCTGCGAGGTTCTCTCTTTCCAGAGTTCCAAAGTAAAGCAGGGCACAAGCACACTATGCTGTAGGCCTCTCCCTTGAGATACATCTTCATTGGGAGTTGCCCTTGAGACTTTCTTATAGTTTTGTTAGGCCAATTCTTGATCACAAAGTGTTTTGTTTTGTTCTTTCTCTTCTCCTGTCAGTGAAGCTGGCCTTCCTGGCTATTTTCCTTTATATTCAAAATACAGTTTTAGAAATCAGAAACTGAACATTGATTCTTTATACTCTCCGGCTAGAACAATTTTGGTTTTTTCCCATTGAATCTAATGCTTTTGAATAAGGCAGAGGTCACATATGAGAAGCATATAAGGAGAACTGCATTAATTAAAAAAATTTTTTTTCCATTATGCAGTATATAAGTTGTAATTTATTATATTAATATGTAGGCATTAATTAATTAATTAATTCTGTTCTTTTCTAGAGAGCTGCTTTTGCACATTTCCCTGAGCTCTATGATTTCGCCCTCTCAAATGTTGCAGAAGTAGATACTCGGGAATCCTTGATCAAGTGTTTTGGACCTCTTAGGTAAGGCAATATGAAAGGACAACTGAATTTTAATTTTCTTTTTTGGTTTTAGTTACTTTTGCACTACTTTAGGTGATGTTACTTGTTGCACTACTGTTTATTGACAACTAGAACTAGTGCTTCTCTCTAGCATTTGTTATCTTTGAGTCACTTAAATATAATTATACATCTTCTCTTTATTTATTTATTTATTTATTTATTTATTTATTTTTTTTTGTGGTACGCGGGCCTCTGAGTGTTGTGGCCTCTCCCGTTGCGGAGCACAGGCTCCGGACGCGCAGGCTCAGCGGCCGTGGCTCACGGGCCCAGCCGCTCCGCGGCATGTGGGATCTTCCCGGACCGGGGCACAAACCCGCGTCCCCTGAATCGGCAGGCGGACTCTCAACCACTGCGCCACCAGGGAAGCCCATCTTCTCTTTATTTTGGTAAAATTTTTATTTTTTGTAACTTATATATTTTTCCTAGATCTCAAATTTTTTTAGAGTAGAATATAAGCTGGTATCCCATCAGTCGTAAACAACATACAACAGAAACCAGTAAATGTTCATCCTATGTGATATTAGAGGTTAGGCATAAGAAAAATTTTGCATGTTTAAAATTTATTAAATTGTAATGTTCTCTGCCATCTCTGTTAAGTATACTTTTTTGAAAATAGCAATAATAGCATACATTTATTTACTTTGTGATAGGTACTCTACTAGTATATAAATAAGTTAATTCTCAAAATATTCATGTGAGAGGAGTAGGTACCATTTTACATATAAGGTAGCCGAGGCACAGAAGAGTTGAGTACTTTGCCTGAGTCACACAGCAAGTAAGTGGCAAAGACAGGATTTTTTTTTTTTTATAAATTTATTTTATTTTATCTTTGGCTTCGTTGGGTCTTCGTTGCTGCGCGCGGGCTTTCTCTAGTTGCTTCGAGTGAGGGCTACTCTTCATTGCAGTGCACAGGCTTCTCATTGCGGTGGCTTCTCGTCACGGAGCATGGGCTCTAGACACACGGGCTTCAGTAGTTGTGCCACATGGGCTCAGTAGTTGTGGCTCATGGACTCTAGAGCGCAGGCTCAGTAGTTGTGGTGCCTGGACTTAGTTGCTCCGCGGCATGTGGGATCTTCCTGGACCAGGGCTGGAACCCGTGTCCCCTGCATTGGGTTCTTAAGCACTGCGCCAACAGGGAAGCCCCAAAGATAGGATTTGAACCTAGGTAGTCTGACTTCTGAGCCCTAATTATTTTTTTTTGAGGTATAATTGACATAAAACATTATATTAGTCTCAGGTTTATAACACAATGATTTAATATTTGTATTTATTGTGAAATTGATCACCACGAGTCTAGGTAGCATTTATCTCCATATATATAGAACTTTTTGGTCTTTTGGTGAGAATATCTAAGACCTACTTTCTTTGCAACTTGCAAATATGCAGTACATTATTACTAATTATAGTCACCATGCTGTACAATTACATACCCGTGACTTATTTATTTTATAACTGGAAGTTTGTACATTTTGATCTTCTTTACCATTTCACCCACCTTTGCCTTGGGCAACCACCAATCTGTTCCCTGTTTCTGTAAGCTTGTTTTTTTTGGGGGGGGGGGGAGGGTTGTTTTAAAATTCCACATATAAGTGACTCATTAAATTCCACATATAAGTGACCCATACAGTATTTGTCTTTCTCTTTCTGACTTATTTCAGTTAGCATAATGGCCTTAGGGTCCATCCATGTTGTTGCAAATGGCAAGATTTCATTCTTTTTTATTCTGAGTCCTAACTTTTGACCACTGTGCTCTGTTATCTCCTCATTTTCCTTAACTCTGGGGAGAATTTATGTGTAGTTAATTGGCTATTTAAACTGAAGCAAACTGAGATTAGTCTGGTCATTCATTTTCATATGAGGATATGTAATAACTTACAGTAACACACACGTCTACTTCCTTCTTTTAAATAATGGCATTGAGTTCTGTTGAACAGGTCTACGATACTTTTTTTTTTTTTTTTTTTTTTTTTTTCAGTACGCAGGCCTCTCACCATCGTGGCCTCTCCCGTTGCGGAGCACAGGCTCCGGACGCGCAGGCTCAGCAGCCATGGCTCACAGGCCTAGCTGCTCCGCGGCATGTGGGATCTTCCAAGACCGGGGCACGAACCCGTGTCCCCTGCATCAGCAGGCGGACTCTCAACCATTGCACCACCAGGGAAGCCCTACCATACTATTTTTTAATCACTCACCTATTGACGGATCTTTAATTTAAAATTTTTTGACTATAACAAACAATTAGTCAATGAACATTCTTTTTAGTTCTGTTTTTAAAATTTTAGTACTGATTCCCAGAAGCAGAATGGCTGACTCAAAGGGTTTATGTGTTTAAATTTTGTTACATATTGCTAAACTATCTTCCAAAAAAATGCCAATTATACACTTACATCAATAGTGTTTGAAGATTTATTTCTCTCCCTTCCAACACTAGGTAAATTAGTTTTTCATTTTTGCCAATCCAAGGACAAAAAGATTCTCATTGTTTTACTTGCATTCTGTGATTGTATGTTACTTTCTGATTGTTATCCTTTGCTATTTTGTATTCCATTGTTTGTCATTTTATTGATTTTTTTAAATAAGGAACTTCTATATTATATATCCAGGAACCTGGATATTATTATTTTGTCTAGTTCTGTTGCAATTATTTTGTCTCAGTTTCTCCCTTTCAGACTTTGTTTATGGTATATTTTGTTATTACAGATGTTTTAAATTTTTAATCACATCTTTCAGTCTTCTTTTTAATAACAGTAACAAATGTTTTATTTTATTTATTTATTTATTTATTTTGTGGTACGCAGACCTCTCACTGTTGTGGCCTCTCCCGCTGCGGAGCACAGGCTCCGGACGTGCAGGCTCAGAGGCCATGGCTCACGGGCCTAGCCGCTCCGCGGCATGTGGGATCTTCCCAATTGGGGCACGAACCTGTGTCCCCTGCATCGGCAGGCAGACTCTCAACCACTGCACCGGAAGCCCACAAATGTTTTATTTAGAAGGCCTTCTTCACCAAAAGATTACAAAAAATATTATATTTTTTAAGCACTTTTGTAGATTTTTTTTCTTACATTTAATAGCTGTATAGTCTGTCCAGGGAATTTATTTTTGTCCATAGAGCTCCTTTATACTCTTACAAATCATTGAGGATCACAAAGAACTTTTTTAATGTGGATTATAGCCATTATATTTACTACATTAGAAATTAAAAGTAGAGGAATTTTAAATATTTAATTTATTTTAAAAATCAAGTAAAATCCATTGTATATTTCATACATATTGTTAATGAAAAATATATACTCCATAATGAAAAAAAGAATACATAGTGAGAAGAGTAGCATTGTTTTACAGTTTTGCATATCTTTTTAATGTCTGGCTTAATGAAAGACAGTTGGATTTGCAGATCTGTTGTTGGTTTCAGTTTGTTTTAAGATATTATTTTGCCTGAAGTAAATGAAGATAATCCACTCTTACACAGAGGGAAGTTTATTTTAAAAGCTTTTTCATATTTAGGAATATTATTCTTTGATACATATCAAAACTTGACAGTTGATAGATTTCTTGAAAGTTTCGTTGTGGTATCTGAAACCATGTTAAGGAAGTCTGTGCAATTAAAGTGAATTGATTTTAAAAATGGAGAGATATACCTTGTTCATGGATGAGAGGACTCAGTTGAGGTGTGGATTCTGCCCAAATTGATCTATAGATATAATTCATTTCCAATCAGAGTCACAGCAGGATATTTGATAGAAACTGACAAGCTTATTCTAAAACTCATATGGAAAGGCAAAGGAACTAGAATAGTCAAGACCATTTTGAAAAAGAACAAAATTGGAGAATTTCCACTACCTAATTTCAAGACTTACTATAAAGTTAAAGTAATCAAGACATTGTGGTATTGAAAACAGGGTAGACATTATAGATCACTGGAACAGGGTCAAGTTCAGGAATAGACCACACGTATACGGTTAGTTGGGTTTTGACTAAGGTGCCAAGGCAACTCAGTGGAAAAGAAATAATTTCAGCAGTGGTTCCGGACAGCCATATGCAAAGTATGAAACTTGACCCATTCCTCACATCTTATACAAAAATTAACTCAAAATGAATCATAGACCTAAATATCAAAATTAAAACTTAGGAAATATAGGAGAAAATCTTTGTGATTGTGCTTTGTGCAAAGATTTCTGTAGACACCAGGGCACGGTCTTTAAAGGAAACAACTGATAAATTGGACTTCATCAAAATTAAAAATTTCTATTTGAAAGACATTGTTAAGAGAATGAAAGACAAACCCCAAACTGGGAGAAAATATTGGCTAAATACATGTCTGATGATGGACTGGTATCTGGAAGTCTCAGAACTCAATTATAAGAAAACAGCTTAATAAAAAAAATGGCTGTAGATTTGAACAGATACTTCACCAAAGAAGATATATAGATTTCAATAAGCCTATAGAAAGGTGCCTAACATCATTAGTCATTAGGAAAAGCGAATTTAAATCATAATGAGATATCATTATGTACCTATTAGAATTGTTTATAAAAACAAGTGTATTAACTCTTGACCAGTATGTGGAGCAAGTGTAATTCTCATACATTGCTGATGAGAATTCAAAATGGTAGTGCCACTTTGGAAAAATTTGATAGTTTCTTGCAGAAACATGTGCTTACTGTGCGATCTAGTGTTCTCACAGACATACCCAAGAGAAATGGAAACTTACATTCACAGAAAAATCTGTACAGAAATATATATAGTGGCTTGCTTTATAGTTGTCAAAACTGGAATATATAAATATGCTTCAGCTGGTGAGTAAATAAACACATTGGGAAATATCCATACAATGGAATATTACTCAGCAATAAAAAGGAACCAACTACAGATACACACAACAGTGTGGGTGAATCTCAAATGTATTATGCTGAGTGAAAGCAGCCAGCGTCAAAAGGCTACATAATGTATGATTCCATTTATTTGAGCTTCTGGAAAAAGCAGATTTATAGAGATTGAAAACACATTAGTGGTTACCAGGGCCAGGGATAGAGGGTTTGAGGGGCTGTGGGGGGTAATGAAACTGTATTTGAGTGGTTGAAAGCTGTCAGGTAAGTAGTGGCAAATGCAAGTTTTTCAAAATTTCAGTTTTTCACTCTGAAATTCAAATTTTATCTTTGGCAACATATACTGTCAGTTATTTTCCTTGAAGACAGGTTTATTTTGTTCAGATTTTTTGCTGTTTTTCAACTCTGAATAACTAGTTTGTCAGTCATTCTGACAAACATTCTTTTTACACAAGTAAAAATTGTGTGCAAAATGTGTACTTCCCACTCTGTCACACAGATTTTTTAAAAAACAGATACTCAAGTCCAAATTTAATAACCTTAATAATTTTTTACTCTTTCATCTAGGACATTTTTAAACAAAACTGGTGGGGTTTTTTTTGTTTGTTTCAATAACTGTGTCCCAGTGAGGAATGCTGTGACCACTTATTGTACTGGTTGGTGCCACTGCCTTGATCCATGCCACCAGTTTTACCCATTATCGCACTGTCACTGTATATGTAAAGACAGTGAGAAAAAAACTTAATAATGTCTTGGTATTAATATGAAAAAGTATTGTCCTTTTAGCTTCCCTGAAACAATCTTGGGGACCATGAGAGGTTTGCAGAAGACAATTTGAGAATTCTGTATTAGGGGTTTAACTCTTTGCTGATTTCATATATTTGTTGCTTGTGTCATAGGATTATATTTTCTACATGAAAATTTTTAAGCCATCTGTAAAATTATGTTTCAAAAATGAATTAAATTGTAATAAAATATTCTGATCTGAATATTCTTTATTCTGCAGTTCAAATACACTCCACCAGGTGGCATCATACCTCTGCTTGTTACCAACTCTTCCTAAAGGTGAAGACACGACTTTTGATAAAGAATTTCTTCTAGAATTGTTGGTAAATATTAATGTTCTTTGAATTTTGCATGTGGTTTTCCCTACTTTTTTGAATCATTCTTAAAGATGTAGGTTGGTACAGATTTTTTTCTGGGCTAAAAAATTGGTAGGTAATGCCTACTTGTTTGGGAACTATATCATCATTTGATTTTGTCAGATTTCTTTTTCATCTCTTAGATTTCTTTTTTCAAGTCTCTTACCTCTTAAAACTGCTTTATAGCATGGATTTGTTCCATCAGATATTTACGAGCAACATCTGTGTCAGACACTGGATTCAAGCACTGGGGATACAGAGATGGCCGACACTGTTCCTGCCTTTAAGAGATCACAGTTATACCTACACACACACACACACACACACACACACACAGACACACACAGATATCTATCTATTTATCTGTTTATTTTTAAGTTATTGTTTAAATATAGTACCTTGAGTATCAAGCCATACCTTTATCACTAGAGAGCTCAGGAATGTTTAAAAATAGAAAAAGTTATTACCAACTTAGTGGTTTAAGAATTCTAAGGGATTTCTCAAGCATTTTGGGAAATGAATATTAGTTTGAGCATCAGCTCTTAAACTAATACTTTTTTGTGTGAGGTTTTATTTTTTTTAGTACAGTTTCAGGTTCATAGCAAAACTGAGGGGAAGGGATATACTTTATTTTTTAAACTTCCGTGAGATATTTCATAAAGTGGATGAGTATTTAACCATACGCCACTATGAATATCTAGGTTGTTTGCATGCTCACTAGTACAAATAATGATGCAGTCTTAATATATGCCTCTTTGTGCCCATATGTGGACATCTAGGAGAGGTACCCAGAAGTGAAATTATTTGATGTGCTTATTTAAAAAGATAAAAGATGCAGCCAAACTGTCCTCCAAAAGCTGTATGTTCCCATCAACAGTGTATTAAAGTATGTCTCCTTGAGCTTTTATCGGCATTGGATGCTGAGTCGCCTCAATTTTGCCAGTCTCATGGGTTAACAAAAAAAACTTGTTTTAATTTTTTGTTTGCTGACTGCTATAAGGTTGAGTTGTCTTTTATACGTTTCAGACATTTTTTATACCTATACAAATGTGCACTGCATGGATTTGTAAATACATATTTTTACACATATGGAACAATAATGGGCACATGTTTTTGTAACATATTTCAAGGTAATACTTCTAATACAGGGTATAAAATACAGTTCCTTACTGTAGAGAGGAAGATAATATGCTTATTTTGGGGTAGTAACAGGAAACTATTTGTAGCAGGTGTTTTAAGCCTGGTGACAGGTGTTTAAGTGCCATTTGGAGAGAAATCCTTGGGAAGGGTTTTAAATTAACTCAAGTATAGAAAATACTTTTTTATCGATATATTTACTTACATGAAATGTATGTCTTGGGTCACTATCTTTCCCTTCCTTCTTACAAATCACTTTTTGTTGTCTCTGACTACAAGTGCTTTCTAAAAATTCCTTGGCCTGTTTTCTGATAACGTAAAATCTCCTCTGGTAAGTCAGGTTTTGGAGATTAATAATAAATCCTTACTATAGAAAGAAATGGGGACTTTTCCAGGAACCTTTCTAATGGAAAATAGGTTTGAGTATAAAGTTGATCCTATCTATGCTTTTTAGGGTCTTATAGCTAAGATTTCATCCTTAAAATTTAAATAGTTACGTGAAAAGAAAACAGTTTTAAAAATTTATAGCGCTACAGCATTATCTTTCATTTCCTCCCCCTCTTAAGGGAGTTTTTTCAGGCTTTGGAATCTTCTAATATCCAACCAAATATGATTAAAAAATTCAACTATGCATATTGTTTAGATGATATCACAGTCTTCTTTCCTAAAACAATACTATCTCTACTGAAAAGAACGTGACACATTTTTCAAATATATCATTATTTTGGCATCTCTTAATTAGGTAACAAACTTATTTCTGTATTTGAGGTAGATCACTGTAGTATTAACAATGGAGGGGTACATAGAGAACATCAAGTACAACTCTCTCGTTTTACAAAGAAGACTGAGGCCAAGTTATTAGTAAACTTATCCAGATTATTTAGCTAGTTAGTACAAGAATGAAAACTGTAACCTAGAACTTAGGGCTCCCATTTTTTTTTCTTACATTGGTGAATGCTGTGTTGCTGTGGGTTTTAAGGTCTTGGCATGTGCCAGACACTTTGACATTATTTTACAATATTCCACTTCATTTTCATAAGAAACCTAAGAAGGGAGTGACATTTTAATCTGCTTTACTGAAAAGGAAACTAAAATCAGGGAGTTTGAAGTGACTTGCCCAGCTTTCACATAGCCCATAAGTAGAGGTGCTAGGTGTTGACCTCAGATCTGTCTGATTCCAAAGTCCATCACAATCAGTACCTCTTTCTTCTTTGATTTGTGGAGAACATGAAAAAAGGAAAAAAAAATCTCTTGTTAAGTGCTACAATAACTCAAAGACATGAAACTTCTCATTCCATACTTTGTGTTGAATTTCTCCATAAATTATTTTGATTGAAAAAAGATACTTCTGACTTTCTTTCTAAACCTATTTCCTTTAGGTATCTCGTCATGAGCGTCGAATTTCTCAGATTCAGCAGTTGAACCAGATGCCTTTGTATCCAACCGAGAAAATCATATGGGATGAAAATATTGTCCCAACTGAGTACTATTCTGGGGAAGGTATGGTAACGAAGTACAGTATTCAGATGTAACATGAAACTTAGTTTAGAATTCATCATATATAACTGAACATACTCCTATCTGCTATATACATTAGGGTAATTTTCTGGTACCCTCAAGTTCAACTTTAGAAGCTAGAAACTATTCAGTGTTTTGAATGCTTAACATTAAGGATTTTTATTAAATTTAAGCATTGCCTAATGAAATGTGTGTTTGTGTGTGTGTGTGTATCATCCTGTATAAAATGTGCCCGTAAAGCTGTGTGTTCAGGAGACCTAATAATACAAGAAGTGTAGCTTTCATTATGTCACTGTAGCAGGCTTTATTTGGTAGTGTTTTATTTTTCAAAGCCTTTTCTACAGGTTCTTTTGAATTCCTTGTAGAGCCAGCTAATGACCTTCAAAAGAAAGACATTATCATTAGTTAAGATAAACCCTTAGTTTTGACCCAGAGTAGTATTGCCTACTATGTTCATCTACCTCTTTCAACAGATTTGTTTCTAAATGCTTATCCTCTAATGATGAGAATTTGCCACAATTGAGTATATGCCAAAGTGCATTCTGACACATTTTGAAGGCATATTTCAAAAAAAAATTTCTGGAAGTTTTTTGAACAACAGTGTCATGATTTGTAGAGATGTGGCTATTTTAAAGAGATCACCAATATACGTATTGGTATATTTATTTAAAAGAAAATTGTCTCTTCAGAGTCGTATCCTAGAGCCATAATTCCAATAAACCCAGTGCACTAAAATTGTACTAGATTTCAGAATAATCAGTCTTCATATCTTTTTATATTCTGACAGTGATTAATGCATTCCTTTCTCACTTTTCTAATTTGTTCATACTAAAAGCATTTGTGATCATATATGTTGAATAACACTTAAGAATATTTTGTCTTTTTAATGAAAAGTTTGTGTCCTTGAAAATGTAAACAGTCTTATATCTAGCTTTTGGTACTATTCAGTGATGTTGGTCTGAGTTTAAAACATATTTTGCTTAGTATAAAGTGTTGCTTTTCTTTCGCTCCTATGATTAATGAAGTTAAGTAAAAAGAATTACTTCTCAAAATTTGTCTTTGTACCTGTCTTGCCATGGTTCTTCACTGACCATGGGTGAAACTGTACTTGTGGGGCTCTGTATTCAATGCTGTGAGATAGGCAAAGATCAAAGCCAATCCAGCACAATTATGCAAGCTGCTTCCAGCTCCCAAGGAGAGAAAATAAGTGTGAAATTGGGGCAGATATTTAAAAAATATAGTATAAGATTGTAAAGAAAGTCTTTGTAAAGTGTTGCCTTTTTAAAACCGTTTTATTGTAAAATAAACACAAATATAGAAAGCCCACACAAAATAAAGATAGAGCTTTACTAATTATCTTAAGGGAAATACCCTAAAACCCTTATAATCACCTTGTCAGCTATCCCAGAATCCTCCTGTGTACCCCTTCCTACTTACTGCTTTCTCCCTCCACTGGAAAGTAACCATTTCTTGACTTTTATAGCAATCACTGTCTCACTATTTCTTCATAGTTTTATTACCCAGTTGTGCATCCCTAGACACCGTAGTCAGTCCTGTACATTTTAAGATGCCTTTTATTTTACGGGTACCAACTGTATCCCTTTCTTTTGTCTTTTGAAGACCCTGAGTTGTTTGATCTGTATAGTTTTCCACAGTCTAGATTTTTCTAATTGACTACTCACAGTACAGTTCAACATGTCCCTCTGCTCTTTATTTATTTTTTCTACAAATTGGCTTGATCAGGCAGAGGTATTCTCTCTTTGGCAAGATCCTTGGTGGCGGTGTATTCTTTCATCAAGAGGCACGTGATGTCTGGTTGTCTCTGTTTTTGTGATATTGCTGTTTAATACCTAGATTTGTTAATTCGGGGAGGGTTACAAAATAGTGATATGTTAATTTTTTTTTAATATAAGTATGCCATCAAAAGAGATGCTTTCAGCTTCTGGCTTGAAAGAAATTGAATTAGATTATAAGTCAGAGTTTACTAACAAATGATGTGAAATTTTTGTACATTGATGTTTCTTGCTTTTAGGTGCATTGTTTCTTTGGTAAGTATGGATAGGGATGATGAAAATAATATGATTTGCTAGTAAAATGTGTTTGGGGGTTCTTTTTTTTAAAGATTTTTTTGATGTGGACCATTTTTAAAGTCTTTATTGAATTTGTTACAATATTGCTTCTGCTTTATGTTTTGGTTCTTTGGCTGCGAGGCATGTGGGATCTTAGCTACCCGATCAGGTATCAAACCCGCACCCCCTGCACTGGAAGGTGAAGTCTTAACCACTGGACCACCAGGGAAGTCCCTGGGGTTCTTCTTTTTTGACCTTTTTGATATTGGTGCTGAGTGCTTGGTTACTTATTATCCCAGGGAAATAGTGTTAGGTGAAGGTAATGGAAAGAATATGGTTCATTAATGTTGTCAGAGAAGGGAAATGACTCCAGGAATAACATACAATCAATGCCTTATCCTTAAAGGCTAGCAAAACGGCAAAAGTTCAGAGCACCATAGTGATCACTGAAGATAGAGTTGTGTAATGTAATATACTAATTCAGTTTTGGTAAATTTGGTCATGGGCTATGTTTACAGTAGCATTATTTACTTTGAGATTCGCCAAATACAGATTAGGTGGTAAAGAAAGAATTTTTAAACTACTTGTGTTAGTTTTAAGTATCTTTAAATACTTTTTAGAAGCACTGTTTGCATATGAGTCATTGATGTGCAGATTACATGTATTAATGAAATTCATCCTTTATTCCCAGTCTTAATAGATAGCATTTGTTAATTTGGTTTCAGTTTCTGTGTGGAAATAAGAATACGACCTTATCAAATATGCTGTATTTTAGACACCATTAAACTAGATTCTTAACAAATTTGTGCTGCCTTGTTTTAATACATAAAGCAGATGTCTGATTAAAACAAATAATTCAAATATGGATGTTATTTTCCTTTTCAGGTTGTCTTGCTCTTCCCAAGTTGAATTTGCAGTTTTTGACTCTTCATGATTACCTCCTAAGGAACTTTAATCTCTTCCGCTTAGAATCAACTTATGAAATTAGGCAGGACATCGAGGATAGTGTCAGCAGAATGAAGCCATGGTTAGTAAATTGGTTCCACTTGCAATGAAGAGATGCAAACAGTGACTGACATACTTCTGTCAGAAACCTCACATGTGTAATTAGAAATAATATATCTGTGGTGAAGAGGCCCTTTAAAATATGAGATATTTATTCTGTGAGAAGTTCTTGAATGTGAATTAGATATATCCAAAGTGCTAAAATAGAAAATATGTATCTGGGTCGTTGGAAGTGGGGCTGAGGGTAAGAGAAGAGAGGTCATTGTTCTGGGAAGTGGGGCGGGAGGGAGAAATGTAGGGGGGAGGAGGTTGGGCATTAGTAAAAGGGTAAAGAGGGAAGGGTATGGGCTGGCCAGCAGGCCTGTACTAGGCAGGGCAGTTTAAGTCCTGGGAGAAGCTTATGATAAAGGGGTATTCTGTTACTCCAGCCGCTCTTGTGGCTGTCACCACTAGTCTCAGTCAGCCTCTCTAAAGGACCTGGCAGGAGATGAGGGGCATAGCTGAACATTGCACAGAGTGGAACATTGGAACATCTTCCCTGCCCTCCATCCATAGGTTGCCTCGAAGAGACTAAATCATCAGCATTTACTTTAAGGGCCTGTTGAGTAGGTTTCGTTATTTGAAGAACTTTTCTGCCTAAACTCAGCTTTCCACCTGCTAGCTTCTGTCTGGAACTCCTTTAGCTAAGAAAAGACTTTCATTCTGTTGTAGGCAGCTCTGCATTATAAGATTTGTGAAGGTTCATTTTGCTTTTTAGACATGACTAACTTTGGGTAAATGCCCTTCGTTCACTATTTCATTCTAGGTATGAAATTATTGGAGATAAGTTATATATCACAGTTGACTGTAAATGAGTAAAATAATTCTGTAAAATGAATTTTCATTAAATTATTATCACACCATGCATACATATGTACAATTATACTGCATTCTGTGTGAAAAGCTTAACATATTTTGAGTGTGAACTGATTCAGGTATCTTCCAGGCTTCTCTCCTTACTAATTACAGAGAGCTGCATGGACACTGTGATTATGATGTTTTTTTCACTTCCATATTTTATTTCATACACAGTTCTAGTTTTTAATTAATTATTATGTGAAAAGTTGTTCTGGGTGAGAGTCTAAAACACAACAAAGTATTTCTGACTTAATAATCAGTTGAGTCAGTGGGCAGGCTAGCACTGTGCAATTTGTATACCCACTGGCTGATCGTCTCTGCCCACAGCTTTGCTGAAATTATTGCCCATTGTTTGGACCCCAGGGGAGTGCTTGATCAGAAAGCTGCCTTATAATTTATGGTTACCTTGCACTTATATGCTCAGACTCTGGACCTAATTTTGGTCATTTTGCAAAGTAGGGACTTAGTAACTAGCAGCTCATCAAGTAGAATTCATTTATATTTTACTTAAATGCCAAATAAAGCAGTAATACTTGGAGTTCTTATGGTTTATTAATAAAATATATATATTTTCTTCTTGTGTTACACGGGCCTCTCACTGTTGTGGCCTCTCCTGTTGCGGAGCACAGGCTCCGGACACGCAGGCTCAGCAGCCATGGCTCACGGGCCCAGCCACTCCGCAGCATGTGGGATCTTCTTGGACTGGGGCACGAATCCGTGTCTCCTGCATTGGCAGGCAGACTCTCAACCCCTGCGCCACCAGGGAAGCCCCATTTTTTTAAAATTTACATTATTTTCTGCTAGTGGAAGAAAATGTTATGTTTTGGAGATAACTATTGATAATAAATTTTTCTAAATTTTCATTCCTAATTGCCCATTATTGGAAACTGTTAAAAAATTATGAGATCTTGAGGGATAGGGCTTCCTTCTGTTTCATGTCTTGAAGGTGGAAAAGTAGCAGAGGCATTTTTACGTATTGTGTAGTTCTAATCATGTTTTTAGGCTGCTGAAACTGAGCAGTGTAAAAGAGGATGTGCTTATGAGGATCAGAAATCTATACTCTTTTAATGCCTCATGTTGCAGGTAGATTTTATAAAGGAGGAAAGAATTGGGGAGAGTAGATTAGTGGTTGCTTGGGAGTAGGAAGGGTTGACTGCAAGTAGACAAGGGGGATCTTTTTAAAGTACGATGAAGATGTTCTAAAATTGGATTGTGGTGATGGGTGCGCAACTTTGTAAATTTACTAAAAGTTATTGTACATTTACAGTGAATGAATTTAATGGTATATAAACTATATTGCAATAAAGTTGTGAAAAATGGGGGAGGTGATAGAAATTTATTACAAAAGCTTTTAGACACAAGGTACTGCCTTTTAGAAATTGTTTTAGTACTGACCAAGTCATTGGATTGCAAAACTTTTATTTTTAATTAGTTTCACTCTTTGATGTTATGAAGTTTTATAATTTTCTGTTATTTACAAAAGCCTTTACTTAGGATATAGGTTTCCTTTATCTTTGTAAGCGTGTCATTTTTGGCAGTACTTTCCAATTTTGAAGTGTTGCTGCAGTTTTTGTATTACAGATTTCCCCAATACACTATTTAATGTAAAAGCTAAAGCACCAATATAAGAAGAAAGAATGAATATTTGCTTGTTAGTGGTTCTGGTTATTACAGGTAGCTTGATGATTCCCCACACTCCCACCCATAGCAGTGTCTTTTCAGTGTTTTAAATATTGTGCCCTAAAGAAAGCATTTGCATAGATATTGTCATTTGCTTATTTTTAATTTCTTAAGGTCTAGCTTGTTCTAAAAGATTTTTGAAGCAACTTATAGAAGTATTTATAATACATAAGATAAAATGTAAACAGTTGAGGCTATCCTGATGAAGAGGGGAAGAGGGTAAGAATATAAAATAAAACTGAATGTGCTGGATTATTTCATTCTTCGACAAAATGGCTCATCTCTTACGTACATAGAGTTATATGTTTTTTTGAGAATGTGGGGGACATTCCTCTACTTCCCTTTCTTTTTTGGGCCATGTTTGCCTGTTTCATCCTACCATATATACTTCCTAAATATTGAGACTTAGGGGTTTTTTCTTTCTTTTTTTTTTTTTTTTTGCGGTATGCGGGCCTTTCACTGTTGTGGCCTCTCCCGTTACGGAGCACAGGCTCCGGATGCGCAGGCTCAGCGGCCATGGCTCACGGGCCCAGCCGCTCCGCGGCATGTGGGATCTTCCCGGACCGGGGCACGAACCCGCGTCCCCTGCATCGGCAGGCGGACTCCCAACCACTGCACCACAAGGGAAGCCCTAGGGGTTTTTTTTTAGTTTAGAAATAAGAGTTACTAATGTTAGGGCTTAAATACTAGCTAACCATGTATTCTTAGTTACTAGTTTAACTTGTCCAAAGTTGAGCAAAAGTTGATCTTTGCTTGGGTAACCAGTCTTCTGCTTCTGGTTTCCAGGCAGTCTGAGTATGGCGGGGTGGTATTCGGTGGCTGGGCACGAATGGCCCAGCCCATCGTGGCGTTCACCGTGGTGGAGGTTGCCAAACCCAGCATAGGCGAGAACTGGCCAACCCGGGTTCGCGCAGATGTCAGCATCCATCTGAACGTCAGAGACCACATCAGAGATGAGTGGGAAGGTAACTTTGCCTTTCAAGAAGTGGTCACCTTTTGCTGTTACAATTTATAGACTTTTACTTAGAGCATTAGCAAAGCACATTCACCAGATATTGCCCTTTTAAATTTATTAAATTTTATCTTTAAAATTTGTTTTAAAGAATGGCAATTGATTTATAGTTACTACTAGTAAAAATACCAAAGATCATACAAGAATAATTAAATACCTTCATACTCTAATAAAAAGCATAAAATAGCACGTATATCAGTGTTGTGAAAATTGCGGTTGGCAGAGCTGAGAGGAGAGCATTTTAAATCATAAAATTTAGGAAGATAATGTTTATGAATTTATAGGATCACTATAAAAAGAATAAAATATTTGTGTTCACTAAAGAAAGGGGGGAACCCACATATAACTTGCACACTTGCAAAGCAAGTAAGGAAAATTGGTATTTTTAAGAGATAAAAGCAGTCAAAGTAAAGTGAATAGGGATGCATACAATTTGTACCAAAGAGAAGAAGTCAGATAAAAAAAATCAGTGAAATCAAATGTATTCAAGGATAAATAATAATTGCAGGGAAGTTATTTTCCCTATTCTTTACTAAGCAAGGTTTTAGGGATGGGAGTTCTATGTCACAATTTTATATAGAGGCAGATATGTTCTAAGTTACTAAGTCAAATGGAGTTAAAACATCAATACCACCCACCTGTGCCAGAAATGGCATGTAAACTGATTTTTAATTGGCACTTTTGTATTTTTCTCCCAGCTGTCTATGAGAGCTCTTGCTGTCCCATTATGAGAAACAGGAACTGGTAGGTTTTATCTCCTTCTACCTTCTTGGCATGCCAGAAGGAAAGAGATAGTCCCTTAAAGGATCAGTTTTCAGAAATTATTGCTCTCAATATAGCTGTTTATAACCATAGGGTCTGTATGATATATTTATCAAATAATTCTGAAGGAAGCCAGCAGCAAAGCTGGCCAAATGTTTAACAAGTGGCCACCATAGTTGGTATAGTTTGTGACAGATTGTTTTTTTGGCTCTTGTATCCTTCAAAATTGTTCAAATCTGGTGCATTACACATCTAGAATAATAGGTACCCTTATTATTGCTGAATTGTGAGAAAGTCATTCAGTTGCTGAAGAAGGTTTTACATTTATCGCCTTTTGGAGCTTAAGGAGGTATTAAAATAAACACTGTTTTACATAGTGGGTAATGAACTGAAATAACTTATTGGCCACCCCTAGAAGCCGTGATGACTAGAAGTAAAACTTGAAGGAAAAAAAAGACCCTTTGTAGAAATGTATAGATGACAGATGACAAGCCTGCATTATAGTGTTAAGGAAAAAAAAGGATTTGTTATCCCAAACCCCTTACGAGTCTCTTACCTCCATCACTTCGGAGACTGGTAGTCAGAAGGCCATCAAATAGTCTTTTTTGTTTTTTTAAACATAGGCCTCTGGTAGATGAGAAATAGAATGGGTAAATTTTGATGGGCAGGATAGGGAACAATAGGGTATTGTGGGACAAGCAATTCATCTGGGGCATGGTGGGGAGAAGAGTGTTTTCTGGGAGGCCAAAGCCAAAATTCAGGCCCTTTATTGATTCCAGATAGAGCAACCAAGTAAAAAATGAGAGGGAGGTTCTGTAAATAGCAATGAACACTGTCCTGTAAAAACAGAAAATTTTTGAAGAATTTAAACTAAATGCTGTAAAACATTGTTGTCCCTTCAAGAAGGTGTGAAGCTCAGGCCCTTATCTTCTCCATTACCCCATTTAAAATTAAGGAAACAGAATTAGTGAAACTGAAATGTTGGATCCTGCCCTAGAAGGCACAGCCAGGAGTAAATGCAAATGGTTGAAAGGAGAGTTCAGCTTATTGTAATACAGGTATTTTTAACATGGATGTAAGACGTCCTACAGCATCCCTCTGTGATGCCAAAAGGTAACATTGGTAGGGATTAAATTACTTCTCAGGGCCACTTCTTTGGCTCTGAGACTGGGAAGTTTTAATGAGTTGTGCAGATCAGAAGTCATAAAGGTGGTACAACTCACATAGTAGATCATTTCCCCTTAGTTTTCATTGTTCTCCTGCTTCTTCGCATAGAATTTGTTGGGAAATAAACAATGAAGTCATAATTGTGAATCAGTTACTATTTCTAGCACACTTAAACCCTATTCTATATTGAAACAAACCAGAATGGTGCTAATTAATACTATTAGCCACGCACTTACATGGCTGATTTGATTTAGTTGTATCTCTTATTACCAAGGTTATGAGCAAGCAGACTGTTTAAATTTGCATTTATACTATACAATGACTAACAGAAGTGACTTGGGGGACTTCCCTGGTGGCACAGAGGTTAAGAATCCACCTGCCAATGCAGGGGACACGGGTTCCAGCCCTGGTCTGGGAAGATCCCACATGCTGTGGAGCACCTAAGCTGGTGCACCACAACTACTGAGCCTGCGCTCTAGAGCCTGTGAACCACAACTACTGAGCCCGCGTGCCACAACTGCTGAAGCCCGTGTGCCTAGAGCCCGTGCTCTGCAACAGAGAGAGGCCACCACAATTAGAAGCCTGCAACGAAGAGTAGCCCCCGCTCACTGCAACTAGAGAAAGCCCGTGCACAGCAACAAAGACACAACACAGCCAAAAATAAATAAATAAATAAAACTAAAGAAAAAAATGAATTGGGGGAAAAAAATGAAGGTTAAGTGGTGTAACATTATATGCTGTGTGGTCTAATTTTGTGTCCCTTGTCTTCCAGTGTGTATTTTTAATAGAGCTGGGAATCCAGTTGAATCCATAATTTGAGCAATGACTGAGAAACTACAGACTTTGGCACAAGTCTCCTATTTCTTGGCATTTGCTTATAAAAATTTCAGCATTTGCCAACTGAAGCAATATATATTCAGCTGCCTTCTCAAGATGCTATCTATAAACAGTGCTTTTGTGCCTTGATGAATTATTCTAGACTTGACCTCTTCTGGTGCAATACAATTAGACTGTTGTTGAAATGACACTGATGGACAATTTAAACTGATGTTTGAAACCTGCTAAATATGATATAGATGGATTACATGCCAACCATATTTTTGGTTACTTATTAAGAATGTTATAAATAAGAATGATGACAAGCATCCAGTTTTGGAGCTGTAGCATGATCTGGAGGACTTATTCAGTAATGTATATACAGCATAAAAGTTTCTAATTTTAATATAAAGAGAAATTTTTATTTAATTATTGCTGTCAAACATTGAGTATTGAAGGTTATAGGAAAACCCATAATTGTATTACAAAGCACGTATAATCATTGATCACCTCTGATATTTTAAATGCTTTTTATACCTTTTCAAAAGATAAGAGGATGAGAATTTGCCAACAGGAGACAAAGCAATGTCATTCTAATAAGTGGACATGTCTTTTGTGTTTTACTAGGACTTCGGAAGCATGATGTATGCTTTTTAATTACTGTACGTCCCACAAAACCTTATGGTACCAAGTTTGACCGGAGGAGACCTTTTGTTGAGCAGGTTGGCCTGGTTTATGTCAGAGGCTGTGAGGTCCAGGGCATGCTGGACGATAAAGGGCGCGTCATTGAAGACGGTATGGTGATATGCATGTTTGAAAGAGTGTGTATACGTAATGATAAATGTCTTTGCCGTTTTTCCTTTTTGTGTCCTAGGTGATTTTTTTAATTTGTTTTATATACTAAGTCAACACAAAGAATTATATATAAAAGTGTGTAGGGTACCTACCACCCAGTTTTAGAAATAAATAATATGGTTTCTAAACTTCTGTTTTAGATATTGGACAGGATCTTTTGGAATTGCCAATATTTAAAATTCTTCCTTATATGATACTTTACAATATTGCTTTTAAAAACCTCTAAACACCTCTTATAGTTGTTCAGTGATATATTTTTCTCATTTTTCCTTTTTAAGTTTTACTGATTTGATTCATGAGAGCAGTGGTTCTCAAATGGAAACAGCACTACCCTGTGTTTCAAAATACATGGTGGTATGTCATATGACTGGGGTAGAGGAAGGGGATGGTGAGCTCTTGGTGTTTGATGGATGGGGGTCTGGGATGTTGAGTACCTTAGCAGAACCGTCTTCTAGAAGGGACTGTCCTGCCCAAGATGCCAGCATTACCCTATTTAGAAACGCAGTTTGATTTCTTAGACTTAACTGATTGTTTTTTGAAATTCTTTCTTTTGTTGTCCTGACTTTTTTGATAATACTATTAAATTATAACTGCATCTATGTCCAGTGCTTATTTTACAATTTGTTTATGAAACTTCTGTCAGAACTTGAATCAGCTGCTACTACCTGTGATTTCAAGATTGAATCATTGCTAAGGGGCTGAAAATTAGGCTACTCTTATCACTAGAATGAAAGAAAAAGGAGAAGAGAATGGAGGACAGGTAGAATAAACATAAGGCCACGTCCTGGGACCAGAGTTGGAGGTCTAAGGCAAAAAGAAAGGAGAGAGGGCAAAGGGGCAAGAAAAAGTGTCTGAGCTTTCAGCCACTAGTATATGAAATTTCCTGTTATACTAGTGATGTTACACATGGAATATGGAAGGACAAAAAGAGTAATCAGACGAGTACCTATTATATGTATGACGATAGGAGGAGCTATGAGTAACTGACACAAGTAAAGTTCTTTGACCTCTAAGGATCCTATTCTAGTTGAGGGCATACACAAATAATTGCAATTCATGGCATTGCACCATAAACGTCACATGACTGTTCTGGAAAGAAATAGTGACAGTTTAGAGAACGGAGAAAATATTTTCAGCTTGGAACTCAAAATGGATGAGTGGAAGGCATTCTAGTTGGGGGAATTGCTGGAGTTAAATCTGGACACTTTACTCATCATTTCTAGAAAAGGAGTTCTGCTAACTTACTATGATATTTGAAAAGTATGTATTTCATTTAATAAACTTTAAAAAAATGTCTAGGACCTGAACCCAGACCCAATCTTAGAGGAGAATCAAGGACATTTAGAGTGTTTTTGGATCCAAACCAGTATCAACAAGATATGACCAATACGATACAAAATGGAGCAGAAGATGTGTATGAAACTTTCAATATAATAATGAGGAGAAAACCGAAGGAAAATAACTTTAAGGTAATTTGGGGGCTATAAACTAAAAGTAGTATTTCATAATTTGAATAACTTTTAAGACATAAATATGTAGCTCCTAGGTTAAAAAAGATTTGTCAAAATAACGATCACTGCTTTTGTTTAGATTCTAAACAAATCTCTTAAATTCTTAACATATAGATTAAATATAAAAACTTAAGTAAATTTATTTGCTAAATCTTACTTTGTCTTTTGATGAGTTTGGAAACTTAAAATATAAATTAATCCAGGTGTTATTTTAAAAACCAGCCTCCCTTCTTGCTTTTTGTATATTAGATACTCAGTTTATGCTTCAGT
The DNA here is from genome assembly GCF_011762595.2 of Tursiops truncatus. Taxonomy (NCBI): domain Eukaryota; kingdom Metazoa; phylum Chordata; class Mammalia; order Artiodactyla; family Delphinidae; genus Tursiops; species Tursiops truncatus. The sequence goes on along the minus strand of NC_047035.1, from coordinate 78,210,353 downwards.
CTGAGATGAAGAAAACTGCTTGTTTGTTTACTGAGACTTCTTTTTAAAATCAAATGTAGGTGTATTTTCAAATTACTTTAAGAGTACAGATGTGGAACCTCAGAGTTCTAAATTACTCTGTGATATTTTGTATTTATACTTTACTCATTAGTGGGAAAAGGGAAGTTTGGGGGCTAGAGAGTTTTACCTTTATAATAACTTTATGGAGAGAAAAGGAGTTTTAGTAAGGAAGAATTTGAAAGTAGTATTATTTGAAGTTATACTATAAAACTTAAACATTGAGCAGGTCTAGCATTTGATAACACTAGCTTTTGCACAAATGCCTTTCTTTTCTCTCTCCCCCAAAACAGTGCTTCTTATACATTACCACTTTATTACCATTTTTAAAAAAAGAAAATCTCATATACAAAGGAATTTATTTTCTATCTCACACTCCACATCCAATCCATCAATCAGTCTAATTACCTCACCACCTCCACTGATGCCATGTGCAAGACACCTTCATCTCTCACATGCCTGCTTCTCTTCTTGACTGCTCCTCCCCTTATATTATTCTCCACATAGTGACTGAATGTGAATTATACCTTGGTGCCCCTGTTCACACTCTTTAGTGGTCTCCCATCACAGTAGAAAGTTGTTACCGTAATCCAAAAGTCCCATTATCATCTGTCCTCTGGCTGCCTCTCCAACACCATTTTCTAACGCTTTTTCCTTATTCACTCCATGCCAGTCACACTGACCCTTTTGCTCCTCTTTAATAATGCAGGCTTCTGTACATGGTATTTCTGCTTACCTAGACAGTCTTCTCCCAGGTATCTACATGGTTTTTCCTTTCACTTTACATGGGCAGCTCTGTTTAAATGTCATCTCGTAAGAGAAGTCCTTTCTGACAACCTTATCTAAAGTAGCATTTCCCTTTCTCATCGTTCCTTATCCAATTATCTTTATTTTTCCTCACAGCTTTTATTATACCTGATGATTATATATTTGTTAGTTATCTGACTTTAGAAGGACTTTATATTTGTTAATTCTCTAGCATTAGAATGCAAACTTATGCAGGCAGGGCCTCTGTTTGGTCTGTCTCTGTTTTATTGCTCAGTAATGAGTGAATTTCAGTTAGTTTACTAAAAGAAAAATAGTTTCTTTCTTATATTCATTTCTTTCACCATTTTATTTAATGTCTGTTGTGTGTCTAGTATTGTGATAAGTTATATGGAGCTAATAAAGATGAGTAAGACACAGCTTATACCTTTAGGGAGCCTAGACTACTAATAAGAGAAGTTAGAAATATAAACGGGTAACTGTTGTGAAAGGTTAGAAGTCATAAGAAAGATGCATGGAAGTTCAAAAGAGGCATTCAGTTTCTGATTCAAGGAAGAGAGGGAATGATTAACTTGCCTATGTTGGGAAAAGGAAGAACACTCTTTTGGTATCTTTGGTGTTTCACTATATAGCTGGGCAACATCCCTCATCTATTTCCTTCTCTCTTTCAGTATCCTGTCCTAGCCTGGATACTCTACCTCTTGCCTAAGTAGTTGCATTAAATAGCCTCCTCTGTCTCTGCTCTCATTGTCCTCATAGTCAGTCACCTGTTTTACATTCACTTCTCCTGATCATTTCACTGTTTCTCAAAACATTTCTGTGACTATCCATTAATGGTGAAATAAGCTTTTCCACAAATCTTTTGCTTGAACTAAATTGAAATGCCACTGTCCTGCTTGAAACCTTTCCTAATATCAAAAGTCTCCACTACATCCATTTCTCACTGACTTTGAACTGTTTTCCTATTGTATTTTGTAATATTCTTTACTATTTGCCACTTTCTGCTGCTTTGTATCATTGGGAAAGACATATTTTATCTCCCTACTAGAATTGTAATTACCTTAGGGAGTAGAGCCCTCATCTGGGGGCTCCATTATGTGAACATACTCATTTATCTGTCCATCTGTCCATTTACCTACCCCATATTTAAGCTGTTCTAGATCCCTGCTCTCATTGGAAATTGTATTCTGATGGGGATTAGACAAATGATAAACAAGTAACCAGTTCTCTTATGAATAAGAGAATTTTAGGTAGAGGTAAGTGCAAGAAAATAAAATAAGGCAATATAAGTGTGATTAACGTCACTATCCTGTTATTTTATTATCTTGTTAGATGTGTAGCATTTATGATATAAAAATGTCTGGTTTGGTTATTTTATTCTTTGAAATTAATAGCCTAGCCTTCTGATTTCCGTATGTGGCATAGATCACTTTGTTGAAATAATTTTTGGAAAGCTTAAGAATTTGCCTTAACTTTTAGCAATTACTCTTGACAATGTATATATTAACTGCTATAATGATCTTTCATTGTAGTTCTAATTCTTTCATTCTGAAATTTTGACGTTTCATTTTTATCATTGTTCACTTTATATTTTCTTTCTTTTTTCTAACAATGTTAATTTTAGTATTTCTAAATCATATGTTTCACAATCGAGGCATACATTAATGTGCCTCTGGTTGTATGTGGTCTTAGCATTGAGGAACTATGGGCTATAAAGAGGAGAAAACTCCAGTAATTTCTAAGAGGAAGTATTTTTTTAAGGGTTTGTTCTATAATGGTCTATAATTATAGACCACATCAGGTCTATAATGTGTAGACCCGATCAGATTTTCATCCTGCTCAACAAAAGTCAAGTGGTAAACTCGTCTATGACATTCTGTCTAAATGAACTACTAATGGATAAACTGTTCTTGCTGAGTTTGGTCTTTTGTTTAACTCAGTGTATGGTATCAGCTGAAAATATAGCTGTTGATTCAGTCTAGCCAAGCACCTGTCAGCAGAAAATAGCTTCTTGCCCTGAAACACTCAGGAATTCTGGTTAGTGCAGCCAGCTCGGCATTCCATTGAAGTGCAAATGTTTGAGATGTCTTCTTCACAAAATCCGTTTTTGTCCTCTTACTGACAGGCTGTGCTGGAGACTATTCGGAACCTGATGAATACTGATTGTGTGGTACCTGACTGGCTGCATGACATCATTTTAGGTTATGGGGATCCAAGTAGTGCACATTATTCCAAAATGCCCAATCAGATCGCCACCCTTGATTTCAATGATACATTTTTCTCCATTGAGCATTTAAAAACCAGCTTTCCTGGTCATAATGTTAAAGTAACTGTGGATGACCCAGCTCTACAGATACCCCCTTTCAGGTAAAGTCAAAACTGGATATACTCCTTTTAAGCTTTCTGTAGTCAGCCTGAGTTAGGCCATCAGGACTGTAGCTAAAGTAAGTTTTGAGTATCATATCTGGATTATGTTTGGGTAGTCTTTACCCTCACCATGTAATCACTGGGATAAATTTATTTCTAATTCTTTGTGTAGTAGCTATTTTAAGACCACAGTAAAAGTAGCCTCATGTCTTACAAGGGTTCAGTAAATGCTTTTTGTCTGAAGAGTACTATATAAACGCAGCTGTAGCGTTTGACTGAAGAAATATGTGCTAATTAATACACATAGCCATGTGATTTTGAACTTCCTTTTGTTTTAGGAAAAAATTCTCTTTTTTTCTTTTAACCCTGATTGCTTTTACAAATTTTAAATATTCATAATATAGTTATACTCAAAGTTAAAGGAGCTTTGGTTTAATTTGAGTAGAGAAAGAACAAAGTACCTGAAGTGCTGATTGCTTCATGAATTCCGTCATATGGATTAGTGGTGAAGCACTAAGTATACCTTGGTGGTAGCAGAGGACTTAATTACTTTCTTAGTTGCAAATTAGAATGTTTTTAATTAACTGTTATATATAAATATAATAATTCTGCATATTAAAAGCATGTATGCTTTATAACTCCCAAACCTAGTCTTCCTCTGTACTTTCCTCATCTTGTTAATGGCAAAATCATCTTGAAATCTCAGCAGTGTTTTTTTTGTTTTTTTTTTTTGTTTTTGCGATACGCGGGCCTCTCACCGATGTGGCCTCTCCCGTTGCGGAGCACAGGCTCCGGACGCGCAGGCTCAGCAGCCATGGCTCACGGGCCCAGCCGCTCCGCGGCATGTGGGATCCTCCTGGACTGGGACACAAACCCGTGTCCCCTGCATCGGCAGGCGGACTCTCAACCACTGAGCCACCAGGGAAGCCCAACACTTCAGTCTTTATAATGGCAATGTCTTTGCTCCCTCTGTCTCCTTGCTTAAACCCATTACATGCCTTACTGCTAGAGTCATTCCATTGTCTAACAGTTTAATTTTAGGGTATTCATCGACTTCCTCAGGCACCTATGGGAAGTTGCCTGCTGAGGTATCCCTGACCCCAGGCTAAGAACTTCTGCCTTAAAGGCTTGATATTCCAAAGGTGTCAGAACAAGGCTCCAGCCTTTCTCTCTAGCCCTTATTTTACTCTGTTGTATCCTACACTTCAGCAGAACTGGCTACTTCTTTCTTCCTGGAATGTCTATTGAAATTCATTTTAGATGCCACCTTTCCCATAAAGCCTTTCCTGATTAAATGAAGGACAGTGTGTAAGGCACTTTACAGTGCATGTGCCGTAAGCATATAAATTTTCTTTTGTAAACATGCTAAGTGAAAGAAGCCAGACAGAAGAAAACAAATATTGTATGATTCCATTTACATGAAATGTCCAGAATAGGACAGTATAAAGACAGACTGATTGCCAGAGGCTGGGTTTAGGTTGGAATACAGAGTGACTACTTAATTGCATGGGTTTTCCTTTGGACTGATTAAAATATTCTGGCATTAGAGAGTAGTGATGACTATACAACATTGTATAAAACCCATTGAATTGAACCTTTAAAATGGTAAATTTTATATTATGTGAATATTACCCCAATTAAAAAAATAGTTAATTATTTCCCCTAAAAAAACAAAATAAATATATAAATAAACGTTTCTTCTTTGATTCTCCTTTAATCAGATGACTTTTTTCTTAATCTAAACACCCTTAACTGCATTTTAATGCTTTTTTTTTCTGCATTTTAATGCTTTTAAATATACTTTTTTCAAAATTTATATGCAGATAGTAAGTTCCTTTAAACTATAAATGTTTCTTACTCATCTGATTATCCTCTATACAATGTCATGCACAAGATAGGTGCTTGGTAAATTGTTGTTAATTGTAGAAATGAACAAGGTTTTGGTCTTGTAGGATAACTTTTCCAGTAAGAAATGGAAAGGGGAAGAAAAGGAAAGATGCAGAGAAGGAAGATGAAGACACTGAAGAGGCAAAAACCTTAATTGTTGAACCTCATGTTATTCCTAATAGAGGTCCTTATCCTTACAACCAGCCCAAACGGTAATTTCACTATTTCTGCTAATTGTAATAATGAATAATAGTTTGCTATTTCAAGTGGATTAGTAATATTTAAAAATTTTTCTGATTTTAAAAATTATTTAGAAACTTTGTTTCTGGACCCTGTTTACTTCTCTTCTGTTAGTTTTGGCCATTTGTAGTAATATTTTTGGCCATTCTGTAGTAATATTTCAAAAAGAAACATTTTCAGGTACTATGAGAAATAAATATTAACAGTCTACCTTAACGGGAGCACAAGGTTCTTACTTCATGACCATGTGATGCATTTAGCAGCTACCCTTGTGCTTGTGTGCCATGACTAATAAAGTGGCATCGTATTTGGTGTTAGATTTGGAACTAGAATTTTGACACTCTTGTTAAGATCTGGGCTGGGCTAAACATATTGGAAAATAACTGTAGTCTTTTCTTTCCACAAAATTCATTCAGTTTTAATTGGTCTGTGGAGGGGCGGAGGTAAAGAGGGTCATTCAGAAGAGATTGGGCCAGTCATGTAGGATGTAAAGTTCTTGAGATCTGCTGTGCAACATTGTGCTTATAGTTAACAACACTGTACTGTACATTTAAAATTTGTTAAGAGGGTATATCTTATTTTATGTACTTTTTACTGCACACACACCCACAGAAAGGGCTGGATTGGGAGGAGGAAGAAATTGGGAAACAAGGGGCAAATATAGAGCCGATGTTCAGACCTCTGGTCATTGTTGTCTAAATTCTCACTAATGTCATCCATCATTATTTTTAACGAACTTCTTATCAACTCTTATTTGAAGGAATACAATTCAGTTCACTCATACACAGATAGAGGCCATCCGTGCTGGAATGCAGCCTGGGCTAACTATGGTAAGATAGTCACTGTTCTACAAGTTCTTAAATGGATTCAGACTAGAAGTGTCAGATTTTCAGCGTGTATTCTGTTTTAAGCCCAAAAACCGAACTGAATTAAGTGTTTATAAGTAATTGTGGCATCTTATGTGTATGGACGCTACTCATTTCAATGTTCATAAATAAAGTTTTGTTAGAACCTCGCTGTGGCCATTCATTTATGTATTGCCTATAGCCATTTTTGTGCCACCACAGCAGAGTTTAAATACTTGCAGCAGAGACTGTGTGGGCCACAAAGAGTAAAATGTTTACTTGCTGGCCCTGTACAGAAAAAGTCTGTTGACAGTGCTTTAGAAATGTGTTTAATTTCCAAGTATTTGAAGGTTTTTACTGATTTCTGGTCTAAGTCCATTATGGTCAGAGAACATACTTTCTATGATTTCAATTTTTTTAATTTATTAAGGTTTGTTTTATGGCCCAGGATATGATTTATTGGTGAACATTCTGTGTGCACTTGAAAAGAATGTGTGTTCTATTGTCTTGGGTGGAGTGTCCTGTTTATGTCAATGAGATCCATTTGGTTGATGCTGTTATTCAGTACTTGTCTATCCCTGCTGGTATTCCACGTACTATTGCTGTTGCTGACTGAGAGAGGAGTATTGAAGTCTCCAACTATAATTGTGAATTTGTTTCTCCTTTCAGTTCTGTCCATTTTTGCTTCATGTATTTTAAAGCTTTATGGATATGTACATACACTGTCAGGGTTGTTGTGTCTTCTTGGTGAATTGACACTTTTGTCATGTATAATGTCTGTCTTTATCACTGGTAATTTTCTTTACTCTAAAGTTTACTTTGATATTAATATAGCCACCACAGCTTTCTTTTGATTAGTGTTTACATGATATATCTTTTCCCATCAGTTTACTTCTAACCTACCTATTATATTTGAAGTGAGTTCCTTGTAGACAGCATATAGTTGCTGTGTGGTTTTTTTTCTCCATTCTGACAAGTCTCTGCTTTTAATTGGTGTGTTCAGTCCATTTACATTTAATGTACTTATTAATGTGTTTGGGTTTAGGCCTACCATTTCATTATTTGTTTTATGTTTGTTCCCTTTTTTGTGTGTTCCTGTTTCCCTTTTCCTGCCTTCTTCTGAGTTATTTGGATAGTTTTTAGTGTTTCATATATATTTATCTATTTTTTTCTTTTATTATATCTCTTGTATAGGTTTTTCTTAATGGCTGCTCTAGAGAATTACAATATACATACTTACTCTTTCACAGCCTACTTAGAATCAGTATTCTGTCTCTTAAATTGATTGGAGGATCCTTGCTTCTGTACAGGTCCCTTTACCTTCCCCTTTTATGTTGTAGTTGTCATATGTTTTACCTGTAAATACACTGAAAATACCATCAGGCAATATTAGAACTTTTTCTTGCAGACATCAAACATATTTTAAAGAACTCCAGAGGAGAAGAATAGTCTGTTATATTTACCATTTATCCTTTATTCCTGATATCTCAAGTATCCTCTGGTATCATTTCCTTTGTCTGAGGATTTCTTTTACCAGTTTTCTTTTTGTTGGGTTTTTTTTGGGGGGGGGATAGGCGGGCCTCTCACTGTTGTGGCTTCTCCCGTTGCGGAGCACGGGACGCGCAGGCTCCGGACGCGCAGGCTCAGCAGCCATGGCTCACGGGCCCAGCTGCTCCGTGGCATGTGGGATCCTCCCAGACTGGGGCACGAACCCGTGTCTCCTGCATCGGCAGGCGGACTCTCAACCGCTGCGCCACCAGCGAAGCCCCCCTTTACCAGTTTTAAGAGCAGATCAGCTAGCAATGAATTACCTTTATTTTCCTTCATATAAGAATGTCTCTAATTCATCTTCATTCTTTAAAGATATTTTCACTGGACAAAGAATATTGCATTGATAGTTTTCTCCTTTCAGCACTTTAAAATTGTTATTCCACTTCCTTTTGGCTTCCATGTTCTGATGAGAAGTCCACAGTCATTTGAAACATCTTTTTGCTATATGTAATATATCATTTTTCTCTGGTTGCTATTAAGATTTTTTTCTCTGTCTTTAGATTCCAACCATTTAATTATTATGTGTCTGGCCTTAGATTTCTTTGGGATTATTCTGTTTATGGTTAAATGAGCTTCTTGAATCTGCGATTTATGTCTTTTGCCAGATTTGGGAAATTTGCAGCCATTATTTCTTTAAATACTTTTTCTACACTGAATGCTTTTCCCCTTCTTTCTAGGATTAGAAAGATATGTTATACCTTTTAATATTGCCTCATAGATTCACAAGGCTGTGTGTATTATTTTTTTAATCTTTTTTTTTTCTGCTTGTTGTTCAGGTTGGGTGATTTCTATTGATTTGTCTTCAAGTTCACTAACTCTGTCTTGTCCATTCTGCATTGAACTTACCCAGTGAATTTTTAAATTTATTTTATCTTTCAGTTTTAAAATCTCCATTTTCTAACTATGCGATAACTTAGTAGTTTGCTATGTGTTCATCTGCTTTTTAGGTTGTGGGCCCACCAGGTACAGGAAAAACAGATGTGGCAGTCCAAATCATATCCAACATCTACCACAATTTCCCAGAGCAGAGGACTCTGATTGTTACTCATTCCAATCAGGTAAAAGAGAGAGTGTGTATGTGCGTGTGCATGCGTGCACTCCATACATGCATGTATGAAGTGGACATGCATGTATGGAGTGGGAGATGCATGAAAGCACAGTGGAGATTTCTGCTTATATGATAACCTGATTATGGGCTCACAGAGTACCAGGAAAGGCTGATGAGCATAGTGTTTGTTATTGAGTTAATCTTGGATTATCTCTGGTCATGACCAGACCATATTGAGAAAAATATAAAAACAATCTTTTATTTCGAATAGAGGCAGTCCAAATGTGGAAAAGCTGAGAAGAATATTTGGATATGTGGTAATTGCCTTTTTCTCCTATCATCCATGCTAAGCTAGACCTTTTACTTTGAGATCAAAAGCATTACCCCTTACTAGTAGTATTTTTCTACTAGTAGAATGGATATTCCTAAAAGACTAAATCCAGATCATATTAATACTGGATTAAATTTTAAATCCTTATAAAATATGCATATGAATATGTATATTACACGGAAGGACAATTTTAGGTTGCAGGTCCAATACATAAGGCATTTATAAATAGCTAAAACAAGGAAAACAAACTCCTTTCTTGTAAATAATGGATGAAAAATGGTCTTTACATCTGTATGTGTGCTGAGGTAATTATTCTGAAGCTGTCACTACCATAGAAATGAAAAAGAACAAGTGATATTAACTCTAATGTAAAATGTGACAGGCAGCTAGCTCTCAGAACATTCTGAAACATGTTATGAAACTCACATGGTAGTCTAAATCTCCAAAGGTACTTGTTTTCTCTGAATACGTATTAACAATAGTGATTTCAGTTGACCAATTCTTTAAAAAAGTTGGTCTACAGAGAAACACTGAGTTTTTAGAATGCTAAATGTTATTTACGGTTATTCATCAACTTAATCTCAGGATTTTAAAATTAATACTATCCAATTCATTCACTTATGTTTTTATTTCTTTAAAGTTTATAAGTAACTGGCCTGGTGTACTAAAATTGTGCACAAGAGAGGGTTAAGACTTTATCTTGATAAAAGAAACAAACTGTGTCAAGACTTTTTTCTTCTATTTAATAAAATTCAGTCTATAATAATGTTACCTATTTGCAGATACTTAGAATGAATAAGGAATTATTCAGTGTTGTTTAACATAATATTTTTTAGTAAATTTTGTCATAACTTGATAATGACTTTCTATAGTATCCTCTACTTATGACTGTCTTGTGTAGCACAATTATAGAGAAGGTTATTTTGCAAAAATAGCCAAAGATTTCTTTGCTCCTTTGATAATCAAACCATCCTCTTAAACGCAAGTTGTTGATATTTCACAACTGTTTTGTTTACCAGATCTTGGTTCCCATCTATAATTCTAGCAGTTCTCCAGCATCACTTTAATTCACGATGAAATCTTGCAGTTTTTTCTGAGATTGCAATGTGCTAGTATTTTTTGTCCCCTAAATCTATGTAGTTCGTGAGTTTGGATAGGAAAGGTTTGGACAGTAAGTAATGCCATGTGGTCTGATCTATTGCATCTCAAGTTTTAGATGGAAAATATCAAGAGTTTAGATAGCGTGAATTTTTTTCCTGAAGATTTATGTTTATCTCATCAGTTTCTGAGCTCTAATTGCTAGAATTTTGATAGCAAAGGATATCTGTATACCTTACGTAGCCTGGATGTTTACAAGACTGGATGCTGACCTCATGGGCGGGGTTAAACTAGTGGTAAATTGGGAGAAATATTTGAGTGGGGGCTAATTTTTAAATGTCATTTTATTAGCATATCTTTCCATGCAATGAAACTTTTGCCTTTCTGCAAAACCTTATAACTGCAGATGTTCAGATAGTAAATACTAGGATTTCAGGGAGCCCCAAATACGAACATTTCATAGGTAAATGGCTTTCATCAGAACAGTTTGCAATGAGTGCTCTGCTTCTTATTGTGTAGAGAGCTAATTTAGACTTTCAGTCTAAGATTTGAATGTTGCACTTTACCTTTCCTCTCTGTGATCCTTTTGAAGTATTCTACCCACACATCTCCTAAGAGGACTTCTCCAACCACAAAAACTTTTCAATTTTCTGCAACTCATGGAAATTCTGCTAAATAAAATGAAACTTAATGTGATTGTTAATTATTTTACTAATTTTTACTACTTGAGAGAAATATATACTGAGCCAAAGCCTTCTCTTTTCATAAATTATCAGAGATGTAATGGATAGATGGTTTTTATGATTTCCAGTTACTAATTTGACCAAGTATATGTATGTAGCAATATCAGAAATCAATAAAAATACTGTTTTGTTTAAATTATAAATGGCCTTAATATAAGATGTTTCCTTCTGTGTTTTTACTTTGATTCTTATCTGACTGGGCAATGCTCATTCGTTTCTATCCTTCTGATTGTTAGTTTTTGTTACTTTTAAAGGAGCCTACTGATTCTATAAAATTCTCCATCATTCTTTTTCTTTTTATTCTCCAGGCCCTGAACCAGTTGTTTGAGAAAATCATGGCTTTAGACATTGATGAGCGTCACCTCCTGCGTCTTGGTCATGGAGAAGAAGAGCTGGAGACGGAGAAAGATTTCAGCAGGTGAGCAAATGGGGATTAGTTTTGAAACGGTATATAAAGAATTTTAACCTTCTCCTCTTTTTCTTTAATAAAGAACAGGAAAAGAGAGCAGTAAATACTCCAACTGAATTCTGAAGGGTTCTAGTGTAACCTACTTAGGCTATCCTAATTGAACCTAAAGTCTGTTCAGGATTTCCCTCTGCTCCAGTTCTGCATGTTTATGCCATTTTTTTCCTCATACAGTTATTTCAGTGAAGAGAGTTATCTTTTCATCTTGTTTAAATTGCATATATCCATTTGCTTTCTCTTTATTGAAGTAATTTTTAATGTTGCCAAGCCCAAACTGTACAATGTTACGCAATTCCTGTTCACATTTCATCTGCACATTTAATTTGCATATATTTTAGGCACCAATTAACTGGATTCATTTAATGAAATGCAGTTGGAGATTAATGATAGTATAAGCTTTGGGGTTGTAAATACTAATTCAGGAACTTATTGCCAGTTTAGCTGGACTTTATGCTTAATATTACATATTGTAAGGTGACTAAAACTTTAGAAGTCAAATTTCTTCTGCTGTTAGTATTTTGGGTTTTTCCTCATTTCATTTATATTTAAATTCATTTTTAAAGCATAGTTTCAGTCAATAGGCATAATTAACAGCTGTACATAATAAATACAGCCTTTGACTATTGAACATTACTTTTGACTAAATCGATTATAGACATCAAAAGAGCTAAAAGAGTGTTAACTTATTATGTTGCATTTATTTTGAGTTCTTGTATTAAAGAGATCACGCAACAGTATTTCTTTTTAACCTCTTTATAGGAGTATAATTGCTTTACAGTGTTGTGTTAGTTTCCGCTGTATAACAAAGTGAATCAGCTAAATGTATACATATATCCCCATATGCCCTCCGTCTTGCGTCTCCCTCCCACCCTCCCTATCTCACCCCTCTAGGTGGTCACAAAGCACCGAGCTGATCTCCCTGTGCTATGCAGCTGCTTCCCAATAGCTATCTATTTTACGTTTGGTAGTGTATATATGTCCATGCCACTCTCTCACTTTGTCCCAGCTTACCCTTTCGCCTCCCCATATCCTCAAGTCCATTCTCTAGTAGGTCTGCATCTTTATTCCTGTCTTGCCCCTAGGTTCTTCATGACCCTTTTTTTTAGATTCCATATATATGTGTTAGCATATGGTATTTGTTTTTCTCTTTCTGACTTACTTCACTCTGTGTGACAGTCTCTAGGTCCATGCACCTCACTACAAATAACTCAGTTTCGTTCCTTTTTATGGCTGAGTAATATTCCATTGTATATGTGTGCCACATCTTCTTTATCCATTCATCTGTTGATGGACACTTAGGTTACTTCCATGTCCTGGCTATTGTAAATAATGCTGCAGTGAACATTGTGGTACTTGTCTCTTTTTGAATTATGGTTTTCTCAGGATATATGCCCAGTAGTGAGATTGCTAGGTCATATGCCAGTCCTATTTTTAGTTTTTTAGGGAACCTCCATACTGTTCTCCATAGTGGATGTATCAATTTACATTCCCACCAACAGTGCAAGAGGGTTCCCTTTTCTCCACACCCTCTCCAGCATTTATTGTTTCTAGATTTTTTGATGATGGCCATTCTGACCGGTGTGAGATGATACCTCATTGTGGTTTTGATTTGCATTTCTCTAATGATTAGTGATGTTGAGCATCCTTTCATGTGTTTGTTGGCAGTCTGTGTATCTTCTTGGGAGAAATGTCTATTTAGATCTTCTGCCTATTTTTGCATTGGGTTGTTTGTTTTCTTGATATTGAGCTGCATGAGCTGTTTGTAAAGTTTGGAGATTAATCCTTTGTCAGTTGCTTCATTTGCAAATATTTTCACCTATTCTGAGGGTTGTCTTTTCGTCTTGCTTATGGTTTCCTTTGCTGTGCAAAAGCTTTGAAGCTTCATTAGGTCCCATTTGTTTATTTTTGTTTTTATCTCCATTTCTCTAGGAGGTGGGTCAAAAAGGGTCTTGCTATGATTTATGTCATAGAGTGTTCTGCCTATGTTTTCCTCTAAGAGTTTTATAGTGTCTGGCCTTACATTTAGGTCTTTAATTCATTTTGAGTTTATTTTTGTGTATGGTGTTAGGAATTGTTCTAATTTCATGCTTTCACACGTAGCTGTCCAGTTTTCCCACCACCACTATTGAAGAGGTTGTCTTTTCTCCATTGTATATTCTTGCCTCCTTTATCAAAGATAAGGGGACCATATGTGTGTGAGTTTATCTCTGGGCTTTCTATCCTGTTCCACTGATCTATATTTCTGTTTTTGTGCCAGTACCATACTGTCTTGATTACTGTAGTTTTGTAGTATAGTCTGAAGTCAGGGAGCCTGATTCCTCCAGCTCCGTTTTTCTTTCTCAAGATTGCTTTGGCTATGAAGGGTCTTTTGTGTTTCCATATAAATTGTGAAATTTTTTGTCCTAGTTCTGTGAAAAATGCCATTGGTAGTTTGATGGGGATTGCATTGAATCTGTAGATTGCTTTGAGTAGTATAGTCATTTGCACAGTGTTGATTCTTTCAACCCAAGAACATGGTATATCTCTCCATCTGTTTGTATCATCTTTAATTTCTTTCATCAGTGTCTTATAGTTTTCTGCATGCAGGTCTTTTGTCTCCTTAGGTTGGTTTATTCCTAGGTATTTTATTCTTTTTGTTGCAATGGTAAATGGAATTGTTTCCTTAATTTCTCTTTCAGATTATTCATCATTAGTATGTAAGAAGCAAGAGATCTCTGTGCATTAATTTTGTATCCTGCTACTGTACCAAATTCATTGATTAGCTCTAGCAGTTTTCTGGTAGCATCTTTACGATTCTCTATGTATAGTATCATGTGACCTGCAAACAGTGACAGTTTTACTTCTTCTTTTCCAATTTGGATTCCTTTTATTTCTTTTTCTTCTCTGATTTCTATGGCTAAAACTTCCAAAACTATGTTAAATAATAGTCGTGAGAGTGGGCAACCTTTGGTCCTGATCTTAGTGGAAATGGTTTCAGTTTTTCACCATTGAGAATGATGTTGGCTGTGGGTTTGTCATATATGGACTTTATTATGTTGAGGTAGGTTCCCTCTCTGCCTCCTTTCTGGAGAGTTTTTATCATAAATGGGTGTTGAATTTTGTCAAAAGCCTTTTCTGCATCTACTGAGATTATCATATGGTTTTTATCCTTCAATTTGTTAATATGGTGTATCACATTGATTGATTTGTGTATATTGAAGAATCCTTGCATTCCTGGGGTAAACCCCACTTGATCATGCTGTATGATCCTTTTACTGTGCTTTTGGATTCTGTTTGCTAGTATTTTGTTGAGGACCTTTGCATCTATGTTCATCAATGGTACTGGCCTGTAGTTTTCTTTTTTTGTGAAATCTTTGTCTGGATTTGGTATCAGAGTGATGGTGGCCTCATAGAATGACATTTGGAGTGTTCCTCCCTCTGGTATATTTTGGAAGATTTTGAGAAGGATAGTTGTTAGGTCTTCTCTAAATGTTTGATAGAATTTGCCTGTGAAACCGTCTGGTCCTGGGCTTTTGTTTGTTGGAAGATTTTTAATTAGAGTTTCAATTTCATTGCTGGTGATTGGTCTGTTTATATTTTCTATTTCTTCCTGGTTCAGTCTCGGAAGGTTGTGCTTTTCTAAGAATTTGTCCATTTCTTCCAGGTTGTCCATTTTACTGGCATATAGTGGCTTGTAGTAATCTCTCATGATCCTTTATATTTCTGCAGTATCACTTGTTGCTTCTCCTTTTTCATTTCTAATTCTGTTGATTTGAGTCTTCTCCCTTTTTTTCTTGATGAATCTGGCTAATGGTTTATTAATTTTTTTTAAGCTTCCCAAAGAACCAGCTTTTAGTTTTATTGATCTTTGCTATTGTTTCCTTCATTTCTCTTTCATTTACTTCTGATCTGATCTTTATGATTTCTTTCATTCTGCTAACTTTGGGGTTTTTTTGTTCTTTCTCTGATTGCTTTAGGTGTAAGTTTAGGTTGTTTATTTGAGATGTTTCTTGTTTCTTGAGGTAGGATTGTATTGCTATAAACTTCCCTCTTAGAACTGCTTTTGCTGCATTCCATAGGCTTTGGGTCGTCATGTTTTCATTATCATTTGTTTCTAGTTATTTTTTGGTTTCCACTTCGTTTTCTTCAGTGATCTCTTGGTTATTTAGTAGTGTATTGTTTAGCCTCTATGTGTTTGTAGTTCTTACAGTTTTTTTCCTGTAATTGATATCTGGTCTCATAGCATTGTGGTCGGAAAAGATACTTGATACGATCTCAGTTTTCTTAAATTTACCAAGGCTTGATTTGTGATGCAAGATATGGTCTATACTGGAGAATGTTCCATAAACATTTGAGAAGAAAGTGTATTCTGTTGTTTTTGGATGGAATGTCCTATGAATATCAATTAAGTCCATCTTTTTTAATACATCCTTTAAACCTTGTGTTTCCTTATTTATTTTCATTTTGGATGATCTGTGCACTGGTGAAAGTGGGGTGTTAAAGTCCTCTACTTTTATTGTGTTAATGTCAATTTCCCCTTTAATTGCTGTAAGCATTTGCCTTATGTATTGAGGAGCTCCTATGTTGGGTGCATAAATATTTACAATTGTTATCTTCTTGGATTGATCCCTTGATCATTATGTCATGTCCTTCTTTGTCTCTTGTAATAGTCTTTAAAGTCTATATTTTCTGATACAAGAATTGCTACTCCAGCTTTCTTTTGATTTCCATTTGCATGGAATATCTTTTTCCATCCCCTCACTTTCAGTCTGTTTGTGTCCCTACGTCTGAAGTGGGTCTCTTGTAGACAGCATATGTACGGGTCTTGTTTTTGTATCCATTCCGCCAGTCTGTGTCTTTTGGTTGGAGCATTTAATCCATTTACATTTAAGGTAATTATTGATATGTATGTTCCTATTACCATTTTCTTAATTGTTTTGGGTTTGTTTTTGTAGGTCTTTTCCTTCTCTTGTGTTTCCTGCCTAGAGAAGTTCCTTTAGTGTTTGTTGTAAGGCTAGTTTGGCAGTGCTGAATTCTCTTGGCTTTTGCTTGTCTGTAAAAGTTTTAATTTCTCCATTGAATCTGAATGAGATCCTTGCTGGGTAGAGTAATCTTGGTTGTAGGTTTTCCCTTTCATCACTTTGAACATGTCCTGCCAGTCCCTTCTGGCTTGCAGAGTTTCTGCTGAAAGATCAGCTGTTAACCTTTATGGGGATTCCCTTGTATGTTATTTGTTGCTTTTCCCTTGCTGCTTTTAATATTTTCTTCTTTGTATTTATTTTTTGATAGTTTTATTAATATGTGTCTTGGCATGTTTCCCCTGGGATTTATCCTGTATGGGACTCTCTATGCTTCCTGGGCTTGATTGACTATTTCCTTTCCCATGTTAGGGAAATTTTCAACTATAATCTCTTCAAATATTTTCTCAGGCCCTTTCTTTTCGTCTTCTTCTTCTGGGACGCATATAATTCTAATGTTGTTGCTTTTAATGTTGTCCCAGCGGTCTCTGAGACTGTCCTCAATTCTTTTCATTCTTTCTTCTTTATTCTGCTCTATGGTAGTTATTTCCATTATTTTATCTTCCAGGTCACTTATCCCTTCTTCTGCCTGTTATTCTGCTATGGAGTCCTTCTAGAGAATTTTAAATTTTATTTATTGTGCTGTTCATTATTGTTTGTTTGCTCTTTAGTTTTTCTAGGTGCTTGTTAAACGTTTCTTGTATTTTCTCCATTCTGTTTCCAAGATTTGGGATCATCTTTACTGTCATTACTTTGAATTCTTTTTCAGGTAGACTGCCTATTACCACTTCATTTATTTGGTCTGATGGGTTTTTATCTTGCTCCTTCATCTGCTGCGTATTTCTCTGTCTTCTCATTCTGTTTATCTTACTGCGTTTGGGGTCTCCTTTTCACAGGCTGCAGTTTCATAGTTCCTGTTGTTCTTGTTTCTGCCCCTAGTGGCTGAGGTTGGTTCAGTGGCTTGTGGAGGGGTCTGGTGCCTATGGTCTGGTGGGTGGCGCTGGATTTTGTCTTTCTGGAGGGCAGGGCCGTGTCCATTTGTTGTGTTTTGGGGTCTCTGTGAACTTAGTATGATTTTAGGCAGCCTTTCTGCTAAAGGGTGGGGTTGTGTTCCTGTCTTGCTAGTTGTTTGGTATGGGGCATCCAACACTGGAGTTAGCTGGCTGTTGGGTGGAGCTCAGTCTTAGCATTGAGATGGAGATCTGTGGGAGAACTCTTGCCGATTGATATCACATGGGGCTGGGAGGCCTCTGGTGGTCCAATGTCCTGATCTCAGCTCTCCCACCTCAGAGGCTCAGGCCTGACACCAGGCTGGAGCACCAAGACCCTGTCAGCCACATGGCTCAGAATAAAAGGGAGAAAAAAAGAAAGAAAGAAGGAAAGAAAAAATATATATATATATATTTTTTAAGTTATTAAAATAAAGAAAATAATAAAATAAAAAAGAGAGCAACCAAACCAGGAAACAAATCCACTAATGATAACAAGCACTAAACACTAAACTAAGATAAACATAAAAATCAGAAACAAATCAGTCGCAGACAGCAAACCCCAAGTCTACAGTTGCTCCCAAAGTCCACCGCCACAATTTTGGGATGATTCGTTGTCTATTCAGGTATTCCGGAGAGGCAGGGTACATCAAGTTGATTGTGGGGATTTAATCTGCTGCTTTTGAGGCTTCACAGAGAAGTTTCCCTTTCTCTTTGTTTGCACAGCTCTTGGGGTTCAGCTTTAATTTTGGCCCACCTCAGCATGTAGGTTGCCCTCTGGCATCTGTTCACCACCCAGACAGGAGGGGGTTAAAGCAGTGGCTGATTAGGGGGCTCTTGCTTATTCAGGCCAGGGGGAGGGAGAGGTGTGCTAGTTACAATTGGAATATGGGGTGAGCCTGAGGCGGCAGAGGCTGGCGTGATGTTGCAACAGCCTGGGTGCGCCATGTGGTCTCCCAGGGAAGTTGTCCCTGGATCACGGGACCCTGGCAGTGGTGGGCTGCACAGGCTTCCAGGGGTTGGGAAGGGGAGGCGGGTGTGGACAGTGACCTGTGCCCGCACACAGGCTTCTTGGTGGCTGCAGGAGCAGCCTTAGCGTCTCATGCCCATCTCTGGGGTCCGCGCTGCGGCTCACGCCCGTTTCTGGAGCTTGTTTAGGTGGTGCTCTGAATCCCCTCTTCTCTCGCACCCTTGCCTTTTTTTTTTTTTTTTGCTGTACGCAGGCCTCTCACTGTTGCGGCCCCTCCCGTTGCAGAGCACAGGCTCAGCACACGCAGGCCCAGTGGCCATGGCTCACGGGCCCAGCCGCTCTGCAGCATGTGGGATCCTCCCGGACCGGGGCACGAACCCACATCCCCTGCATCAGCAGGTGGACTACCTCTTGCCATTTAGGCAGCTCCAGACTTTTTCCCGGACTCCCTCCCGGCTGTGGTGCACTAGCCCCCTTCAGGCTATGTTCACGCAGCCAACCCCAGTCGTCTCCCTGGGATCCGACTGAAGCCCGAGCCTCAGCTCCCAGCCCCCACCTACCTCGGTGGGTGAGCAGACAAGCCTCTATGGCTGGTGAGTGCCGGTCGGCACCGATCCTCTGTGCGGGAATCTCTCCGCTTTGCCCTCCGCACCCCTGTTGCTGCGCTCTCCTCTGCAGCTCCGAAGCTTCCCCCCTCCGCCACCCGCAGTCTCCGCCCGCGAAGGGGCTTCCTAGTGTGTGGAAACTTTTCCTCCTCCACAGCTCCCTCCCACTGGTGCAGGTCCCGTCCGTATTCTTTTGTCTCTGTTTTTCCTTTTTTCTTTTGGCCTACCCAGGTATGTGGGGAGTTTATTGCCTTTTGGGAGGTCTGAGGTCTTCTGCCAGCGTTCACCTGTTCTGTAGGAGTTGTTCCACCTGTAGATGTATTTTTGATGTATTTGTGGGGAGGAAGGTGATCTCCACGTCTTACTCCTCTGCCATCTTGAAGGTCCCCCTCCCAAAATATTTTAGCTTCTGAAAAGTCAGAGGGCAAGATCAACACACATTAATTTATTTAGGGCTGTAGATTCTTAATTTTGGATCAGCTTGTAATGCTTCCCTGAGTTCTTCCCATGGGTATTTCTTATTATTAAACCTAACTTACACAAGTGGGCTCAACTCTAAAATCTACCAATCCATAATTCATCGAATGTATGGGTGCTCATGGTATGCTAAATAGTGTAATTATAAGTGTGGTACAGTTCAGTTCCTGGTGTTTAAAGATATTATAATAGAAAAGCAGCAGAATTTTAAAAATGATTTCAGGTACTACCATCTTTCTCAGGAAGAACGTACTTTTTGCTTTCTGATGGGAAAGTCAAGCTCCAGATCTTGTTAATAATGTGTGTGCTTGTTTGTTCATTTATTTCATATTTCTCTCTTTGTCATAATTAAAAAGAAAAATAGTGACTATTGTTTCACAATAAAATTAATATCACTTTCCCTAAACAAAAATTTTCGTATCTAGTAAGATAGCGGAGAGGGAGTGATCACTCATAATGCTACTTCTCCCAAGCAAGTTTTTATTAGTCTCTTTTTCAATAATCATCTGTAACTATGCTATTGTTTATAATTGTGTACAGGCATACCGCAGAGACTTTGCAGGTTCAGTTCCAGACCATCGTAATCAAGTGCATATCACAATAAAGCGAGTCACGTGGATTTTTTGGCTTCCCAGTGCATATAAAAGTATTGTTTACACTATACTATAGTCTACTAAGCATGCAATAGCATTATGTCTAGAAAAACAATGTACATGCCTTAGTTAAAAAATACTTTACTACTAAAAAATGCTAGGCATCATCTGAGCCTTCAACAGGCTGTAATCTTTGCTGGTGAGGGTCTTGCCTCAACGTTGATAGCTGCTGACTGATCAGGGTGGTGGTTGCTGAAGGTAGGCAGGGGGGAGGGCTATGGCAGCTTACTAAAGTGAGACAGCAATGAAGTTTGCCATGTGGATTGAATCTTGATTTCTCTGTAGCAGGCAATGCTGCTTGGTAGATAGAACGTCTTTCAAAATTAGAGTCAATCCTACCAAACTCTGCTGCTACTTTGTCAACTAAATTTATGTAATATTCTAAATCCTTTGTGGTTATTTCAACAGTCTTCATGTCACCTTCACCAGGAATAGATTCCATCTCAAGAAACTTCTTTCTTTGCTCTCCCATAAGAGGCAACTCCTCATCTGTTAAAGTGTTATCTTGAGATTGAGGCAATTCAGTCCCATCTTCAGGTTCTACTTCTGATTCTGGTTCTCTTGCTACTTCTACCAGAACTACAGTTTTTTTTTCCTCCACTGAAGTCTTAATCCCATGAAAGTCATCCAGGAGGGTTAGGATCAACTTCTTCCAAACTCCTGTTAATTTTGATATTTTGACCTCTTCCAGTGAATCACGAATGACCTTAATGGCATCTAAAATGGTGAATCCTTTCCAGAAGGTTTTCAGTTTACTTTGCCCAGAACCACCAGAGGAATCACTGTCTATGGCAGCTATAGTCTTACAAAATGTATTTCTTAAATAATAAGACTTGAAAGTCGAATGACTCCTTGATGCATGGGCTGCAGAACAGATGTTGTGTTAGCAGGCCTGAAAACAACATGAATCTCATTGTACATCTCCTTCAGAGTTCTTGGGTACCAGGTGCATTGTCGATGAGCAGTAATATTTTGAAAGGAATCTTTTTCCTGAGCAGGAGGTGCAAACAGTGGGCTTAAAATATTCAGTAAACCATGTTGTAAACAGATGTGCTGTCATCCAGGCTTTGTTCCATTAACAGAGCGCAAGCAGAGTAGACTTAGCATAAGTCTTAAGGGCCCTAGGATTTCTGGAATGGTGAATGAGCATTGGCTTCAACTTAGAGTCACCAGCAGCATTAGCCCCTAACAAGAGAGTCAGCCTGTCCTTTGAACCTTTGAAGATGGGCACTGACTTCTCCTCTCTAGCTATGGAAGTCCTAGATGGCATCTTCTTCCAATAGAAAGCTGTATTTTTTCCACACTGAAAATCTGTTGTTTAGTGTAGCCACCTTCGTTATCACAGCTAGATCTTTTGTATAACTTGCTGCAGCATCTACATCAGCACTTGCTGCTTCACGCTGCACTTTTACGTTTTGGAGGCAGCTTCTTTCCTAAAACCTCATGAACCAGCCTTGGCTAGATTGAAACTCTTCTGCTGCTGCTCCCTCACCTATGTCAACCTTACTAGAATTAAAGATAGTGAGTTATGGCCTTGCTTTGTCTGGATTAGGCTTTGGCTTAAGAGAATGTTGTGGCTAGTTTGATCTTCTGTCCAAACCACTAAAGCTTTTTTCATATCAACAATAAGGCTGTTTTACTTTCTTATCATTCGTGTGTTCACTGGAGTAGTACTTTTTTAAAAATTTATTTATTTATTTATTTTTGGCTGTGTTGGGTCTTTGTTGCTGCGCGTGGGCTTTCTCTAGTTGCGGTGAGCGGGGGCTACTCTTCATTGTGGTGCGTGGGCTTCTCATTGTGGTGGCTTCTCTTATTGTGGAGCATGGGCTCTAGGTGCACGGGCTTCAGTAGTTGTGGCACGCGGGCTCAGTAGTTGTGGCTCATGGGCCCTAGAGCACAGGCTCAGTAGTTGTAGTGCACAGGCTTGGTTGCTCCACGGCACGTGGGATCTTCCCGGACCAGGGATCAAACGTGCGTCCCCTGCATTGGCAGGCGGAGTTTTAACCACTGCGCCACCAGGGAAGTCCCTGGATTAGCACTTTTAATTCCCTTCAAGAACTTTTCCTGTGCGTTCACAACTTCACTAACTGTTTGGTGCAAGAGACCTAGCTTTTGGCCTGTCTCAGCTTTCAACATGCCTTCCTCCCTAACCTTAATCATTTCTAGCTTTTGATTTGAAGTGAGACATGCAACTGAACACTGAGAGGCCATTGTAGGGTTATTAACTGGCCTTAACTTCAATATTGTTGTGTCTCAGGGAATAAGGAGGCCTGAGGAGAGGGAGAAAGACGGGGGAATGACCAATTGATGGAGCACATCAGAACACACACACAACATTTATTGGTTAAGTTTGCCATCTTGCATGGTCATGGTTTGTGGCACCCCAAAACAATGACAATAGTAATATCAAAGATTACATATCACAGATAGCAAATGTAATAATAATGAAAATGTTTGAAATAGTTCAAGAATTTCCAAAATGTGACACAGAGACATGAAGTTAGCAAATGCTGTTGGAAAAAACAGCACTGATAGACTTGCTCAATGCAGGGTTACCACAAACCTTCAATTTGTAAAAAATGCAGTATCTGCAAAGTGCAATAAAGTGAAGTACAATAAAATGAGGTGTTCCTGTACCTTGCTTTTAAAATTAATTAGTGGACTTTTTTTAGTATAGTTTTAGATTTACAGAATAATTGAGCAAATATTACATAGAATTCCATTGTATGTTGCTTTTTTTTTTTTTAATTAGTGTTAAAGGATTGAAGGAGGCACTTTTTATGGTGGAAAGAGTATACATAGGCTTTGGGATCCAATTCTGGTTCCACTTTTTTTCTTAACTACCTATCTCTGGGCCAGGTACTCTCCAAATTTTAGTTTTCTTACTCATTCAGCAAACATTTATGAACATACTTGGTCCAGATGCCAAGCTCCATGCTCTATGCCAAAGAATGATCAAATAAATTTTAAAATTACTTTTCAAAACCTTTAGAGCTAATCTACTTTTATGATAGTGCTATTCAGAGTAGCCAATCTGTAAACTATATTCTGGTCTGTTATGAGATGAACTAGCACCTGAATGCACTGTAGTGTTTCCTTTTTTGTGAAGGTCTTTTTATGAAGAAAAAAAAAAAAGCCGAACTAGAGGTGTGTTTAGTAATGTAGTTGATTTTCCTGTCTCACAGACCACTAACACATTTGCAGATCAGCCCTGATCCACAGGGTACATTTTAAGTAGCTTTAGTATAAAATAACTCAAGAACTGTTACTTACAGTAAATGTAAACGTATGTTTTCTACCGTTCTTTTTTTCTCTTTGGCCATTTATCGTTTCTATTATGATTTTCTTCAATATTTTGCTGACAGTTTCCTTGCAAGTCTCTTCATTATGTAATTTTGCCTTTTTGCTTAATTGAAATTTTTAGGTATGGAAGAGTTAATTATGTCCTAGCTCGAAGAATAAAACTTTTAGAAGAAGTCAAACGATTGCAGAAGAGTCTAGGGGTTCCAGGAGATGCTTCATATACTTGTGAAACTGCAGGCTATTTCTTCTTATATCAGGTAAGAGATTAAGGGTTTTAAAATCACACTTTATTGTAATATGGTCTTCAGTTGGAAACTGGGATGGGTTCTGGAGATCCTTTCTTGAAAGCTTACTTTTTTATTGAGTAGATTAAAATATATGCTATTGCCAAAGCTATATTTTTGAGTGTTAAATGTTTGTATTTCCTATTCCCTTCACTTTTCTTTGCTAAATAACTTTGCTTGATGACTCATTCAGTGAAAGGCCAATGTTGCTACTTTATAAATATATATTACATTTTTTTCTTGCTATTGACGAAGTTTCTAGTCTCTCTCTCTCTCTTTTTTTTTTTTCATTTTTTTCCATTACTATAGAACTATAACCAAACAGTCTAGCTACCCAGTGGTAACAAATACAGTTCTTTAACTTGCTTTTGCTATGCATATTAATCAAGTAATGAAGAAAAACATACTTCCTTTTTAAATTTCTAGAAGTACATTTTGTTTTAGAATTAATTTCAAAGTAGGAGTTTAAGTTAAAAATTCTTTGACTTCAATTTAGAGGCATGTTTTTGCTTTTGTTTGGGGGTGTGAAAATTAATGAGAAATGTAAAGCCAAATAAAATAAATAAAAATAAACTTTAAAAGTCAACTGGTTTACTAATAATTTTAAATGGATTAAACATAAATAATGAAGATTTTTGTATAACTGTATTTGTTCTCTTTGTTCTAATGGTATTTGTATGTTTTAGGTATAAATCATAACACTGAAATTGTAAAATATATATGAAAAAAGAGTTTATGCTCATTATAAGCAGGTAAACCAGTTGAGTCCGTTCAGAATGAGCTGATTTCATGGCTCCTTGTGAAACACAGGACATATGCATGATCTTGCAAAGTTGTCTGCATTAGACTCAGACTGTTGAGAACTTTGAATAATGGAGTAAAGATCGTGCTTAAATGCATGTTTGTCACAAAATAAAAATCACTAGGCTCTCAGTGAAAACTAGTTTTAAAAGTAATAGAAATAATATATAAATTATAGAACCTTAAGTAATAAATTTGAGAAATATGAACTTGAGGCCTCAGAAGGCCTCACAGTTTTGAACACACAATAATCACATTGGGAAAGTTGTTTAAAAAGGGAATTCTCAAGCTCTGTCCCCAGAGACTTTGTTTTAGTAAGGTGTGGCACCAGGTATCTACATTTTTATTTAGCTTTTCAGATATTCTGCCTAAGGACCACACTTTGAGAAACACTGAAATTATAACAGAAAAATTGAGAGAATTACAAAAATGGAGATTAAGTAGGAACTGAGTAGAGCCATAGTTAACATTTATAGCAGGAGGTAATTGAACTACTTATGTCACAAAAGTCATAAAATGAGCTTTCAAATATATACGCAGCTTAACCAGAAGTTCTTTGTAAGTATACTAAGGAGAATTGGAAAAATTATGAAGGTCTAGAAGGTTTGACAAGTGCTGAATTGATTAAAAAGCTGCTAGAGCTGAACTTAACCATATATGGAGAGAAACTGAGATAGTGAAAAAATGAGGAATTTCTTTGTCCAGAGAGGTTTGGTTTTTTTTTTTTGATCATCAATCATAAATTGTTTTGAATATGCATAGAAAATCTGAAATGTCTGAGATAAAGTCCCATGAGATGATCCTGAGGTTCTTTCCCATCCCATCCGTACATTTTTTATCAAAGAAGTTTTTTTCCTACAGTCTTAAAGGTTACTTTTATGAAAGAAGGGCAGTCTGTCAGTGACTTGGATAAGCAATAGTCCTGTTGGGTCAAAGGTTGCTTTTCTTTTCCTTTTCTTTTACCTACCAAATCTTATTTTCACTCAATTCGTTTTTTGTTTTATTATTTAAAACATAAGAGCTGGCAAATTTAACCTCAAGTCTCTTTTTTTCTTACAGGTAATGTCTCGTTGGGAAGAGTATATCAGCAAAGTGAAAAATAAAGGTAACACGTTGCCAGATGTTACTGAAGTCTCCACTTTCTTCCCTTTTCATGAGTACTTTGCAAATGCCCCTCAACCCATTTTTAAAGGCCGATCTTATGAAGAAGACATGGAAATTGCTGAAGGATGTTTCAGGCATATTAAGAAAATCTTTACTCAACTTGAGGTAAGGGTTCTCAAGTTCTTTTAACTTTCCTTTAAGGGTTTTAAGCTTAGTTTGTTGTTTTTTTTAAAATGTAGTAAGTGGAATATTCAAATCTAGCAAACCAGATTATTACTTTTAAGTGAGATTATTGGAAGCATTTATTTTTCTAGTTGAAGAAATAAGTAAAACTTAAGATATGAATTGAATCCCCATTTTTCTGGTGTGAAAGTCTTAGCATTTAAGAAAGGAATGCTTTCATGAGGAGATTTAACAGTGGTTCTTTGATTTGGAATTTGGCCACTCTAAGTTCTTTATGCCTTTGATCTGTAAACAAAAAATGAGGTTGCTATGTTAGCCAGGATGACTGTTCCTGATTATTAAGGTGAAATAAGAATCACCACTATATAAAGGGGACAGAGAAGAATATGTTTGGAACCCAGGGAGCCCTGGGATGCTTCATAGTTTTCTCATTCCTTATTGGAAACATCATTGGAAGACTACAGCAATGCTGTAAAAGGATCACATTCAGACTCAGATTCCTCAGTAAGAACATTTAGGATTACTTCAGAGAAAAAGGGCAAAGACTGTGTCTTTTTTAAAGTCTTTGTACCTTTTAGATATGATTTTATCCCTACTTCCTACAACAATATCTGGCACGTAATAGATGTTCAGTAAACACTGATGTATTGTGTGAGTTAGGTGGCTAGAGATGGATGGATGGTAGGTACAGAATAATAAATAAATAATGTATATACATATGTAGTATGATAATGATAAATAAAATTTTAAAACCTGCAAAACAGTATTATAGTATATTTATGATTACATAAATAGAATGTAAAAGGATAAAAACATATAATTTCTAGTAGCTGCCTGGGGAGAGAGTGGGAAGAAGGATATATACAGGATACCTCCACCTGTACCTGTGATGCTTTAATTATTTTTTAAAAAACAAACAAAAAATGTTTAAAAGTCTGAAGTAAGTATGATATAATGTTCCGATGTGATAAAACTTGATCTTAGGTGCTCTGCACCGGCTTGTTTGCTCCTCACGTCCATCTGCTGTCCATTCCCCTCCTCTCCTCCATGGGGATCCTCTGCCATGGTCAGGGCTGAGACTGGTCCTTGGAGTTTTAATTTCCCAGCCTCTCATGTCAGCTGACTTTTGTCTGGGTTTAGCCAATGAGAAATGTGGCAAAAATAGAATAAAGAGAGAAGCCAGGATATTTCTGCACCAGCTCTCTCGGCCTGAGGTTTTGTCTCTTCCATGGCTCCAGTTTCTGCTGGCCTGGCCCACCGCAGTTCCAGCTTATTCTGGTACCCCAGTTTCTGGGCTCTGATAGCACTTCCTCCTCATTATCCTTCCTAGCCTAGGAATGGTCATAATTTCCTGCTGTTGCCAGTCTCTGGCTTACTTCGCCATTCCCTGGTTGGCTTTTCTGCTCCTCCATCACCTGTATAACGAGCTCCCTCAATAAATTCCCTTTGTTATGAATGCTTGAAGTAGTTTCTGTTTTCCTGGAGAGACCTTGAGTAATATAGACACAATGGTGATGGATATTTTATTCAGTATTTTTGTTGATACTGTAAATATTTTATCTTATACCAAAAAAACAGTCCAAATTGTAGCTTGACTGTCAGTTATTATTTGAACTCAATTAGTACCTTATTAATTATGGACAGAATTACAATTCTTTAGGCTTAGTTTATGAGATATTTATATTAATTTCTCATATTGTCTCATAAACTGGATTGTATGAATATATGCATGAGCTGTTTATTTTCCTAAAATAATATCTCATTGTTCCCCCACTTCCATAGGAGTTTAGAGCCTCTGAACTGCTTCGAAGTGGACTAGACAGATCTAAATACCTTTTGGTGAAAGAAGCCAAAATCATTGCTATGACCTGTACTCATGCTGCCTTAAAACGACATGATTTAGTCAAGTTAGGCTTCAAGGTAAAGACTTATATTTTAGTTCCTTAATTCATCTATGCAGCTGTTAGTTCTCTTCCCTTCCCCTCCCCTCCCCCTCCCCTGCCCCTCCCCCTCCCCTCCCCCCTCCTCTCCCCTCCCTTCCCCTCCCCTTCCCTTCCCTTCCCTAGGCCATTTCCCTTGGACATCTGCTTCTCACTGAAGTTTGCATTTATAATTACTTTAAAATGTGTCTTTTAAAAGTGACGATAACCTCCCATGTTTATATGATTAGTAAACTCTAAATCTAATTTTTCTAAATTTAGTTATCAGACATATGTCCTTTAAGTAATATTATAACCACATGATTGTCTAACTTCTAATACTTGTTAAGGTACATTAATTTATTTTCACTATGTTAAAAAAAATCTCCAAACAGAAGTAAAAGCTTTATACAAATAATATTTGACGTTTTTCACCTATTAGAAATATGTACACTTGTTTACCTTTTAAGCACACATACACTCCCAGTTATTTGTTCATTCAGTAAATAAAAAGCCATCTGTGTGAGGATGTGTAATACAGTTACTTATACTGTCAAAGGAGATATTTAAATGACTTCATCTTAAGATAAGGACTGGAGAGCTAAAGGGCAAGACAGCCTGTTACTCAGTTGAAATGGAATGTAATAATTGAGCAGTAAATTTGAATTTGCAGACACTTTGTGACTTTGCTGTTGATACTGACTAAACTCTGATTTTAATGCACATGATTTAACTTGCCTCAACTGTTTCATCTGTCATTAGTTATAGTGTTTGTGTACTGGTTTGAATTTAAAGTTAGCAAAAGCATTTGTTGTTGATGAAAGTAACTGACAATTTTTAAATGTTATGAGCTCACTGGAAGATAGGTGCTAAATAAATTCAAGGTGATAGAATTATTGTTATCTTGGATGAAAGTTTCCTCAGTTGCAAGGTAGGACAAATATGATAATTTATTAAAAGGTAGTGTGAACTTACCTAGTGGTGTGAACTTACCTTTTGCGAATTTTCACCTAAATATTTTTTTCTTGGGGCTGACACATAAAATATACTTTGGATTGATATTAAATTATATCAGTTTAATAATACAGGGAAATGATGCAGTCTAAATAGAGCATTTTATGCTTTCAGGCAGCTTGTTCACATGCATATTTTACAAAACATTACTTGTAGCTTATCACATTTCCATTGATCATTTTCTTACACTGTGTTATATACATCTAAAGATAGTTAACATGAGTGCTGATAGTATCCCTTACATCTTTTATATTTTTAATTTTGAAGTTTTATTTTTATCAAACTAACACATGCATCTGATGTAAGAGCTTAAAAACTTTGTAGCTCTACTTAACGTTAAAAAAAGGCAGTCCCCTACTCCCCTGTTACTCTCTAATTAATCTTTCAACTCTTCTAGTATTTCCTTTGTCCTTTCATTTATATCAATAAAGAATGTTAAATTTCCATTAGGCATATGTTTTGATTCTGTGCTGTCCCCAAGGAGACATGCAAGCACATTTGTGTACTCTTTTCCTTCCTTAAAACACCCAGTATAGTTGTGTCATAATTTTGCTTTGTGATTAAAATCTCCTTTTCAACAGAATCTATAGATATGTTTTTTTTTAATTAGAAATAATTTTTTAATTTTCAAAGCAGAGCCACAGTAAATTCCCATAAAACCTATTCATTAATCATCCAAGTTTAAGCAAAGACAACTTCTCAGTAAATATTCTAAGATGTTAGTTACTTATGAAATGTATCTGGTGCAGAGAATTTTTATTATTTTATTTTATTTTTTTATAGATATGTTTTTATAAGTTAAATCACATTCGATTTGCAGAATTATTTCTCAGGAAAGAGACTCTTTTTTTTTTTTTTTAACATCTTTATTGGGGTATAATTGCTTTACAATGGTGTATTAGTTTCTGCTTTATAACAAAGTGAATCAGTTATACATATACATATGTTCCCATATCTCTCCCCTCTTGCGTCTCCCTCCCTCCCACCCTCCCTATCCCACCCCTCCAGGTGGTCACAAAGCACTGAGCCGATATCCCTGTGCCATGTGGCTGCTTCCCACTAGCTATCTACCTTACGTTTGTTAGTGTGTACATGTACATGACTCTCTCTCGCCCTGTCACAGCTCACCCTTCCCCCTCCGCATATCCTCAAGTCCGTTCTCCAGTAGGTCTGTGTCTTTGTTCCTGTCTTACCCCTGGGTTCTTCATGACATTTTTTTTTCTTCTTAAATTCCATATATATGTGTTAGCATACGGTATTTGTCTTTTTCTTTCTGGCTTACTTCACTCTGTATGACAGACTCTAGGTCTATCCACCTCATTACAAATAGCTCAATTTCATTTCTTTTTATGGCTGAGTAATATTCTATTGTATATATGTGCCACATCTTCTTTATCCATTCATCCGATGATGGGCACTTAGGTTGTTTCCATCTCCGGGCTATTGTAAATAGAGCTGCAATGAACATTTTGGTACATGACTCTTTTTGGATTTTGGTTTTCTCAGGGTATATGCCCAGTAGTGGGATTGCTGGGTAGGAAAGAGGCTCTTTAAGCTGTCGTCTTTGAGCTGTTCCCACACTGTTTTCCATATTGTGTCTATCACCTTCAGAGTCCATGTGGGAACTTCTGAGAAAACATGGCTTTTTGAACCTCTCCCTTCTCCTAGATTCCTACCAGGATGACCTAATTAATCATTGTAATAGGGAAATTTAGCGTTAGATAGAGCTAGAGAAGACACCCATCCACATGCCTAAAACTTTCAGGTAGTTTCGATAGAAACAGTGCAGAACTGAACCTTAACTTTATCATGTACAGTGGAAATCCAGCTCAGCTACCAGTTTTGAACAAATATAAGCATATTTTGGTAAAATGAGTAGCACAGAAATTAGAGGATATATGAACACAGTTAGTTTAAAAGAGTTAATTAAGTATTAAGAGCAAATATGCTCCCCCTACCTTCCACTTCCTTAGAAAACAAAATAAGGGGAGAAAATTTTGAAAATAGAAAATAAAGGAACTCTAATTGTTCTAGGTGAAAGTCTCAAAGAAAGTATTTTACCGGTAAAACAAGGAATAGGATATCTTACTATCATAAGTAGCAATCAGAATTAGAAGTGGAAGGGAAAAGATAAAACCTGTTGAGAATAAATCTAGAAGAAAATTGGGCACATCGAAGAGCAGGTACATGAAAGAAAGAATGAAATTTCCTTAGGTTGGAGAAAGACTTGACTTTTCATTATTTTACAAATGTGCATTGCCTAACATTCCTGGAAACTGGGCTAGAGGGAAGATTCAGGGATCAAACAAGTACATAAATATACAGATAGAATTACAAATTGTGATGTGCCGTGAGACAAAGGCACAGAGTACTGTGAAACCCGTTTTAGATTGAAAAGTCAGAGAAGGCCTGGATAAAGTGGGTTTTAAGCTGATACTTTAAAAATGAGAAAGAGCCAAGCAGACAAAAAGTGAAGAGAAAATAGCATGTTCAGAGGGCCTGAGGCATGAGTGGTTTTACCATTTCTGAGAAAATGAAATAGGTCAATGTAGTTGAAGCTTAGTGAGTAAGGAGGAAGGTGACATGTAAAGTATGAGAGGAAGGCAGGGGCCAGCTTGAATACAGGCCCTAGTTAACACATCTCTTACAGTCCACATTAAGGGTCTTTTTTTCCTAGGAAAGATGGAAACCAATGAAGGGTTAGAAACCAGGTGACGTGATGTGATGACTTGTTATATGAGTGGTTTAGAGGAGGCAAGACAGGAAGGAGAGGGACTAGTAAAGAGAGTGCTGGCAGTAGTCAGAGTAGCAGCTTGGATTAGAGTGGTGGTGGTAGTAGAAATGTAGAAAAACAAATAGATTCTAGATGGAGTTTTGAAGGTAAAATTGACATGCTTTGGTGATGGATTGAATGCCGGGGGTGGGGAACAAAAGGAGATTGTTGAGTGCCAAGTAGGATTCATAAGGGAAAAAAATTACTGCAAAATACTACCTAGGATAAGAGTACCAATGGAAATGACCTCATATATGATCATAGGTTGATTCTTGCTTATATAGAACTTCAAAACTGAACTGAAAATAACTAAATTGATAATCTCAATCCAAGAAATGATAAACGAGGCTTCCTTAATGTAGAGTTGTATGTTTAGGGCACTTCCTTAAAGTTAAAGACTTGAATTAGAGAAGCGGTAGCATAATGGTAAAGAAGATCATGAACTTCCTGTTTGAATAATCTGTTGTTATTTTGATCTGAATTATTTGAGGGGTTTGGGGATGCTTATTACGGTCTTGGTGGTAGCTGTTTGGCTTTCAAGCTCTCTTTTTGACAAGCTTTCTTTTTTCTCCCTTTCTCAGTATGACAACATTTTAATGGAAGAGGCTGCTCAGATTCTGGAGATAGAAACTTTTATACCTCTTCTTCTACAGGTAAGATACTGAGATTGAGACAAAGAAAGTAGAGTTTTGGGCTTCCCTGGTGGCGCAGTGGTTAAGAATCCACCTGCCAATGCAGGGGACACGGGTTCGAGCCCTGGTCCGGGAAGATCCCACATGCCACAGAGCAGCTAAGCCCGTGTGGCACAACTACTGAAGCCTGTGCGCCTAGAGCCCGGTGCTCCGCAAAGAGAAGCCACCGCAATGAGAAGCCCGCACACCACAATGAAGAGTAGCCCCTGCTTGCTGCAGCTGCAACTGCAGCTAGAGAAAGCCCGCATGCAGCAACGAAGACCCAACACAGCCAAAAATAAATTTATTTTTAAAAAAGTAGAGTTTTAAGAATTCTGGGGGGTAGCATCAGAAAACTACCCAGTTTGGGGGTGCTAATTGCTATGATTATGTGTTCTCCTTAACTTCATTATGTTTGGTATTCTATTTTAATCTATTCGCTGGTTATTGAGTAGTTTGTATTGTTTGGGAGCACTATTTAAAAATTCATAGTTTATCTCTAAGTTTTAAAAAGACTTAGTAATTTTAATCAAGAAAATTACATTGTTAGGCAGTTTGGAGGGAAGATGAGCTTCTTTTTCATTTCTTTTATTTAGAGTTGTTTCTGGAATTGTTTTTGATCCCTGGGTACATGGCTTTTCTTTATTTTGTGCCTGAATTTTTTTAGATAAATGATGTTTAAGAATGTTTTCTTATTTTACAGTAGTCTTTACTATGGAGCATAAAAAACCAAATGTGGAATTCCTAATTGAAGAATAGAGGCTACTCTAATTTATAGATAAATTGGGTTCCGAAAATTGTTTTATAAAGCCAAGTTATTTGGGACTTGTATTTTATCAGAATATGTTACAAGGAACAAGGAGACAGAGTAGGAAACTGAAGTATTAGTGTAGGCAATTAAAGAAGGTATAATTTCTACTGCCTTGGGGGGTTCGCAAACTGGCTCTTGGCGTAATTGTGATACAAGGTATTTACTTTGACATCTTTCCATTTCCCGGCTTGGGCATCTGTTTCTTTCTGTGCACCCTTTGCCTAATTATGACCTAAGTCTCCCAGACCTCTTTGGGTTACCCTGCATATTAAAGTACGGTAATTCCATGCTTGCCTCTCAATCCCTCCATCCTCCCTCACACACTGTCAGCCAAGAGCAGTGGTACCCATACAAGTCGCTCTGTAAATTTGCCAGATTCTTTTCTGTGAAACTGGGGAAGAGCAAGAATTAATAAGCTGTTAAAGTCATCTTGTGAATAGCAAGAAACTTGTGCAATAAATTGGAGATTAACAGGGTAATATATTAGAATATTTTGCCATTTCCTCATTTTTTATTTCTAGAATCCTCAGGATGGTTTTAGCCGACTAAAACGTTGGATTATGATTGGTGATCATCACCAGTTACCTCCAGTCATTAAGAACATGGCCTTTCAGAAGTATTCAAACATGGAGCAGTCTCTCTTCACTCGCTTTGTCAGAGTTGGAGTTCCTACTGTGGACCTCGATGCCCAAGGGAGGGCCAGAGCAAGGTAAAGGAGACAGGGCAACGGGGGCCAGGGAGGGTGGATGGTAGGGATATTATTTCTATTTAAGGGCATCATTTTGATGATCCAAGTATTCAATAACATCTTCTGTATAGACTCTTATCTGTTATCCAGGAACTTGCCTGGATACAAATCTACAAATTGGAAAGTACCTTTATTACCTTCAGCATGGGGTGTGAATTGACCAAATTATATCCTTCATTTTATTCATTGAGATTAATTTAAGTGACTTCTCAGCTAAGAGCTTCTTTTCACTGTCACCTCCCTTTTTTTCATGCCCCCAAAATATATACGATTAATATCATTTTGAAATCTAAAGCTAGAGGTGAACAGGAGGAGAACACACTAATTCTTAGTTCATGAAATGTACAGGTCCCCTCTCATAGTTACTTCAAAAATTTTTTCACTGTGCAGACTCTTCCCTGATGTTTTTACTTAAGGAATAAAGGTAGCATTTACCTCAGAGAACGTAATGGAGCTATCATTTCTTGTAATATCATCAATCTTCTGATTTGGTTACTTACAGGGAGACAAAGGTTGCAAAAGCATTATTGTTAAAAAGAGCACAATGTGGATAATATGAAAATTAACAGGAAGAGCCCATCCCTTAGAAACCCCCTTATATATATTAAAAGGGGATTTACAATGCTAATATTTCCTGTTTTGGGGGGGGATTTGTCTTTGAAAGCTTGTGCAACCTCTACAACTGGCGATACAAGAATCTAGGAAACTTACCCCATGTGCAGCTCTTGCCGGAGTTTAGTACAGCAAATGCTGGCTTGCTTTATGACTTCCAGCTCATTAATGTTGAAGATTTTCAGGGAGTTGGAGAATCTGAGCCTAATCCTTACTTTTACCAGGTAAGAAAAAATAGGAAACTTTTAAGTTTATTTTGCATTTTCCTGGCTGAATTACTACCTAAATCAGTATTACTGAACCACTTGGACAAACCATTAAATAAAGCAAAGTTAGATCTCCACCTCACATACAACACACAATTTTCCATTTCAGATGGATTAAAGATATATACACCAAAGAAAAGAAACTTATATAAACATACTAAAAAAGAAGAAAATAATGATGAATATATAATGTTGGGGTAAGAAAGGTCTTTTTTAAGCTCATTACCAAAACCATACAGAAAAATATTGCTTGATTGAGAGCAGAATTTATTTTCAGCCTTTAAAAAACAATGGGTTGAAGTCTGGATGTGTATAGAACTCTTTAAAATCACTTATAAAAGAATCAACCCCCCAACAGGAAAATGCAATAAGGACTAGAATATGCAATTCACAGAAGAAGATATAGATTTGTAGCAAGTATAAATCACTGGAATATATTTTCACCTCTGTTGCGTTAGGTTTGGGAAACTATATTCATGCAATGCTCGTAGGAAAGTAATTTGGTGAACATATTGTTAGTATGTATTAAAAGCAATACTCTCACTTATAGGAATTTATCCTTTAAAAAATGGACAAATTTGCAAAGACTTACATGCTAAAATGTTCATCACATCTTTTTTTTATTGCAAATTATTTTTGAAAGGAGAAACAACCTTAATTACACTTTCACCTATTCCATATAATACTGAATAGCCACTAAGGGTGACATTATAACTTGGTTTACTGACAGGGAGAACTTTTATGCTATATTAATGAAAAAATCAGCTTGCAAAGTGTATCTATAGTATCCCGTTTTGCTTTTTAAAAAGCAAAACATACATATAGAAATATGTACAGATAATCTCTACAAAAAGATCTGGCAGCATATGCACCAAAAGATTTGTTCTTTTATCTATATTAGCTGATGCTTAGATAAATGTAGTTTGTTATCAATACAGAAAATGGAAAGATTTACACAGTCATGTGGCTCCTGTCTTCCAAAGAACGAGAAAATTTAGATGAAGAGTTAACTGAAGCTGTGTGTCACCAGAATACAAATGATTTTTCTGAAGGTCTTCCTGTAATTTTCCTGTTGCCTTTACATGAAATCCAGCTTCTTGTCTTTTTTGATTTTCATGTTATGTTTATGTTCTCATTTTACTTTCTTCTCTCATCTGTTACTTTCAATTTAGTCTCTGTTGAACTGTACTAAGCAGCCTTGTGTATGCTTTCTCACTCTCAAGTAGTATATTTAAGTCTTGGTCTTAAACTCCTTCCCATCCATCTTTACCTAGACCCTCTAAGGTCACAGCAGGCCAGAATGATCAATTTGAGGCCACATCCTCTTCCCATCTGAAGTGGTCTGGTAGAGGTGGCAACCGTTAGTAAGAGAACGAACATAATACACACACAAAAAAACTAAGAAGTATGAAGGAAAAAGGAAAAACATTGTGTCAAAATTGAGAGCCAACTACGGTACTGCTGGATGTGTATGTTAGACTGGATTTTCTGCTGGCTTCTAAGATAGTTACCTTGCTTCTTTATGTTAATATTTCTTTCCATAACTATAGTTGCAATACACTGTAACAGGATATTATTGATCTGTATTGTGATTGTTGTGGTCCCAGAAATATTAAGCCTTTAAGTTGGTGACTTTTATTTTATGATTGTTCCATGTATTGCAAATATATTGCAAATGTTAAAGGAAAGTAATTACCACATACTCTATTTTTATTTATCGTTGTTAATTTAGGATAAGTTATTGCTCAGTTTTATGAGAGGTATTCACTTGTCCAAGATATTAACTGTTCACTTCTTGAGGTGTGATAAATGAACAAATTGTGCTAGTTAACTGTTTTTTCTATAAAGGGAAATAAATACACAATCTGATTAATGTTTTCATTACAGAATCTTGGAGAGGCAGAATACGTAGTGGCACTTTTTATGTACATGTGCTTACTTGGTTACCCTGCTGACAAGATTAGCATTCTAACAACATATAATGGACAAAAGCATCTTATTCGTGACATCATCAATAGACGATGCGGGAGCAATCCATTGATTGGAAGACCAAATAAGGTAGTTTTACAAGTATAATATGTTCTCTTATTCATGTTGTTGGCAAGATGGAAAGATTTATATTTATTATGAGTTATTTATGTTGTTCTACCTTGTCTCTTTGCTATCTCCTTTTAAAATATGTGAGAAAATGAAATAATAGGAACTCTATAAATCATTCTCTGGCAATTCTGACAGTGTTATTAGTTTGCTGTGAACGTCTGTCTCAACTATCACATTGAAGATTTTTGTTGACAGTAGTCAGAAGTAAATGCTTCTGAAACTTTTTGTTGGTAAAATGATGTCTAATGAAATTATTTATGTCCTTTATAGTAGAAATAGGAATTGTAGCATTTTTTTATTTTGTTTGTCTTACAAAGGTATAATTTGTACTGCTTCTTATTGTGTGTGTGTTTAGGGGGCTGTTTTTTCTTGAGGCTAAAGGAAAATCATAAAGTACATTCAGAACTTAGGATTTTTTTTATACTTCTTTATGTGATATGATGGAGTAATTGCAAATAAAAATGAAGATGCTTGATTTTGTCAATTAGAAAGAATAACAAACATAAATATAGTATTAGTAATGATGCAATTAGGACTTTGGCTGTGAACATAGCTATATAAAAGCTCTTTTACCTTTTCTTGGAAATCATCCACAAGTAAGAGAAAAATGGGAGGAAGAAAAATTCCATTTTTAGTGAGAGGACATGTGGCTAAGATCAAGAAGAAAAAATGGGAAGAGAATTTAGGGTCTTGAAAGTGGCAGCAAAAGCACACTTTCTGAAAGTGGTGGCATACTTTGAAGTATAAGAGCCACATCCCTATTATTCAGCAACGGATATGGGTATTGGGGTGAGCAGAAGCCTTCCTGGTTCCACGCTGATTCAAAGAAGACTACAGATGAGCTATATTTGAAAAAAATACACCGTCTCTATAGTAACAGTGAAAAAGAGAACCATCTGTTGTTAAAATCACTGAGCCTTTAGAAGAAAGTTCTGCTCACCCTAACCTAACCTCTTGTGCATAGCTAATCTGAGAAACCCGCCTAATCAGTGGTAAATAGAGGAGAAAAGGAAACTAGCACAAGCTCAATTTATAAATGAGGGAAAGAGCATCCGAACAAACTAATTGACAAGATAACATTCTCCAGAAAACATGTTGGCCTAGAATAGATGAAAATGTTGAATGCATATTTGGGTATGAATTTTAAGATACTTAATGAAGTATGCATTTCTGTGAGAGAAGGCTACAAAACAGAGAAATTGAAGAACCCAGGAAGAGATGAAATGTGAACTGGCAGAAAATAAAACAAAATCAAAGAAATGGAGACAAAATTAAAAGGAATGGGGAGGAACAGGCACTGTAGAACACTCCATAAGGGATATAGAGAGTGAAAATGAGAAACTAATAACTTTGAAATATAGGAAGTTTAGAAATAGAAGAACCTCAGTGTCTGAGTCCTTTTATTTATGAGTAATAGAAAAACTTAAACGATAAGGAAAGTTACTCTCTCTCATAACAAGAAGATGAAAGTAGTGTGGCTCCAGGTTAGGTTACAGTGTGACGCAATGATGTCATGAAAGACCAAGGTTCATTTCATCTTTCTGCTCTGCTGTCCTCAATCTGTGAGCCCAGTTCTCAGACAAGCTCTCCACATGGTCAGGATGACAACAGAATTTCCAGGTATAATATCCACACATAAGAGCAAAGGACTATATCCAGAATATATGAACTCCTATAAAAGTCATTGTAAAATATAGACAACCCAATACAGAATTGGCAAATGAATTGGACAGCATACAAATGGACAATAAGCACATGAAAAAATGCCTACCATCACTAGTTGTCAGGGAAAATGCAATTAAAACTACAGTGATGCA
Source organism: Tursiops truncatus (assembly GCF_011762595.2). NCBI lineage: Eukaryota > Metazoa > Chordata > Mammalia > Artiodactyla > Delphinidae > Tursiops > Tursiops truncatus. The sequence goes on along the minus strand of NC_047035.1, from coordinate 78,171,858 downwards.
CCACTACACATCCAACAGAATGGCTAAAATTATAAAGATTGACAGTATACCACGTGTTGGCAAGGATGTGGAGCAACTAGAACTCTGGAACTGGAACAGTGCTAGTGAATGTGTGTACAGCAGCTTTGGAAAACAGTTTGACAGTTTCTTATAAACATCCACACAGTCCAGCAATTTTACCCCCAGATATTTATCCAAGAGCAATAAAAATGTATTTATACAAAAGTATTTGGACATGAATATTCATTGCAGCTTTATTCAAAATAGCCCTAAACTAGAAACAACCCGAATTCTGTGAACAAGGGAATGAATAAACAAATTGTAGTGTATTGGTTCAGTGGAATACTATTCACCAGTAAAAAGGTATGAACTTCTAATTTATGATTCCATTTTTATGGAATTCTAGGACTGGCAACAAAATAATCTATAGTGACAGAAAGCTGATCAGTGGTTGCCTGGGGCTGGGGGATACAGATTTGATGACAAAAGGGACTGAGGTAATGGAAATTGTGATTGTGGTGGTGGTTATTTGGGAGTATATATTGTCAAAATTTATCAAATTGTACATTTAAAATGTTGCTGGGCATCAAATTGGGATATCAGGTATATAATTAGCTGAACAACAGTCCCTGCTTTCATGGAGCTGAGTAGTCTAGTAGGGGGAAGATTGTTAATTCCACAAATATAATAGTTACTTAGGTGTCTGCAGAGTTAAAGATGAGTGCTATAAGTGTGAATAACATAGGGACATAGCCGAATCTGGTTACCATGGTTTATTTCATAGTGTTCATTCACTTGTTCTTTCGATTCCAAGTATATAGTCATGTTCTTTTGGGATTGATTATTTTAAGGATAAGATTTTTATTTCTAGCACTTTATTTAAATGATCTCTCTAGAGTTTTTGCTTTTGAAAATATACCATATTCCCCCCTTTTTTTGGCCTCAGGTGACAACCGTTGACAGATTTCAAGGTCAACAGAATGATTATATTCTTCTTTCTCTAGTACGAACCAGGGCAGTGGGCCATCTGAGGTATGTAAGGAAACATTTTCATAATAGTGTTGAACTTTACTGTATGCTTTAATTTTGAGCTTCTGTGGCTAAGTAGTTTTAAATTTTATGTTGAAAGTTTAATTAATTAACTTTTGGTGCTTTTCGTTGGACTGTAGCAGTATCATATTCTTTGTATAGTTAGTTAATCATTGCCATTGCTTCTGAATTTTTTGAATCTTAAATGTTTTAGTAATTTTAACTTTTTTACTCTTCAGGAACAGTCAGAGATAGCATTTAATCATAATATATATATATATGTATGTATGTATGTATCTCCTATGTCTGTTTGAAACTTAATGTCAGAAATTAAAGGAGGTAAAGTGGTAAAAAGTCTAAGAGTAAACTTGGCATTGCACAGGATTTCTCACTTTTCCCTACACAGTCTTTTAGCTTCAGTGTTAGGATAAAGGAACCATTTGTTCTCCCATGATTAAGAATTGTCAAAACGAACAGTAATATATTTTTATCATTTATTGTGATGTATTTATGTGCTGGGGATTTATGGGAATAATATCTCCTTGTTACAAAGCAGCCATTTAGTTTTATATAAACGTTCATCTCATATGACTTACTAGCAAAACTATAAGGAGAGTTCATTTTATTATTTTATTTGATGAATATAAAAAGAAAATTCTGCAAGCTCTCATAATGTTGTCATTAAGTCAAGATCTATTTGGTGCTTAACCCAGAGTGATCAGGTTCCATTAGACCGATAACTTTTACGTAAGAGTAAACAAAGATGTAATGTTTCAAGAAATTGTTTCAATACTATAGCATTCTAAAATACAGTGTGTTTTTACTTAAGTGTCAAACATGTTTTGGAGACTAACTTTTCTAAAAAGCGGTTTCATTTCCACATTGAAATTTATAGCTGCTGCTGCATAGGGTATCATTATGATTTACATAATTAAAATCTCTTACCCAAACTCACAGTATGAATACGTGAATACTGCTTCTTCCTCTTCCCTTTTTCTTACTCTGTAGTGCTTTTTTTGTCTTTTTCACATTCCCATGACTTTATTTCTATGCTGTTTTTTACCTGACTTCTGGAAACTTAAAAAAAAATAAAGAGAAAGTTGATGATAATAAAATGCTTATAAATGAAGGCTTAAAAAAGAACCTGATCTCATTGTTGTCTTACATATCTAAATTTTCTTTATCCAGATAAATTAGTCTTCTTTGTATTTGCCAAACTTCCCTTTTGGAAGTCTACCTTCTTCTTCGGGGGCTGCTGGTGGTGGTGGTAGTGTTATTAAATCATAGAGGGGAAAAAGTCAATTGACCTATGATTTACAATTCAACTCTCCAGATAGGTTAGGTATCTTAGCTAGAATTTTATCAAACTCCTCATAGAAGTTTTTGGTTTGTAGATACAATCTTTCATATCTTTCTTTTTCTAGGAAGTAGTAAAATATTTTGTTTTTCAAGTCTCAAGAGACCAAGGAAACCTACTTTCTTCCATATTTCTCTTTTCACTAATAGCTTTATTGGGATATAATTCACATACCATACAATTCACCTATTTTAAGTGTACAGTTCAATGATTTTTAGTATATTCATAGTTATGCAGCTATCTTCACGATTTTAGAACATTTTTATCACCCTATACCTGTCAGCAGTTACTCCCCTCCCCTCTCCCCTAAGCCCTTGGCAACCACTATTCTACTATATGTCTATAGATTTGCCTATTCTGGACACTTCATATAAATGAAATCACTTAGCATAATGTGTTCAAGATTCATCCATGTTGTAGCATATGTCAGTACTTCATTACTTTTAATTGCTAAATAATATTTCATTATTTTTTGTGTGAATTTTTTACTTTTTATTTATCCATTCATCAGTTGGTGGACACTTGGGTTGTTTCTACTTTTTGGCTATTAGGACTAATGCTGTTGTGAACATTCATGTACAAGTTTTGTGTGGAAGTATGTTCTCGTTTCTCTTGGGTGTAGACCTTGGAGTGGAATTGCTGGGTCATATAGTAACTCTGTGTTTAACCCTTTAAGAAACTGCTAAGCCGTTTTCCCAAGTGCCTGCCTTTCTTCTTTTACCCACATCTTTTTTTCATCCGGGATAGACTAATCAGGTGATTGTTTAGGAGCCAGACTATTGAGCGTCAGTTCCAGAGACCTGTTTTAGGACACTGTGGAGCTGTTTAGAAGCTAGAGTAGTGAGACATTTCTGGTTCCTTTTCCAACATTCGTTGTTCTTGTCCCTACTGACTTGAATAGCCCAGCTACAAATAGAAATGCTTGTGACTTGTTCAGAGCAAAGCAGTGAAACTGTAACTTTCCTGTGTTGTCTCCTTGTAGGGGCTCTATCAGAGTGATGGCTTGTTGTTTAACAGTGCTGTTTCTGTCCAGCCATCTTCTGGGGACTGTGAAAGAAGGTGGTAGTTCTCATTGCCCTGGTTTGAAGATACAGCTCCAAGGAACCCTGGCTTTTCATGCTGCCGCCCTTTGCTTTTTTTCCCTGGTAGTTTGTTATGTTTATAGTGTTTGCTCATTCATTTAACAGATGTTCTCAGATCCTTCTATTATTTGGCAATGTGATGGGTTCTTGATATATAGTAGTAAATCTAACATTCATTTTCTCTGTCCGCATGGAGCTTAGAATCCAGTGGAGGAGACATTAAACATGTCCTTGGAAAATACCTACATTTGATTCTGCAGAAGATTTTAGTCTAATTCTCCTCATGTACAGTGGAGATCGAGCTTAGTAGAGCCACTTAACTGTCCTACAGTACTAAGGACTGGAGGGAAAAGTTCCTCAGAGGAACAGGTTCATTGTCACTGCTCTGCCTAGAGATAGAGCCTTCTGGATGAGAAAGGGAGAACTGAATATCAATACAGGGATTACCATGAAAACAACGGCTTAGGTCACCTCCTTCCACCATGCCCTCCCCACCTTTTTCCCTGACAACATTGTTTTAACAGTGTTTTTATTAAGTTTATAATACTTAGGTGAGAACTCATGCTAAGTATTTCCAGCATTGTACGTCCAGTTACTAGTTTTGGAACCACCCACCTATAGCGTGACCCCTCGGGCTTCTAAGGGATGTGGAGGAAGTAAAAACAATTTGGCCTGCAGTGACCTAGAAGGTGACATTTCCTTCGTGAATCCAGGGTGTCACAAGTGTAGAAATTCCTCAAAGCTACTGCGAATGGGTGTGCTTTCTCCTCATACCTAAATGAACGTCTCTTAGTTTGGGTTGCTGGGAGGTGGGGATACCCCCTCAACATAACTGCTATTATATATGATGTTGCACAGTCCCTCCTGATAAGGGAAACTAGATCCTTATCAAGACCATAAAACACAATAGAAAATGAGGCTGAATTAGAGATATTCCCCAAATATCTTGCATTATGCAGAGACAAAGAAAAGCCATTTGATAAATATTCCAATTCCCGATTCTCTGTGTGGTTATTATATGATCTTTGTAACATTTGACCTCTGTAACACTCTTTAACACTTTCTTTCAGGAGTTAGGGATGACTGTACTAGATTTTATTATTATTCATGAAAGCCTTCTCTTTTGTAGAATACTCGCAAATTTAAATAGCCGTCTAAGAGCATCTCAAGAAAACAAGCTATCCTCTGTATTTGAAACCAAAACTATATTTTCTTACTAAAACACATTCTAACTAATAGTGAAGTGAAATTAAACTTACATAGCCACTCTTTTATAATTTTTTTTTCCTTTTACACATAGCCACTCTTTTGTAATTTTTTTTTTTTCTTTTTTACATGGTCCTTGTTGGTTATCTGTTTTAAATATAGCAGTGTGTACCTGTCAATCCCAAACTCCCAATCTATCCCTCCCCACCCCACTTCCCCCCTGGTAACCATAAGTTCATTCTCTAAGTCTGTTTCTGTTTTGGAAATAAGTTCATTTGATTCAAGTAAATTCAGATAAAGTTTTAAGAACGTATTCTTTCTGAAAGATAAAGAAAGCTGCTATCGTTCATCAGATAGACAGCTACATGTATAGCTGGCTCATGCATTTTGGCATTTTTATTACTGTTTATGTGAACACTGGGACCTAGTATAGTCCAGCCATTGGGCGTAGGTACTAGAGTAAATGCATGAATAAGAGATGGTATTATTATGTTATATCATTCGTCATACTGTATTTCTGTTTGTATTTGTAATTATTATTATAAATAAGTATAAAACAGTATGATAAGAGTTATCTAGGAAGTAAAATTTGACCCATTAACTTTGACAGAGCATGGGAATTTGGTAGGTGAAATGGAGCAAGGGCTGGTTTGAATTGACTCAATGGTGGTGATACGGTAAATTGGTAACTGACAACCGAACTGTATCGTAATACTAGTATAGCAACTTACATCTTTTTAATCAGTCATTGGTTATTTTGTGATTCTCTCCACCCTCTCCCCGCAAAAAAAACATAGAAGTTGGTAATAAAGCATTAACTTCTTACTTGGTTAACTAGTTACATAACATTGATTAACTTAATGTTTATTCTCTTAAATTTTTAAGAAGCTTAACTCTTTTTTTTAATTGTTTTTTTTCCTTTAAATAAAAGAAATGCTGCTGTGGAGGAATAGAAGGGAAAGGATGGAACGATACAATGGGGTGGGGCCATGTGCAGCCTTGAGTGTCAGGCTCTGAGGTCTGGACACAGTCCTATAGCTATGAGGTTCTCAATCTTTTGTGGACTGATTATTAAACAGGCACATTGCTGATGAGAGGTCTGGGGCAGAGGCTAGGTGTCTTCAGGTTTAACACACTCTCCAGGTGCTTCCTAGCCAAGGGCTGCAGACACACCTGGAGGCAATACCAAGGAACAGAAGGTTTGGAAAGTGGTGCTCTAGGCAGTATTGCCACAGCTTAACAGGAATATTTAGTGGAATATGTTTTAAAAATAAAAGGCTGCATAAATATGTTACTAATCTTGATATGTTTTAATTCATTTTATTTGTTTCTCAAAGGGATGTCCGTCGCTTAGTGGTGGCCATGTCTAGAGCCAGACTTGGACTTTATATCTTCGCCAGAGTATCCCTCTTCCAAAACTGCTTTGAACTAACTCCAGCTTTCAGCCAGCTCACAGCCCGCCCACTTCATTTGCATATAATTCCAACAGAACCTTTCCCAACCAGTAGAAAGGTAAGCCTACAGGTGACCACATTAGCAAAGAGCATCATCACATAAATCATCTGAACACTGGTTTAGAGTGCTCCTTACACTAAGGAACTGAATTAAGATTTTCTATGTGAAAATAATACCAGCTAACATTTATTGAGTACTCACCACATATCAGGCAACTTCTCTGATCCAGTCTCCAACATATGGAAAATGGGGTTAATAAAACCTATTGAACAGGTTACTAATAGGAAATAAAATAATGTATGTCAAAGCTAATAGCCTGATACATGGTGAGTACTCAATAAATGTTACATTACATACATGATCTCATTTCCTCTCAGTAACAGCCCTGTTCAATAGGTTTTCTTATTAACCTCACTTTCCATATGTTGGAAACTGGGGCTCCGAGAAGTTAAGTAGTTAAGCCACACATCTGAGTAGATGGAGAGTCCAAGATTTAAAAACCCAGACAGCCTGACTCCAGAGTCCATGTTAATCATCATCATACTATACTGCCTCTCTTCAGCTTTGTAAGGAGAACTTAACTAATTACTTGATAACAGAGTAATAACTGGTTTAACTCTTGGAGAACCCTCAAGAAGCTTGCATTCTGAGGGAAGGTGTCAGGGAATAGCACAAACACTTAACTCAGAAGTGCCACTCTCTCCTCATCCCTGCTACCCATCTCCTATCTCCCCTTCTTTCTTCCCTTTCCCACCCTCAGCTCCCAGAGGTAACATTATCCCTTCAGTTTCTGGCTTAGCCTTACTTTTGCACAAAGGAGCAGGTAACTTTATTTTCTTACGTTGTTTTCTTTCTTACATGAAGGTCAGCATACTATAGACTTTTGGGCTTTGTGTTTTTCATTTAATGAAATGTCTTGGAGGTCCATTGAATTTTAAATAAAACTGTCTTAAATGTTCACAGTATATTTCTTTTCCCCACCTCTCTTTTTTTTATTTTTAAAATTTTTTTTTTATTTTTTCATTTTTTGGCCTCACTTGTGTGGCTTGCAGGATCTTAGTTCTCTGGCCAGGGATTGAACCCAGGCCCTCGGCAATGAGAGCATAGAGTCCTAACCACTGGACTGCCAGGGAATTCCACCCACCCCTCTTTAAAAAAAAAAAAATAAAGTTAAATTCTGTGTGTTTGTTTTGTAATAATGTTAAGAACTTTTTTTTAATTGTTTTTTTTCCTTTAAATAAAAGAAATGCTGCTGTGGAGGAATAGAAGGGAAAGGATGGAACGATACAATGGGGTGGGGCCATGTGCAGCCTTGAGTGTCAGGCTCTGAGGTCTGGACACAGTCCTATAGCTATGAGGTTCTCAATCTTTTGTGGACTGATTATTAAACAGGCACATTGCTGATGAGAGGTCTGGGGCAGAGGCTAGGTGTCTTCAGGTTTAACACACTCTCCAGGTGCTTCCTAGCCAAGGGCTGCAGACACACCTGGAGGCAATACCAAGGAACAGAAGGTTTGGAAAGTGGTGCTCTGGGCAGTACCATGGACTCAAGCCCTGGGGGCTGAGGGCTGGGAGCATCTCCCCATCCTCTGCTCAGGAGACAGTGTGAGGGGTGAGGAGGACTGCGCAGCCCTGAATCTCAGGAGAGGCTGCTCCCAGCAAAGCCGCCAGAAAATATGCAAATACAAACAAACAGAAAGACTTCCATGCTTTAAAGGCAATATTCCGTAGTTGTAACAGCATGGCCGTCTTTGCACACAGAAGTTGTGACCGTTACAGGAAGTGACCACCGTCCAAAGAACACCTGCTTATGTGCAATACCGCCGTCCTGCTTAATTCTGAGAAATGCTATTTAATGTACTAAATATTTCTAACTTTATGTGCTTTAAATAATTTGTCACTTTAAGGTGAAATCCTTTTTCTTGATATGTTTTTTACCTCTATGATTTTCTGAATTGTACAGTAAGATAGGATGAGACTTTATAAAAATTTTACAATTGACGTTAAATAGGAAAGTTCTTAATCTTTATTCTCAGATGGTTTAGAAGAAGTGCACATTTTCTGTTTTCTTCATTTGCTTTACCACTTTACCTACACCGATAGAGTGGTGTTTCTCGGGTTGTTGTCAGAAGCCACTGCATCAGAATCACCTCGTTCTCCCTCAGACCTACTGAATCGAAATCACTGGGGGGCTACAGCCCAGGCCTCTGTTATTTAACACTTTCCCCACATGGTTCTGATGGGTACTACAAAGTTTACACCTTAAACTACTATTTGCCAACATTTTTGACCATGCGCTTTATTAGTAAAGAAAAAACAATCTTGCCGGAATTCACTGGGGATCCAGTGGTTAGGACTTCACGCTTCCACAGCAGGGGGCACAGGTTTGATCCCTGGTTGGGGAACTAAGATCCCACAAGCAGCATGGCATGGCCAAAAAAAAAAAACTGGCAAATATTAACCCTCATGACTAACAGTCTATATATTAAGTAATAATAAATGATAGCTTCTTATTTTTTAGAAAAACATAAATGGGAAGAATAATTTTAATATTTTCTTTGTGAATAGTCTTGAGACTTGCCTTTGGAGCCTATGTGGTATTGGAGACCACTACTTGAGACCATGTTGATGGTTTTTTTCTATTCAAATGATTGCTTATTTGTTATGAATTCTTCTACATTAGTTAGTAGACCAAAACTCATGTTTTACTTACCAACTTGAAATTATATTAAAAGCTAGTGACTCTTAGCTCTCTCCTCATCTCTGCCTTTTCTCAATTTAAATTGAATCACTTCTCTTCATGAAATCCTTATTCGACTCTAACACTTACATCTTAATGTCCTCTTACTGTTCTTATTTCCTCCAAACCCTAATAGTCAAATAGTGTTCATACGTAAGATGGAGACATGGGCTTCTGTTGAAGTGTTAGCTTTCAGTGTCTTTCACTCTATACTTAACTTTCTTTTTCTTTTTTTTTTAAATTTATTTTATTGATGTATAGTTGATTGACAATGCTGCGTTCGTTTCTGATGTACAGGAAGTGATTGAGTTATACAAATATACACTCTTTTTCATACTCTTTTCCATTATGGTTTATCCCAGGATATTGAATATAGCTCCCTGTGCTATACAGTAGGACCTTGTTGTTTATCCATTCTATACATAATAGTTTGCATCTGCTAATCCCAACCCCCCAATCCATACCTCCCTTACCCACCCACCCACCCCCACCCCCCCGGCAACCACAAATCTGTTCTCTATGTCTCTGAGTCTGTTTCTGTCTCGTAGAGAAGTTCATTTGTGTCATATTTTAGATTTCCACATATAAGTGATTATACTTAACTTTCTTTTTGCCGTCTTCTAGAACGGAGAGAGACCATCTCATGAAGTACAGATAATAAAGAACATGCCCCAGATGGCGAACTTTGTATACAACATGTATATGCATTTGATACAGACCACACATCATTATCATCAGGTAAGTTTTCTCAAAATTGACTCTTATTTTTCTTGCTGGAGAATCTTCTCTGTTGCCGAATAAATCTTTAACATACTTGAATCCTTGCAGGAAACCAGCTAAACCAAAGTAGATTACTATTCGTGTAACATCCATATCTTAAAAACATCTTTTGTAGATATAATTTGGCATACAATAAATTCCACATATCTAAAGTATACAGTTTGATCTGTTCTGATATTTGTATATATCCATGAAACCATCACCATAATCGAGATGACGAACATATCCATTATCCCCCAAAAGTCTTCCACGTACACCTTGATAATCCCTCTCCTCTCTCACCAGTTCCTTTTCCACCTTCTCCAGGAAACCAAGGATCTACTTTACGTCACAATAGATTAGTCGCCATTTTTTAGACATTTATGTAAATAGACTCATACAGCATGTACTCTTTTTTCCTACTTTTATTCAGCATTATTTTGATATTCATTTATGTTTCAGAATGTATCAGTAGTCCTTTTCCTTTCATTGCTGAATAAGTAATCCATTATACAGATTACCAAGTTTACCCATTCATCCACTGATGGACATTTGGGTTGTTTCCAATTTTGGCTGCTACAAATAAAGCTACTATGAACGTTCTCCTACAAGTCTTTGTACTTTCTCTCGGGTAAATTTCTAGGAGTGGAATGGTTGGATAGTATGGTAAGTATGTATTCAACTTCTTTTAAGAAACTGCCCACCTGTCTTACAAAGTGGTTGTACCATTTTATATTCCCACCAGCAACGTATGAGAGCTCACACACACTTACTATGTTTGGTCTTTTTATTTTAGCATTCCAGTAGGTGTGTAATGGTCTCGTTGTGGTTTTAATTGGCACTTCTCTAATAACAATTGATATTGAACATCTTTTCATGTGATTATTTACCATCTGCATATCTTTGAGGATGTGTCTGTTTAGGCCTCTCACTCACTTTTTTGGGTTGTATTATTGAGTTTTGAGAGTTTTAAAATTTATTCTGACTACAAGTTCCTCCTCAGATGTTTGTTTTATGAATATTTTCTCCTAGTCTGTGACTTGTTTTTTCATTTTTAAGTGTCTTTCAAAAAACAGTTTTAAATTTTGACTAAGTCCCAGTGTATCAAGTTGTTCTTTTGTGATTCATGCTTTTTATGTTCTAAAAGAACTTAGCCTGACCCAAAATTACAGGGATTTTTTCCCCTAATGTTTTCTTCTAGAAGTTGTATAGTTTAATTTGCTATTTAGAGGTATGGTACATTGTGGGTTAATTTTTTTTATATGGGGCAAGGTAAGGTTGCATTTTACTCATTTGCGTGTGGATATCCAGTTGTTTCAGCACCATTTCCTGAAAAGGCTATATTTTCCCTCTGTTGACTTGCCTTGTCATTTTTTTTTTTGAGATTAAAAAAGCAGTTTTTCACATTGAGATATAATTGACATATAATTTTAGTTTCAGGTGTATAAAATAATGATTTGCTATTTCTATATATTACAAAACAATCACCACAATAAATCTGATTAACGTCCTTCACCACACAGAGTTACACTTTTTTTTTTTCTTATTTTGAGAACTTTTAGGATCTCACCTTGTTTTAGTAGAAAAATCAATTGGCCACGTATGTGAGAGTCTACTTCTGGGCTTTCTATTCTGTTCTGTTGATCTTTGCATCTTTCCTTTTTGCCTTTACTACACTACCTTTATTAGAGTTTCTTTATCGTAAATCTTGAAATGAGATAATGTGAGTCCTTCAGTTTTGTTATGTTTCAAAATGGTTTTGGCTGTTCTAGTTCCTTTGCTTTTCTGTATAAATTTTAGAATCAGCTTGTCTATTTCAACCCCCAGAAAAAGCATGTTGAGGTTTGATTAGGATCAGTTTGGGGAAATTAACATCTTAACAATATTGAGTCTTCTTTCCATGAATATGATATCTCTCTCCACTTCTTTAGGTCTTCTTTGAATTCTCTCCTCAGTGTTTGGCAGTTTTCAGCATACAGGCTTTATACATATGTTGTTAGTTTTATTGCTAAGTGTTTCACATTTTGTGCTGCCATTGTGAATACTACTTTAAAATTTTTTCAGTTTCCAACAAGAGAAACAGTTCCTGAAGAGAGAAGCCCAGCTTTAGCTCCAGACTGCCATGGGGTAAAAGGGAAGCCAGGCATATAGAGCTGCTCCAGTGTTCTGGTTAAGTGGGACAGGAGCCTTGTGCCCTGCTGCTCTCTCCCTGCCATGGCCTTGTCTCAAGGCTTGGTTCCTTCTCACCCCTCACAGGGCCCCTTGATTGAAGTCGGTCCTTTCTTGAGTTGGTGTGGCAGTCAGTCCTAATCAGCCACCGTTTTTCCAGAGTGTTACAATAAATTCCTTTGCTAAAAAATTTAATAGCTTTTGATATTGTTTTTCTCCCTGAGGATGTAATGTATGATCTCATCATTATTATCTGATATCTAGGCAGGCATATTCCATGGAGTCAGTAAAACTTAGGCCATTATCATCAGAGTTGTTACATCTGTAATATAACATGGCCAGCAGTGTTTTGGAGAATTCTAGAGTGACAGTATCAGTTAGGAAGATAATGTGAGAACTTAACTTTATAAGCCAGTGTCTTTTTATTTGGATTCTTTGATGTCTTCCCTCTCTCTCTCTTTCTTTTTTTTTTTTTCTCTTTAGACTTTATTACAGCTACCACCTGCTATGCTAGAAGAAGGTGAAGAAGTTCAAAGTCAGGAAACAGAATTGGAAACAGAAGAAGAGGCCACGCCTGCTCAAGCTGACATTGTACCTAGTCTAACAGATGCCAGCTCCAGTCAAGAAACCTCAGCCTCTCAGACTGAGACCATCCCCAGTCACACAGGAGACAGTTCCAGTTCAGGGGCCATCCCTACTGAATCCGAGATCACTGCTACTGTGGCAGAACCTGTAGCTGTACCAGCGGAGAATAACACCCCTCAAGATGCCACATCCGCCCCCAGAGAAACCAAGTAGCCAAACTGTAGCCCTTCTTAGGGAGGACATTTCATTTATAAAGTCTAGGTAAAGTTACCTTTTGTATTTTACATATTCTTCTGCCATTTTAATGGCACTAATTAATATTCAGTCCTTATTTTTGTTAGCTGATCTCAATGTTTGTCTTCTGGTATATATGAAAAAAGAATGTGTGTGAACAACTCCAACTTTATTTGTCCAGTCAGAAGAATAAATAACCATTCCTTTGATATTTTGATTATTAAATAACTATATCTATAATCATACCTACATTAGAAGAATTTTCTACAGAGTAATAGTTCACATTTTTAGTGAACTTCGCTAAAGAAAAGGACAAAATATACTGGAATTAACTACAAATGACTTCAAGCAAGTGTCCAAATTGGGGAGGAAATCATTTCTTCTACCATAATGTAAGATGCTCAAGTCATGTTTCTTTCTATCCCTCCTTTCTTTGCTGTCTTCCTTGATGGAAAGGCGTCAACACCATAGGATATAAGTTGCTCCGATCCACTAAAGAAGACATGCATTTCCTTCCCCCAAATCTCAGAATGTGTAAAATCACCTAGAATGTCTCTTTATTTTGGGGGCCACTCCAGGCCTAATGAATCAGAATCTCAGGGTTAGGGCCTAGGAACCTGCATTTTTATTTTTGCAGGTGCTACACAATTAATGTTTGAGTTGCTGGCCGAATGATATCAGATAAGGCTGGTGAGGCTGGGCCAAGATTTGTCATTCATCTAAGCAAGAAGGATCTGGCAGATCCATTTGGGCAGGAACAAAGGTCCAGGGTCCAGGCAGTGAAAATCAGTGAACTTAATTAATTCCTGTATTCAGGATGGATTTCTTCCAATGCAGAGCTTCTGAGTTTTCTGCCCTGTTTAGTTCTCTTGATAGATAACCAGCCATAAGGAGCCCTTAAGGTAAAATGTGCTCCAGATTTGGGAAGGCGTCTGTACTAGGACCTTGCTACTCAGGTGTGGTTTGCAAATCAGCAGCATCAGTGTTGCATTGAAATTTGCTAGAAATGCAAAAGTTTGGGCTGTACCCCAGATCTGTTAAATCTCAATCCGCATTACAGCAAAGTCCCCAGGTGATTCAAATGCACTTCGTAGTTTTAGGAGCGCTGTACTGAGATTACTGTGCCGTCCTCACATCAGTGAGAGGTTGAATGGTGATCCTATGATGGTAGAGTTTACAGTGAGTATGACTGTTTTCTGACAATGGACCTCTGCTTATAAGGTCCCTGGGCATGGTGACCAGAGAAGAGATGAATATATGTATGTGGGAAGGGTGAACTTGTCCACTAGTTCTCTTCCCCATTCCCACATCTGCTAGAGTGGCTAAGGGGAGCATTTCCCCAAATCTAGTGCATCTACCTTTAGGCTTGACCGTGTCCAACGAACTTTTGAAGAATTAAGCAAGCACTGCACACTGCCAGTGACCAGACCAGTGCTCCTCATCTTGATATTTTGAAGCAATGATGAATTCATAAGGAAATTAAACCCAGAACGTCAAGTCAATGATGTTTTTGAGTGACTAATGTTGGCTTAAGTTTACCAGTCTGTGGTGGGTAACATTTAGACTCCTGTCTTACAGTGCTTCTTGCAGCATCAACAACTGTGTCGGGTGGGGAAGGGGACGATGAAAGTGATGGGATAACAAGGGGAGTGAAATGCCAAGGAAACGAACGTAGGAAGCCTAGGTCTGTTTGTTATCAGAGTTAGGATGGAGCCAAATGGTCTGTTACATAATTTCTCTGAGTATAAGAATTTGAAAGCAGGTGTCATGGGCATCTGTATGAGGACTTGCACTCAGAATTATGTTCATCTGTGAATATATAGTATCAGGCTAAGCAAGAGGGAAAGAAGCTTTACCATATTACTGTCTTTCCTGGAAAAGAGTGATTTTTCCCTCTGCCCTTTGGAGGAAATGACTCATGAGACCTGCAACCAAAGTAAAGCAAAACTGTTGTGCTGCTTTCTCCTGAAATAAACCATTTTCCCAACACTGTATATCACTCTGTCTAGCTGGGTGGCTGAACGTTTTTCTCTGCTGCTTGGTTTTCTATTACACTGAAAAGAAAATTTTAACTGGAAGATGAATAACTCCTTTGCCTCTGTCAAATTAAGAAAGGGATGATGAAAGTGGGACTTGCATTATTTTAAATTGTTTATTCACTGGAAAGGCCAGTGAACTGCAGTTGACTATAGAATTGGGGAATTTTTAAAGGAACTTAAGAGATCTTTTCTAAACTTAAATAATGAGGAAACTGAATCAGATGGTCTTAACCAGGGTGGCAACTGTGGGAGACGGGGGTAGAATCCAATCTATAGTCCAGGGCAGTTTTGTGCCTTTTTTTTTTAATCAACCACACATGAGTAATTGCTTCATAAATTCAAAATTTTTCCATTTAATTTGGGATTACTACAGACACAGGTATTCTAGCCAGGTGACCATTTCAGATTAGTGTTCCCATTGCTCTCCATCCTGTTTTTCATATCTGAATATGTCGTGATTTTGGAGTTTATTTTTAAAAGCAGACCAAAAAGTCACATGCCAAGAGAAAGAGCATGAAATGAAGCAATTCAAGTATTTAGACTTTTTTTCACAAAATGCTGAGTTAAGAAAGTACATTACCAGCAGTTGGGAATAAATAGCTCTATTGATTTGGGCAAATGAATGAGAAGATCTAAATATTATCAGGTCTCTTGAAGTTAGTGCGATGATAAAAGTTGATATTTTGCTAGATACTGAGAGAAATGGTATACATGGGCCATTTGTGCTCCTATAAAAAATGAAGTTTTTATGATCAGGGGACAACATGATATTGTAAAACAGACTTTGGACTCATCCAGACCCGACTCAAATTTTACGTAATTTGCTCATCAGCGTTTGCTTTGACCTTGACAGGTGTTATAACCTCTGTAAGTCACAGTTTTATCTACAAAATGGGGAAAAGAGCTGTTTGTTTGTTAATGGGGTAATGTTTATGAAAACATCTGGCACCTGGTTGCTTGGTAAATACCAGTCCCACCCTCTGCATTTTCCCCCAAATCTTTGAGACAGTGTAGGATATTGCCAGCCAGTCCTCTGACTTGGGTGCGTAGCTATGCCCCTATCCAGGGAGTATGGAGGAGGATTAAGAAGGGAACACGTGGTGGCAGTTGACCTTTGAAGATCAAGGATCAGATTTACTGATTGGAAACCTCGAAATCAGCCTATGGCAGCATTGAGGATGGTCTCTGCTGAAATTAAAATTTCTAGCAGAACAGCATACCCAGATGGAGATAGTAGGTACCATTGTGCTTGGGATATATTGGTAACATCAATTCTGTATCCTGTACTCCCCCACCCCGAGATCATCTATATTGTTGCACTTACCTAGCTTGAATGTGCTTTTTCCTTTTTATCTTGTACTCACATGGTATTTTAGAGGTGTTTCTTCAATTAAAATAAGATAAAAAAGATTTTTTAAAGAACGCTGACCCTTTTGCATGCACCAGAAGAGCAGTTAAAAACAAGCAGTGCCTTGCTTCCTGTGAAAAATGCTTGGCAGTTAGCCTTTGTAATTATGAAGCAATCATGTTAATAGATGTTTAAGAATAATACAACTGGAGCTGTACAGAGCCAAGGATGGAAATGAGCACATGAGACCATTTTTTCTTTATCTATTGCTATTCTTCAGTGCCCGAGAAGGGGTTTTAATTCAGCGGTAACCAGAAGCTTTGGACACTTTTTTTCTTCATAGGGACAACCCTGAGCTCAGTCCCCTGGAGCATGACTCAGAATGCAGCACAGTTACTGCTGGCTGCCAGCTTTATTGCCAGCTCTACCTTTTGGCTTACACTTATTTCATTAGCTACTTAAACTTCTGCATTTACATATGAAAGATGGCTAATCCCAGTATTTCTCAACATATGTTACAAAACCACCCGTCTTCAAAAATACTTTGAAAAACATGTTCCGTGGTCAAATAAGTTTGAGGAACACAATTAATTCTCATTCCCCATTTGCAGAATAACAATGCATTGTTAGCTAATTAAAGGTTCTTTCCTGCAGGAAAAAATCATGTTAACTTTGTTTAATCTAGCATTTGATTATCGCAAGCTTATTTGACCATAGAACTCTTTCTTTTTCTTTTTTTTTTTTTAAATAAGACATTCTAAAGAACTAGTTCCTCAGAACAGTTTGGGAGCCAGTATTTTTACATTAGCAAGTGAACTTTGATTCCCCCTTAGAAAATTAAGGGGATAAGAATATACCAGCCCCAATATGCTACTTTGTCATAAGGATTATTTTGAGCTGAAGGCAGTTGACAAACAGCAGATGCAGGAAGTATTCTCTGTCCTTGTGCTTCTGCCTAAAAGCAGGGCATAAATTTCCCTTTGTAAAGATGACATAAATTTCCATTTGTAAAGGTATCCCCTCTCTCCTGTACCAGGAAGACAACAACCCTTATCACGGGACACAGAGATGATGCTGTGAAATGAGTCTGCATAAACAAACCTTACTAAAATGACCCTTATCTTCCATTAATTTCCCCGTGTATTTACTTGCCCACAATCTACCACCCCTAAAAGCCCAAACTCCCCCCCTTATTTTTTTGCCTATTTACTTCTCCATAATTTATTGTCCTTTGTTAAAATGATATATAAGCTTCAAAGCCTAACAGCTTTGGGGGGGGAGTTTTTACTTTTCTGTGTAGCCCCCGGAAGTAAAGTTAAAAACATCAATTAAATTTGCATGCTGTTTCTCCTATTAATTTGTCTTTTGACAGTTTAATTCACAGGCCCCAGGTACAGACCTAAGAAGGTAAAGTCTTCACTCCCCTACAAAAATAAGACTTTAATACATCGTTTTTCCAGAGGCTAAAGTAGCACAGCTGAAGAAGAACGTAGAGGTGAAGTGATTTGGACAAAATGTCGTATTATAGTGTAATTAACTGTTGAGTGTCACATGGTATTAATAGCAACATCCTGAAAATACAAATGAATAAAAGTTTGATCAATGTACCATGACATTCGTTCGTGTGAGCCTTCTAAGAAAAGGTCACTGAGCATTCTCTGTTTACATTTTAATTTTAGAGTCCAGGATTTCACACTAACCTTTTCTCATTTCTTACTGTGCAGTAAAAGGACAGTCCGTATTTCCAGTGTGTCTTGTTTTCTCAGTTCTCTAAATGTTTGTTTTCTTTAAAAGTCTGTTTCAAAAGGGGAAAAGATTTAGCGTGGTAAATAGGGGTGGACAAGAAATAATAGAAGAAAATTTAGGCAAATATGAAGAAAATTTCCTTAAAGAAGAATGTAAGATAAAGGACCCCAAAAGTTACCTTGGATAGGACATGTTGAATTGTCTCTTGGTTGATCTCCAGAGATAATGGTCCCCACCATCCTCTTTCTCGCTATCTTTGACTTACGTCGTACATTCACCCAACACTCTTCTTGCAGTAAATCTAAGTGCAAGAACCTCAATGGTAACTGCTTCTCCTTGGGAGATACCTTGTTTAATATAAATGGCTCTTTTGAGAAACTGATTTTATTGACCTTTTTAAAAAAGTCAAGAGTTCTTGATAGGAAGTGGTCGTATAAAATACCTTTTTCTACTCTCATTCATTGGTTCATTTTGAGGGGAGTTTTCTTCTGGTTTTTAGTTCAGTTATTTACAATAAATGTGGTTACCGTATTATGGTATTTTCATTACCCATTTTCTTCTAGTAGCACTTTCCAGTGCTGATTTCTTCTAATCCCAGACTTCCCCAAGAATAGTAGTGGAACAAGAATAGAGCTAGTTAATTTGCATTTTATTTTGCTGGTTGACTACTTTTCACAGAAGTGAATTGAATTAAAAATAGTAAAAAGTTGGGGCTTCCCTGGTGGCGCAGTGGTTGGGAGTCCGCCTGCTGATGCACGGGACACTGGTTCGTGCCCCGGTCCGGGAGGATCCCACATGCTGTGGAGCGGCTGGGCCTGTGAGCCATGGCTGCTGAGCTTGCAAGTCCAGAGCCTGTGCTCTGCAATGGGAGAGGCCGCAACAGTGAGAGGCCCGCGTACTGCAAAAAAAAAAAAAAAAAAAGTAAAAAGTTGGAAGGTGTCTTTGAAACTATCTAATTCTTGTGCATTCATGGACTGAGTACCTACTGTATGTCAGGCAACAATGCCATAGTTCATAGGTGAGAACACTGAGGCATTGGGTGGTTTGCCTAGGACACTATGGTTCGTTGAACTGGGACCAGAACCACCATCTGACATTCAGGCAAATTCCTTACCTTGCTGTTCTTTAAACTTATTTGCTTGAAACAAATCCAAGTAGAAGGAGCAACACTTAATATTTCACAGATGAGCAAGGCAAGCCTACTAAAGAATTCCTCTCAGGTTTAGAATACCAGAGAGGAGACCAGGTTGCCAAAATCAGGATAGGAAATAAGAGGTCTATGAAAAAATATGCTTTAATGTTACAGTGCTTATACTTACAGGTGAAAGCCAAATTAATACTTGTTTTGGATTGAAAAAGGTATGAGAAACATATAATGGGGAGGGGCTATAGTAAGTAGTATTTAAGTGCCAAAATGTGAATTATCCTAACGCTGTTTTAGTTTTAGGCAAAGTCAGAACAGTTTAAATAACAACAGTTTTAAAAGAATGTAATATATGATAAGGGAAAAGTTAGAATTTACCAAGACCTGTACTTTAAATTGCCATTATAGGCAAACCTCAGAGCTATTGTGGGTTCATTCCAGACCGCTGCAATAAATTGAATATCACAATAAAGAGAGTCACACTAATTTTTCAGTTTCCCAGTGCATATAAAAGTTATTTTTATACTATATTGTAGTCTATTAAGTATGCTAAATAGTATTATATCTAAAAAGGCATACATACCTTAATTTAAAAATACTTTATTGCAAAAAGAAAAATGCTAACCATCATCTGAGCCTTCAGCGAGTCATAATCTTCTTGCAGTAATAACATGCAGGATCACAGATCACCATAATAAATATAACAATAATGAAAAAGTTTGAAATATTGTAAGAATTACCAAAATGTGACACAGAGACACAAAGTGAGTAAATGCCCATGGGGAAGTGTTGCTGATAGACTTACTTGACACAAGGTTGCTTCAAACCTTCAATTTGTTAAAAACATAGTATCTACAAAACAATAAAGTGAAGTGCAATAAAATGAGGAATGCCTGGTTCAGCCTTCCAGTTTAACTCTACCTGCCGCAAACCCAACGTTAGCACATTTGGGAGCTGAAAAGAACATCTGTGTGAGCTAAAGTTCCCAGGAGCAAACGTCTGTTTCTAAAACAACTCAAAGCAAGACGCTCTTATGCAATTACAGAAATCAGTTGCGGTTTTTTAGAGGTCGCCATTGCAACTCTTGGTCTAGTTGGGCTCATTAAATGAATGGGCTCATCTGAGCAAGTAGAGAATGTGTTTCCTCTGCAGAAATACAGTCGTAGCTTTGGTGAAAAGACTCATGAATGTCAACTGTCATTGACACTTGAGAAATTAAATTGGTCAAGTGGTTCTCTTAAATTGACATGGTACTATGAATATTGGGCATGGGTAGTTTGGCCTGCTTTTGAGCTACATAAAAATGGAATCGTACAAAATGTACTTTTTTTTGTCTGCCTTATCAAATAGATTGTAATAACATGAGGTAGGAATCAAGATTAACTGAGCACTATTTATTAGATCATTCTTTCTCTCAACACTATACTGTAATCTTTGTCATAAATCAAGTAATTGTATATGTGTGGGTCTGTTTCTGGAATTGTTCCATTGGTATAGTTTTCTTGTGCCAACATTTAACTGTTTTAATTACTGTAGCTTTACATTAAACCTTGACATCTGGTTGTGTATTCTCCCTTAGCTATATTCTTCAAGATATTGGCCACTCTTAATCTGTGTATACACTTTAGAATCATCCTGTCAATTCTAAAAAAAAGCGAAAAAAAACTTGCTTGGATTTTTATTGGGATTGTATTGATTCTATAGGTCAATTTGGAGGAAAACTGATGTCTTCATCATTTAGGAATATGGTGTTTCTTTCCATTTACTTAAGCATTCTTTAATCTCAATAATGTTTTGTAGTTTTCTAGATAAAGGTTTTGGCCATCTTTTGTTAAATTTATTCATATTTGATTTTTTATGCTACTATAAATGGTACTTTTAAAACTACATTTTATTATGTTTTGTCATTATTTGTTACTGGTATATAGAGATACAGCATCTTTCTTGTATGTTGCCCTGGTATGTAGCGATCTTGTTGAACTCACTTATTATAGTATGACAGTAGATTATTTTGGGTTATCTACATACATAATTATGTCATCTGTGAATAATGGTAGTTTTATTTCTTCTTCTTTGATCATTCTACTTCTTATTTCCTTTTGAATCTCTGTGCCTTTTACTTCCCTTTTCTGCTTATTGGCTTATTGAAGACCTCCAGTACAGTGTTGAATGGAGGCAATCAAAATGAGTATCTTTGTTTCCCCCCAATCTTAGGGACAAAGCTTTTGATATTTCACCTATTGCTATAGGCCTTTGTGACACCCTGTATCAGATTTTAAGAGTTTCCGTCTATGCCTAATTTGCCAAGTGTTGTTGTTGTCATTGTTTTTAACATGAATGGATGTTGAAATCTCACAAATACTTTTTCAGTGTATCCTCAACATGATTATATGCTTTTTCTCCTTTATTCTGTTAATGTGGTGAATTGCATTGGTTTATTTTTCAACCTTTTTTTTTCTTTTTTAATTTAGTTTTGGCTGTGTTGGGTCTTTGTTGCTGTGTGCGGGCTTTCTCTAATTGTGGCAAGCGGGGCCTGCTCTTTGTTGTGGTGCGTGGGCTTCTCATTGCAATCGCTTCTCTTGTTGCGGAGCACGGGCTCTAGGCGCGCAGGCTTCAGTAGATGTGGCACACAGGCTCAGCAGTTGTGACTCGCGGGCTCTAGAGAGCAGGCTCAGTAGTTGTGGCGCACGTGGTTAGTTGCTCTGCAGCATGTGGGATCTTCCCAGACCAGGGCTCGAACCTGTGTCCCCTGCATTGGCAGGCAAATTCTAACCACCAGGGAAGTCCCTTGGTTTATTTTTCTATTGATTTTTTTTTCTTCTCATCATGGGCCAAAATTGCTACTCTTTACATGCCGAATAAATTTTTAGTTGAATACTGGAAATTACAAATGCTATGTTGTTGAATGTTTGGATTTTGTTGTCTTCCTTTAAAGACTGTTGAAGTCTGTTTTAGCAGGCAGTGACTTGTGGGTATTAGTTGACCTTTTTGATGTTTGCTTTTAAGCTTTGTTACACAGGTATAGAGTACTTTACTCTAGGACTAGTTTAGCTCTTTCACTAAATTGTGACCTTTCTGTGGTCACTGCCCAAGGTGTTCAATGAGGTGTCTCTACTCGAGCTGGTAGAAATTTAAACCTTGATTTTCATCAAGGTGAGCTCTGGGAAATGTTTAGCTTATAGCTCCCAGGCAGTTGTTATTCAATTGACTTCATGGAGTTTCACACTGTGCATGTATAGATTAGTATTCAGCCAAAGACTTGAGGGGACCCCTCTTCAGACTTCTGGAGTTCTTCCTATGCATAACTCTCTCCTTTCATAGACTCTGCCCCCAAATTCCACCCAGCTCAGCCTCCTCACGTTTTAGTTCCTAAAGTCGGTGAGACTGCTGGGCTTCTACTTAGGTTCTCCTTCCCTGTGCTGCCGTTTGGAAATTACCTCTCGGCAAAAAGCCAAGGCAATCACAGGGCTCACCTTGTTTTGTTTTGTTTCCTTTCTTTTGGGGATCAAAGACCTTTGCTGCCTGTTGTTCAACGTCTGAAAATAGTTGCTTCGTATATTTTGTCCAGTTTTCTAGTTGATTTTAGTGGGATGATGAGTTACTACTTCATGAACAGAAGCAGAGGTTCTCACATTGATTGGTTTTTCAAATATTCGAGTGACCTCACATTCCTAATAATTTTAAAATAATTGCTGTTTTAAGTTACTAATATTTTTATTAGGATTCTTGCATCTGTGAGAATTATAGAGATTGGTCTGTAATTATTAAGATGATGATGATATTACTTTTATCAGATTGGGTATCAAGATTATGCTGACCTCATAAATTGAGTTGTAAGTATTCTCTCTTTCTTCTTTTAGTGGAAGAGATTTTGTAAAAGTGGTGTTATTTCTTTTTTTAGCATTTGGAACAATTTACCAGTGAAGTCATCTAAGCCTGGAGATTTCTTTGTGATGTTTTAAATTTCAGATTTAATTTATTAAAGGGTATAAGACTATTCTGTTTCTTGTTGTGTTGGTTTTGGTAAGTTGTGTTTTTATAGGAATTTGTCCATTTAAGCTGAATTTTAAAATTTATATGGGCAAAAGTAATGTATAATAACTTTTCAGCACAGCTTTAGCTATATCACGTACATCCCATAGCATGTTTTCATTAACATCCAGTTCAAGATGTTTCCTAATTTCCATTGGGACTTTTTTAAACACATTTTTTCATTTTCTTTGAAAATGTTTTGGAACTTAATAGAGGTGGTGGTTACACAAACTTGTGAACGCACTAAATACCACTTAATTGTTCTCTTTAAAATGGTTAACTTTATGTTATGTGAATTTCACCTCAATTTTTAAAAAAAAACACAAGAATGCCTTTTAAGAAGTGGGTTTCTTAATTTCCAAGCATTTGGGCATCTTTCTTATCTTTTTGTTATTAACTTCTAGCTTTGTTCCACCATGGTCAGAGGACGTACTCTGTATGATGAAAATCCCTTGAAATTTGTCAGGACTTTTATGGTACATGTTTCACATGCACTTGAAAAGATTGTGTATTCTGTAGAGGTTAGGTACCATCATATGTGTATACACACACACATGTAAGTTAGTGTTATAAATTGTTAATTATTTTGTTCAAATCCCTTATATTCTCACTTTTTGTCTGCTTGTTCTATCAGTTACTGAGAGAGGTGTGTTTTTAAAAAAATCTGAGTGTGTTATAGGCTTATTTCTTCTTTTAGTTCTATCAAGTTTTGCTTGGTGTATTTTGAGACCATGTTATTAAAAGCATACAAACATAGAATTATTATACCTTCTTGATGGATGGATTTTTTCAGTTATTTAGAAATGTGTCTCTTTAAGTCTAGATATGCTTCTGGCCTTGAAGCACTACCTTGTCTAACATTAATACAGCTATACCAGCTTTCATTTGGTTGCTTTTTGCATGGCATATTTTTTCCATTCTCCTACTTAAACTTTCTAGGTCCTTATATTTAGGGTTTTCCTGTTGTAAGGAACATATCCTTAGGTTTAGGATTTGATTTTACCTATTTATAAGTAATACGTTGAAGACACAAGACTTCTGGGTGAGAAGCAAAAGACTGCATCACTCACAGAACAGCAAGCAGCATGGGCATCAGCATGGTTGTTTGCATCAGTTCCTCTTGCTTCCCGAGTCCCACAGAGGTGACCTGGAGGGCCCTAACGCGTCCCTGCATAGTCATGGGTTGTGTTATAGGAGAGGAGCACTGGGGAATCCCCCACTTCTACAGTAAGCAGCAAGCAAACCTGTTTGTTGTCCTCACCCCTCAAGGTTTCTTGCTGCAAACTCAGCCCTCTTGGGAAATGACCTGAGTGAAGAGCAGCCTTGTATTCTTGACACACCCACCAAGAGCGTGTTGGGATACTCTGTGAGCTTATTTATTTCTCCTTGTAATTCTGTCAATTTTTGTATGATGTATTTTGAGACTATTTTATTAAAAGTATACATATTTAGAATCATTATACCTTCCTGATCAGCAGACATTTTTATCATGAAAAAATGTCCCTCTTTAACTCTAGTAATGCTTCTTGCCTTAAAGTCTACCTTCCCTTATTAGTTTTAACTACACCAGTTTTCCTTGGGTTAACATTTTTCATGCTGTATCTTTTTCCATCCTTACTCAGTCTTTCTGTGTCCTTATATTTAATTTTTTTCTTTTGTAAGCAACATGTATAATTAATATAACCTTTGTCTTTAGAGTAGATCATTTTAATTTTATATAATTAAAAAATTTTTATTTTATAATTATATAAAATTATATTTTTATTTTATATAATTATAAAATTATATAAATTATATTTGGGTTTATTTTAACCATTTTACTCTCCTGTGTTTTATGTTCACTTTTCTCATCTTTCTTGCCTTTCTTTGGATATATATATATATATATATATAAAAAGTATTCGTTATTATTTTATTTTATTTTTATTTTATTTTTCCCATTCTTTTAGTTTGTTAATAACACCTTTTTTTGGGGGGGAGGGGGCCACACTGCTCAGCTTGTGGGATTTTAGTTCCCCAACCAGGGATTGAACCCAGGCCCTTGGCAGTGAAATCACCAAGTCCTAACCACTGAACCCCCAGGGAATTCCCAATAATACATTCTTTTACCTGTTACCTTCAAAAGTACAACAGGCATTCTTGACTTATTACAGTCTACTAAGAATTAATACCTGTTCCACCTCTCACATGATACTAAGACTTTGTAATACTGATTTTATTCAACCCCTCCTACTTTGTGTTATTATTCTTATACATTTTATTTCTACATAAATTTTTGTAGAAATTTTTCTACACTCCAATAAAAACATTATTATTGTTTTGCAAGTTAATATTTATTTTGATTAACCCATACATTTACCCTTTCCATTGCTCTTCTTTCCTTCATATATCTTTATTTTTCATCTGGAAATTTTTCTTTCCTTATGAAGAGTTAAATCTGTTTAATATTTCCTTTAGTGTAAGTGTACTGCTGACAAATTTCTCTCAGTTTTTGTTTATCTATTTCACCTTTGTTTTGTTTTTTTTTTTTTTGCGGTACGCGAGCCTCTCACTGTTGTGGCCTCTCCCGTTGCGGAGCACAGGCTCCGGATGCGCAGGCTCAGCGTCCATGGCTCACGGGCCCAGCCGCTCCGCGGCATGTGGGATCCTCCTGGACCAGGGCACGAACCCGTGTCCCCTGCATCGGCAGGTGGACTCTCAACCACTGCGCCACCAGGGAATCCCTCACCTTTGTTTTTGAAGGATATTTTCCCATGTCTCTAAACTGTCAATTATTTTCTTTGAGCACATAAAAAATGTCATTTTATTTTCTTCTACTTCCATCTCTCTTTGGAAAAGTCAGGTGTCAGTCTTTCGTTGCTTCTTTCAAAATGATATCTCTTTTCTCTAGCTGTTTTTTACAATTTCCAGCTTTGTTGTTGATTTTTAGCAGTTTGCCTTGGATGTGCCAGGGTGTGCGGTCTGGTTGTTTTCTACTCATCTACCTTCTACTCCACTAATCCTATCTTCTGCTCTGCTCTATTTGCTGTTAAAGCTACCTATTGAGTGCTACTATTAGTTTTTGCATTTTCCACCTCCATAATTTTCATTTTATTCTCTTTTAACACATTCCATTTCTCCATGTTGTAATCTATTTTCTTGAACATATTAATCACACTTGTTTCGGTGTGTCTGATAACTCCAGTATCTGGATTACCTGTCTGTGTTTCTGTTGCCTGTTTTTCTCTCAGTCCTGTTTCTTGCTATGCCTGGCAGTACTTTAATGAATGTCTGACATTGTATGTGAAACATTGCACGGGCTCTGGATGATGTTTTCTCCCTCCAGAGAGGATTTACCCTCTCCTCTCACAGGCAGCCTGGAGGCAGATCACCTCAATCCAGTTGGGGCCACACCTCTCCCAGGCTGGTGTGCTGTCTTTGGGAAGGTCAGTCGAGTTCTGGCTCGCTCTTATTCCTAGGGTGTAACCATCTAGACATCCCAGCTGAGGGCCTGAGATATTTGGGGGGGATCAGTCCTTTTTGGTAGGTTCCAAATTCAGTTTTTGTCTCCATAGCATTATGAAATTGCTAAATATTCTGCTTTGCTTTTTCAGCCACTTTCTGTTTGGCTCTAAGCCTCTTGCCTGCACAACTTAATCAGTAAATAACTTGAAGAAAACTTATGCTGTTGTTGGGATCACATTTTTGCACCCCTCTTCTCTAGGATCTTGATTCTACATGTCCTAATTGCCGTGGCAGCTTCAAACTTCAATTTTTATCTTCCCAGCCCCGTCAAATTACTGCTAACTTCTCAGCCATTTGCCCTGCACCAAGAATTGCCAAATGCCCTGTCTTATTCCATGTGGGTTGCTATAACAAAAATATCATAAACTGGGTGGCTTAAGCAGCAAACATTTATTTCTCACAGTTCTTTAGGAAGCCTAAGATCAAGGTGCTGGCAGATTTAGGTCAGGTGAGAGCCAACTCCCTGGTTCATAAAGGACCACCTTTTCTCTGTGACCACACACGTTGGAAAGAGGGCAAGAATGTTCTCTGGGGTCCCCTTTATAAGGACACTAATCCCATCCACGAAGGATCCACCCTCATAATTTAATTATTTCCTAAAGGCCACACCTCCAAATATCATCACATTGTGAGTTAGGATTTCAACGTAAGAATTTTGCGAGTATACCCATTCACTCCATTGCATGCCCCTAGGGGTAAAGCAGTGTGCAAAAACTTGGGATCACCTCAATAAGTCGCCTCCCCTCAAGTCCTGGCTATCTCGGCAGGTTTCTAGTGCCTTCAGACAGATTTTTTTCTCAATTTCTATCCAGCTTTTTCAGTTGTTCTTGGTGAGGATTGGTCAGGCCATTCCATCACAGCTGGACTGGACCACATTTGAAAAACACTGATTTAATGCCTTTCTGTACCTATTTCGTACTGTCTCATTTCCCTTACTGAACTCTAAGTCTCTAGAGAATTACCATTAATCCTCAGGTTGATCAGACTCTGCCTCATTCCTGATACCACTGACTCTTCTTTTCATCAAGGAATGTTTAGACCCCACCTGCAGGTATAGCCTTATCCTTGACCTTTGACCAATCCTGGGACTCATTAGAAGAAGGTGAAAGAAAGACATGGAAGGCTAGCCCTGTGATCCACAGCTTCAGGTCACCCCTGCTACCAGATGGGCTCAGAGCATATTCACTAGACACGGGCAGTTCCAGGTTTTGGTGGGCCCAAAGTGTATACAAATTTAAGAGCCATATTTAAGAAAAAGGATGCAAAATTATGAACACAAAATTAGGTATAAGGCTTTGGAAGGGGCCATGCAAGAGAGGAGTCTTGAAACTTAACCTTCATTAGCTTCATACTAACTCTCTCTGGTGTTGGTTTAAATTTGGGGTCCTAGCTTTCTTTCTCCACCATATTTAAACCCCTATCTTAAGGAGCAACTACTCTAGAATTGTTTCTTTCACACAAGGTTTGGGGTTCTGACATGGAGTTGGGTTCTATTTCTTTACCTGGCCTATTTCCCTGAAAGTGGCTGGCAGGAAGGAGTGTCCTAAGGTCCTCCAGAAATAAGAACCATGGAGCCAGGAAAAGGAGGCTCAGAATCAATGAGAGACACTGAAGATAGACGTTCAGACAAAATATTAAAGATGTTTACTGAGTATTTACTATATGCTAAATACTGTGCTTTTAAATGCCTTCTCTCATTTAATTTTCTCAATAACCCTGAGGCTTTGGTATTACTTTGAAATCTCCACGGTACAGATGAGAAAACTTCTCTAAGCCTTATTTGTCCAAAGTAACAAAATTTATAAGTGAGAGAACTGGGATTTGAGCTTCGAGTCCAAAGTCCGTCATTCTCTAAACTGTTTTCAGAATATAACCACAGAGACCTTGCTCAGAGGGGGGTTGTATTGTCTGTGACGATACTGGAAACGTTGCTTTATGATGTGGAGTTCAGGACACGTTGGAAATCTACTTTTCTCTCTGTTTGCTGGAGATGATAATGTTTTGCTTTTAACAGCCATAGAGTTTGCTTCAGGCAGGTCCTCTTCGGTTCAGTCACCATGGATATGAATTTATTTACATCATTTGTATTTAAGCATTTTTTAGTTATTTGTGAATCGAGTGTCAAAGAACTCTCCATTGCCATTTATTCCTAACTTGTACCATAGTGCGCTTAATTTAAAATATCATAGAGGGATACAGACTCATGATCATTTCATTATTAATTACCAGAAGAGTCAGTATTCCTCTAGCACCAGAAGAGAAACCCAACAAACACTATTTCATCTTAGCAGGATCTGGAGTCGTACTGCTGCCTTTTGTCAGCTCTGCTTATGTAACTGGGAAGAAGAGCACTTATCACTGTTCAACAGACTTTTTCTCAGACGGGGCCTGGGTGTGCAGCACCCTGCCAAGTTCCCCATTAGTTATGGAGAAAAGCCATTCGTATTCTGAAATTGCAAATCAGCGAGGCAATCACCACACAGAAATAGCCCCCATGAAAATACAGCAGTGCTATATTTGAATCCTTAATCATGTATATTTATAGACCTGAGTTTAGTTCTATTTGGAAATTTTCACATTATACAGTAACATTGTGATTACCCACATGCTCAGAGGGTGAAGGGGGATGGGATGTTTGATCCACTTAAATTTTCTGAGTAATGGGGAGTTAGTCACAAAGAACTTTTCTGTCTATCTTTTGCTGAATGCCTTTCAAAAATTGCTTTGGTAGGCTCATAAGGAGATCAGAAAGCCACCTATGAGGTACTGGGGGTAGGAGGAGTAGGGAAGTGTGTCCTCACCAGATTTGTCACTGACATATAGAAATCCACCATTAGAGATTCAGTTTTGTGGCTTAGGATCTGTTCCCACAGTGAGACGAAAAGTACTTGGGTTGGCCAACGCATTGCACATGTTAGTGTTTATTCGCACATTTCCTGAGAGAAGATTTGAAAAGATGTAGGGTACCTGAGGGCCTGTGGTACCTGGAGTTAGAGAGCAGTTCACCTGTTTCCAAATGCTGCCCAGGGCCAGGCCTGTGGGTGACCGTCTGCCCTCCTTCAGGGAATACTCATCCCTGATCTGTGTGACTCAGATTCTGTGGGCTCCTCAGACCTGCTCCTGTGACATTCACTGTCTTCCTGTGTCCTAGGCACTCATGCTGGTGAGGGAAGGCCCCACTGAGCAAATGCTGGAAGAGGGTGAGGCAGAGAGAATAGCAGTGGAAGGCCCTGACCCAGGACATGGCCCAGGTGTTTAAGACAGGTGTGTGTGGGGGGGGGGTGTTGCCAGGCAGACCTAAATTAGAAATCCCTAAAGGAGCTCCGCCGCTCGCTCACTGGGTGACCCTGACCCACATCGCTTTAGTTTCCTCATCTGCATAATTGAGGTAAGAAGACTTTCCTTGAAGAGTTGTTATAAGGATTAAGTATGTGGAGATACAGGATTGACTAGTGTAATGCCAGACCCAGAGTGGGAACGCAGTAAATCATAGCTGTCATTACCGTGATTATCATCTACCTCAATGGTGGTGTTACCACATGATGTTATAGTTCCTTGCTTATGAATCTTCTTCTCTCCCACATTAGATTGGATTCCAGAGGGGCAGGTTTCAAGCTGGTTAGAAGCCACCTGATATAAAGAAGGAATATGTGACTTGGTTTGCTAGACAGAAATTTTTCAGGAATCATTTATTTGGCTAAAAATGTTTAGGGCATCCTTACTGTGTCGCAGCATCCTTCTGTCAGACCAGCAGTATAATAAATATGTACATCCGAACCTGCTGAGCATGCTTTTAAATAGTTGAAAAGATCTGGACAAGAAGGTTCCTTCTTATTCCTGGCAGTGTCCAAATCCTCCGCTTCTGTCATACGTTGGTTTAGCAGAACAATGTCAGGGAACAACACACGCGATGGGGCTGCTGTCGTCTGCCTCTGACACAGAGCAGGCATGATCTGGGGAAAAGACCTGAGATGATGACAGTGATGATGATGATGATGGTGTTTCCTGAGTATTTATACATCAGATGCTGTGGTGTGTGTTTTACACAGATGGTTACATTTGATTCTCACAACAACCCCAGGGCAATAGATTTCCTGTTTTATAGATGAGGACATCGAAGCTTAAAGTAATTAAGAAACCCATTCAAGGTTGACACAGCCAGTAAGTGGTGGAGCCAGGATTTGAACCAGGATTTTGAGTACGGGCCTTATAACTGTGACTGGTTCGTGCGTGGAGGTGCTACCCAGAAGGGCAGACCCACGTTTTGGGAACGGGGAGGGGGCGGCTGGTGTGTAGAGTTCTGTGCCACCAGGAAACAAGGTGGAAGCTCTGGGGGAGTGGAGAGGGGCCTGCTGAGAGGAAGGAGGCACGGAGTCCATTTTCATCTGTTCCTGAAATACGTGTAGTGGGTGAGCAGCTCACTCTGGCCTCTCAAATTAGCAAAAGCACCACTTGGCTTTCTGAAATGTATTTCTAGGGGCGGTGGTGCCCTGACAGAGCCTCATGTGTCGCTGCTGGGCAAGCTCTACCTATCCTTTGGCACCATGGACGGCAGCATCACTGATGGACAAAAGGTATTCAAGGAGCATTCATTCCCCAACCCCACGCTGCTCTTAAGACGTGATTGCTTTTATTAGTAAGACACATAATGGGTTCACTCACATCCGTTCTGAAGGTGAAAAACCAGCTCCTCCTCAATCATTTTTCTTTTTTCAGAAATGACTAGAGACTTGGCTTCAAAAAAGGATGAACAACGGCCCAGCGCTGACTCACCGCTCAGCTGCAAGTGCCTGGCCGAGAGGGAGGCCGCAGGCATCCGCACAGGAGCGTACCCCACTAAGGTGGCGTGTGCTGGGGGGCGCACAAAGCCTTCTCTTCTGCTTCTGGCTCACGGCCCAGGCTCTCCCCTGGGTCCCTTTCCCCTCCTCCTTGTCAACATTTGCTGCGACTTCCAGTGCCAGAGGTCTTGAACTCTTCACTGCCCTCCCCAGGCCCATCCCAGTCACCGTGCTCACCGGCCTGTTTTCGCCTCCACTCCTGCATTCCTGCGCGGGGCAGGGAGCCTGTGCTCACCTCCTTTCCTTCCCACGCCCACCTTGGCCCAGCCGAAATGTTTCCTCCCTCCTTCCTTCGCTGTGGTGGAAAAGCTGTCCAACAGCCTTTAGATGAAGACATCGCAAAGCACATATCCAATCCCAGTGGCCGTGCCCTGAGCTGCTCTGGTTAAACCCTGCCTGGAGCTTCGAACAAAGAGGACCTTTGCCATCACAGACGAACTAAAACGTCAAACATTTGACCACTGGGAGGAAAGTGGTGCACATACTGACAGACATTCGCATTGAGAGAGGAGCTGTGAGAAAGCGCACCAGCTAAAGTCACCTGTATGGCATGTGTGCCGCGCTCTGCTAGGATGTTACCAACTGAATTTCTTTTCAAGCCTGGGAAGCTAGCACAGCGCCATTTAACAGCTCAACAGGGACAGTGTACTGATCCTGTGGCCATCTGTTTGCAGCATCTGAAGGATGCCAGCCATCCTGCAGCTTTCTAGTTGCTCAGGGTCAGCATCAATCATTACCTAGTAAGCACCAAATGCTCACTCACCTGAATGTAGTGTGCTAATGAAATCTTGAAGTGGTGGAATTTATAACTGGGTATCTGTGCTTCTCCCCAGTCATTTAAAAAAATTCATTCCCATACCTGGAGAGCCAAAGAAAGATAATATATCTCTAGGCCACTGTCATCACCACCACCTTTAGAATGAGTGAGAGGAAACCAATCAAGGGTCCCTCTCACAGCCCCTCACTGCTCCAGACTGCCTGCAGTGTATGTAATCGTGCAATTTGGGGAGTAAATTAAATAGAAGTTCTGTGCTCTTGTTGATTTGAGGAAGCATCAAGGTGTTGCACAAAAGCTTCTTCAAACAGAAAGAGACTTTTATGAGGAAACTAGATATGAAGGCCTTCCCACGTCTTTGTCCCAGGAAAACAGAACGAAACTTGCCTTGTCCCCGGCTCCTGAGAAATAGAAGACCCATCATGCCCGTGTTAGAAACGTGAGCTGCAGGACTACTCAGGTTAACAAAATAATAATGACTCAGAGCTTGAAGACGGTCTACAAATAAGTGCATCCAGTGAAGACCAAATCTGGAAACTATGATCCTTGAAGAAAACGTCAGCATTCGCACACAGATCCATGCCTGCGTGACAGAAGTAATTTGCACCATAAAGGTGGGTCCAAATAGAGTTCATTCCCCATCCACACTGCTTGAGGGTTACCAGCAGCTTCTTCATGAGGCAGAGCATGAGATTGGTACTGGAATCCTCTGTATTCCCGTTACAGTACAGTAGGGTGTTGGTTGAAATTCTCCAAAAATACCCTTTGGCATTATCATTAGGTTTTGTCAGAGGTAAGCAACTCTTTTAGGCACAGTTATTTATAGATAGATACATCTTCTTACCCCATTGTGGAAAGAAGGCTTACATAAAAGAATACATAGGTTATGATTCCACTTATATAAAATTCAAAAACATGGTCACTGGAATCTATGGTGATAGGAATCAGAACAATAATTGCTTGTGGGTATAGAGATTGACTGGAAGGGGCCTAAGAAAACTTTCTGGGGTGATAGAGGTGTTCTATATCTAGACTGGGGGTACTGGTTACACGGGTGTAAACATTTTTTAAATTCATCAAGCTACACACTAAAATATGTACGCATCAGATTGGTAATTCTCAGGAAAATTTATAGAACTTTAAGTCAACCTAAAAGGGAAAAAATGACTCAAGCCCTTAGGTTACTGTAGTGGATAGCATTTTCTAGACTAGCCCCTGCATCAGAACACATCCTTACCTCTCAGGTTTTCAGTTGCCTCTTCCTTTTATTCTTTTTTTTTTTTTTTGCCTTTTTTTTTCATTTCTTCCCCCCATCCCCCCACTCTTCCTTTCTAGCATCTGGAGATTTTCTTTCTTTTTTTTTTTTTTTTTTTTAACAAAGACTTCTATACACTTATTAAAAAATACTCCTATTTTCTATCCAACATTTCTAGTTGTTTTTCCTGGGTTAGTTTAAGATTATCCTGTTATACCATCTGCTGGAACCAGGAGTCTTTACATTCTGTAATAACTTTGTAGTATCTTTTGCCTTGCATTTGAAATATATTATATATACATATTTATGTGTGTGTGTATATATATATATATATATATATATATATATATACACACACACACACACACACTCACACACACTTATATGTAAAAAGTCTATCTTCTCTTTAGTAGCCTTGAGCTTCTTATCTTGGATTAAAACATGTGCTTTAAAACCATTGTCCAAAATCTGCTAGGGGACAAGCCAGGTTATATATCAGGGATACCTAAAGGCAGTCACCTCTTATCAGTAGTATCTGTCCCAATCCTATACCTGAATGTTGCTTACTGAACAGCATGCTGCTGGGTAAAGCATTGAAAAAGAAAACAGAAAACACTGTCATGAGAACCAGCATATCCTTTGGGAGCTGACAGATGGCTATATGTCATCTTCTATTCTTGTTTATCTTTTCTCCTTTGCCGTACATTTTTCTCCTGTGGTTAGGAGCCGTGTTTAACTTCCCCCACAAATGTCCCATCTAACCTCTTTATTGAGTTTTAGAAAGTGATTGTTCCTAAATAATTAAAATTATATAAATCAACGTAAAAAAAATCCAGTCCCGTATGTGATACGATTTAAATGCCTCTAAACACAATGAAAATCAGTGTTGGGATCACCACTGCTATTTATACTTAGCTGTGTTCGCATGTGATGTTTAGAAGTTCTTCATCTGCTTTGGGAATTTCCTGACTGCCGTAAATTTAAACTAACCATGATATCGTTGCACTGAAATTCTCATTTGCACTGTAATATCTAAAGAAGGGAGAATGGCACCCAAACTGTGAAAATCGTTTCACTTATGTGAGAAGTGTGTCTACTGGTGGCATGTGTTCATCAGGATGTGAGATTGAAATATATTTACTGTGATGTTGGAGGTTTTCCCACGTAGATAATGATGACGATGGTGTGTGTGTGTGTGTGTGTGTGTGTGTGTTTGAGAGAGGGAGAGATATTAAAATATATATAGGTATGCTTATGAGAAAAAATACACATTATGTATGTATGACATATATATATGTATGTTTATAAGAAAATCATGTTACTTGGACTCTAAGATGTACCTTTCTCTCTAACATTTATAACCATGTATACATTTTATAGGGTGGCTTCTTTTTCCCCAAATATCAATTGTTGAATTGATGGTGGGTTTACAATCGATAGCTTCCTAGTCATGGGAGTGCTGTGTGCACACATGGAGAACCGAGACTTTTGGTGGAAGGGGTGGCATCCAAGCATGCATTTCATCAGCACCCAGATGCTCATACCTACTAACCCAGTGGGGAATTTCACAGAATCAACATTTTCTGTTTATCAGGTTGTGCTTTCTGGGGACTACCTCGAACATGCTTTTCAGATCATTCAAGCCCCCCCAAAATACCACATTTGAGAAATATTTATTTAATTAAAGGTGAATTGGCTTGATCGACGTTTCTTCAAAGAAGTTAGGTTAAATGAACAAATATGTAACCATTTTTATGGCATTTTAAGATATATAGATTGGATGCCTCTAAGAGAAACATGGATGGGTAGAAACAAGGAAATACATTTTAAAACTTAAGAAACTTGGAGAATAAATCTTCCACCTTTCAGTCAACCTGTTTTACAGTAGCAAGCACAGTGTCTTGCACATAGTTGATATACAAGTATTTGTTTAATGATTGCAAATATTTATTTAGTGAATTATATTTAGCTGTCAAAAAAGAATAATTTCAATCTTTCAATGAAAAACAATCAGTCTGCAATGCTAATACTTGATGCAGCTATGATCTGAGATGCTTCTTCCAGTATCCTCTCTTCATAGCATTGGCTGTTACATTAAAATGTAGATATAGCTGAAAATTCTGGAATGCATGCATGCTGAGAAGTGCATTTGGAAGACCTAAGACTTGGCCCCTTATTTGAGATTCATTTCTTCCACTCTAGTTAGGATTACTGAGTTACCGAGCTGATTACTGAGCTGATGAAATCATGAGCAATATTGTTTTTTAATACAAACTCCATTAAGTTGATTCAGTAAAGTAATAAAAGTTGATTGAAATGAAGTGTGGGCAATTTGAAAACACTAACTCTAAGTGGAAACTATAACTGTAGCAGAGCGTAGGTGGTGGCTTTTCTTATTTCAGTGTTTAGTCCTAACTGCCCAAAATATCTACCAGTATTAGCATAGCAGAAATAAGACCATATGCTAAAATAACGTAACTGCAGACCTCGCTGCTTTATATGGAAATGTGGGGACTCTTAGCTGTAATGCTGAACAGAAGAAAAAAACAGGCTGTTAAATTTCCAACAGTGATCCAGCTGACTATTACAAGACTCTAGAAAAACTCTGCCAAGATCCAGCCATCTTTCCTAGTCTGTTGCCTGCAGAGCTGTGCATTCTCCAGTTCATTCAATGCAATTCATTCCATTCCTCCCATATTTTCAGAACTTTCTAATGAGATTGTTAGCTTTGATTCCTCCTCCACTTCCACATAATCTTTTGGGGTTTTTTTTTTTGCGGTACGTGGGCCTCTCACTGCTGTGGCCTCTCCCGTTGCGGAGCACAGGCTCCGGACGCGCAGGCTCAGTGGCCGTGGCTCACCGGCCCAGCCGCTCCGGCGGCATGTGGGATCTTCCCGGACCGGGGCACGAACCCATGTCCCCTGCATCGGCAGGCGGACTGTCAACCACTGCGCCACCAGGGAAGCCCCAATCTTTTTGGTTTTGTGGTTTGTTTTATTCCTGAAATATTAACAAAGCGAGTCAGAAGTGCATCTGATTCTCTATTTTGGAAAAAATTAGATTTTTAGTAGACATTTCATAGTCACATCTTTTACTAGAATTTTCTCTTTTTGCCAGTTTTGTAATCTATGTCACGAAAATATTACCCTTATCTTTATTCTGGCTCGATGGTCTGTAGCATACCCTGCAAAAATAGCATGTGTCTTTTTCTTTTCTTTTATCCCTAGACAAGTGTTCTCTGCTGTATGACTATCCATGACCATGGATTTCCATATGATTTAAATACGTTTTAAAAATGCAGTTCTATACAATGCAATAGCAAAAAATAATAATAATAATAATCTGATTTTAAAATGGGCAGAGGAATTGAATAGACATTTTCCAAAGAAGACATAAAAATGGCTAACGGGTACTTGAAAAGGTATTCAACATCACTAATCATCAAGGAAATGTGAATCAAAACCACAATGAGATATCATCTCATACCTGTTAGGATGGCAGTCATCAAAAAGACAAGAGATAGGGCTTCCCTGGTGGCGCAGTGGTTGAGAGTCCGCCTGCCGATGCAGGGGACACGGGTTCGTGCCCCGGTCCGGGAAGATCCCACATGCCGCGGAGCAGCTGGGCCCGTGAGCCATGGCCGCTGAGCCTGCGCGTCCAGAGCCTGTGCCCTGCAACGGGAGAGTCCACACCAGTGAGAGGCCCGTGTACCGCAAAAAAAAAAAAAAAAAAAAAAAATTAAAAATAGAACTACTATATGATCCATCAGTTCCACTTCTGGGTATATGAAGGAAACAAATCGCTTTCTTGAAGAAATATCTGCACCCCCATGTTCACGGCAGCATTATTTACAATAACGAAGACATGGAAATAACCTGTGTCCAACAATGGACGAATGGACCAAGAAGATGTGGTGTATGTATATGTATATATATATATATATATATATATATATACACACACACATACACAAGGGAGTACTATTCAGCCATAAAAAATAAGGAAATCCTGCCATTTGGAACAACATGGGTGGACCCTGAGGGCATTATGCTAAGTGAAGTAAGTCAGACAAAGAAAGACAAATACTGTATGATATTTATATATGAAAACCAAGAGAAAATTAACTCATAGAAACAGAAAGCAGATGAGTGGTTGCCAGAGGTAAGGGGTAGAGGGTTGGAGAAATGGGTGAAGGTGGTCAAAAGATACAAATTTCCAGTTATATGATAAATGATATATGATAAATAACTCTGTGGATATAACGTACAGCACGTACATTACTTTCAAATATACAGTGTTTATCTTGTTATATACAACTATAGTTAACAATACTGTATTGTATATTTTAAAATTGCTAAGAGAATAGATCTTAAAAGTTCTCATCACAAGAAAAAAGTCTGTAACTGTGAGGTGATGGATGTTAACTAAGTATGTATTATTTCACAATATATACCTATATCAAATCATTATGTTGTACACCTTAAACTAATTCAATATTTTATGTCAATTTTAACTCAATGAAACTGAAAAATATAAAAATGCAGTTCTATTCCCCTCAGATTACTTTCAGCATCTTCTAGTTATGAGTTTTATCTCACCAAGTCCATGATAGCTAGGAGATAATTCCAAGTTTATTTAATTTGTTGTCCACTAATGTGTGGAAATATATAAAGAACTTCCAAATGAGAACAGTGGCTCTATTTTTCAGAGCTGTCTATAGTAAGGGACTCAGCCACTTTCAATGGTGTTTGGCAGAGACTCAAAGGCAGGTAGGAAGTAGAAAAGCTTCATAGTACAGAAAGGAGGAGGCCTCAGGTATGTGCTGATTGGAGGCTGTTCACCTGTGGAAGCTGGATGCAGGCTAACTAGAAGCAGGGCAGCTTACGTGATTGGTCTGGGGAGCATATTTGACTTTCTCCGGTTGGTCCTGCACTGGAAGCAGGGATTAAAGGTAGGGAAGCTGGCAGTCTTTGCCCAAGTCCTGATCCTTCTGGGCTGATTGCTACAGAGGTTGAGGTTTGGCTTCCTGGATTGGTTGCTGCAGACCTTGTGGGTCTATTGTCCTATATACTGTCTTACTTTACTGTTGGCTGTTTACATACTCATTCCCTCAAATGTCAGAGTGTTGGCTTCGTAGCTGTTTGAATCAGACCCAGGAATGGCTGGTAACTGGCTGGGTTCACTGGGACATGGCATGTGAGTTGGGACAGGTAATGGAGCCTCCTGACGTCTGACAGCCAAATTCTACATAGTAGACGATGGACAAAGTAGCACGATGGGGGGACATATGTAATGACCCCAAAGACCTCCTTCAACTCTAAGAATCCCAAGATTCTGTGAGATAGTTGTTGAGAAATGCAGTCTTTCAACTCCTGCACAGCCACATAAGAATGGGCCTTGGCCCTGGAAACCTTCCTTAAGAAAATAAAAAGCCCTCACAGCCTGTGCTGGGCCTACTGCCTTGTGCGGAAATATCTTTTCCTGTTTTAGACTCAAATGTCCTCCTTTTGTTCTGTGTAAGCCTGTGTGTCATATGGCACCTGGTTAACTCCTCTACTGTAGCCATTACTGGTGAGGAGGGAATTGGGTCCTTCTCTTGCAGCAGGAGAAGGGTATGTGCAGACCATCACCCTGCATCAGCTGCAGGGTGAGACCCACTGGCCCTGGGGGCACCAATATGCAAACACTGAAGCTGATCTTGCTTTTTCTCTTCTCTATTTGAGGGAAACGTTGTTCCATCCAGTTCCTGCATGAATTGTGTCTTTCTTGGTGACTTTGAACCATGGAGCGGGTTAACATCCTGGGACTCCTCTCCTGGAGGTGACAGTGGGTGTCACTTGCCTGATAGCTGTCATCAAGGAAATCTGGCTGTAGGAAGAGGGAACCCAGCCATGAGAATAGGATTCCAGAGGAAGATTTAAACCCTAGTTCCTAGAGCACTACCAGGTACGTAGTATGTAGATGAATGAAGGGAGGACTGAGAAGAAGAAAAAAATCAACCTTATCCAGCAACTTATGAGGATAAAAAATGGTGCTAGATCTGGACAATAAGGTTCTCAGCCAGAACCCAGGCACTATTCATAGAACAAGAACATGAGGTCCCGCTCGATGCTGAGCTACTCGAAATTCCTCATTAGAAATTAAATGGGCCCCAAACAACTCTATGTGAAACTGCGGCTGCCAGGCAACATCACAAGCCATGGGTCTCCATCAGGCCCAGGGCCGAGCTGCCTGCAGGAGACTGTTGAGATTGGGTTATTCGTGCTGCTCCGCCCAGCACGCACCCTCTCTCCTTGCCTCCTTTCCAGAGTCTTCCTGTGCCTCCAGAGCCTCCGCCAGATCCCCAGTCCCCTCAGACCTTTTATTCAAATGTCTCATCTCTCCACCTCCCCTGGTTTCTCCCTGAGGTCTTCTGCCACCAGCCCATCGGAGGGGCAGCTACCCTCCTCTCACACTCACCCAGAGTCCTTTCTTTCCACTTGTCACCACGGCTGCCCTTTCTCTTGTAACCAATGTCCTTCTTGGAAGCTACAGTACCCTCTTCCTTCCTCTAAATCCTGTCATCTCACAGTTTAAATCCTTTGATATCTTCTAATTTCTCTTAAGATAAAGACCACCCTTAACAAGGCCACGTAAGGCCCTGAGTGAGCTGGCCCTTGCCAACAGCGTCAGCTGAGGATGAATAAGTTCCCACGACGCACATGGATTTATGTGGTAGAGAGTTTATCTTTAACCTAAATGAATATGCTCCCTACTGCCAGGCATAGAGACCTCCACCTCAGATTCTTGAGCCTTACACTCGTGCAACAAGTATTTATCAAGTGCATACCTGACACAGGACACTGAGGCAGACACTGAGGATATAGCAGTAGAAAAAAAAAAAAAGCAGGTGTGATCCTTGCACCTCAAGGAGTTAAGACTCTAGCCCATTGGCTCTCAAACCTCAGTTTGCATCAGAATCACCCTGCGGGCTGCTTAAAACCCAGCCCCACCCCCAGAGTTTCTGACTAAGTAGGT
The DNA here is from genome assembly GCF_011762595.2 of Tursiops truncatus. Lineage (NCBI taxonomy): Eukaryota > Metazoa > Chordata > Mammalia > Artiodactyla > Delphinidae > Tursiops > Tursiops truncatus. Next base: position 78,131,544 of record NC_047035.1, on the reverse strand, counting down.
CTGGAGTGGGGCTGGAAGATTTGCATATTCCTAACAAGTTGATAGGCTGATGCTATTGGTCCACAGCCTACACTTTGAGAACTCCTGCTCTAGGAAGGCATAAAGGTAAAACACAATTAATTACACAGTACTTTATTTACTTACAATATACGCTGAGGAGAAGCATAGGGTATTATGGTCTAAGTTAGCCAAGGCGTCCTTGAGAAGTCATTGAGCTGAACCTTGGGAATGAACCAGAATGGGATGGATGAAAAAGGAGAGGGAGTAAGATCATTCTAGGCAGAGGGCCTTTGTGAAGTTTTGATGCATTTGGAGAATTGAAAAAAGGCCTTGGTTGGAGGTCAGAACAAGAGTGAGAGTGTGCTCTCAGATGAAGTTGGACTCTTACCTTCCTTTACCAATCTGCTTAACAGGTGGTGTTTCCTGCTGATCAACTAACAGAACACTTCTCGACCAAGGATGCACATTGGAATCACCTGGGGAACTTATAAAACTGCTAATGCCCAGAAATTCTGATTTAATTGGTCTAGGTCGGGACCTGGATTTTGATAATTTTTAAAATCTCCCCAAGTGATTCTACTTCGCAGCCAGGGTTGAGAATCTAAGAAGATTGCAATTTCCATCTTTTGTATCCCTTCTCCAAAGGACTTAGGATTTCTTAGGATTTTCTTCTTTTCCAGTAGCTTGACATATTCTTGAATACGAATTCTTCACTTCCTCTTTAAGATATATCCCCTGGGATCCATTGTAAGATGAGAGAATGCAACACAAAATTCACTAGTAGTTTCTTCTTTTAAGCAATCAACAAAGTAAAAATGGAAACAGGAGAGAAAAAGACTGATTTTAGTCAGCTGAGAATATCATTTTAAGTCGTGGTCACTGGCTTTTAGGCCATAGAATTTCTGTTTGAGGTTGAAATTTTCCACAATTTAATCTTATTTCAATTAAACATTCTGTTGTTGCTCATACTTGTAGTTATAAACATCTAGAGAGAAGGACTATGTCTTATAGAGTCAGATATTTCCCACATAACATAATTTTCAATGACCGAATAAAAAGTTAATATAGAAGTGGTCATTATTTTATATTTCTATCCCCATTTACCTGTAGGCTCATGGTTTTTCCCCATTACACTTCTTTAAGGGAGACCAATCTTATTCCACTCTCCCCTCACACTGTCACTGCAGTCAATGAACACTTATGAAGGGAAAGAAGAGAAGGAAGGAAGCCTGAGAGAATGGGAGCAGGGAGAGGAGAGAAAAAGCACCGAGAGCAAGGGTGACCTCAGGATCCTGCACACATGGCAGGAAAGGAGAAGCAAGGGGGCCCTCTGTGGGTGGAGCGTTGAGGCACTCCGCACACGCTGCTTCATTTTATCCTCCCAAATACCCTGTATGATGGGTGTACTATTATTCTCATTTTGCCCACAAGGAGCCAAGACTGAGAGAGTTTAAGGTCGCACATTTTTTACTCCATGCTAGACACTGTGTTAAGTGCTTCCCATGAATTATTTTCTTAAACCCTTACAACTGCTTGAGTTGGGCACCACTATCCCCTTTTTACAAAGAAATCATTTTGGAGAGGCAAAATCACCTACCTGATCATACATACCTAATCAGGGGAGCAAGTGGGATTTGAACTCAGGCAGGACCTTCTCACCCCACTTCCAGGCTCTTCACACTAAGTGGGAAGGAGGTGGTTCTCTATGACCCAGGGTCCCTGGCATTTTCAGTGATACCGTATTGCAGAGGAAGAATATGTTTGAAGCATAGAAAAAGGAAGGTCAGTCAAGGAAGGACTTAAAGAGGAACAGGGGGAAGACTTCCCTGGTGGTCCAGTGGTTAAGACTCCGCGATTCCAATGCAGGGGGTGCAGGTTCGATCCCTGGTCAGGAAACTAAGATCTCGCATGCTGTGCAGAGCGGCCAAAACTAATAATAATAATAAAATAAAAAGCATTTGAAAATTAACCTATCTCTGTGGACAGACAAAAATTTTAAAAAAGAAGGAACAGGGAAGATGAGACACTAGAAGACACTGGTTGACACTTACGAATGTTGTCTCCCTGGGATGACCTGTGTGGAACTACATACCTGGATCCGAGCAGAGGACAAAAGGGAGAAAAATCTGTTCTTAAAGACTCACGAGAGGATGTAAATAGATGTTATGTGCATGAGAACACAAATGGAAAAGGGACACCGTGTAAATAGCCCCAGTTAAAAATGCACATGTACCAAGGGCACTGCGGAAACTGGACCAAGGACCTGGAACCAGGGAGTGTAAGCTGGGACCGGAGGTGGGTTGGTGGGAAAGAAGGGGTGAGCCGGAGAAATGCTTTGAAGGTGACTGTGTGAGGAGCAGAGGATGTGGACTTTGCCAGGGTGGGATGTACTAGTCGACAATTTAGCCAAGATGTGGCAAAAGGTGAGGGCAGCGGGGTCACAGAGTTGAAAGGCTGGCAAACCTCGCTAGAGTCCTTAGAACTGCTGAGTGTTAATGAAGAGTCCTACTCAACAGGCCAACCAACCTTCTCCAGCCAGAGTTGGAAAGGACCTTAGAGGTCATCCGGTCTGCTGCTACTCAAAGTGTGGTCCTCAGAGCTTGTTAAAGATGCTAACGCTCAGCGCCCTCCCACTCCTGAATTAGGATCTACAGGGTTTTTTTTGTTTTTGTTTTTTGCGGTACGCGGGCCTCTCACTGTTGTGGCCTCTCCTGTTGCGGAGCACAGGCTCCGGACGCGCAGGCTCAGCGGCCATGGCTCACGGGCCCAGCCGCTCCGTGGCATGCGGGATCTTCCCGGACCGGGGCACGAACCCTTGTCCTCTGCATCTGCAGGCGGACTCTCAATCACTGCGCCACCAGGGAAGCTCAGGATCTACGTTCTAACAAGATCCCCTGGTAATTGTACAAACATTGAAGTGTATGAAGCACTGAAGGAGAATTCATCAGGGATAACAGCTCTTGCCTCCTGTCAGTGTGCAAAAGAACTATGCCCAGAATGCTAAGGAACCAGAATTTCGTTGAAGAGGGAAGAGGCTTTTTCATGCATCTTGTTGTTTAATGCTTCCCTAACATTGCCTGGTACTGCTAGAATATTGAACTTCGTGAGAGATGAAAGGTGAGCCCTAAGCCGTGGAACAGTAAAAGGTGTGGTTTAGCATCCTACAGGTCTAACGTCAGTGATTTCAGGATACTTCAGCCAGCTGATCCTGGTTGCTGCGACCCTATTATGAAGCACAAAATCCCTACAAAGGCCAGAGAGCAGAGGCCTCTGGGAAGAGTGGTCTGAGGAATGAGAAGGGAGCCCGGTGTGACGCAGGTGATCCAGAGAGCCAGACCTGCCTCCCAGGATCTTGGTGGTTGTTAAATATTTCAAGCTGGTGGTAGCTTGAAAGCAGCTGTGGTGGGAATCTTTATACCACAGAAATCAACAAACGCTAACAAATCCAGGCTTTCTTTCTTTCAGAGAGCCAGTTTAGCGGCACACCACTGTGGGAGAGTACAGGTGGGAGGAGAAAAAGTCCAGGAGTTAGTACACGTAAAGTGTGGAGGGAGAAATTCAGGGAAGAAGACAAGTGAAATCCTAGGAAATGATGCTACTAGAGGTCCCTCATTCCAAACTCCTGGTAGTAACTGGGATTCATCCACTAGCCTCACCTCTAAAAGTCCTTTTCACAGGGCTGTCTCAAGAGTGGGAGTTCATTGAAGCTTTGAAGGAAGTGAAAAGGTGTGAAGTGATGTGGAGAATCAAGTCATGAACTGACCAGAGAAACATATAAAGATGGCTGGGCAGCTAATGCTCTATGTGGGTAAAATGTCCCGGTAAGTTTTCATCTGCTGGGGTATAAGCCCGGAGAAGGTACATGGTGGGTTCATCTAGGATGGGGGCTTTTTGTCAAACACATGGATGTGTGTTTCATTCTTATTATGTTTGCATCCAAACCAGTCTTTTCCGGGGACTTAGATGTACCCCTTGTGCTCCTGATATTATCATTACTTCTGGTTAAAAAACAAGTTTCTGATAAAGAAGCGTGTCATTAGAATGCATCTCTCTCTCTCCTTTTAATTAAGTTGTCAAATGCATTTAATAAACTATATCCCCAAACATCTCTGCTTCAGCCAGGCCACGTTCCTTAGTTTCCATTGAAAATGTCTTGAACTTTCCCACCTCTAAAGCTTTGCTTCTTCTGTGCCTCTTGTTTGGGGTGCCACTCCCTTTCCTGTCCTCCTTGTCAACTCTACTCAAACCTCAAGACCGAACACTACCTCCTCCAGGAAGTCTTCCCTGATCACTCCAGCCTGTAGTAAACTCTTTCTCCATTCAACACTAACTGTCTGGACAATGTCCTTGGGGATTGTGTCTTCTATTTTTTCAAATGAATATCAGGAGGTATGGTCTATCTACTGCAGAGTTCCAACTATGCAGACTTATGACAGTCAACAGTTGCCTTCAGGAGGGCACTTGATAAAAATAATACACATTTTCTGCCTTCACAAATCTTCTCTCCACCGTCAAGTTCCTCAGTAGTCTTCTAAGCATGCCTCCCCTGTGCCAGTTATCATTCTTCTCTGTTTGTTGTTCTAAAACTAGACATTGTGACAATACCAGTGGCACTGCTGCCCTTCCTTTCATCATACCAGCCAGCTCAAGCTGGCAAAAAGGATCAACTGACTTTGGTTCCAATCTAAATCTTTGCTTTTAGATGATCAAATAACATAAACCTAATTTAAGTAAACAAGAATAATGTGTTTTTATAATACAATAGGCTTACCCTTACTGGGGCAAAGGGCAAAAAAGAAATACCTTGATAATCCTAACTGAGTCTCTAATTAGCTAAACAGAAAGGAATATAGTTTTGAGAACTGGGAGAAGGGAGCAGTGCAAATATTCCCAGACCCCCTCCCTGGCACCCCCATGGCAGCCCGTTAGGTAGTAGGGAGGCCTGATCATGTAGGCACGTTTCTTACATGTACAGGGATTTTCCTTGAAGAGAGGATTTTTTTTTGCCTCCTGGTGCCTTATGAAATACTAAGACTGGGTCGTGTCACACATGGACATGACCAGATCTCTGGAAGAGCTAATTATAAACATGGTGTTTATTTTCTAGGCCTCGTGTCATCTGGTTTTCTTTTCATTTATATGAAATAGGAGACATCAGCTTTGAAGACTTGCTGACACTTTAATGAAAAGAACTTTGGTTGTGAGTTGGTTGCTTTTTATTTCTGTTTCCATGCAGTCCCTAAATTGAATATCTCAAATTCACTTTGGAGGTGAGATTCACATCTTACTTTCTACTAGAGAAAATCCACAAATTAGCACAGGATAGGAATCTCTCCCTGACTCCGAAGGCAGGGCAGAGGGACAAGTCCAGTACAAGTCTCTGATACACTCATGATTTCCCCTCCTTTGTTTGGCCAAGGTTAAATTGTTCTATATTATACTGACACAATGTTATACATAAACACCCAGGTTACAAACCCCTTCCTTCCCTTCCCCCAATTTACACATACCCTAGTTTTTTTTCAGAGCAACTCAACAGAATCTGGAGATAATTTATCACAGGATAAGAATTCTTTCTCAGTTCATTGCTCAGAAAATTTATAATCCTTTGGTGGTTTTTCAAGACCATCAAAGAAGTAAGTTGAAAATAAGTAATAGCAAAGGCAACTAAATTCTTAAATAGTGTTTTTCACATTCAAATATCCTTAAGAGTCAAAATATAGAATAAAACTTCCTCCTTAAAACAGATAAAAATAACATTCTTAAAAACTGTTGTATTTTTCTTAGCTTCACTCAATCAAAACTATACCTCATTAGCAGGCTGTGAGGGAGATAATACACTATGGTTCCTGGACTTTGGAAGCCAACATTTCAAAAGAAGAAAACGGATAAGCACAAAGAAGTTATTAAAGACATCTGACTGAAGTGCATGTGTTTATGACCTGCAATAAACATAGAACAAGCAACATGTATCCGTTAGAAGATGGGAGAGCGGGGGCTGGCTAGGGGTGACACACAGGAAGGAGTGCTGGGAATCAAGTTGGCTTGGCGTTGTGCTGGAAAGATCTTTTGAAAGGGAATGCCTACGGAGATTAGAAGAAAAGGAGAAACGATTTGGCAGGAAAGATTAGAGATAATACTTACGTAGGTCTTCTTTAACTTATTGTACTAATGTTTTCTAGTTTTGTGTACAGAGGTCTTAAATATCTTTAATTGGCTTTAATCCTAGGTATTGATGTTTTCTGATGCTATCTTAAATGGCATATTTTATTTATTTAAAAAAATTTTTTTATTTAAGTATAATTGATTTACAATGTTGTGTTAATCTCTGCTGTGAAGCAAAGTGACTCAGTTATACACATATAAACATTCTTTCTTATATTCTTTTCCATTATGGTTTATCACAGGATATTGAATATAGTTCCCTGTGCTATACAGTAGCACCTTGTCATTTATTCATTCTATATATAATAGTTTGCATCTGCTATCCCCGAACTACCAATCCTTCCCTCCCCCACCTCCCTCCCCCTTGGCAACCACAAGTCTGTTTTCTATGTCTATGAGTCTGTTTATGTTTTGTAGACAGGTTCATTTGTGCTATATTTTAGATTCCACATATAAGTGATATCATATGGTATTTGTCTTTCTCTTTCTGACTTACTTCACTTATTATGATAATCTCTAGTTGCATCCATGTTGCTGCAAATGGCATCATTTCATTCTCTTTTATGGCTGAGTAGTATTCCATTGTATATATATACCACATCTTCTTTATCCATTCATCTGTCGATAGACATTTACATTGTTTCCATGTTTTGGCTATTGTAAATAGTGCTGCAGTGAACATTGGGGTGTGCGTGTATCTTTTTGAATTATAGTTTTGTCCAGGTATATGCCCAGGAATGGGATTGCTGGATCATATGGTAATCCTATTTTTAGTTTTCTGAGGAACCTCCACACTGTTTTCCATAATGGCTGCACCAATTTACATTCCCACAACAGTGTAGGAGGGTTCCCTTTTCTCCACACCCTCTCCAGCATTTGTTATTTGTAGACTTTTTGATGATGGCCATTCTGACCCATGTGAGGTGGTACTTCATTGCAGTTTTGATTTGCATTTCTTTAATCGTTAGTGATGTTGAGCATCTTTTCATGTGTGAAATGGCATATTTTAAATTTTTTAAAAAATTTGTTTATTGCTGACAGGTAGAGATAGAGTTGATTTTTGTATATTGTCCTTTCATTCACTGACTTTGTTATATTCATTTATTAAATTAGTTTGGCTATAAATCCTTTCTTTTTTTTTTTTTTTTTTTTTTTTTGCAGTACGTGGGCCTCTCACTGCTGCGGCCTCTCCCATTGCGGAGCACAGGCTCCGGACGCGCAGGCTCAGTGGCCATGGCTCACAGGCCCAGCCGCTCCGCAGCATGTGGGATCCTCCCGGACCGGGGCACGAACCCATGTCCCCTGCATCAGCAGGCGGACTCTCAACCACTGCGCCACCAGGGAAGCCCCAATCCTTTCATATTTTTTACACTCACTATTATTACAGCTTTGTTTCTTCCTTTCCAATTCTTATACCTTTGACTCTATTTCCTGCCTTAGTGCACTGCTTAGGATCACTGGTATAATGTAGAATAGAAGCGATGCTACCAGGCATCTCTGTCCTCTTTACAGTCTCAGGGAACAAGACATAAATGTGCTGTCTGCTTTAGCTTTGATGTAGATACTCTTCATTAGACTAAGGGTTTTCTTCCTATTCTTTATTTACTAGGAGCTTTTATTATGAATGGGTGTTAACTTTTATCAAATGTGTTTTCTGCATATATTGGATGGATCACAGGATTACTCTCCTGTATTCTGTTAATGTGCTGAGTTACACAAACTGATTTTTAAATGTTAAACCAACCTTGCATTCTTTTGCTCTCTGTGCTTTAGTTCTCTATCTTAAAGCTCGTTAATCCTTCCTTCAACTGTGTCAATCTGCTTTTAAGTTTATCCCAGTTATTATATTTATTATGTGCTTTAGTTTTACAATTTCATGTCATTCTTTTTCATAGATTCCAATTCTCTGATGAAATTCTCCATTTTGCCATTTATTTTCTTGAACATATTAATCAGTTTTTTTAAAAATACACTTAACATTCATGTCAGATAATTTCAGTGTCTGGATCTCCTGCTGGTCTCTTTCCATTGTCTCTTACTTCTTTTCTTGTGGGTTTTCGATTATTTGGTCTTGCCAAGTACTCTTTTATTACATACCAGACATTATGTATGAAAAACCGTAGAGATTATTTAAAGCTCTGTAGTATATCTTCCTCCTTTTGATTTTGACAGATAGGGTAAGGCCGGTCACTTTAAACTATCCCGGGACTGAGCTGACTCAGAGTCTGTTTACTGTCAGCCTGGCTTTACTCCTGAGGAGTACCTCCCTGTGGGGCTTGGCCGAGGCCCGGACTTTTTCCTGGGCCAGTCTTTCTTGGCACACCCTATACTCCAACTCTGCCTCTCCCCGACCCCAGCCCACGGAGACTGTTTTCATCTCTGCTTAGTTCTTAGCTTCTGGCTGCCACCTTCTTCTCAGCTTCTGCTGTAGCTGCCATTCCCCACCCCTGACAAACTGGCAAAGGCCTCAAGGGGAAAAGCAGCAACATATATTGGGCTACATTCTTTTTTTTTTTTTTTTTTTTGCGGTACGCGGGCCTCTCACTGCTGTGGCCTCTCCCGTTGCAGAGCACAGGCTCCGGACGCGCAGGCCCAGCGGCCACGGCTCACGGGCCCAGCTGCTACGCGGCATGCGGGACTCTCCCGGACCAGGGCACGAACCCGTGTCCCCTGCATCGGCAGGCGGACCCTCAACCACTGCGCCACCAGGGAAGCCCCCGGGCTATACTCTTTACTTCCCTTCTCTCTGATGATCTTGGCCCCTAAAGTCTTCCCTTCCTTGATAGTTCTTCAGTGCCGTCAAATAAATGGGTTTTTTTAATGCTTTATCCAACTTTCCTAGTTGTGTTGGATGGGAACATGCTAGTCCATCATAGCCAGTGTGGAGGTTCATATCATTCGCAATTAAGTGTTCATTGACAACATAGAATCAGAGGAATTTTTCAGGTGGGAATGGTTTTCTGTGAAATGTCACTGTGTCAATTAACCTTATGTTAAAAAGTCTTAACTCCTAGGCTGTTTAAATTGAGGAGGTACAACAGGGAGGTCAGAAATGTAGCTATACTTTCATTTTTTTCTCTGAAATGAAATGATGTGCCTATTTTATCTGTTAGGTTGGGTTCTCAAGCTACCGTACATGGTAATGGTCTGGGGTTTTTGTTTGTTTGTTTGTTTTGTTTGTTTTTTTATAGTTGTAGCTCGTGGACTCTAGATCACAGGCTCAGTAGCTTTGGCACATGGGCTTAGTTGCTCCACAGCATGTGGGATCTTCGGACCAGGGATCGAACCCATGTCCCCTGCGTTGGTAGGTGGATTCTTAACCACTGCACCATCGGGAAGTCCCGTAATGGTCTAGTTTTTAAACCAGATATTTCATGCATTATTTTCTTTGCACACTTATGAAAGCCTAAAGGAAAGACATATTATTTCTCAAACTATAGACCATTCTACTTGAGCTGCTCCAACTAATATATTATAAATTCATAAGAAGTAGCATTGAGAGGAACACTAGAACAGTCTAAGACATAGGAGAATACAAAATATGTTCAATTTGAAGCATGGAACTCAGACCTCTGCCCCCAGGAGATTGTGATTCCATAGATTTGAAGTAGGAAATTTCCAGATGATTCCTTTGCAGGTAATCTGAAGATATACTTTGAGAAACACTAGTTTGTAGATTTAACCCTAGTAATTCCCAAGGTTTATTGTTACTCAACTGTGTTATATTTGTTTCATGAAAACAAGAAACTGATCTGAAGTTTTTGGAATTCCATGTACATTTAATTTTTAATGTGATTACTGTCCAAAATAGTATTCATTGCACTAGTGTAGTGTAATACTTAAGTGTATGAGTTTGGGAATCAGATTGCCTAATGTTCAAATTCTAATCCTGTCCTAAACAGCTGTGTGCCTTTGGACAAGTAACCTAACTTCTCTGAACCCTGGTTGGGGATTAAATTGTTGAAATGTATGCAATGCGTTTATCATTGATAAAAGCACTTTTAAAATACTAATTATTACAACAACCTTGTGAGTAGATGGCATAATTTTTCTTGCTTTCCTAGTGGGGAAATTTAAGTCTAGAAAATTTGAGTAAACTATTTAAGCTGAAGTAGTTACGGAGTGGCAGAGGCAGTGGTGAGGCTCAGGTCTTTATGAGCCTATTCGTTGGCTCGTACTCTAAACTTCTTCCCACTGTCCAATGTCCCCGACACCCACACCACCTGGTGGGTATAAATGTTATCTCAAGAAACATTTTCCCTAGCTCAGTGCCACTCGGAGTGTTTCTTCGGCATCGATATCATGCAGGAGCATTTTAGAAATGCAAATACTCATGCCCCACCTCAGGCTTACTGAATCAGAAACTCTAGGGATGGGACCCAGCAATCTGAGGTTTACCAAGCTCTCTGGGTGATTCTGCTGTAAGTTTGAGAAGCACACAAGTAGATCAGTGGTTCTCATCTTTGGCTAGTCATTAGCATTACCTGAGGAGCTTCAAAAAAAAAAAAGAAAGAAAAAAAAAAAAAAACCCCAGATGCCAGGTGCAACCAGACCAATTAAATCAAAATCTATGGAGGCAAGACCCAGCTATCAGCTTCCCAGGTGATTCTATGTGTGGACAAGATTGAGAACAACTGGCTAGATTTTTGTCTGCTAGATAGCCCCTATCCACAAAACTGATAGTTCCTTTATCCCTTACACACTCCCGCCTTTTTTAGGTTCCCAACGGTCCCTGGGGATATCTCGTAGATGCTCAGGGTAAAGTGTGGACTATGCTCTCTGGCTACTGCCATGCCTGGTCTACCCTGGCCATCATTTGCACAGCCTGTGCCACTTGCTCCCAGCTGCCAACATCCCAGCCTCATAGATGCCTTGTCCCGGTGCTGCATCTCAGGCTAAACACCATTCACTGCTCAGTGGTGGATCTGGACCAGAGCAGGAAACTGGCTTCCCATCCTCTAAGTTCTGCTCTTTTATTGTGGGATGGCTCTCTTTGTTTGCAAAATAGGCCTTTCAGTTCAAGGTGTTCACCTGCTCCTGGAGTAGCTCAGCTGGGATGATTTTTTTTTTTTTTTTTTTTTTTTTTTTTTTTTTGCGGTACGCGGGCCTCTCACCGCTGTGGCCTCTCCCGTTGCGGAGCACAGGCTCTGGACGAGCAGGCTCAGTGGCCATGGCTCACGGGCCCAGCCGCTCCGCGGCATGTGGGATCCTCCCGGACCGGGGCACGAACCCGCGTCCCCTGCATCAGCAGGCGGGCTCTCAACCACTGCGCCACCAGGGAAGCCCAGCTGGAATGTTTTAAAGAGCTACCATGCTGTTAATCAGGGGCATCTCTCCTCTCCAATCTTCAGGTCCTATTGCTGAGCCTGCTCGTTGTGCCAGGTTCCACCTTAAGTAGGGATAAACCCTCTTTCTGGAGCTCCTCCATCACACTGCGGTTTGCCTGCTGTCACCAGCATCTTATTCATCAGACCTGCCCATGGATGTTGGAACCGCTTCAGCCTAAATGGCGCCTAACTGCACCTGCCATATCTATAAATTGGGCCAGCCAGTATTCTTGCTATAAATATAGGGAATGAGATATATTTAGTGAGGCTAGTATTTAAATTTCATAACTATGGTAACATGAACATAGGAACTAATTCATTCAGAATCAGACTGAATGGAAAACTGAATTTTGGTGGGTGTACCTTATATTTTATTTTCAATACTTTTATATTTTGAGATAATTGTAGATTTGCATGCAATTATAAAAAAACAATTGAGAGAGCCCGCATACGCTTCATCTAGTTTCCCCAATGGAACTAACTATGGAAGCATATCACAGCTAGGAAATTGGCACTGATACAATCCATCAACGACATTCAGAGATCACCAGTTTTAGTTTTACATGCACTCATGTGTGTGTCTGTGCATGTATTTAGTGCTATGTAATTTTATCACACACATAGATTGATATGGCCACCAAACTACAGAACATTTCCATCACAAGGATCTCTTATGCCACCCTGCTGACACCACCCTGGTGGGAGAATAGGAGCATTGCCTGCTTCCAACAGGCAGGAAATGTTAGAGCAGCTCCCAGATCAGTCCTACTAACACCACCGGGCAAGAGAATTGGAGTACCACCGCCTGACTCTGCATGGGTGGGGTGGGGAGGGAGATCAGCTCCCAGTGAAATGAAGGGTGAGCAAGATGAAATTTCCCCTTAGGGTCTGGCTAGGGTAGGACGGGTATTGCCACAAAGGCTTTCCACGTGAGGCTTCTCTTTTGTTGGTTCCTTGACTGGAGGAACAGACTTTTCTTAGAGCTTACTTTATCTGTGTCTGTTGGCAGTTCCAGGATGGAGGCCACTAGAGTTCCTGTCTGGGATTTATGGAAGGCAGTAAAGAAACCTAAAAAACTCATCCCTCATCACCGTCCCAAAGTCCCTAGCAGTCCACCTTCTTCTTTCCTCCTTGGAGTGTTCCTCTGTTTGCTTGTTGTGTTATGTCCACAGTTATAAGAGGGAGGACCTGGGAGGCTCCATCTTGGCTAGAACCAGAAGTCTGATCTATACTTGATTTTTTTTTTTTTTTTTTTTGCAGTACGCGGGCCTCTCACGGTTGTGGCCTCTCCCGTTGCGGAGCACAGTCTCTGGACGCACAGGCTCAGCGGCCATGGCTCACGGGCCCAGCCGCTCCGCGGCATGTGGGATCTTCCCGGACCGGGGCACGAACCCGTGTCCCCTGCATCGGCAGGCGGACTCTCAACCACTGCACCACCAGGGAAGCCCAATACTTGATTTTTAAGAGGAATAAGTAGATAACAGGTATGTTGATACCAATAATTAATTCACAGAAGCAACTTTTCATGATGTTATCATTTTAGTTTCACTCAGTACTCTACATGTGTCATAAATATTATGCCATAGTAAGTGACAAGAGTTCACTTTCAAAATGAGACTATTCTGTAAATAACTCCTGAAGCATCAAAGAAAATTAAATTCTCTCTGTCGTTTTGTGTGGGTGTACTGAGATGAGTTTAATTCTCCAAACAATGGTTGTTTTCCACTTAACAAGAAACCTACCAGCGAACCAATTTGGCTAAAAGAGATTTTATTGCACATGGAAAACTTGGAGCAGAGTTAGATAATTGACCAAATATGAGGACAGTTTTAAAAATAGCACCACTGAAGATAAAGATCCTAAACAGCACTCAGAGATGCAATGTCTTTCTTCAAGTACGTGGAGCTTATTATGTAGAAATATCCACTGGCTAAGCAAGACAAAAGCATTGATTGAATAAACCACATCTGGATTTCAAGGGAACCCCATTTAGCCACAAAATTGGATTCTTCCTCTTGTTCGTATCTACATTTGCAAAATAAGCATCACTATTTTGATTCTGTTTAGTTAGAAATAATGTTTTTTCAAATCAGAGAGCTTATTCCTTTAAAATATTTTGGTAAGTGATGTGTAAAATGAAAGACTAAGAACACTTTGGAGTTTCCACATTAGGTGAAAGCAAGCCTGTATCTCCCAAAATTATTTGAAGTCCTTTGTTCAGAATCAGTCACTGAGAACTGAATATCTTCTTGATCGATGCTGAGAATTTAAATAGTGTTCAGAAAAAAAAAATAGTGTTCAGAGAGACTGGAAGGGTAAAAGATACTTTATTGGAAATGACACAAGCTCTGAAAACAGTACTATATTTTCCTAGCAAGACACTTCTTCTGGTAAAAGGTATATTGGGACACATCACAGTCTCAGGGTGGTGACATTATGAAATGTTAACTAGACCTTCTACTCCCACAAATATCTGAGGAAACAAAGAGCATTTGTTCAGTCTTAACCACTGCCCAAGACCAACTTTTTTTTGATTAAATTTTATTTTTTTTATTGAAGTATAGTTGATTTCCAATGTTGTGTTAGTTTCAGGTGTACAGCAAAGTGATTCAGTTATATACACATTCTTTTTCAGATTCTTTTCCCTTATAGGTTATTACAGGTTATTACAAAATATTGAGTATAGTTCCCTGTGCTACACAGTAGGTCCTTGTTTTTCTATTTTACATATAGTAGTGTGTATATGTTAATTCCAAACTCCTAATTTATCTCTCCCTGCCACCCTTTCCCCTTTGGTAACCATATTTGTTTTCTATGTCTGTGGGTCTATTTCTGGTTTGTATATAGCACCAACTTTTTAAAAACTCTGTCTCCATGATTGCAACTGAAGTAGATGCTTGGGGAAGGTGTGCTTGGTCTCTCCACAGTGATCTCCCTATGAAGTAGAGGAAACAGAAGGAATAAAACTCTTACTCATGACAGATTCTCTCAGTTTCACGTAAACGTGTTCCACGTGAGAAAGTAGGCAAGCTTAACATTTAAGCTTTCACGTTTAGTCAGAATAAAGGTTAGTTTCCAGGTAGATCAAAGAAAACTCTGACTACACAAAGATATAAACTATGGAACAATATTTTAGGGTTTGCTCTTTAGGCCCGAAGCATGGGCCCTTCTAGAACACTGGAGCTGTTCTAATAAACAAGGGTTTCTGCCTCTTGGGATCGCTTTTGCCACTTCCATTACCATTTTGGGGCCCACACCCCTGAGTTGGACAAAATGAGCACAGTATACCTAAAGTTTTCCATTGCCCGGTGTGGAAGCAAAGCCTCAGCCCTTGTACCGGTATCTACGATGTGTTTCCGATTTATCATCTTCCGTTTTCTATTCGGATAGAAACTCATGGGAAGGGTGGAGGGGATATAGGTCTGCACCCCCATCACCATCTCCCTACCTGCTCTCCTCATCTCTCCCACCACTTTGGGCCGGCGGTTTAGTGATGTGATCCTTGAGTGGACACAGAAGGGACTGATTGTGCCAGTCTAAGGGCTCCCTTTCTGCACCCGCAGGAGTAGGGCTCTGGACAGAGGATACGGAGTGAAGACGGCTCTACCCACTGGTGGAGAGATGAGCCTAGCATGAATCTTTTGTGACAGTTATAAATATTGAGCTACAATATTATACAGCAACTGGAACCCCTCCCTGGAAAATAGCATATTTAAATAGAGTTTGCAAAAGGGTTAACTGAACAGAGGACACCCTTCCTGTTCACCCATAAAGAATGTTCTCAGCTGAGGACTACCCAGTCCTTGCAGGTGTGTCTTGGGTGATATGATGCTTTATCTGGTTACATCCTTTGGGTCATGCTCGTGATTGTTCTGCTCACTTGTCAAAGCCACACCAGGGGTCAACGGCAGATTCTTTTCTCAGTTCTCAAAGGCTGGCTCGTCTCTCTGAAATGACACACACATGGAGACCTACTTATTTGTGTGAGTGCCAGTATTCTCAATCGAGTAACTGCTCGAGACACCTTTTCAGCTGTTTTTATTTTGGAGGAACAATCTCGGTTTCCTGCCTCTGGTTAACACGGGTGATTGGCTTTAGAGAAAGCCTTATTTTTATTATTTTTTCATTTACGAAATTAAGTTAGAATCTGTAAATGTAAGAGGAATTGGTTATTTGTAGACCTAACCAAGAGGAGTTTGGAAATACTCATCATAAAATAGCTGTAAATATTCCCTAAAGCAACTGCTTTCAGACTCTCCACAGAAAGACAAAGCCTACAGTAATATATGTGGTTTCATTTTATGTTCATGATAGATTCCTCTTTTTAGACTGTAATTTGGAAACAGTTCAACAGCTGAGTTGGCAACTAAAACCCACCCTCTAAAACATATAAGTGAAATGTGGATGCTATAATCCTAAGGGCAGAGCCTGCTCCCAGTTTGGCATTCTTTGGTTCCAGCTGTTGACTAGAGATAAGTTAGATTATAACAGTAAAACCAGAAAATGCTGTTAATGCAAATTCCTTGCATTGCATGTCTCTCTTTAAAGAGCAAGTGGACATTCTTGCAAATGACCAGAATAGGAGGCTATTTGTCTTTTCTCAGCCCAGCGACTGTAAGTAGATATGGAAGGCAAGGCCTCATGAATTTTATGTCACATTTAATTTTATTTTAGGGAGGTTAAAATAGAGGGCTTTAAAGCCTCAACCAGGCATGTCATTTTCTTTGTCCTTCTCTGTTCAGTGTTTCCTAGTTCACCACAACAAGCACTTACAATTTTCATAGTGAGGGAGAGGTTATTTTAGATCCCCAGTTATACATACCATGACGTTAAGACGAAAATTAAAATGATACAATCCCTTATACAGTACCTTATATAGACAAAGCGTGTTTTCATGAAGCAATCTATGCTTGCATGGGGATGGAAGAAACCGGCAGACATACGCAAGGCATCTTGGACTCTTGGATACTTGTACAGTGATCACTCCAATTTCAATTATTCCCTCCATGGTCCCCATGAGTTCATTTTTATCTGTCTATCTATCCATCCATCCTTTGTTTTCTCTCACAAAAGATGTATGACAGCTTACAAAGATAGATGGACAAATAAAATTTAATAGTGGAAGAAAAAGGAAAATGAAAAATAGATGTGGGTGTGCAAGATAGACGATAATGATTTGTAATCATGTTAACAATTGGGCCACAAGTGTAGTTTTCTAAGATTTTTCTTGGCCACTGCCAAAAGGAAAATCTGGTTGGTCACTAGATTCAGGATCTACGGGATCAAAACAAACCATTTACTTGGTAGAAGCCCTTTGTTCTTGGAACTAGAGCCAGACAGGAAATTCTTCTAAGAGGCTCGTAAAGAAGACAGTATCCTGTGATGAACACCCGTGACAACATCTTTGCAATAGAGGTGGTGACCTATTTCTTACACAACGCACCCCCCCCCCATGTAGGCTGGTGACATCATATTCAAGAGCAGGTCTGTAAAAATGGATTCTGCAGCTGGCAGTCAGTCCAGCTTCATCTAGAATCTGACCATGTACACATATGAAGTCTCAGGATAGTGTATGGACCCAGTCTGTACTTAATAAAGGTAAGCAATTAGTATTATTGCTACACACTGTTGCGTGTCAGATGTGTGCCTACTTCTGATGGCGAAGAGATGGGCTCCACGCATGCAGCGGAGTGAACTTGGTGGGCAAGAGCATCTCTGAGCTCACAGCTCTCACCTCCCACGCACTTGTGTGATCTCAAAATGCAGCCGCGTTCAAGTTGGGTGATGCCACATGTGGGCTCTCTAGGGAAGACAGGCTTGCTCCAGGTAACGCTTGAAAAGCCGAAACTCCATAGTTACAGCCAGTATGGGGAGGAAGCCAAATCTGAGCTAAGTGGAGAACCTTCCCAGCAGAAACCTGCCAGCTTCAGCTCTTCGTTCTAGGAAGATTCAGACTCCTTTTAAGGAGTTAAAAAGATGAGAAGTCCTTTGGGATTTCCCAGGATGGAAGAGAGTGAAGATTTGGCTTTTCGCTCATTAGTCCCAGGTGACTCCGAGATCCAGCAGGATCTCCCGTCTACATTCTGCTCCCCTTCCCTCATCCTCCCCGTCTTGCCCTCTTTTTCTAAATCTCATTAAATGGTTCATCACAGTTGGTCCTATCATGTCAGAAGGCAGGGACTGCCAGACCCTGCCTAGAACAGAATTCATCTGGAGTTGAAATACCCTCCGCCTGGGTTAATCTCCTCGGCGGTTGCACGTAAAGCGCGGGGCAGCATGTGGTGGAGATTAGGCATGCCTCGGTGTTGAATTCTGAGCTCCAGGATGTGTGTGGGCCCGCATCCCTCACAGCCACGTCACTTTCTTCTTTTAATGAAAGCTGAAACCCAGCTCCTGCCAGAGGACAGTGGGAGTGAACAAATGTATAGGAAAAGAAAATAGACATGGTTAGGAAGGCTGGCTGCCCGACCCCTGGTCTGGGCTGGAAACAGCCCACCCCCTCCTTCCTAGCCCGTGGAATGCAGGAGGGGCTGCAAGAGAAGCCAGGAGGGCTCCTGGGGAGGAATTAAGGTTCGGTATGTTTCTGGCTTCTCTGTAAATACTGGACACCTCCGAATGGAAGAACAGCTGAGAAGAGTGACTGCTAATCCCCCAGTGCCAGGAGGAGGCCTGCCTCTCCCTTCTAGATCCCAGCAGATGGTGGATGAAACAGGCTTCCCTCGAGGCAAGGGCAGCAGGAACTGTCCCACCTTCTGTTCCTTCAGCCAGCCCTGCACGTCTCCCTCATGGCCTGTCCCTGCCCAGAAGGGCCTCGCCGGCCCTCGAGAGCCTTGGGGACACGCCCCGGCTTTGGCTTTCGCCGTCCGGCTGGGATGCTCAAGGTCAGCCAAGCTGGACTCGGGCCAGCACTGGCAGCTTGGGAAGCCTTCAGCGAAATTCCGCGGGCCTGGGGAAGAACAGCCAGGCAGTGTCGCCACGTCTCTCCCTCTGTGAATTACCTGGGGAAGAGGGGCGATGACTTACTTAAAATGCACATGCACTCTTCCAGGGTGAAACCTGGGAATCTGAATTGCTGTTAGAGGTAACTTGGCTGCAAGTGGTTCTAGCATTCTACTTGGGGAAACAGCAGCCCGAGTGGACTGGAAGGCATTTGGGGTGGTGGATAGGAACAGGGTGTCGTCTGGTGCCTGGATTTGAAGCCTTACTCTTCCGTTTGCTCAGCCGTGTGACCTTGAGCAAAGCAGGCGCAACGGTTCCCTACCTCATAGGATACAAACCAGTCTTTCTCAATGGCAGGGCACAGCCATTCTCGGGTTTTTAAATCAAGTTAGTCACAATTCATATCAAAAAATGTAACTGGGAGGTTGGCTACACAGCAATGTGAATGTGCTTAACGCTACTGAACTGTACAATTTTAGTTGGTTAAGGTGGGACATTTTATGTTTTGTATATTTTACCAAAATTAAAAAAAAAGAGAAATGTCTAGACTGCACCAAAGTTTAAGTCATTTTTATATACTTACGTAGACACGACAGAAGCCAATCTCAATTTTCAAATTAAATGGATCCCTGAAAAAATTGTGTCAAATGAAAATCAGTCATTGAATCTTATTTTCCATTGACTTATAATTTAAGTCAATATATAAAAACAGCGTTTAGAGTTTTAAAACGTGGAAATTGAGCAGTATTGCAATGAACAAATATCGAACCATCATAGATCTTTAAGGGGAAAAAAGTGTTCTTACCATAAATATAGTGCATAAGAAACTATGTTTTGTTCTAAGTGGGAAAAAGTGAAATTGTTTTTAAACATTTTAAGGGTGAAGATTATTTCATGAAACTGGTCTCAGTATTCCACTGACCTACCCACCCCTGCTCCCGGGCAGACTGATTCCTAGGTGGGTGGACTGGAATTGGCCTCCTGCGCCCTGCAAGTATTTACAAAGGATTCAGGGAATAACCGTGGTGTTCAGTGATCTGCTAGACTTTCCAGGAGTTCTCTTTACACATACGGCAGTGAATGTGGGAATGTGCCACCAGTCACTCCCAAGGAGAAACTCTTTCTTTCACACAAGTGTTAATGCACTTCAGTCCTACTCTGCTTTAAAAATAATGAAATACTTCCTCAGGAAGGCTTTCTCTGAACCCTCTTTTGAATCCCTCTTTTTGTGACTATCTCAGTGATTCCCTCGTTCTTCCTAGTGTGTACCGTAACTGTCCCTGACTTGTCTGTAGCTGCTCTGCAGTACGAGTCCTGCTCTGTTTTATTTCTGTCTTCCAGCGACTAGCACAGTTCTTGTGCCGTAAATATTTGCTGAATCAATAAGTGAATGACATTGACCCAAATCTTCAAAAGTGAGAGCTATAGCTGCCCCCAAAAGTATCATTATTACTGAATTGTAATAGTTACAATTTGCTTTGTATCTTCTATGTGGCTTATATCACTTGTCTCTAATTATTACAATAACTAATCATCTCTGCCTGAAAGGAGTTACTGTGTCCTTTTTCAGAGGGGAAAATTGAGGCTTATGAAAGTGAAGTGACTTGCCCAAGAGCAAAATAGGTAGTAAGTGACAGAGGCGGGATTCAAACCTAGGGATGTTGGGCTGTAACACCCGTCCCATTTCTCCTTCTTTTTGGTTCTTCTGCATCTGCCTGAGCCAAAACAGCTCTGCTCTTTGCATCCTGTCAACAGGCATTTTCGCTGAAAAAGGCCTACCGTGTGGCAGAGGGTGATTCCAGCTGGCGTGACCCTCACCTGGCTCCATCACCCAGCCGCCCTCATACTTTCTTCTCCAGACCAACCCAAACATGGTTGGGGAGCTCAGCGGGGAGGGCCCAGCATTCCCCAGTCTGGACAAGTATCTAATCAGCAGGCCTCCTTAGCATATCAATCCAAGACCACTCCAGAGATGGATGCCTGGGCCCAGTTTCTATTTTTAACTGGTGTGAAGGGGAGGAAAAACACAAGCATTAAAAATCAAAGTGCCAGTGAAGAACTGAGAATACAGGGCAACCCAGGGCAAACCAGTGATCTGTGTCCTTATGTCTCTCTGTTTCTTTCTCTTCTCCTTGATTCAAGTAATCCCTTACTCCAAAGTCTCAAGATCCTCCACAAAGAAGCTGATGTCATTTATACCAGTGCTTCTCACACTTCAGCATACATATGACTCAACTGAGCATCTTGCTAAAATGCAGATTCTGATTCAATAGTTCCGGGGTGGGGCCTGGGACTGCTTTTCTAATTCACTCCTGGTTATGACCATACTGTGCATCCCGGCGATATGTTCAGTCGGTTGAAGTTGCTGTTATCTTCTTGACAAGAACATTTCTCTTTCAGTCTTGTCTTTGTCTGGAATAAACGCTTTTGCGTTATTAAGATGAATGTTCATCTCTCCACCAGCAGGTGGACAAGCAACCCTTGGCATTTGTTCCTTCATTCCCTTTGGCAGCAGGGGAGTCTTTCCTGGCCTAAAGGCAGGAGTCTGAGTTTGAGAAAAACCCTGGAATCATGGAGGAGAGCCCCCTGATGTCCCAGCTGGGGTAAACCTGCCCTCTCCTCCAACAAGACTGGGCGGGCTCTCACAGCAGCTGTTTCCAGCCTCTTTCCCTGACCAGCCCCTGAGCCATGCGTAAATTGGGGACCAAGGTGGCCTTGGTTAATCTCAGCTTTCTGCACAGCCCCAGCTCTCCGAGTTGTCATGCAGGTTGGTGGGGACTAAGCCAGGAGGGTGCCCTGTCCCAGGCACCCGTTTTCTGGCCACCCAAATGTGCTGCTGTGGTGCCCTTTGGGCCCATGAGGACTGCCAGGGCTCTGCTCCCCCAGCTTTCCGTCCGGGAAGATGAGAAGCTGCCGTCACTCCCCTGCTGCCCTGGCCCAGCTGTCAGGACCCCTCAGCGGAGGGCGGGGTGCCAAGCCTTCCCCCTTGCGTGTGGCTTGTTGTCTCTTAGGCTGGCGGGGCTGTGGCGAAGCCAGCCACAGCACACCCAGGGGGCACCTCCACCCAAGAAGGGGGAGGGGGCGGGCTGGCGTCACCCGGTCTTCCCCTGCCCCCTACCCTTCACCGCCTGCCCCTCCCTAGCTCCCTATTTGGCCATCCCCCTGGTTGCCCCCTCCCCTTCCTTACATGGTCTGGGGGGCCCCCGGGCTGATCCTCTCCCCTGCCCTTGGCTCCATGAATGGCCTCGGCGCTCCTCAGTGGTGCGAAGGCGACCAAATAAGGCAAGGTGGCCGACCGGGCCCCCCACCCCTGCCCCCGGCGGCTCCAACTGACCCCGTCCATCAGCGCGCTATAAAGCCGCGCGCCCCGCGCGGGGCACCAGCGCCTGCCACACCGCCCGAGCAGCCGAGCCGAGCCCGCCCCGCGGACGGTGAGTCAGCGCCGCCCGCCCCGCGCCTGGAGCCGGTGCCCCGCGCCCCCACCGCTCCATCACTTTTTTTCTCCTTAAGACCAAACTTTTCATTTGGTTCGAACTTCTTTTGTCCTGGGTCTCGGTCTTCACTGGAGAGGGGCGCGTGGAGGGGTAGCCTTGGGCCCCAGTAGGGCTTTTGGGGTCCCCGCTGCCGTGTGCTTTTCCCTCTAGCTGGGGCTCGAGCATGGATCGGGGTGTGGATGGGCCCGAAGTGGCTTCCCGGTTCGTGAGAAGGCGAAAATGTAAAGGGCCGGGGAGGACCTGCTAAGGGGTGACCGTCCCTCTTGCACTGGGGCAGGGGAGGAGCCTCCTGGCCTGGGAGCCTGGGCGGTTCCTCTCCCCTGCAATGCAGCTTCTTCCCACCCTCCTTTGTCTGCCCCGAGGGGAAGGGAGACGACAGCGTCCCCCGCCCCCCTCCCCTGCCCGGGGACCCCCATCTGCCCTGTCCCTTCCTCCGGGGACGCGGACGAGGCCAGCTCCGCAGGCACTGAACGTAGGCCGCCTTGCTCTCGTCCATCCGTAGACCCCACTGAAGCTTCGCCAAGATGTGCGACGACGAGGAGACCACCGCCCTGGTGTGCGACAACGGCTCCGGGCTGGTGAAGGCCGGCTTCGCGGGCGACGACGCGCCCCGCGCGGTCTTCCCTTCCATCGTGGGCCGCCCGCGCCACCAGGTAAACTTCCCGCCCCGCACAGCCTGCCCTCACCTGGAGCCGTCTCCAGCCCCGCTCCACACCCCTTCCCGCCACCTCTTCAGCCCAGCAATCCAGGAAATGTCTCACCTGCCCCTCCTGTTCCATGAACTCATTAGGTCAGATAGGAAACGCTGGATTCGCTTCCAACCTCAGCCCAGGCAAGCAATACTCACACCCTCCAGCAAACCAGGAAACGTGCAGCACCGCCCCCCCTCCCCCAGTCCACTTCAGGGACACAGCTCTGCCAGGGGTCCAACTTCCTCCTGTGAAAAGGCGGCAGCTTCTCTTTTCCACTCCTGACCTGCATTTTTAGTCCTCAGTATCTTCTCTAGCTCTTATACATCTCACTTTACTCCTTGGCCTCCCTTTTCAGTCCTGTTCAAAACTCAGAATAATACAACGTATCCGAACCAACCAGGAGCCAAGCCACATTGCTCCCTCTTGTTCACAGCCAGTTTATAGGGTTCCCAAAATGTAATCCATCTGCTTCCTGGCTGTTGCATTTTTAGAAGCCGGTTATGACCGAGGCAGTAAAGTGCCGTGGTGACAGTGACATACCACCTTGTTTGTTAAAAGAAATGCCACGCTCTCTGGCTTTGCCTCGGTGCCTGGCCAGACACGCTGCCAGGGGGGAGAGTGGTATTCCTCAGTGTTGGCGGACCATGCGTACTCCAGGACAGCTCTAGGAGGGCTGGATTTCCCAGACAGGATGGTAATAGCATATCAGTCCATCTTTTTATGTTTACTTGATGAATGTCAAACTCTTTCCTTGGGAGAAATACAGTGTGTCATTAATTCAGTCATTCCACAGTGTAGTCATTTATATTCCAGTTGACATAGGTGGTGAGCTTAATAATTTAATGAAGGCATTATGGTATTTTAAAAATGAGGCGAGGCTCTGCTTCTTCCGTGAAATAGCTTCATTTCTTCCCATCCCTAGTTATATTCTAAACAATAGAATTATACCTCTTGGGGGTGGAGTGGGGAGAAGGTACAAGATTAACTTTAAATGATATTTCTGAATTGGGGTAAATTCCTATTGTTTCTTATTTCTCGTATTCATAAGATGTCACTTGACTTGGACAGTTACGTAGAAATGAATAAGGCATTGATTGTATTCCTGACACGGTGGAAGCTTGATTTTCTCATTACTTTCTTCTTGTAGGGAGTCATGGTGGGTATGGGTCAGAAGGATTCCTACGTAGGTGATGAGGCCCAGAGCAAGCGAGGTATCCTGACTCTCAAGTACCCCATTGAGCACGGCATCATCACCAACTGGGATGACATGGAGAAGATCTGGCACCACACCTTCTACAATGAGCTCCGCGTGGCCCCTGAGGAGCACCCCACTCTGCTCACTGAGGCCCCACTGAACCCCAAGGCCAACCGTGAGAAGATGACCCAGATCATGTTTGAGACCTTCAATGTCCCCGCCATGTATGTGGCCATCCAGGCGGTGCTGTCCCTGTATGCTTCTGGCCGTACCACAGGTGTGTTGGGATTGTGAGATAGTCCCTGATTAATTACATTCCCAAGTCTTCGACCTTGCTGGGAATCGGTCTCCCCAGTGAGAAAGGAATGATCCCTTTCCTCACGCTCCCTGGGAAGGTGTCTCTGCTAAGGGAGAGGGGTAACAATAATATCCTGAGGTTGGTCTCAGAGCACACTTATTTCTAAGAACTGAAAGAATACGGAGTTAGATCCTCCCCTTGCCTAAAGTATGTGATGTCACACATTGAGCCTTTGCACAAACTATCAGCCTGGAATGCAGCAGTCATTGGTGTGTGTTCACACCATCACAGCCCCTGGGCACACATCCCTACAGGGTCTGAGTCAAAAAAGAGAAGAACACGTGTAAGTTAGAAGAGAGGAAAGAAAAACACGCCTGGTTGCTTGCATAAGGTGCTAATAGCTGGTAAGAGGGATGGTCATTTGAAAGTGTCCTGGGGAAATTTTTCTACTACAATATTTAAGAGGATAAACTGTTGCTGGCTTCAGATTTGGCATCCATTATGCTCATTTTTATTCTTCGTGTGTAAGGGATCTAATTTTATCTGGATCCTTGCCCAGCGCTAGTATCTCTTAGCCAGGATTGGAAGTAGGCTTTGACATGGTTAAAGCAGTGGTGTCCTCAGAGATTTACCTTGTTCTTGTGGATTTTCTCTGACAGGCATTGTTCTGGACTCTGGGGACGGCGTAACCCACAACGTCCCCATCTATGAGGGCTATGCTTTGCCCCATGCCATCATGCGTCTGGATCTAGCTGGTCGGGATCTCACTGACTACCTCATGAAGATCCTCACTGAGCGTGGCTACTCCTTTGTCACCACCGGTGAGTGTGTGTGTATCTGCCGTAGTATGTGTCTTGTTTTTTACCCTCCCCCAGCGAACCCCCCTACCTCCTCAAGGTTGATTTCATCTTTCAGAGCTTAACTGTGACACGCTTTATTTCTGCAGCTGAACGTGAAATTGTTCGCGATATTAAAGAGAAGTTGTGCTATGTCGCTCTGGATTTTGAGAATGAGATGGCTACGGCTGCTTCTTCCTCCTCCCTGGAGAAGAGCTATGAACTGCCTGATGGCCAAGTCATCACTATTGGCAATGAACGCTTCCGCTGCCCTGAGACGCTCTTCCAGCCCTCCTTCATTGGTGAGTTGTAGGGTCTGGTGCAGAAACACCGCTTGGTGGCTCCCAGGGTGAAAGCTATTATAATCAACAATGATTAAGGGGCCCTTGTGTTAAAAGAAGTCATAGCTTGGAGTCCCACACAGCTCAGCCTCAGGTCCCGATGGCTTACAGGGATGGCCATCACTGCTCCGTAGCAATGATATGATAAAGGATGACACACTGGCTTCATCTCAAAATGAGGAATGAGACAGAGTAGTAACTGAATAATCCATACCTATCTGCAAGGAAGAGATGATGACTCAAGAGTGCTGCCTTATTCTGATATGTTCCATCACCAACTAGCTAGACGTTGCTTTCATCACTCATTATTAAGTGTAACAACTCTCCAACTCACAGTAATAACTGGACCTTTGTATGTCACCAGACATCTTTCCTAAGGAGTGATTTCCAAGAGGAAGCTTGTCAGGATCTTATTTTAGTCCATAAATAAGAATTGCATTAATTTACCGTAAATGTGTGTCTCCTCCTTTTCTAATCCATCTCCGTACTCTGATGGGTACAGCAAGTGTTCCCTCCAAACAGGTGCTAAACACAGTTGTTTGTTTCTTGGCAGTCCGTTGTGGATTTACTGTCTGCACTTTTAAGACACCTGTTCCACAAAACCCTGCAATGTGTCCTATAGAGGAACATATGTTTCAGAGACAAATGGTGACAGTTTACCAGCATAGAGGGGTACTATTCTCTTCCCTCTACCCTGGCCCCCTGGCCTGAGGGCACTGTGATTTTTCTTTTTTACACTTGTTCCTAGGTATGGAATCTGCTGGCATCCATGAAACAACTTACAACAGCATCATGAAATGTGACATTGATATTCGCAAGGATCTGTATGCCAACAATGTCTTATCTGGAGGTACCACCATGTACCCTGGTATTGCTGATCGCATGCAAAAGGAAATCACTGCCCTGGCTCCCAGCACCATGAAGATCAAGGTGAGTGGGGGAAGCAAAACAGGTCTCTCCGTATTCCAAGCAGAATTCCTAACTCCTTTCCCCTCACCGCCTAGCTTCCCGTTTCCCATAAACTTTTAGCTTTTCTAACACTTTCTCTGATTTTTCTAGCACTTTTCCCAAGATAGGAGACTTGGAAACACTTTCAAGCAGTGGATAAAAATAAATCTTTGAAGGAAAAAAAATATCTAAATCTTTGAACACATTTTAAAAGACCCCTGCTTTCGGGCTAGCCTCCACCATGCATGTAGCTTATTGCCACATTATATTCTGTTTCAGAGAAGTGGGGAAGTTCTATTTTATAGTGACTTTGATAGTGGAAATGATGAAATAGAGGAAATGCATTAAATTTGACTCAGCCATATTCATTTGTGGGAATGAAGTATCACATTACAGTGAATCGATCACCAATATACTTTCTGTGAATCTCCCCAACATGCGCTCTGTTGCTTGGAACTTCAGAGTTCACTGGTGGTTTTTGTTTTCATTCTGCAGATTATTGCTCCCCCTGAGCGTAAGTACTCTGTCTGGATTGGGGGCTCCATCCTGGCCTCCCTGTCCACCTTCCAGCAGATGTGGATTAGCAAGCAAGAGTATGATGAGGCAGGACCATCCATTGTCCACCGCAAATGCTTCTAAGGTGCCTTCTCTCTTAGTCTACCTTATGTTCAGGATGACGGTATGATGCTTCTTGGAGTCTTCTGAACCACCCTCCCTCATCTCTCATCAATCATTGTACAGTTTGTTTACACACGTGCAATTTATTTGTGCTTCTAATATTTATTGCTTTATAAATAAACGAGACCAGGACTTGCAACCTACAAAAGCAAACCTCTCTCATTTCTTTTTGGGGTTTGGGGTTTGGGGTAGGAGTAGGATGGGGCCAGTGTTTGTGTACTCAGTCTGTGAACTCGTATATTGGCGGCCTTGACACCGGGAGCATTGTAATATCACAGCACCACAAAGTTCATCAGATGAATTAGTGCGACTTTTAGCTGAGAGTTACAATATTAAATTTTGATTTTACCCTTTGGGACAGAATCATGAGGATATTTCATATCTGAAAAGCAAATTAGGTTTAGCTCCACATAAGCAAGAAACAGAATTGGAGAACACAATTCTCTAAGATTCGTTTCTATGAGGACACTGAAAATTGTTGTCTTAGCACATGTTCCAGTTGTTTTTGTGACTTTGCAGAAACCACGTAGATATTGGTAATGAGAAAGTCGAAGATTATTTTAAACAGATTAGTTTCAATTCTCATTCTCTTCAATTATCTTCCTGAGGGCCATGCATGTTAACGGTGAAACACGGAGGCCAGCTGACAGATAAGCCCGGCCATGTCCCATTCCAAATATTCCCTAAATAAATCAAGACCACTGGGCATGTTCAAAACAAATGTGAGGAAACAGACACCAGATACCTTTGCCTAATCAGTGACTAACTTCTGGGACAGACGTCTTCAGTCTCTTCAGTTCTTTGAAATCCTGGGATCGTGGGTCGAATGGAGTGAAGTCTATAAAATCCTGAGGAGTTAAGGGGAGCAGAAAGCCATGATATTCCATTTACTCCGTGCTGGGCTGTTTGCAAAGCATGCTGGGGATAGTGATGCATCCAAAAGCATCTACTGTGCTCTGTCTTTGAGGGGTTCACATACACACTACCCATAAACCCCCAGTGTATGTGGTCTGGGAGGCTACAGGGAGATGGACATATGAGACTGGGTCTTGATGAACGTTTAAGAATTGGAGAGGTAAGAAGAGCAGGGAGGAAATCTCAGCAGAAGGCAACGGGGCAGAAGCCATCATACAAAGCACAGGGCAGGCTGGTGGGAGCTGATGAATTTTAGGAAGTCAGTTTGGAAAGGGAGATTTCAACCTGATTGCAGAAGCTTTAAAATTTTTCACTTTCAAATTAATTGTCCATGAACCATTTGACCATTTGAATGGACCTAATTAAACTTTTATCTGTTGATGAGGGAATCAAGACACAGAGAGATTAAGCAATGGGTGCAATGTTATACAGCTTATTTGTGGAATACCTAAGGCAGTCAGGAACCCAGATTTTTTGACAACTAATCTAATGGTGCTTCTAAAACAATCTTTCCTAACTTAGTCATAGTTATCAAGAGTAACCACATTCTATCACACACCGTTTTGAGAGTCTGGGTTCAAAACCTGGAGTACTTTAAGCTCATCAGACAGCTTTAATAAGTTGCCAATGTCATTATCATTCAAGGTAGTAATTGTGTCCTGTGTTCGTTCATTCATAAAACATCTCTTGATCCCTGATTCTGGGCCAGGCACAGTAGTAGGTGTCCGGGACACAAACATGGAGCAGAGCATATTTTCTGTGCTTACAGAGTTTAGAGTTCCATATTTAGCACAGCTGAATGGAAGTCTTTCTCTGAATTAAGGGTTAAAAAATAAATTTAGTGACATTTATGTTAGATACGATAAACTTTATTGGAGATTTTCATTTTTTCCTGCAACTATTTCTTGTAGCAAAGATAGATTGATTTAAAAGCTAGGTAGGGCTTCCCTGGTGGCACAGTGGTTGGGAGTCCACCTGCCGGTGCAGGGGACGTGGGTTTGTGCCCCGGTCCGGGAGGATCCCACGTGCCGCGGAGCGGCTGGGCCCGTGAGCCATGGCCGCTGGGCCTGCGCGTCCGGAGCCTGTGCTCCGCAACGGGAGAGGCCACAACAGTGAGAGGCCCGCGTACTGCAAAAAATTAAATAAATAAATAAAATAAAAGCTAGGTATCAGGACTTCCCTGGTGGTGCAGTGGTTAAGAATCCACCTGCCAATACAGGGGACACAGGTTCGAGCCCTGGTCCGGGAAGATCCCACATGATGCGGAGCAACTAAGCCCGTGCACCACAACTACTGAGCCAGCACTCTACAGCCCATGAGCCACAACTACTGAGCCTGCGTGCCACAACTACTGAAGCCTGCACTCCTAGAGCCCATGCTCTGCAACAAGAGAAGCCACCACAACGAGAAGCCCGCGCACTACAACGAAGAGTAGCCCCAGCTCACTGCAACTAGAGGAAGCCCACGTGCACCAATGAAGACCCAACGCAGCCAAAAAATATATATAAATAAATTAATTTAAAAAATAGTAAGAATAATTTTAAAAAGCTAAGTATCAGCCAGAGACAGATTTGGAGCATATGTGGGGAAATATGATTTAGCCAGTCTCTGTGTCTCTATTTTCCTCACTTCTCAAATTGAGTATGTTAAGTATTATGAATTTTATCCTCTAAGTACATTATTAATGCTAGAGGTTTAGAGAGCTGGCTGGGCTGTCGTTCTTTCTGTGTGTCAATTTAAATGGAATGGGTATTGCTGTCTCTACTTAAAAGGAGAAGCTTTCGGAATCAGCTTCTGATATTTGTATCAGAAGTGGTAAGCACACAGGTTCTCATTGAATTCTGAGGTTTTCTCATCTCTGCTTGATGACAGGGTGTAAGATATTAGAACAACTGACTCGTAATAATTGTGCTTAAGAAAGGCATTAAGGCAATAGGGTTTTCTTAAGGCCACCTTCACGTTGTATAAAGTAATTGAGATGTCTACAGTCAATAGATCTTTAGTTAAGATGCAATGTAACGAACCTATATAGATCATGATATTTTTCTCAATTTATAATGAAAAGAGTACTTTTATTAATTTCTAACACCCCCAAACACTATTTCTTTATTTTCCTTAACAATGCTCACTTCTTAGCAATGGTTATCATGTAGATGTGTTTAAATAATTAAGAGAGTAGAGTTAGAGAGAAAAGGAAAATAACTGAAGAAAATGGACTATTTAGAGGGGTAGGATTGGTTTACTATACCCAGAGCCTAAAACAATGTCACTGGGCTTTCTCTCCATTTCTTCTACGAAATCTGTTATGGACTGAATTAGGTCCTCCCAAAATTCGTAAGTTGAAACCCTAACCCCCTAATGTGACTGTATTTGGAGATAGGGCCTTTAAGGAGTCATTAAGGTTAAATGAGGTCATAAAGGTGGGGCCCTAATCCAACAGGACAGGTGTTCTTAGAAGAAGAAGAGATACCTGGACTGTGTCCATACAGAGGAAAGGGCAGGTGAGGACACAGCAAGAAGGTGACTGTCTGCAAGCCAGGTAGAGAGGCCTCACCAGAACCAACCCTGCTAGCACCTTGATCTTGGATTTCTAGCCTCCAGAACAGTGAGGAAACACATTCCTATTGTTTAAGCCACCCAGTCTGTGCTATTAAGTTACGGCAGCCCGAGCAGACTAATACAAGATTTTTCCATGTATTGGATATGATGGTCCAAGATTCATGGTCTTAATTTATCAGCCTCTGGAACAAAAGTGTATCTTTCCATATAGTTCTGACAAAAATTCCAGGGAGCCTCAGTCTGGCCAGGCTTGAGGACTGAGTCATACCATTCCCACCATAGAAACCGATCAATATTATTGAGCGGGGGACGGGTAATTCTCCAAAGGAAGGGAACAAAACAGCATAAACACTATTCCCAATGATCTAAGGTAGGAGAAAAATCACAGCAGTTTGTAGTGGAGGGACCGATTGTTGGAGAGCTCAAACTTCCAGTTCAGGAATTTTATTTGATTAAACAGGCCTTGAGAAAGACTTGAGAAGAGCAATGACTTCACCCAAACAAACCTGGGGGCGAGACTAAGAAGCTTTGGATGGTGACATGTGTGACCAATCAGACGCTCTCCAGACTCCACTGTGGCCCTGGGATCCAGAAACCCAACAATCTCTATATGACCAGATTAGCCAGGTGTTGAAAAGGAAATAAGAAGTCAGATTCACTTTATTAATTAAATGATACAAATACTATAAATATTTCCTAGGAACTAATAGGTAGTGAAGAAATTGCGAGTCTTTTAGGCCTAAAATAGCAAAAGTTATAGCAAAAGTCTATATTCAACCTGAGGTCTTCCAGGCTCATAATAAAAGGAATCTCTCCTTCAGGCAGAACTTGGCTGTTGCTATGGCAACCAAGCTCACACTAGGAAGATAGGGGGAAAAACTCCTGGGGAGAATGCAAAAGTATACCTCTGGTATACTCATGCTAGAAGATGTTCCTTGCAGTTCACTCATCAGCTCTGCACGCAATAGATGTAAGCAAGATTGACTAGGAGGATAAAGAACTTCCATGTAAGCATAGCTGAGTCCTGGTGATTCTGGGCCCTCTCTCCTGCCCGGGAAAGCCAGCCGAGTCAGGTGAGATGTAAGCAGGGGTGGTCTGCATGTCCCTCAGCAGCTTTGCTGATTGTTCTGCATTGTTTTCCTGCAGCTTCCATGGGCATCAGCGTTGGGGAGGGGAGGCAGAGAGAAACCAGACCCACGTGAAGATTGCAATAAAGCTGAACTAAAATGTGGCATTAATAGTAGATGAGAAGTGGACTCTGGAGTCAAGGGTAACAAGAAATTCAGTCAACAGGTTTAGTGTTGAACACAGAAATTTGATTTGAAGAACTCTGGAAATACTACTGGATGGTGACATCCTATAGGGTAGGATATGATGCAGCAGCCCACGTGTGGGAAATTTAAAAGCACATCTGCCTTAGGCCAAATATTGAAATTTTCCCAAGACATCTTTAACTCTAGGATCTACCCTTTGGACTTCTTCTCCAGTGCCTTCCGCCCAATGGTGGCTACCTGCGACAGTCTTCTTACTCCTCATATCTTTTTTTTTTTTTTTTACTTGCCTGTCATTTACGTGCATTCCTCAAGAGCAGACTATGCTAATTAAGATATTAGTAACCTAATCTATGTTCCTGGGGAAAAGTTAGAACTTATGTTCCCACTAGAGAGCATACTCATAATTTAACAATAATTTTCCTGTATATGTATAGCTTTTTATACTAACCTGAAGGACTGATGTTGCATGGGCTTTCAGTCAAAAAGATCCTAGAGTGCAAATCCTAGTTCTGCCATTGACTAGTTGAGTGGACCTTAAGTAAATTAATTACTTAGCCTCTCTGAACCTCAGAACAGAGGGGCTAACTAAAATCGTGGTCCGAGAGTTGTGAGAATGTGATGATATCGTGCATTTAAGACACTAAGCACAGGGCACAGCACAAGGGCATTTGTGCTCCAGATCAACAACAAGAAAGTTTACTTTCCTTCCCTCCCCCTTTCGTCCTTTCTAGCATGGACTTTGGAGGCTGGGTTGGGTAGGTAGATGGGGAGATGAGCTGTAAATATCTCTTCACAATGCAGTGGTGTTTCTATAGATCCTGAGTTTTTCTGGAGCCAAAGAATCAGAATGGGAAAAATGAAGGGCTAGAAAGCACAGGAGGGAGAAAACAGTTAAAGCAGATTCGTATAAGGAAATGAAGGAAGGCAAAGAGGAAACCAAGTCTCTTCCCTGGAGACTTGGAAGACAAATTAAAGAGAGATGTGGCCTGGGCAGGAGGAGCAGAGGCTGTGTGTGTGTGTGTGTGTGTGTGTGTG
This sequence comes from Tursiops truncatus, assembly GCF_011762595.2. NCBI lineage: Eukaryota > Metazoa > Chordata > Mammalia > Artiodactyla > Delphinidae > Tursiops > Tursiops truncatus. The sequence goes on along the minus strand of NC_047035.1, from coordinate 78,098,848 downwards.
TGTGTGTGTGTGTACATGCAGGTGTGTGTGCTCCCACACAGAACACAGTTCTGAAAGCAATGAACAGAGAGCCAGGCTGTTGGCTGTGTGAAGAGGATTTCCTTTCTGTTCTTCTGTGCTCTTCAACTCCCAGCACCCTCGTCACCCCTTCTTCTCGTCCCCGTTCAAGAGCCTGGTTTTCCACTCTTTACTCTGCATCTGTAGAATCAGCATAGATAGACAAACAGATGCACAACTGTTTCACGAAAGTTGACCTGAGAGAATTTGGTCCCACAAGCCCCGTCTTCCAGGTAACCCCTTTTGTGCCAGCTAGACCCATGCAGGAGTGAGCACTTAGGGAGGAACTTTGTCCGCATCGCACCCCCACTCAGCTTCCTGGCTCCACACCCTGTTTCAGCCTCACCAAGTTTCTCTTGTCTTCTTTTGGGCCTTGGGCTCTACGTTCTTTGGCCCCAGCTTCTGGTCAGGAACAGAAGCTCCCTTAAACCAGCTCAGGTTAGGAAGGGAGTTTATTAAAAACATAGAGAGGAGGGCTTCCCTGGTGGCTCAGTGGTTGAGAGTCCGCCTGCCGTTGCAGGGGACACGGGTTCGTGCCCCGGTCCGGGAAGATCCCACATGTTGCGGAGTGGCTGGGCCCGTGAGCCATGGCCGCTGAGCCTGCGTGTCTGGAGCCTGTGCTCCGCAACGGGAGAGGCCACAACAGTGAGAGGCCCGCGTACCGCCAAAAAAAAAAAAAAAAAAATATATATATATATATATAGAGAGAGAGAGAGAGAGAGAGAGAGAGAGAGAGAGAGAGAGAGAGAGAGGAGCTCCTAGAACCTGAGGACATAAAATAGGGCAGGACATCATAGGGAATGGGAACTTAGAACTAGAAAGTCATCAGGAGCTGAGGGCATTCTCTATCCCTTCAGTGGCCTTTCTCCATGAACCTGGCCTATGTTTCACACAGCTCCTCCCAAAGGAAGGACCCTCAACAGACAGGTGTGTTTCATGCATGACTCTCAAGACTAATGGGATGAGGAGGATAGATCTGACATGAGGACTTGGACATTTAAGGGCCAGCAACCAATCAGACATTTTTTTCCCTCTCTAGTTTGAAGAGGCACAGACAGGGCTGTTAGTTGTTTGTGGTTTTCAGAACTGACACAGAGCAGGTGGTGGCCAAGATGGGCTGAGAAAACTAAAACCTGCAGAGAGGAGTGAGAAAACGGAGCGGTTACAGCTCAGGAAACAAACACGACTGCTTAAACACACCTGTTGTGTTTAGGGATTGTGGGTAGGGATGTGTGTATGCGTAAGGCAGTTTCTTTATTGTGGTGGAGTTTGGGTGGAATAACACTCCACAGAGGAAGGAATAAAAGAGTTCAGTGAAAGGAGATTCTGGTGGAGAGGAGAATTCTGCTTAGATCAGGCTGTCAGGAAAAACCTCTTTGAAAAGGTAACATTAAATCCTGACGAGTGGAAAAAGCAGGCAGTGAAAATAGCACCTGCAAAGACCCGGATGTAGGAGAGTCTATCATGTTCAAAGACGTGAGAGGACCCAAGTGGATGGACAGTGATGGGGGGCTGAGGGGGAGTAGAGTACGTGATTCTGGAGAGGTGGTCAGAACAGCCATTATACAGGGCCTTTAGACAGTGATGAAAGTTTAGATTCTAAGTATAACAGAGTGATGCTAAAGGGTTTAAAGCATGGAAATATAAAACATATATTTAAAAAACTCATTCTAGGTACAATGTGGAAACTGGATTGGAGAAGCAAGAGTGGAGGCAAGTACATCCCCGGGAGGCTCTTCCACTGATGTAGGTGGGAGACCCTGGGGCTCGGACCTGGGGGAAGCTGTGAAGATGGAGTGCAGTGTGGACATGGTCCAGATGGGCCTCATAAGCAGCAAAGACAGGCTGTGCTGGTGGTCTGGAGAGGGCCAGGCAAGAAGAGGGCAGGACCACGGAGGCTGCCCAGGCTGCTGGCTTGAGTGGACCATGTGTTTTCAAGGAAATGAAAATTTCAACGTAATTCAAATGCAGCTTCAGTCCAACATTGGAGAGGAAGGTTTTGCTCTCTCAAACCTCAAAAATGGGGTTTGCTCTGGGTCTTGGAAAGTGTTTTCTGGGAGAAAGAGAGGGAGACTGAATGAGCAGAAGTGGTTTGGGGGACAGGGAGGCGGTGGGCAGAGCTGACTAGAGCAGGGAGTGTGTGTTGGGATACAGCAGTCAGGAGGATTGGGACCCTGTAGGGTGAGGGCCAGAGCATGGGTTTAGGAGACACAGGTGGGCTGTGTTCTTGCCTATAAAACACAAATGATGATAGAACTGCCCTTTGAAGTTGCTGTGAGGATTAAATGGGATAAAGTTGATACTAGGCTCAGGCCTTGACACATAGTGGAACATTAATTAATGCTCAATAATCGTTGTTATTAATATTATACTTATATATATTTATATATAGCATATATAATTTATATTATACATTAAACACACGTGTGTGTGTATATTGTGGAAGAATCGAAAGACGAATGTAGGAATTCGGATGATATGAAAGAGTGTGCGTTTAGTGATGACATTTCCTGAGAAGTGGTTCATTCAATGATATTTGAAGAAGGTGAATTCTGGCATCTGGGTCCAGAATGGTTTAGTGAGCAGAGGTCCTTACTGAACGACCCACTAGTGCAAGAGCAACTAGCGAATGTAGGGAGCACATACTCCAAAGGCTGAGACTGTGGAGCTAGATTCTCCTTCATCTGTCAAAGGAGTTACTGACCTAGATAGCTTCAAGAAGCCAGGAAAAGTATGGCTTCATGATACAGGGTTTAAAGCGTTTGATTAATAATCACCATGGCCTTACATTACATGGACTGTTAAGAAAATCTAAATTGGCTTCCTGAATTCTCAGTGTAGGAAGCACTTTTTATACCACTTTGAGCCTCCTCTCAAGTTGAAGGAATTTATTTTAAAACTGTTTAAATCCTACAGCAAGGGGTGGCCGTATTCTCTTTTATACCCATTACCCTGGAGCGTCACTTCCATTGTGTTATAATAACTGGTTTGATTTTAATACATAAAAGGAAGCTCCATCACTGAAATATGGCATGAGGATTCCAGTTTTTAAAAAGAAAACTGTAGGTTGGTAGGGATAAGGGATTCAGCAGGAAGAATTTGATGAGTGTTTACTCCAAATATAAATCTTAATTGGGAGGACATAAAATATAAAATATGTATTCAAACTCTAAGACAATGAAGTATGATACAAGGAATCAAAAATCTACTACAGGGGGCTTCCCTGGTGGCACAGTGGTTGGGAGTCCGCCTGCTGATGCAGGGGACGTGGGTTCGTGTCCCGGTCCGGGAGGATCCCACATGCCGTGGAGCGGCTGGGCCCGTGAGCCATGGCCGATGGGCATGCGCGTCCGGAGCCTGTGCTCCGCAACGGGAGGGGCCACAACAGTGAGAGGCCCGCGTACCTCAAAAAAAAAAAAAAAAAAAAAATCTACTACAGGGACTTCCCTGATGGTCCATAGTTAACAATCCACCTTCCAATGCAGGATTCGACACAGATTTGATCCCTGGTCAGGGAACTAAAGTCCCACATGCTGCGGGGCAACTAAGCCTGCGCACCGCAACTACTGAGCCTGTGAGCTCTAGAGCCCACGCGCCACAACTAGAGAGAAGCCCGCATGCTGCAACGAAGTATCCACACACCGCAAGGAAATATCTCACGTGCCGCAAGGAAAGATCTGGCATGCCACAATGAACATCCCCGAGGGCTGCAACTTAGACCCAACACAGCGAAAGAAAGAAAGAAAGAAAGAAAGAAAGATTTTTTAAAAAATCTACTGCAATGTTCACATGTTGAATTGAAGCCTCCATCAGCCTGGGTCCCCACAGGATTAGAATGAGTGGCGCCCCCTGCAGACAGAAAGCATGAGTGAGAAATAAACTGTTAAAGTAAACCACTGAGATTGTGTTTGGTACAACTGCATAACTTAGCCTGTTCTGACTGTTACCACCAGCTTTTCACTCACCTCCCCAGGATTCCACTTTGCTCTGGGGCTCTGAGGTGATTTCATGCCAGCTGAATAATACATTTCAAATAATAAATGTAAGCCAGGACTTTTGTTATTTCAGTAGGGACATTTGTTCAGGGTGTTCAAAATGCCACCCTGTCAGAAATGGAAGTTTAGTATTGGGTAATTTTATTCCATTTTTGGAGGGGAGGGCATGGAATTTTGTTTTTCTTTGGCGTGTTAATGAAATAGAAAATCTATCTGAAGTTACTCTAGATACATCTTGTTGGTTCAACATGTGAGTAGGATGCTAAGAAGGTAAAAATGAAGGGTTTCATCCAGGTTACTTTGTTTTAGTCTATGTTTAAAGTTTGCACCTGAACTGGCCTCATCATGGAATTATGTTACCTAACTTTTTAAAGCTTCAAGATATAATTCACATATACAATTCACTCATTTAGAGAATTTAACTGTTTTTTAGTAGATTCATAGATAAGTGCCACCATCGCACAGTCAATTTTAGAACATTTCCTCACTTTAAAAAGAGGCCTCAGTCCTAAAAAAGAAAAGGGAAAGAAAAGAAAAGATAAGAAAAAGCCTCAGACCCTTTAGCTCTTACTCCTTTGTTCCCCCCACCCCATGGAAGGAGTTGGTGGGATGATCTGGTTGCATATACTATCTCTCCAGAGAAGAGTAAAATTGGGATGTTTGTCTTAATAAAGTCCTCTATTGCAAGAAACATTAAGAGAACTATCAGGGCCTTTGCTCGTGTGATTCCTTCTGCACCAGCCTCTTACCTCCTGGCATCTGAGAACCTTAGAAGCCTTCTTGAGATACTCATCTCAGTTGGACTCCTACCTCACTTCCACTCTTGGTTTGTTTCTTTCATATCCTATAGTATATTACCTTTTGTTTCAACTTAACTTGATTGATGTGTAATTTGAATACAATAAAATGTGCCCATTTAAAGCATGCAATTCAATGAGTTTTGACAAATGCATAAACCCAGTAACCATCACCCCAATCAAAATATAGCACATTCCACCATCACCCTCCAAATTCCCTCCTGCTTCTCCAGAGTTAACCCTCTCCACCTCAGCTCCAGACAACACTTTTTGTCATTATGGATTAGTTTTCTCTATCTTCAAACTTTATAATAATCATAAGTTAAATTGTTCGCTTATCTCTTTCTTCTCTGTTTCTACTAGACTTTTTTTTTTTTAAACCTTGATTTTCTAGGACAGAGAGTCTAGCACCGGGCCAGACAGTGTCAGAAGGGATAAATCCCAAATCATTCTATTATCAGCTTTAAGTTAAAAAATTGAAGCATCTAAATATTTGATTGTAAGAGTGAGGATTTTATTACAAGGGTTAATAAACAGGAGGAGGCTTTTATTCATCTTTTTTGCTTTCTTGCCTTCCCTGCCCCCACCTTTTTCATCACAACAAGGTCAAAGGTAGCCTTGAATGGGAGAGAAAGCTGTGTCAGGAGTCACGTTCCTTTGCCTTTGGGCAAAATGTGTTACCATTTTGAATGAACAGGTAGGAAGAGTCTCATTCTTTTGTTTTGTGGCTTTCAACTTTGAGCTTTCAGTTTCCTTGATGAAGACATTTTTAAGGGTATCTTGTAAATCTATGCCCTTGATAAGAAGATATGAGATCAACTCAAACCATATCTCTACTTCTGAAAAATACCCGAGACTTGTGTTCTACCAACAATATCATAGCAGTTCTGTTAATTTTTGACAAGCTATTTCTGTCACTCTAATGTAATCAAACTTCACATCACATACCTGCAAACTGGCCTTTCTCATCCACGCACAGGAGAGGGAGGGGTCGTGTTCAGCATCTCTTCCTTATAGATGCAGGAGCTGAGGTACAGAGACCCTTCTACGGCTGCTTTTCCCTGCATCCTTTGTGTGCATTCATTTCCTCTTTGGCAGTGTGTGCATCCTTCAGCCCAAGTTCTAAATCTCTTTCTCTCTCACTATCTAGGACACATGAGAATTAACCTACTCATGTAGATTACAGGGCCCCAGCCCTCATTAACCTTAATATTGAAAGAAATGCAGCTTTTGCGGCAGGAGAAGCGGAAATGCCCTTCCTCTCGGCACAAATAGCGACACTGGCATGAGCTGAGTAGATGGGCTTTTTAGGAGGTCGTTCATCCAATATTAACATCTGCTTCCAGTCAGTGACAATTTCACACGGATTATATTCCTGGATTTGTGGGCCCCTTCATCCAGTATTGTAAAATTCCATCCCTGAGGTTATTTTAGAGTAGATCAAGGTACTGTCTAGTCTGTATTTTCTTCATGTCCTTTGAATTAATGACTCCATCCTGAAATTCTCATCTTCCTGCCCAGTGGGTACTCAACTACTACTTGTTGAAGGACTGAACAGCTGACATTTCTCTCTTAAACGCTGTGGTCAACGAACACTTGACCTCCTCTTTTCCGGACATCAGGTGCTCCGTCTGTTCCCTGCTTGCCGGGCCTGACTTTTGCTTTAATGGGATTTAAGGACTGAGCAAATCTCAGCCATGTGCTCATTCCTCCTCTTTGGAAGATGTTGCTTTTGTCGACGACACTGAGTTTGGGGAGGACAGTCACCATTCGGGGATGGAGAAGGGAGAAGAGAGGACAGAATATAAATTCATAACCAGGGCAAGTTAGAGGAATGCTGAGGACGGACTTGAACCTCAGAGAAGGCAAAACCAGGAAACAGGTGGGAAGAAAAGCTGCTCAGAGCAGCCCAGACCATGACCTCTAGCTGGCTGTACAATATCTAGAATCAAACCTGTGTAAGAAAAGTTGGGCAATGGGCCCAGGTGCAAAGAAGTGGCAGCTTATGAAACTCCCTCATTTTGCTAAGCTTGGTGACACCCCTTTGCCAGATGAGGGTCAGACTTTTCCAAGAAGGGCTAGGCAAATTTTCATTTATTGTCTTCCATCAGTCCCAAAGTAGTCACTACTCTTCTCTTGATGCAGGACAACAGGAAAATATTTAACTGCCCACCAGATGATCTGACACCATTTAGAACTGTGTTTTTCAAGCTGTGGATCATGACCCATTAATTGAGTTTTGAATCAGTTGAGTAGGTTTCGACTAGTATTAAAACAAAAGCAAAAACAAAAACAAACTACCCAAGCAGGACAGAGAATAGAAAATATCAAAGTATACTGTATGTAGTGAGGGTAAATGATGTTTCGTGGAGCTCTGTTTAGTCTCTACGTATATGCACTAGGTTGCAACATGAAATGTTTTTTGTGGATCATGGTGAAAAAAAGTTTACCACATGTTTACAATGATCAATTTTCAGATATTATTAAACTTTTTATGAGGAAAAATTTCAAATATACATAAAATAGCAACAGTAGTGAGATAGACCCTGTGTATCCTCATCTAGTTTCCAAATTGTCTTTTGTATGTAGTACAATCCTATTTATTTCCTTCACTAATTTATTTTTATTTCTTTTCTCCATCCCTACCAAATGCAGGGGATACGTCAGGTAGAATTGAAGTAATCCTTCCTAATGGGTTGAGTTGTGAACATTTCAGGTTAATTGGGAGTCTTCCTGAGAGGCTGCAGGAAACTACTGGGAAAAACAAGTTTGGAAGAAAAACTTAGGCAAATCTCACAGATGCTGCTTGCACTCCAGGCTCTATGCCTTTCTGGAAGAGTCATTCATTTCATCTGGTTTAGTTCAAAGTTCCCCTTTTACCCCATGCCCCTTACAGAATAGAGAAAAGTAGAGCTGGGTGGGATGTGAGAACACTCAGTCCAGCTTTTTGTTTTACAGATGAAGAAACTGAACTCTCTAAGAGTGGGAACTGGGTTACCCAAGAGAGCTTCTCATCTAATACCTCTCTCACATCCCCCATCTGATTTCAGGAGCCATGTATATTTTGGATGCAATGAAAAGTTTTTTTTTATACTCAGCCTTACTCCCCTTCTCTGTTTTTCCTGCAGTCTCTTGAAATGGGTGCCTGTTTTTCTAATCCATGAGTTTGCATTTTTTATACATTTACCAACTATCCATATAGCTACTAAATATCCATGTAGAAAATATAGGTTGTTGCTTCCTGTGTTTAACATTTATACAAATGGAGTTATAGTCTACTTACTATGCAGCATCTTGTTTTTTTCATTCAATATTTAGTTTTGGAGATCTATCCTTGTTGATATATATAGATCAATTTCATTCATTTTTCACTTCTAGGTATTATGCCATCAAATGAATAAATCACATTTTGATACTTTTATCACTGAATTTTGTGTTTTTCATTTTCATGTTTTTTCTTTTGTTTCCTTTCCTTCCTTTACTGACCGTTATGGACTGAATGTTTGTATCCTCCCAGAATTCATATGTTGAAGCCCTAAACCTCACTGTGATGGAGGTTGGGCCTTTGTGAGTAATTAGGGTTAGATGGGCTCATGAGGGTGGGACCCTTGGGATGGGATTAGTGCCCTTACCAGAAGAGACACCAGAGAGCTTGCTTTCTCTCTTTCTTCTCCATCTGAGGACATAGCAAGAAGGTGGACATCTACAATTCCTGCAATGCAGGAAAAGATCCCTCACTAGCAATCAGCTGGCATTTTGATCTTGGACTTCCAAAAACTGTGAGAAAATACATTTCTGTTGTTTAAGCCACCTAGTCTATGGTACTTTGTTGTGGCAGTTTGAGCAGACTAAGACATTGACCTCTATTGAATTGATGTTTTCTCTAGTAGTTTTCTTCTCTACTAGCCTGGAAGTTTTACATTCCATTTCTACTCCTTTTTTATTTGCTCTAAAGCTTTTAATACACATTTAACTAAGCACAATCTAAAATTAATTTATATGTTCCTCCTGTTATAGTTGCCTTGTTTTTATCCCTATTCTGCCTACATTAAGTATCTACAGCAGATACTTCTATAAACGAGATTTTCTTTTTTCATACTTTTTTCTCACATCCCACTCTGGGTTTAATTTCTTTCTTGATTGATAGTTCTTCATAATTATTTCAGTGAAGATCTGTGCATAGGAAATGCTTTCATTCTTTGTCTCAAAAAAATATTTTCCTCTCCATCATTAATATAGTTGGGTATATAGGCATAGAAAAATAACTGCAAGGCAGTGATTATATCTGAATGGGAAAATCACTGGTAGTTTTCTTTAGTTACTTGCATGTTCTAATTTTCCTATGCTGGATATTATTTGTGCAATTTCCCAAAAGTTAAAAAATTCACACCAAAATGCAGTAAGAGACAAAATACTTTGATCACCGGCTCATCAAATCAGTGCCAAAACTTTATGTATTCTGATCCTGTTTCTGTAAGATTTTCTTCAGGAGAACCATTGAAGGTGATGCTGTTGCCATGGCACCATACAAGTAATCCCCTTAGATATTAAAATGGAGGAGTCTCATCATTCTAGGCTCAGGTTTCAGCTGTTCTGGGCAGCTTTTATTTGCACACCTTCAATGCAAATGTGCTTTTAATCCTGCTTTCTACTTGACATTAGAAATTCTTCTTTACGGTGATGGAATGCAATGTCTGTCTTCATGCAAGACTTGAAGCTGGAGTGTGAAAGAATCATAGCCAGCACCCACTGTACCTGGGAAGTGTGGCTACATCCCCTCTCTGTTTTCAAAGCTGATTTTTTTTTAATGCAAATGATGCTCCAGTTGGTCTTAACAGCAGCATCTGTGCATGAGATGGAAATCCAGAGCATAATCCAGGTCCCCTCCAAAGTCACCAAATTTCAAAGGACAGCAGTGAAAATTAGATTGAGAGAGAGAGAGAGAGAGAGAGGAGAGAGAGAGAGAGAGAGAGAGCGATCACAGGCAGTGACACTGAGCTAACATTTTTCAGGGAGCTGGTTAGCTGGAGAAATCTGAATTCTTTTCACGCAGAACTTCAGTTACTCAATTAGTCCACACTGCTATTTTATTTTTAGCAGATTATGTTTGGATTCTTGTTTTCTCTTGGGTTTAGGTTTAAAAAAAAATGGTTTTTTCCTGGCTCCTATCACACTGCATCCTGCAGATTAAATAGCCTCCAAATTAGCTTCTCCTCCTATTTGTAGTCAGTAGATTTATGTAATGAGGAAAAAAAAACCCACTAGACATAAAAACCCATTTAGCAACATGCATATGCAAACTGGCCATGAGGGATTCAACGGAATGCATATATCTTACCTGGTATTCAGTATACGTACAGTTTTCCGGGTTCCCTTAATGGAGAATACCGGTGAATGCTTCAGCATGAAAAATAAAATTGTGGGACCTCCACATAACAGATGGAGGTCTACATGCATGTACTCTCATTTACTCTCATTCCCTTCAGAAGTCTCACTAATCAGACAGTAAAAGGATTTTAAGAAGGCATAATCTGTAAAGGCAAAGAGAATAGAAAACTGGAAAGCAGATAGACAAGTGATAATTATTAAGCTCAGCTGTAGAAAAAGCTAAACAGCAACTATTTTATTCAGCAGAAACCCACCTCTGCCGCCCAATAAAGATTTAGGAACCGGGCATGAAAAGGAGGTAAGAATGTAGCTAAAATCAGGATGATTGTTTAAAAATATATTTAAGAAGAAACTAAAATTCTATATTTCCTTTCCCATTCCATATAGCCAAGTAACTGCTTTTCCTTCACCCTGGCAGAAAACTGGATGTTTAGTCTCTGGAGGGGGGCCTCTGGATTGGGGGAACAGTGGCCATAGTTGATGCTGGGGAGACAATATTGTCAACAGAGTGGTTAAGTGACCTCTGCCCACTGACTGTTAAAACCCCCAGCCCACCATTCCTGGCTTTTATCCCCACCAGGCAGGAGGCTGGTAGATTCTTGTCTGCAGAACTGACCTGCCCAAGAGAAAGATTAAAAACAAACAACAAAAAACAAAACCATCAGGGATTTCCTAGCTAACTGGCCCAATGAGATACTCGATACCAGGATTTCTCAACCAAAACCACTGACACTTTGGGCAGGGTAACTTTTTGTTGTGGGGTTGTGCTGTGCAATGTAGGATGTTTGGGAGCATCCCTGCCCTCTACGCACTAGATGCCAACAGCACTGCTCTACACTGAAGCGCACAGTCAGCAGGCCCCGCTCATGCACTTGGAGTTTTCCATCAGTTTCTTAGCGCTTCATTCACTTGCCAGTGTGAGCTGACAACCAAAAGTCAGAAGACACCTGAAGAGGAAAGCCTCTAATGTGAAATATGGAGATGAAAATAATGGAAATGTGGAGAGGATGGTGCACTGGGGAACTGCACAGTGATCTGGGCCAATGAGTTAGAGCCAACCAGTGGGAAAGTTGACGTATGGGCACTCTCAGCAGAGAACAGCACCTGTAAAAGTACGGAAATGTGCAAGAGGATGGTGCGTTGGGGAACTGCACAGAGATGTGGCTGGCTGGAGTGTAGGCAGTGTGTGGGAAGAGGACAGACCATTAAACTAGAGAGTAAGTTCAGGCCAGATCTAAGGAACTCTCCTCACTGGTTTGTTTATGGTCAGGCCATTCAAGACAGCTGTTCTCTTGCTCTGTGGACATCCCCTGCTTGACCAGTCCCTGCTTCACCTGCACCCTACTCATGTGAACGTGCTTGCCCCCAGCCCCAGCTAGTGATCATTCTAATCCTTAGGCCAGAACGGCTCCACCTGCTAGTTTATTTAAGGGAAACATCTGCCCTCGGGATGGTTGTTAAGCTGAGTGGCTGTGCTGGATGTGCCCCCGCTTCTGGTTTCCCTGGTAACTGATGAGCCAACCTGAGGTCAATTCCCCCTATAAACGGTAGCCTTCTTCTCCGCGAGGAGTGTTGTCATGTCCTGCCTGCCCTTTGCCATCCATGGTGGGGTGTCGCTCCAGGACTCTTGTTTTTGTTTTTTTTTTTTGCGGTACGCGGGCCTCTCACTGTTGTGGCCTCTCCCGTTGCGGAGCACAGGCTCCGGACGCGCAGGCTCAGCGGCCATGGCTCACGGGCCCAGCCGCTCCGCGGCATGTGGGATCTTCCCGGACTGGGGCACGAACCCGCGTCCCCTGCATCAGCAGGCGGACTCAACCACTGCGCCACCAGGGAAGCCCCCAACTCCAGGACTCTTTTGTTTCAGACTTGTAAGATGCCGTCTCTGATACAGCACTGATATCTCCATCACTGTCTCCAGGCTCTTTCTTCAGACTTGAGGCTGGGCAATTACAGTAAGTCCCCTACATACAAACCTTCAAGTTGCAAGCTTTCAAAGTTATGAACGTGTGTTCCACCAACGTCAGGCGTGAGTGAAACTGCAGCTTGCCCTCTGTCTTCTATTGCTGACGATCCTTCAGCTCTACCATCTCCCACCTCCTCTCCCTCCTCCAGTCAGTAACTCTTCTTGCCGGTTCACCTGATGCCAGCCCGTGTGCCAGCTGTTGTACTGCACTTCTGTACTTTTCAAGGTACTGTACTGTAAGGTTAAAAATGTTTTATTTTTTTGTGTTTGTTTTTTATGTATTATTTGTGTGAAAAGTATTATAAACCTATATACTATATAGCCGATTGTGTTAGTTGGGTACCTAGGCCAATTTTGTTGGACTTTCGAACAAATTGGACTTACAAACGTGCCCTCAGAACGGAACTCGTTCATATGTAGGGGGCTTACTGTACAAGGCTTGTAGGCCTGCGGGGTGCAGCCCAACAGCTTCCTAAAGAGTCTGACCTACCCAGAAGGCCATAGGAAGCAATGAAGAACTGTAAGTAGGTTGGGCTATTATTGTAATAATATTCCTGGGAAACACACTTTGAGTGAAAGGTAAACCTATCCTGTATGATCTGTCCATTCATCCAAAAAGCTATGCGGACTCTCACCCTATCTTATCAACACACACACTTGACAGTGTGAACCACAACCTATTTCTAAGTAGCTCCTCTTGTACCCCCCTTGGAAGTTCCCATATATGCGTTACAGAGTGCCACCAGTACACAGAACATTTCAGGAACTCACTTCTTGTTATTTGCTCTGGGGCTGGCAAATATGTGTATGAATATTTTCGGTGATGGTGAACCCACTCTTCGAAGGGTAATCTGATTTCGTAAATGGCCAAAAGCCATTGGATATCAAGGGACCACACAAGGAAACGTTCCAACTTGAATGCTGGAGAAGCAAAAGGACCGTGAATCCCAGCTCACAATTGCCAAGAAACTATGATGCAGGTGCAAATCATTTTGCCTCCCTCTTTTAAATTCAGACTCATTAAAATATGTATTTTCAGACGTCACTAATGAAAATAAATTGGGTAATCAAGGTGGCTCATACAACTTGTAGTAAAAGTTCAGGTGTGAGTTTTCAAGTAATGAGGATTTTCTTACGTGCTAACAAGGGGCTCTGCAGAGCCTCAGAACTAGCTTGAGTTACGGCACGAAATTTGGAGTACATTTATATTCTAGGGAGACAATTTTCATTCGTGTTCTTTGCAGGATTCATTTTATCAACAGTAGTTTTGATCTCCTTCGTCCTATTTGATACTTGCACCATCTTTAAACACTGCTCCTTAAAATGAACTGCCAAAAATCTCAGGAAGTTCTTAAATATTAACGTCTCCACATGCTTTTCCTCCTTCCAAGAACCCCGCCCTCCGCCTGCACTTTGCTCTGGCTCTTAGTGAACTGTAGAACTCGGGCAAAACCTGAATTTCTAATGCAAAAAAACAGGGAGCCCTGGCCTCCCTGGTTGGGGGACCCACTCTTACCTTTTGTTTAAAATTGTTAAGTGCCAAGGGGTAACCCACTACAATTTGTTTCCTGTGCCCAGAGATGAGCATGTTTGAAAGGGGCACCACAATTTGCAAGATTCAGTGAATCATGGAGGTATTATGTTGACCATTACAGTCAGGGCCCATTTATTTCCTACGTAATTAAAGATGATGATGAGCTTGGGATGGTTCCTGAGGAGCCCTCTGGTTCATTTCCCTGAAAGCAGACAGGGTTAGATACTAGAGGCATTTCCTGGTGTGGCCACCCAGTCTCCAAGGGAAGGAAGGCAAGTGCACATGGGTGTTACTGAGCGTAGCCCAGCAGCAGTGTTGGTGTTGTCACTGGTTTCCCTGCATCCGCTGTTGCCCAGCCCCTCCAAACTGTTCTCTCCATAATGCAAATAGATTGAGCTTTCTAAAACAAGCCTGATCATGTCACTCCCCTCTTACAAGCCGTCAAAAGCTGCACATTATATTTGGAGAAAAAGCCAACCCCTTTACCCTGGCCTCTAAGGTTCTGCTTGATCAGATCCTTGCCTGCCTCTCCAGCCTCCCTGCCTTGCTCCGTGAACCACCCACGTTAGCCCTTGCAGTTCTTTGAATGTGCTACTTTCTTCGGCCCCAGGGTCTGTTCACTCCTGTTCCCCCAGCTCAGAAGGTCCTCTTTCCCCCCTTTTACTTGGTTTAGGACTCTTCCTTTAGGTCTCAGCTAGAAAATGCCTCTTACCCCTGACCCTTCCCCACAAAGTAGGCCTGCCACGCCTTGCCCCATTCTATACTCAGGGCTGCAGATCTATCTCAGAGCTATCTACTGGTAGCACTTAGCCCAGTTTTAAACTTATACATGAGTATTTGAGATTATTTGATTAATTAGTATATCTCTCCTAATAGACTTTCAATTCCATGAGGTCAAGGACCATGTGGTTCTGCTTACTCTTGTATCCCCCTGGCACAGAGAAGGAGATGAATAACTCTCCATTGAACAAAAAAATGAGAGGGCCAAGAATCTATCTGCAAAGATGAAGTTTAACGGGTTGGTGGAATTTGATTGTAGCAATGCATATCTATGCACACGGTAGATACACATGCGTCTCTGTCAATTGTTTAAATATATGCTCTAGGAAGGTAAAGGGGTAGGAGAGTACATGACTAGTTAAAGGTGTGAGTAGCATGTTAATTAATCCCTTCATCCATCTTTCATTCATTTTTGTTCATTCAGATGTCAAAAGAATTGTTTTCTTTGAACAGTTGGTACTATAATTTCCCTTAGGAAGTGAATTGTCTTGCTTGCAGTAACACAAAAGACTGTGGTAAGAATTCAGGTTAAGAAGTGGGTTCCCCCACTCCCACGGGCAACCCTTCCCTCCTCCACCAAGAAACGGCAGAAAGATATAGTCTAGGCATGTGGCTTTCTGACCATCTGAGCTGCTGCAGAAACAAAGCCTAGACAGACTGAGAAAAAGGTGATTAACTTAGCTCTTAGGTGATCCTTCTTGTATGCCATCTGTCACAACGTGGTTATTGATATGAACTATATGATGGACATTTAAAAATGGAGACCACTAACAAGTGGTTTATGCTTTTCACTGAAATATCTATATTATAGATACCAGGCAGCAAAGTTAAAAGTTTATTGAAAGCAACAACGTATTTGATTTATACTCTTACCTTGATGGAAGATTATCCCATATCTGCATGAAATAGAAAGAATAACTTGATTATTGACATCCTGACAGAAACGGTGATGCTGGAGAGAATACATGGACTCTTCTTGTGCTCTGAATAAAAGATGTAATTGGATGCAATCATTTCATTAATACACACATGGCCCTGTAATAGGAGTACAGGGGACCAGATGGCCAGGAGTGGACTGAGATGAAATGAAATGGGTGTTTGCAGTTTAGCAACTAACTACTTAGCCTGTATGGATTATACTAAGTCGTTACAGACCACAGGAACACATTTTTAGTATGAAATTCTGGCTTTGTGTCCAGAAGCACCATTCCTAACACAAGGAGAAAGCCTATTTTACGGAAGTCCTAGAGGGCTGTTGTGTATAAGTAGTTGATGGTGGGGATAACCGCACTAGTGCGCCAACTTGACTGCATATTGGAATCACCTGGAGAGTTTTGTTTTTTCTTTAAAAATACCAGTGCATGGGGCTCATCTCCAGAAATGCTGATTTAATTGATCTGGGGTACAGCCTAGGCACTGGGATTTTTCAAATTTCCCCAGGTGGTTCTAAGGTGCAGTAAAATTTAAGAACCACAGCATTAATGCAATTCCTGTATTTCCACAAGGAGGCCCACTTTACAGACCGATAAAACAAGCAAGCACTTGTGTGGTGTGATTTGGGAGGGCTCAGAACATCCCTGGCCCTCAAACAGCTATTCTCTCCTTCTGTGTAGTGTTTGGAAAACTACCGAGAAAAATTCATTTCTTTGAATGAAGGCTTTGCAACTTAAATGAGGATAATTCCTCTGAGAAGGATAATACATTAAGTGGTTATCAGTTATTAACACCCTGGTGTGCCTGTTTATCGGATTACTTTTCTTTAATGAGTGAGGGGCGGGGAGTGAGTGAAGCATGATGGTGGGAAGCTCAAAGGTCAATAGGATGTGGATTCAAGGTGAATTCCAGGGGTGGGAGATATGACCAAAGGCAGTCCACGGTCAAGGTGGAAGGATAAGTTTATATCAAAAAGATACATTTTTGTGTGGGGTTCTGAAGGTCAGAGAACACTGTGAACCAAATCCAATGGGCAAGTTGGTGGGTTGCTCTTGGCAAACCCTCAGCTGACTATTAAAATACTGCAGTAAGGGAGCTGAACATGTGAGTGACAAGTGAGTGGAAGCCCCTTTCCAATCTCAACCAGCTCCAGAAACAGGAGGCTCTCTGGACCAGACTTGGATGTTGGTGTCCAAGAGGGATCAGAAGGCGTGTAGATTGATGAGAATTGGAAAATCGCAAAAGCCTCTGGGTTGATAATGCCTGAGTTGGCCGAGTCCTGACAAAAACAGGAATCGGCTAGATTTCAGGAGGTGAAGATACCAGGCAACCAGGAGTGTCCACGTATGATTATGAGAGCACGGAAGAACCTTGAAAATCAGCTCCATGTCTTAGAGAATGTTCCTTTGGGGACAAATAGCAATTCGACATAATTAACTTGGCTGTAGATATGAAGCAACAGGGTGAATTCAACTTTTAGCAGCACACTCTGATGTGGAAAAAGTGCAGGAAGGGTGCCTTTGGGAACTGACATATACTCTCCCAGCTTAACAGTTCTATCAAGGGTAGGTCCTACCCATGTGCGTTTCCCCTGCAATTTCTTCATCTTTTCCCTACAGACTGGAAACACACTCAGTAGGAAGCCCAGCTACATCCTGCGTGGCTGGGACTCTGGCTGGACCATGACAATGAGAGTGTGAAGAGGCGGGTGCTCAGACCCCAGGCAGGCTCTTCTGCACTGTAGCTGAATGACTTTTGAATAGTGTTGATTTAAATCTCTTCCTTCAGGTTTAATTAGCCCCTCCTGGGAATCTCCTGATGTGAATGGGAATCACGACTTGACATAAACATGAAAGATTATGTGTCAGCAATGCTGATTTGATTCTTAATGAGTGTTAATTTATTTGCTGTGGTTTCACACATCTGCTTTGGCCACAATGTCATATTACGTTAATCCCTGAGAT
Organism: Tursiops truncatus; assembly: GCF_011762595.2. NCBI lineage: Eukaryota > Metazoa > Chordata > Mammalia > Artiodactyla > Delphinidae > Tursiops > Tursiops truncatus. The sequence continues at coordinate 78,081,437 of NC_047035.1, read as the reverse complement.
ATTACTACACATACCTATATTCTCTATACACAAGGTGGGGAATGGGGAATTTGCTCATGTGATTTTTTTAAAGGGATACATACCCTTTTATTCAAAGGACTAGCAGGCAGATTAGATTGCCCCACTATTTGGATATACAATCTCTTAAGGCTAAAACATAATTTGGCATTTGTGTCCATGACATTGCAGAATGGTTTCAAAGGGAACAGGCTCAGGGCAGTCCTAGGCAACACATCAAGCCACCATATTTAGGGGTATTTATGACTGGTGGATTGGACAGCTCTACTCCTGTATGGAATATTACTCTCTAAATTTTGTCTGGACAGTAAAACCCAAAAAGTGTTTCCCTAAACATTTAAGTCAGGGATTAAACAGAGGGAAGGAAACACACACACCAAAAAAGAGAAAACTCATTCTGCAGCAAATAGGAGTCGATTTCATCGAGCGCTTATGTTCTTTCAAGTCTCACAAGACAGGTTGGGTTTGCCCCGTCAGAAGAAAATTTGATGGTTTCATTAGGAAACAGATGTACGTAGGCCACTGGGGGAGATAAAGCTCAGTTAATCCTAGCGTTTTGTGAATGAAACGTGGAGGACTTTAACACAGAGACCAATCCCAAACCAAATGCAGTCCCTCTCAAGCCACACGAATCCTGGAGGCTACAGATGCTGGCGCTTCCCGGAGCCTGTATATCCAGGGCTGTGATCAGCTTTCTGAAGCTGCCTCCTTGATGCTGTAGCCCAAACCCTGCACACTCAGCAGCATTTTCTGGGTTAGTTCAGCAGGTACTGGGACCACAGTGAGTGACAGCAGCACAAAGTGAGACCAGGGGCTAGTGGTCAGCAAGAAGGCTTTCTAGTGAGCAGTCCAGCTGCCCCAAGTGTGTAGGGACTTTCACTTAACAAAGGGAACACCTTTCTTTTCTTGGTTGGAATGTAACTTATGGTCTTGGGGGAGGCAGGACGCACCTCTGCTCAAGGACCGTGCAGCCTTCCCAGGTTGACGGGAATAGAAAGCCAGAATAGCTACCCTGTTCCTCCAACAAACTTAAGTTTCCACAGTACTAAAGATACTATGGAAAGCACCATGAGGTATAAGGCATGTCCTCTGCTCCCCAAGAATTTATGGTCCAGGAGAGGAGAGGTCGGTGGATTCACTAACATTCTTACACCTTAACAAAGTTCCTAGGGAATTTCATTTACCAAATAGTTAAAGCTACTAAGCTAACAGGTTCACCTGGGAATCTGTGGTTGAAAGGAGAATGAAGTTGGATGAAGGTGATCAAAAGGAACAAACCTCCAGTTATAAGATAAATAAGTACTAGGGAGGTATGTACCTGATAAATATAATGATAACATGAGAAATATAATTAACACAGCTGTATGTTATATAAGAAAGCTGTTAAGAGAGCAAATCCTAAGAGTTCTCATCGCCAGGAATAAATTTTTTCTATTTCCTTTATTTTGTATCTATATGAGTTGATGGATGTTCACTAAACTTGTGACAATTATTTCATGATGTATGTGAGTCAAATCATTATGCTGTACAGCTTAAATTTATACAGTGCTGTATGTCAATTGTATCTTTAAAAAAACTAGAAGGAACAGAAAAAAGAAAATTCTAAGCATATATAAGGATAAGAGCAAATCCAGATATATTCATGTGGAAAATTGGATTATTCTTAGTAACTCTCCATTCCCTCCCTGTATTAGAGTATTTAACTATGCCTTTTGCTATGTGCCTTTACAGTTTTTTCCACTAGACGTGGAGAATATTTCGCTGATCTGTCAATGGAAATTTCTGCTTGGTAAGACTTGGCTTCACAAAGCCGGCAATCCAGGTATTATTTCCCTTTAGATGCTTGCAGGTGGCTACATCCTCATGATCCAAACCACCTTAATTCCTTCTTCCTTCCTTAAAGGTCACATTTTCCATCTTTTAAAATTATGTAGTCCTCTTCTCTAGGACCCTTAAACAGCACTTTCTTCATAGCTTTTTCCTTACCTACTTGTCTGACTTGAGATACCTAATCTTTGGGTCAATTTTAACATCTATGAATCAAAGGAATAGGATTTCCTAATTTCTAGGATTCCTTCCTGACCTAATACTCATGGAAATAAACGTTCACAACCTTTTATTGTTATCAGAGCCACTGGTGAGAACTTAATAAAAATGCAGGTACCTAAACCTCACTTCTACAGATTTTAATTTAGCAGGTTTGGGGGGGGGGGTGGACCCCAGCATGTGTATTTGTAATGAGTATCCCTACATGGGCTAATGTACACCAAAGTTTATTCTATGAGTTCTTTTACTTTTGTCCATCCAAAACTATTACTTTAAGAGAGTTGAATGAGTTTTAAATAAGAGTTAATGGAAAGAACTTCCCAACTGACTTAAATGGGATCTTCAATCAGAGGGGAATTGAGAGAGTCAGAATCTAGTTGGTTGAGACAATGTGCTGAGGAAACAGAGATGCCTAGCTCTACATAGAACCTTTTCATATTATTGCTGCACGACCAGGACAATTTATTAATTAAAAGTGATTGGGGGGCTTCCCTGGTGGCGCAGTGGTTGAGAGTCCGCCTGCCGATGCAGGGGACACGGGTTCGTGCCCCAGTCCGGGAAGATCCCACATGCCGCGGAGCGGCTGGGCCCGTGAGCCATGGCTGCTGAGCCTGCGTGTCCGGAGCCTGTGCTCCGCAGCGGGAGAGGCCACAACAGTGAGAGGCCTGCGTACCACAAAAAAAAAAAAAAAAAAACAAACAAAAAAAAAGTGATTGGGCTCACAAAAAGGAAACACATAAAAGAATGAAATTTTGCCATTTGCAGCAACATGGCTGGACTTGGAGGGCTTTATGCTAGCTGAAATTTCAGACAAAGACGAATGCTGTATGATATCACTTATATGTGAAATCTTAAAAAAATGCAACAAACTAGTGAATATAACAGAAAAGAAGCAGACTCACAGGTACAGAGAACAAATTGGTGGTTACCAGTGAGGAGAGGGAAGGGGAGAGGGGCAGTGTGGGGTAAAGGGTTAAGAGGTACAAACTATTAGGTATAAAATAAGCTATAAGGATATATTGTACAACATGGGGAATATAACCAATATTTTATAATAATTATAAAGGGAGTATAACACGAATTGTGAATCATTATATTGTACACCTGTAACTCATATAATATTGTACATTAACTATACTTCAAAAAAATTTTAAAGATAAAAAAAGGAAACAACATAGTAATGTAAAACACAATTTATGAATGATTTTTTTTTTTTTTTCGGTACACGGGCCTCTCACTGTCATGGCCTCTCCCATTGCGGAGCACAGGCTCCAGACGCGCAGGCTCAGTGGCCACGGCTCACGGGCCCAGTCGCTCCACGGCAAGTGAGATCTTCCCGGACCGGGGCACGAACCCGTGTCCCCTGCATCGGCAGGCAGACTCTCAACCAGGGAAGACCTGAATGATTTTTAAAAATAAAAACAGTGCACTGTTTTCAAGGTGTAGTGGTGAGAATAAGGTTTTTATCTAAAAGCAGCCTACCAGGGAATTCCCTGGAAGTTCAGTGGTTAGGACTTGGTGCTTTCACTGCCTGGGCCTAGGTTTAATCCCTGGCAAAGGAACTAAGATGCCGCAAGCCACGAGGAGCAGCCAAAATAAATAAATAAATGAATAAATAAAAAATAATTAAAGAAAAAAAGGCTACCAAATCTAATAGAAGAGTCTTTTTCAAATATAGATTCTGTATATGGGTGTTTTTGTGTGTTACACACATGTATACACATGTGCTCATATGTTGAATCTATATGTCATGTTAGTGTATATTTTAAAATAATAAACTAATTAATGGTCAACAATTTAGTCATAGCCTAGTGCTTCAAAACTGCACTGTGGGGATTTCCCTGGTGACACAGTAGTTAAGAATCTGCCTGCCAATGCAGGGGACACGGGTTCAAGCCCTGGTCTGGGAAGATCTCACATGCCGCAGAACAGCTAACCTGTGCACCACAACTACTGAGCCTGCACTCTAGAGCCCGTGAGCACAACTACTGAGCCCAGGTGCCACAACTACTGAAGCCCGCGCGCCTAGAGTCGGTGCTCTGCAACAAGAGAAGCCATTGCACTAAGCCCACGCACTGCAACGAAGAGTAGCCCCTGCTCGCCACAGCTAGAGAAAGCCCATGCACAGCAGCGAAGACCCAAAAAATAAATTAAGTAAATACATTTAAAAAAACTGCACTGTGAGAACATATAAGATGTCTTTCCTGCAATCTGTGTCCTTCGATCACTATCTTTAAGGGTTTGGGAAAGCCACGTATATAAAACGTAATGATTTTGAATTGTGCAGCCTATTTTGGGACATTTAATATGTGAAACAGATTTCCCTTGGGACTTTCTCATTCATTCACTTCTTGTCTGAGATCCTTTGCCCCAAACAGTCTGCTGGAGAAGGAGAGAATACAGGGAGCCAGAGCCTGAGGGAGCAGGAGGGAAGTCTGAGAAAAAACACCAAGTCTGAGTTGGGAGATCACCATTCCATCTGGAGGTGGATTCGACAATAGGATATCCAACCATTCCCATCTTTGCACCTCCTCTCTACCCAGCAGGAAATAAGGAGCACCTGCCATAACCCTAAAGTTCCATTTACACCCTATGCCTTTCTCCATTGTCAGTGGACTCTTTTACTCCTTTGCAGTGAAAAGTGGCTTCCTTGGCGTACAGGTGTCAGGTCTACGCGAGATCTCGCCGATCCCTCTCTCACCGAAGCTTGGGTTGTGCCTTTACACATCATTTTATGCAGAGGTGCACTGTGAGTGAACTCAAGCCTATGCTCTGTACCCTTCTTCCCAGTCGCTGGGCCACCAGCTACCCAAGCAACTCCTATGGTCTCAAACTGAAGGCTCATCACGGTGTGTCTTATGCAATACATATATATGTGCTACGATCCCTGTGGATAATTAAGGCTGCATTACCTGCCTAGAGCAAGTCAGCAACTTTTTCACAGCTGTATTTTTTAAAGGGTGACAACCACTTATTCATTGTGCTTTTGGAACATACACATGAAACACTCAACTGCTATGTCTTCTAATACTGACCCCCTGAGCTAATTAGCAGCCTGGTGTGATTGTTTTAATTTTCTAGTGACCAGTTAAGCGGTTGCTCTAGATAGAACTGACAGCAAAACGTAAATTTAAAAACACAAAGCAGGATCTGCTGATTGAGCGGGGAGAAAGCCGAGGTCGGAAAACGAAAGTGAGGGCGGGGTGAGACTGTGAGTGGCTATTCTTGCTAGTTGAATACTGGGCCTCCTTAGATTCAGATTAGATCACAGTTTACCCGAGAAGTACCCCCTCCTCCAAACAAACAAACAAATAAGAGATGGATGGATCGATAGATAGATAATAGATAGATAGACATTTAAGAATAGCAGAGCGTCTGGATTTGCGCTGCGGAAGCGAGTCCTTCAACCATGGTCACCCACTCGCCCAAACTAGGCACCTCTTTGGTAGAGTCTTGTGCTCAGACCCCCATCCTCAGAGGCAGCTTCACACCTACATTTAAGCTTCAGCCTAAATGGACTCTAATCAAGCTTTCCTCACCCCTGCGTCGGATCCACGAAGGCACCGACCGCAGACTTACTCTTAGCCAAGCAGTCCTCTCCAAGGGAGACTGGAAAGCGTCCTATTGTTGCCCCCGCTCTCCTTCCCCCATCCAGCGTCTGCATTCAGTGAGGGAATTTCAGTTGTATCACCAAAGACAAAAAGCAAAAGGTGAGGGATGCGCGGAGAGACCCTAAACTACCTACTCACGCCCCTCCCCACTCACCCGCGAGTCTGCTCCAGGCTGCCCCTCCTGCCGGGGGCTGGCAGTCAGGTGAGGTTACCTGGGCACCCGGAGAAGCCCCGAAGGGCGCTGCGATCCTTCCTCTCGAAGTCGCCCCACTCCCTGCCGGGGCCCCAGGACTCTGGCCCCCTCTCTCCCTGCGCGCATCCCCTGCCCCTCGGGCTCCGGCGCGCAGCTACAGCCGCCCGCAGCGCTCGACTCCCCTCCGCCGACCTGGCGTGACGCAGGCGGAGACTACTTAAGGCCGGATTAGAGGCGGCGGCCGCGGATTCCCGAGCCCTGCAGCCGGCTCCGCGCGCTCCGCCCCGGCTTCGCAGGCGGCAGCGCGGGAGCGCCCGGTGCCCGCTGAAGTGCCAGGCGCGGGGGCTGGGGCCTGGACCCTTTTTTTGGCTCCCAACCCCCGGCGGTGAGTGGGGCCCAAAGACCTCGCTCGGGCGGGCGGGAGCTCGAGGACCTGCACGCGGCCACCCCCGCTCCGCCCCGCCCCTCGCCCGGGCATCCGCCGGCTCCAGACCTGACGCCCGGACGGCGCTGGCGGTTCGTGGCCGACCTCCGGACCGCGCCAGCTGCCCATCAGTTGGGCGTGCTTGGGTTTCCTTCCCCATTTCCCTCTTTTAAGTACAATAAAAGGGAGAGGGGAATCGTGGATTTTTAAAAAATTTTGTTTGATTCTTTAATTGGGGGGCAATTCGCTCCCAGTCGGGAGGTGAGGCCCGGGGAGTGGCCAGGAGCGGGGACGTGCCCGGTACTGCCCAGTCTTTGTCTGCTGCCTCCGGATGCACAGCGATGGGGGAATGGACCATCTTGGAGAGGCTGCTGGAAGCCGCGGTGCAGCAGCACTCCACTATGATCGGGAGGTAAGGGCGCCGAGCCGGTCATCAGCCGGCCCCGTCGGGCGGCCCCCGGGAGTCCTTTCTAAAGTCCAGACCGAGTCCCGACAGCCCTCAGACCATCCTCTGACCCCTTGCCATCATCCTTGGCCCATGCGCCTGTGTTCCTGGCATTGAGGGATTGCCTGATGCCCAGTGATGCCCTCCTCCTCCGGCAGCTCCTCGTCCCTTCCCTATGAGGCACCACCAGGGGATTCACTCTTCTCCCATTAGCAAAGGAGTTATTGGCTCCGTCGTGGTCCCCCCACTCTCTGGAGTCGGAGCCAATCTTCATCCGGTTCCCTAAATAGAATCTACAAAGAAGGCAGGATTGTATTTGGACAGAGAAGGGCAAATGGGGAGACAGATTTGCTCTTCAGAGCAGATGTATCTTTTCCCAACAAACATTTATTAAGCTAAACTGATTTGCCTGTTAAAACTTACAGTGCCAGAAACCGACACACCCAATTGACACTTTGTGTGTCTCTATATGTGTATATATGTATATTCACATACATAAATACTATATATATTCATGTATATATGTGTATATATAGTCATAGCTATCTGTTTATATAAAGCTTAAGTTCCATATTCATACTGAGGCTAAACTAAATATCCTCTTGGAGTAGTTATATACATATTCTGTGTGTAGACTTTGTACTCTCTGTGTTCAGCTATTCCATGTACATTTGCCGTATCCAGAGTTAAGGTGTGTTTTGTGCCTCTCTACATTCCATGTAATCGATCTGTTGCAAATACACCATGTCCAGTGTAGGGAGGTACACATGCTTGAGATCCCTGTAGTATGAAGTGTTCCCAGTCTACCAACATCCTGCAGAAAGGGAAGAGACAAAAATGTTTGCTGGATTCCCAGTTCAGTACCACGAAGGATGGATAGCTCCCCAATCAAGGAGGGAGCTGGGAAGGGAGGCGTAGGGGTTTCCTAAGTCAGTGACTCAGCCCATGAGAACCTCTCTCCCTCCTTTGTCCACTGCTCAGGATCCTGTTGACTGTGGTGGTGATCTTCCGCATCCTCATTGTGGCCATTGTCGGGGAGACGGTGTACGATGATGAGCAGACCATGTTTGTGTGCAACACCCTGCAGCCCGGCTGTAACCAGGCCTGCTATGACCGCGCCTTCCCCATCTCCCACATACGTTACTGGGTCTTCCAGATCATAATGGTGTGTACCCCCAGTCTCTGCTTCATCACTTACTCTGTGCACCAGTCTGCCAAGCAGCGAGAACGCCGCTACTCTACTGTCTTCCTAGCCCTGGACAGAGATCCCCCTGAGTCCATGGGGAGCGCTGGAGGACCTGGGGGTGGGAGCAGTGGTGTTGGCAAACGAGAAGACAAGAAGTTGCAAAGTGCCATTGTCAATGGGGTGCTGCAGAACACAGAGAACACAAGCAAGGAGACGGAGCCAGATTGTTTAGAGGTTAAGGAGCTGACTCCACACCCATCGGGGTTGCGCACTGCAGCACGATCCAAGCTCCGAAGGCAGGAAGGCATCTCCCGCTTCTACATTATCCAAGTGGTGTTCCGAAATGCCCTGGAGATTGGGTTTCTGGTGGGCCAATACTTTCTGTACGGCTTCAGCGTCCCAGGGTTGTATGAGTGTGACCGCTACCCCTGCATCAAGGAGGTGGAATGTTACGTGTCCCGGCCTACTGAGAAGACTGTCTTTCTAGTGTTCATGTTTGCTGTGAGTGGCATCTGTGTGGTGCTGAACCTGGCTGAACTCAACCACCTGGGCTGGCGCAAGATCAAGCTGGCCGTGCGAGGGGCCCAGGCCAAGAGGAAGTCAGTCTATGAGATCCGCAACAAGGACCTGCCACGGGTCAGTGTTCCCAATTTTGGCAGGACTCAGTCCAGCGACTCTGCCTATGTGTGAAAGGGCAGGTTTTGGAAAGGCCTGGGGGATGACAAGTAACCCCAAGGCAGACGACTGTGGAGAGTGGCTCTATCTGCCCTCATTTATGTGGCTGTCATCACTGAGACGTAGAATAAGGCTGGTTAAGAGAAGATCTTGCCTCAATGGGAGAGGAGAGAAAGTAGAATGATTACGTCACACCACCGGTTCCAGAGACAGTTGGATAGAGTGCTGAGAGGATGAGTTGGACTTCTTTGAGCCCTTTTGTTTCGTGGTCCAGTTTGATACTGATCATAGTGGATTTGCACAGCTACCAAGCAGGACTTAGCTCTGCTAAGCTCTGTATTCTGGTGAATGGCGTGAGTCAAATATTTTATTGGTACACAATTTGTGACCTATCTCGACACATCCTTCCATCCTGGGCTGCAGGACAAACATCCTTGAGGCATCCTTCATGTACCTCTCCCATCAGCATGCCCCTCTCCCTCCGCCCAGGATAGCATGCCAGCTTTTCTCTCGATCTGGCCTTACAGTAGACCTAATATGGTTTATCTGCAAGCTAGAGGGAATTCCATGGGGTGCTTTTTGGAGAATGGCCATGGCAGAGGTTTGCATTATAGCCCCGTCTGACCGGCCCTTAGTCATTATGAAAACCTTAGGAATGTCTCAATATTTCCAGTTTTCTAACTCGAACTGCACTGGTGCTGTTTATTAGGGGCAGGGTGTTGGGTGGGAGGGAGGGAATTGAAATATGCAACTATAATAGTCCTGTGGGATGGTTGTTGCCCTGTTAGGCATGTGGTTATGAGCTTTGGGATATTTCTGCCTTCCAGATTGTGGACTTTGGACAGCATTAAAAATATATTTGCTGTTGTTGTTGTTAATATCAAGGGTGTCTACCCGAGCCACAGAATTTCTAACTGGTGTATTTCACTCATTTTCTTGTATAGTTTTGCTGTGCAACACAGCTGCACTTCGTTTTGCCATGGTTTGAATTTACCTGTGTGCTCACACCAGAGACCTTAATCAGCCCATGTCAATCCTGATTTATTATTTTATCAGCTAGTTTTGAAACACACGATCACTGGCTTAAGAAACCTGGAACTAAACACTATTGGCTAACACGTGTTTACGGATGCTTATTTGAGATATATACCAAAGGTTCAAAAACCTGTTGCTTTGGACTGTGAATATGCTTCCTTCTCTTTGCTCCTATTTATTTAAGTGCCATCCTGTACCTTTCACATCCACTGCGTATTTAGTTAAAGCATTGGCCAAGAATAATATTTGGCTAACGTGCTTTTATGAAGCCCTCTGTTTCCTTTGCATTATCATTATGATTTTTGGTTTAGATATGGACGTGGTGTAACACACAACTGAGGATCTGTTTAAAATAAAGTTCTTGCCTTTTTTTTTTAATGGGAAGAGTCTGCAATTTTCTATTTTGATTGGGATTCTATTTATTTAAATATATGTTCAAACTGTTTTGTTACATATTCCAAAAAAAACCCCACAACTTTGGGGGCAGGAAGTGAAGGACGGTTGAAAAGTATTTGAGGGATGACTGAGAAAGTCCAGCCACTAACAGATGAGAAGAGGCTGGTGCATTTTGTGAATGTATAGAAGTGTGTGAGGAGGTATTCAAATAGTATTTACTAGCTCCTTTCCATTCTAGTCCAAGATTTCTCTGCTTGTCTAAGGATATTTCTTGTAATAAAATGTCAATGCTATAATATATTAGTTCATTCCAGGAGTGGAATTATTTTTCCCTTTCCACCATACTTTCATGCTATCAGTTGTTACATCTAGCAGCATGCTGTGCTCCCTATCATCGCTTTAAGGCCTGATGTTTAAATGATGCTAACCCAATAGTCAAACAGAACCTTCTAGACCAGCACTGTCCAATACAACTTTGTGTAATGATGGTAATGTCTACTATCTTTGCTGCTCAGTATGACAATGACTGTTGAGCTCTAAGAATGTGGCTAGTGCAACTGAAGAACTAAATTTCTAATTCCATTTAATTTTAATTAATTTAAATAGCCATATATGGTTGGTTGCTACTGTATCATACAGCACAATTCTAGACTTTTAATCAAGCATTTCTTATTGGGTTCTTTCAAAGGAGACTGATCCTTTGCTTATACGTCCTAAGATATTACATTTTACCCACACATTTTACTAGCATGTTTGGCATTTTCTGTCTACATGCGGTCCCATTAGTTCGGTAGACCAGTACACTTCCTCAGTTCTTAAATGCTATTCACCTTCTAATTCCAATGCGTCCTTTGTCTGAATATTGCAAAGCAACGTGGAATTTCCTGGATGCTTGCTTTTCAAACACAATTGTTGCATCCTTTAACTATTGCAGTGCGGATGCCAATTTTAGAATGAAAATACGTTTATTTCAATCTATAGGTTTCCATCTGCAGTATAAACAGGCAGTTGAAAAGGATTATTCTTGAATAAAGAAACAGATCCTCCTCTGTTTTGTATCTGGTGAGCTAAAAATGTTTTAAGACACCTCCCAGAGATGGAGGAAGAGTGTTTTTTGAGAGCTCTTAGCTTACGCTTGGGCGTGAAAGAAGTAGGAAGCTGTGTGGAAAACAAGGGCTGTTGTATTTATGTCGTGATGTGAGATTGGAGAAACGATAGTATTTCCTGGTAGAAATGCATCCCATATCAGTGGGGCTGATCTATGTCAGCTCTTTGATGTTTCCAAACACCCTCAAATGGTAAGATTATTAATTCACTTGTCGGTAGTGGAGCAGGGAACACACCTTCCTCTGGGCATATAGAGTCATCCCTCAGAATGACTGATGTGTGTCAGTTTGATTCTTTTGCTTTCTATTTAATGAAGGAAACACACTGATAATTTGATGGTTCACATAGCTATGTGTTGGCTGTGACCTTAACCTGTACTTTTGATAGGACAACACCAATCTATTCTCTTAAATTTAAGAGCCTTTTGGCGAACCACAGGCCCTTTTGGCCCGTGTGTGCACAATGTGTGGGCGTGTGTGTGTGTGTGTGTGTGTGTGTGTGAATGTGTGTGTGGGCGCATGCACGTTGGTGGGGTGATGAGTGCTAATGTGTGAACTGTGAATTTAAAATCTTGAAGAATAGCCTAGAGAGACTGAAATTACTTAGCCCGGGGAAAAGAAAGCTTAAAGTACAGAATTTGTCATTTTTAAGTCCTCAAATATTTAAAGGGTTAAAAAATATGAAGGATAATAGCTGTACTCACTGACCTCTGAGAGCAGAGGAAAAGGACTGGATTTAAAATCAAGGGTGCGGGAAATGAAGAAAGCACCAGAAAGAACATGGTTTCCCTTTCACCTCTGCTTTTCTTTCTTTTTTTTAAAATGCTGTTTCTTCTGCAGGGAATACCTGTCCCACTACCTCCTTTCACTGGGTGTGTTCCTCTTCACCCACTAAAAATCAGTCTGGCTGTCTGTTCACACAGAAACTTATTCTAAACTCTCCTCCAGGCTAGCTAAGTGCACCTGCACCGAGCCTCCATAAAAGTCGCTCTGTCCCTTGCTGCGTGGAGATGAGATGTTTCCAGATCAGTGTGTGGCTCCTTGAGGGTGGGAACCGTGCCTAACCCACTGTAACCATATGTGACATTCATTATCACCATCTTATCTACTACCAGAGAGATAGGTGCCTCAGTTTTCCATCTGGCAACAGTCTTACAGACTCAGAATATACAGATGCTAAAAGCATCCTTTGGAAACATTAAGTCAAGCCCTTTATTGAATGGTTGAGGAAACCGAAAGATTTAAGATCAAGACAGTGAGTTTCCTGGAAAATGATGTAAGCATTCGTCCTGGAGGATTGGAATATTTAGGAAACAATATTTATATTGGTTTTACTTACTTTATATTCTACCAAGTATATTAGTCTGCTCAGGCTGCCATAACAAAATATCACGGACTTGGTGACTTGAAAAACAAGAATTTATTTTCTCACAGTTCTGGAAACTGGAAGTCCAAGATCAAGGTGTTGGCAGGATTAGTTTCTTCTGAGCCCTCTCCTTGCTTTGCAGGTGGTCACCTTCTCTCTGTGTCCTCATGTGGTCATTCCTCTGTACATGTGCACCCCTAGTATCTCCCTCTGTGTCTTAATCTCCTCTTCTTTATGAGGACACGAGTCAGATTGAATTAGGGAAGACCCTAATGACCTCATTTTAACTTAATCACCCTTTAAAGGCCCTATCTTTAAATACAGTCACATTCTGCCCTGGAAGATGCAATTTAGCCCATAATACTAAGTATTTTCAAACCTTAAGTACCCTTATGGTTGCAGGGGGGAGGCTTATATAATTTATTGTACAAAATGGGATACCTTTGAGAATGAAAGGGGCGATAGCTAATTGAATGGAACACCAGAACAATGAGTGTAAACTGGATCTGTCCTGAGCAAACCAAGTTGTATGGCTACTTTACTTAAGAAAATCCACCGCCATTGAGTTCCTGCTCCAGGGCCTCAAACCCTGGAGATAATAACACCTAAGTCTCAGCTCCTGAGAAGGGCTGTCAAAACTGCTTCTCAGACAAACAGATAAAATTTTATGTCAGTAATAATGGGAAAATAATACTTAAAGAATATGAATGCCTTTGCCCCACTCCAGACAACCTAAATTAGAATCTCTGATGCTGTAGCCTGGGCATCTGTATTTTATTTTCCAATTTCTAGGGGATCGAATGTGTAGTCAGGGTGGAGGACTAGGGATTCAGAGACATTAGCATAAAATTACGACAACCAGATATTCGGAGGAGAAATTGGGAAAGGGCCAGAAGGGAAGTGTGAGGTCCTCACAACAGAGCTGCCCTTGCTTACGCCACGTGCGAGGTTAGTGATGAGATGCTCTAGATGGAAGGCTAGCAAAAATTCTCAGACTTTAGGAGTAGAAGCAGTGGCCCTGGCAGTGAGAGGGGCTGACCAAGGATAGAGCCCAGAGTGGACAGAGGAGGAGAAGCTCAGTTTGGGGGGTGAAAGGGCAAGTTGCAAAGGCAAGTTGCAAAGTGGTTTCATAAAGTTCAGGGAGGTGGAATCTCAAGGAAGAAGGCCTGTTCTGAGTATGCAACTTTAATAGCATTCAGCTAGATAAAATAGCTAAATACCAGATAGCTAAAGGCCTCGAAACCATCCACTAGACTTGGTGAGTGAGTGAGTGGGAAGTGAGAAAGAAGAAATGGTGAGCACAGACCATCCTCTGCTTTTCATACTTCCAGACCTCCTGCAGGTTCCACAGAAGCAATTAAAATCAGAGCAGACCAAGGGTAAATTATCCATCCCATCCCAGCCAGGCCTCTGATACTCAATCAGGTATGGCGAGCCAGCTTTATGACTGCTCAAAGATTACGTTCCTTTAGGAGATTGTCACACACCAGACAGATGGTGTGTTAGCTCAAGAAGACCTGGTGGAACCCAGCCCAAACGAGTATTGTGGCTAAAATGTGCTCAGTGGCTCTTGTCAGCTTTGGATCTTGGGGCTGTAAGCCAAATGAGTGTATAGAGAGGTGTCTGAGAGGACACTGGTGCCAAATACCAATGCACAACTTGCTGTTGTGAATCAGATCCTTGGTTCACCCGGGCCAGTGTTCTAAGTGTCTGTCAAGCTGGGGCAAACCAGTTCTGAGGAATGGATCAGTTCTTCTCTCTGACTCCAAAGACGAGGATGCTCTCTAAATCATGTTTATTTAACTTAATAAATAAAAGACCTATCATCTATAACTACACCCCAGCTCCCCCATACCCAACCCCTTCCCTGAAAGTTCCAGTCCCCCAAAACATCATGCAATAGAAAGTCATTCAATTCAATTCACTGCTTTCTTGGGCACTGATGGTGTGCAAGGGCTTAGACTAGGTGTTAAAGGAAATTTAAAGACAAGTGTGATGCCTCACAGGGCCTACAGTTTATCTGAGGGGAATAAGACAAGTTCATAAGGCAGAATGTGAAGCGCCACGTTCAAGGCTCAAGGTATTCTGAGATGTAAGGAGGGAGCCGTCACATCCAGTGTGTGTATGTGTGTGTGTTGAAGGCGGGGAGCAGGTCTAGAAAAATGTCACCATCGAGGTGGTATTGAGATGGGTCTCCTTGAAAAATAAAGAAGGAAGTGGGGACCAACATAAACATTCGCCTCCAGCAGAGAAGTCTGGGACATAGTGGAGAACTGGGGTATTCTGTTCTGCCTGGGCTTCACAGAGAGAAGTGGTGGCAAGTGAGTTTGGAAGGTGAGCGGAGTGGACCACATTGTACACCGGGCAAAGGAAGCTGCACTGAATTGGGGAGAAATGTGAAGACACACCTTTCAGCAAAGCCTCTTAATGCCATCGTTTTGAGTACTTTTAGGTCCCCAGGCGTCAGCCATACTGTCCCTTTCTGACCAAGCTGAGATTCCATCTCAGGATCAGCCTTGATTTGGAAAACACATTTCAATCTCAACAGTAAAGGATTGGAACAAATATCCAGGGTGAAGGTTGGGGATTTGGCAGCATGGCTCCATTAACATTAGTGGGAGTTAGTCAGCTAAATCCCAGACACTGAGCAGAATCCTCATTTATTTACCACGATGACCTTCCTGCTGTGAATTGATACAATATTTCAGAATCACTTAGAACAGATTAAGCTTTGTATCATCTCCCTCTCCTGAAAGGGAAATCTTTTTGAAAATTGCTCCTCTGTGCACTGAAATGTCTGTATTTGTGGGCAACTCTGGCCAGTGGGAACATATGGGCACCTAAATATAGAATTGGTGAATTTCGATACCTCTGAGACATTTGATCTGGGGAAATTTTATCGCTTGTACCTGTCTCCAGGTAGGGACCAAGCTTTTTGCAAATGAATTGCTTTCTCCAAAAAATCTTTTTGTTTCCTTTTTGATTAATTTTCTATTTCCTTCCCTCCATATTTTCTATTTTCCCAAATATAATAAAAGAAAAAATTCCTGAAGGTTTTTTTATATGAAATCTGAATGGTCTAAAGATTTCTCTTCATGATCTCAATAATAGCAAATACATGTTAAACACTTCCTCCTTAACCCTCACAACAACCCTGAAAGAAGAGTGCTACGTATGATTACCTCCATTTTTTAGATGAGGAAACCAAAATATGTAGATGTTAAATCAACTTGCCTAGGGCATACAGCTAGTCCATGGCTATGTCTAGACTTCAGCCCATGCAATGCGATGTTGAAGCCAAGTTTTAACACTTCAAGACATTACCATCAAGAAAGCTCTGCTGGATAAGGTCTCAGGAAACCTGGTGTCGTGGCCTGCTACCTTTCTCTCAGTACATCTTTCATTGGGACATTTCTCCTCCCCCTTCTCCCCACCAAATGTTCTTTTCTTGGCGTGTCTTGGTGCAACCTGAGACTGTGAGGTTTTCCAAGGCATTGCCACATCATAGTCACCATTGTTTCTGCAGTTCCTGGTCCAGACAGAACAAGGCTTCATAAATGTCTACTGATTGAGTAAGCAAATCACCTTGAGGTGGGATGGGAAAGGTCATTCCATTCACTTCTTCATTTTGTAGATACAACTCAGATCCAGAGAGTATGCCTGAATGAAGAGCTCCAGGTTAGATGGAAGTTGAGGCAGGGTGGGATTAAGAAAGTAGCTTGTCAAGTTGTCAGGAAAGGATAGCCTGGGTGGACAAAGGTTGCTAGCAATTATTTGCAAAGTCAGAGGTCCTCTGACTCCTAGCCCATATCTCTCCCAGCATAGGTCATGAGAATCATGAGTTGGCAACAGTGTTGGAGAGAAAGAGATCTTGTCTTGGTTAAGTATATGGCCCATCCAGCTCTGAGGCACCATATTCCTGGGCTTGATCCAGGTCAGAGGATTAACTCAAGGCCACAGACCTATGGCCTTTTTCCCCAGTTGTGCATGTGGGTAAATGTCTATCTCTGGGAGCACCTTGGGCATCTCCACACTCCCTACTCCGAGAGACCATGTTCTTGAACATTTCTTCCAGAACCCCTGGTCAGTATGGGGGGTTACAGATGGAGCTCAGGCTCCCTTAGGCCATGAAGAATACCTCTGACTCTTACCCATCCTGACTGCAGCTTCTCTGCAGGTTTCTCTCTCTCTCTTCCAGGAGCCCATGGATGACCTGCCCTGCATGCTCATTGGCGAGTGTTTCCTATTGTTGTTTAGAAGCTTCTCTCCCTGCCCCATTTTTTCCATCACTATGCTTTGCCTAAAAGGAACTCAGAAAATTCATTTATTATTTTCGCACATATATACTGAGTGCAGTATTTATACATGCTCAGCTCTGAGCTAGGCACTAAAGATACAGAAGACATGTCAGAGAAAACCAAAGGAAGCAGCTTGGGGCTGGTCTTTCTTTACAAGGAAAAAGGCAGAGGTGAGAGAGAGCCAATCACAGATGGAAAAGAGCATGAGCAATAGAGTTCCAGAGCCTTCCTTTAGAGAAGCAAGCAGACTATATGCATCTGATGCCAAAAGTCAATCTTTTCTTTTATAAAAATATAAAAATATAACCTCAATTGATGCTGTAGACCAAAGATAATTTTGTGAACTGGACATAGGGATATTTTTTCTCCCTTTCCAGAAACTAACATCAAATTATAATATCAGCTATTGGTTTCTTCAGTTATGAGCTGTAATAGTGATAATAATGACCATTTTAACAATCATGATAGTGATAGTAAACATTTGAGTAGATGCTTTTTCTCACCTCTTCCCTGTGTACTGTCTTATTGGGTCTCTGCAGCCCCTGTTTATGGAGTGTGCAGAGTACAGAATGGGTGGTACTTGCTTTTCCTTAAAGGAACAAAACCTCAGAGCTTCAGTTTTGGTGGCTTGTCCAAAACCACTGTTAGTTTTAATACAGGTGAGACAGAGCCCTGTTCTCTGACTTATAATCTGATGTACTTTCCATCTTGACTAGTCAAATGCTAAGCTTTAGATTATCAAGAGATATATCTAGAAATGTAAGGAGGGAAATGAATATATTCTCAGAAAGTGGTTTCCTATACTTCCAAAGAGGTTGCAAGGAAATGTGACAGTCCAGTCTTTAGAGAAGGATGTCGGTCTTGGTCCCTTGGGAACTGCAATTTGTTCAGGACAGTTAGAACAGTCTTTCACCTGGACTGCAGACCACAGGAAGCTGAGGTGAGCATCCTGACAAGGTAGCCAGGTCTGACATGGGATCTTCCCCTTAGCTATTTTCTGTGATTCCAGAGATGAGAGAGGAAATTGAAAAGCAGCACTTTTTCTTTTCAAAAAACCCCAGCACTTATTTCCCCTCATTACAAAAGTAATGCACATTCAGGGCAGAGAGAAGCACAACAAAAAAATTCTGTCACTCAAAGAGAATCATTGTTACCTGTGTCTGTCCTTTCGTGTACACCTGTGTAACACTTCTATTCAGTAGCTAGAGAGATAGGTGCACACAGGACCATGGATGCGGGGTTCCTAAAGGTAACATCACAGTGTCCATACTATTTTGTAGACTTTTTTCCACTTGGAAATAGATAGTCAGTATTTCCCACATCAAAAATACCTTCACAACATGTTTTTGATTAGTGGATATATGTTCCATAATATGGTGGTACCACAATCTACTTGAACAGTTCCCTAATTTTGGATATTTGGATTGTTACCAGTTGTCACTGTCATGCACAATAGTGAGGTTAACATCTTCGTACACTTCTTGGATTGCTTCTTCAGGATAACTGGATTACAGAGTAGGCACTTAACGTTTGTCGCTACGTTTTGCCAAAGTTTCAAAAAGTGACTGTGAGAGTGTTAGTAGATGTTGGTCATTCATGAGAAAGTTCAAGAAGCAGGTAATTTCTGAGATTCTGGCAAAACTAGCTTATGAGACAGGAAGACACAGAAAGTCTCCTCAAATTTGTTTTGGGCGGAAAGGTGAAGGAAAAAAAATTTTTAGATTCATTTTTGTCTGTTATTGAAAACAATCAGTAAGTGTGTGTGTGTGTGTGTGTGTGTGTGTGTTTGTAATGGGAGCTAACCCTCTAAACACAAGATGTCAACACTGAGACTCTGGGAGGCTGTGACTCCTGAGACTGAGACAAAATTCTTGGTCCAAGGGTTGAGGATGAGCATAATGCGTAACCAGGTCAGGGAAGCATCCTGGAGTAACCATAAAAGGACGGCACAGCTGTGAGAAAACAAATGCATATAATTAAATCCTGAAGGCCAGCTCATGCATTGGGTCATGAAGCAGCCTTGGCTAAAGGAATCATATGGTTGGAACCCACACCAAGTAGCCAAAAGCCAGCTGGTGAATCACAAGGAAGGCATGAAGCCCTATCTCCTGGGCACAGAGGTGGCGCTCCACTGAGCCACCAAGCTTTTATACGTCTCCTGTCAGGCCTATGCCTGGGCTGGAACCCAAGTGGCTGAGATGGAGAGTTAATAAAGAAACCGGTGTCAAAACTTATAAGTTACTTATCTGGGGATACAGCTAGGCTAGAAAGGGCACGTAAGATAACCAGTCCTTATTAAAAGGAACACATATTTCCAAAGGAACTCTTTTTCTATCAAGTTACCCTGAAATTTATTTAAATGAAGGTGCATTTGATAAAAATAGCAGTTTCCTTCTCTGTGCCTGGGTGCTAATGAGCTCAGAAGGCACTGATTCCTCACTTTGATATATTCGCTCTCCTCACCACACCTCTCTCTGGCACTCCTAGGATCCCAGGGTGTTGAAATGAGGCTGGCTGGTACTTAAAAAGACTTTCCTGGGTGAGAAAACACAATGACGTAACAATTTCTTTTTTAAGGAATGAGGGAAGAAGGGAGGTGAGTGGTGGGTAGAAAGAGTATTGTTTTAAGAATATTGGAAGGCCAACTAATTTCACTTGTCTGCATACTTTGTGGGGGTAGATTTCATATCTAGCATGTACTTGGGGGCTTTCTGGGGTCAAAGGAATAATAATAAATTAGGAATATAGGAGAATGACAGGTAGCTGGCAAGCAGTTGCAAGCACAGGCTTTAGAGTCACCTGCCCTGCAAAAATAATAGTGACATGCAATGTAGTAGTGTCCCATGATCATCTCTGATTAATATTGACACATTCATTCTACAGGTATTTACTGAGACTCAGCTGTGGGTCAGACACTGAATTAGCTTCTTGACTCTCACTTTCTAGTTGTGTGATCTGGGCAGTGACTTAACCTTGCTAAACCTCCGATTCCAGAACTGTGAAATGGAAATAATAAAGCCATCTATCTCATTGGTTGTTGGGAGTCATAAACTTGATTATGTTTGTAAAGAACTCTTCTCATTGCTTGTTACCTACTAAGTGCTTAGTAAATGTTATTGGTTTATTATAATCATGGTTATTACTATTAATGAGACTCTAGGTGATTGGATGTGGCTACTGGTACATTGAATTTATCACAGCCCTGTCTGCAAGAGGATACTGAAGAAGGAGAAAAGAAACATAGAAAGAGGAACCTGGCAAGGACATCAGCTTTTTCTCATCCGACAGTTTGTCTCAGGCCAATGCCGTGACTCCAACGGTCAATTTGACGGGAGGACCAGGTGATATGTATAGGGAGTACATGATATAATCCAGCTTTGACACCAGAGAAGGTGGACTGGGCAGCCAGGACATTGGCCTCCTTGCTGAAGAAGTGGTTAGAAAGAGAAATGGAGGAGCTGGAAATCCCTTTTTATTTACCTAGAACTTGGCTCTGTTGCAAGATCTAAATAAACTACTTCCATATGTATAGACTTTTATATTGTCCAACAAGATGCTATCATCCACATTCTCCCACAATCCTCTCTCAACAACCTTGTAAGACAGAATAGAAAATAGCCCTGTCTTACAGATGAGAAAATGGGGTTTAGAGACACTTATTCTTTAATACCAAACAACCAGGCATAGAGTCAGGATTGAAGCGAAGCATGCTCGAAACCCAAACCTCCAGTTACTAGAATGTCTGCTATTCCTAATACTGACGCCTTTACGGTCCATGTGGATATCTGTGCTCTTCAGAGGGCTTTTCTGGGCAAAGGGAAACTTATTTTAACCTTGGACAGACAAGAACATGATTAAATAAACAAAATTTTTGGAGATATTGCAAAGCACATAGAACAAAGTCTAAAGCCACGGAGAAGAGAACAGTATGGAGGTTCCTTAAAAAATTAAGAATAGAACTACCATATGACCCAGCAATCCCACTCCTGGGCATATACCCTGAGAAAACCATAATTCAAAAAGAGTCATGTACCAAAATGTTCATTGCAGCACTATTTACAATAGCCAGGACCTGGAAGCAACCTAAGTGTCCATCGACAGATGAATGGATAAAGAAGATGTGGCACATATATACAATGGAATATTACTCAACCATAAAAAGAAACGAAATTGAGTTATTTGTAGTGAGGTGGATGGACCTAGAGTCTGTCATACAGAGTGAAGTGAGTCAGAAAGAGAAAAACAAATACCGTATGCTAAAACATATATATGGAATCTAAAATTTTAAAAAATGGTTCTGAAGAACCTAGAGGTAGGACAGGAATAAAGATGCAAACATAGAGAATGGACTTGAGGACATGGGGAGGAGGAAGGGTAAGCTGGGACGAAGTGAGAGAGTAGCATGGACATATATATACTACCAAATGTAAAATAGATACCTAGTGGGAAGCAGCCGCATAGCACAGGGAGATCAGCTCGGTGCTTTGTGACCACCTAGAGGGGTGGATAGGGAGGGTGGGAAGGAGATGTAAGAGGGAGGAGATATGGGGATATATGCATATGTATAGCTGATTCACTTTGTTATAAAGCAGAAACACAACAATGTAAAGCAATTATATTCCAATAAAGATGTTAAAAATAAATAAATAAAAGGAGAAATATAAATAAAGCCACAGAGAAATTTGAACATTATTGTTATTTATTATCCATGACCCTGATCTTGTTGAGGCACTACTAATGGACTCATTTATTGAATTAATAGATGTGAAGTTCTTATGTACAGTGTCCGGCATATAGTATGTCCTCAATGAACTCCTGTATTGCTGAGTGAAAAACAAATAATATTACTTATTGAGTGCTTATTAAGAGCTTTACATGTAATAATGCATTGGTAACCACAACAAGCCTCTGGGCCCATTTTAGAGTTAGAGAAGAGGAAGCTGGGACCCAGAGAGGTTACAGAGCACTAAGTGTGGTATGAACTCATTTTGGGCTGTATGTATTTGCATGTAGAGAAGTCTGCAAGGAATATACTTGTCCTTGAGTGGTAAAGAAATTGGGGAAATTTAAATTTAATTCACCTTACGGATTTTCCACAAATAGAATATAATTTATGATACTTTAATATGATACAATTATGATATATTTAATTTTATAATCTTCAAGAATTTTAACTTACTGCATTTAGAGGAAAGTAGGAGGTTTAACACTGTCTGGCCTTCTGTGGCTTAACTTTCGTCAATTGTTTATTCATGAAAGTCTTCTCAAAACACTCAGATTAAATGTGCCACCAACGTCCAACCTGGGCCCTGACTGACACAAGCATCAACTCTGTGCTACGCTAATGCAATATTCTTGTGAGGAAGGTAGTTTAGACCCAAACTGTAAACTACAGGTGGAAAAACTGAGGTGAGTGGCTAGCTTGCCCTAGGCTATGAGGAAAGAGTACCTAATTACAAAGCCTTTTGTTAATTTTGTCTTCACCAGAATCTTATAATGAGCTTAAGGGAGCAACCGGAGGTGGAAGGGCAGAGATAAGAGCTCAAGTCACTGACAGGTAAAGAGGGGAAGGCTCTTGGCAGAATTTACCCTCCCCACTGACAATCTTAGAATTCTGAAACTTGGTGCGTGGGGGAGTTGGGTGGAGTAAGGGATAAGGTCCGGGAGGCAGTGGGTAGATTTGAAGGTAGAATCTCTAGTGAGATTGGCCAGGTACAAAGCTAGATTATTGGGATGTTGGAGAGGAAATATTTGTAAGACATACTCCACAAATATTCGAGAAATTCTAAAGGTGGCTCAGCCCTTATCAGACTTGGTCCCAAACAACTGTGCTGTGGGCAAAATTTCTCATAGACCTTCCTCCCTCCCCCCTCCCTCCCTCCTCCCTCCCCCTCCCTCCTCCCTTCCCCTCCCTTCTCCCTCCATCTTTCCTTCCTTCCTCCCTCCCTCCCTCCCTTCCTTCCTCCCTCCCTCCCTGCTTCTTTCGTTCTCTCTCCCTCTCTCTCTGTCTCTCTCTCTACTTCCTTACTTCGTTTTTGCTTTCTGTTCATGATTTTATGGGGTTTCCATCTTTTCTCTCTTGGGAGGGGGGAGGAATTTTTGTAAGTTCATTTACTCCAAGGATGAAGTTTTAAAATTACTACTCCTTTAAAAAAAAGAAAAAACCTTAATAAAAGAAAAATGTTTGACCCGAAAGAGGATATTACTGATGATGGAATAATAGGTGTCAATGAAAATATTTTAAAGCGTGATCTTTCTAGCTCACTCAAACAATACCACCGGGGGCTCTCCTACTTTTGCTTTTTAATTTATTTTATTCAAGCATAGTTGATTTGCAATGTTGTGTTTATTTCTGCTGTATAGCAAAGTGATTCAGTTATATATATATGTGTGTATATATACATATATATAATCTTTTTCATATTCTTTTCATTATGGTTTATCACAGGACACTGAATATAGCTCCCAATGTTATACAGTAGGACCTTGTTGTTTATCCACTCTCTATATAATAGTTTGCATCTGCTAACCCCAGACTCCCACTCCATCCCTCCCTCACCCGCCTCCGCCTTGGCAACCACAGGTCTGTTCTCTATGTCTGTGAGTCTGTTTCATAGGTAAGTTCACTTGTGTCATATTTTAGATTCCACGTATAAGTAATATCATATGGTATTTGCCTTTCCCTTTCTGACTTACTTCACTTAGTATGATAATCTCCAGGCCCATCCATGTTGCTGCAAATGGCATTATTTCATTCTCGTTGATGGCTGAGTAATATTCCATTGTATATATATACACACACCATATTTTCCACGTCTTGGCTACTGTGAATAGTGTTGTTGCAGGAAGGGGAACCCCTTTCCAGGGCCCAAGCGGGGGCTCTTGTCTAACACTCAGGAATGAATTGTCTGAGGAGACACATGTGCTGACAAGGCGAAAGATTTTATTGGCGAGGGGCGCCCAGGTAGAGAGCAGAAGGACTGCTCTGCCACGTGGCTCACATCGTCAGGTTTTACGGTGATGGGCTTAGTTTCTGGCTTGTCTCTGGCCAATCATTCTGACTCAGGGTCCTTCCTGGTGGTGCGCGCATCTCTCTCTCAGCCAGCATGAGGATTCTGGGAGGTTGGCAGGACAAATCTTCTCCTCCCTCCCGTGGGCTGGCGTGCCCTCCCTCCTTTCGGCCCCTCCTGAATTCTTCCGGTTAGCTTTTGTTGGCAGCCCCACGGTCTTTATTGGGACCTCCTGTTGTGAGACAGTTGAGGCAAGTGGCTATCATCGTGCCTGGCCGAGGCGGGAGGTTTCAGTCAACAGTTCCCTAACAGTGTTGCTATGAACGTCAGGGTGCATGTATCTTTTTGAATTACAGTTTCGTCTGGATATATGCCCAGGAGTGGGATTGCTAGATCATATGACAACGCTATTTTTAGGTTTTTTGAGGAACCTCTATACTGTTCTCCATAGTGGCTGCACCAGTTTACATTCCCACCAGCAGCGTAGGGGGGACTCCTACATTTTTTTTTTTTTTTTTTTTTTTTTTTGCCGTACGCGGGCCTCTCACTGCTGTGGCCTCTCCCATTGTGGAGCACAGGCTCCGGATGCGCAGGCTCAGCGGCCATGGCTCACGGGCCCAGCCGCTCCGCGGCACGTGGGATCCTCCCGGACCGGGGCACGAACCCGTGTCCCCTGCATCGGCAGGCGGACTCTCAACCACTGCGCCACCAGGGAAGCCCGGGACTCCTACTTTTTATCAGCCGTTCAGCTCTCTCATAGACTCACAGGCTCCCGGGGTGGCAGTGGTGTTGTATGCAGCTAGTCCAGCCTCTTCTTGGATGTTTGAATTCCCTATACAGCATCCGTTCCCAGTGGCTGCTCCCATCTGCTGGTGAGGAGCTGGTTCCCTTCAAGAGAGTCTGCTCTATGTTCTGGCAGCTCTGATGGCTTGAAAGATCTTCCCTGTGTTGAGCTGAAATCTCCTCCCTGGACCTGAGGCAAGAGCCCAGTAGAAAAAGTGTTTCTTTCTTGCAGGACGTAGAGGTGTGTTGGAACCTCAGAGGACGTACACGCTAGATTCAATGGTCGTCTCTCTTTGCCAGGAATACACATTTCACTCTGAAAAAATAGAGATAACTAAACTCAAGCAGCAGGAGTGTCATTTACCTCCCACACAGGCAATAATACTTGTACCAGGTTCCCATTTGGAAAAATAGACAAGTTTGTTTGTTCACTCAGATTGAGTTGGTATCAACTAACCACAAGCTCCATATGTTGCTTTTTCTGTTTGGGTTGCTAGGCATGAGGAACTCATGGGGAGCTTACTAAACATGTTTGACACATTTTCGCATGTGAATCATAAATATTGGTGGATTCTTTTCAGGAGCGGCTGTCATTCAGAAATAGATCCTGACTGAAGCTTTCCTCCTCAAGAAGAAGACCTGGATTTCAGGCTGCACGAAGGCCTGACTGAATGCAGCAGGCAGGTCCCCCCGTGCAATGCAAAAGAGTAGTAGAAATGTGATCCCTTTGCAACAGCCGTGGCATTTTGCAGTTAACAAAATGCCTCCCCATTCACAATCTCATCTGACATCCCAACTCCCCTGTGAGATAGGTATCAGGGCTGGTAGCTGCCTCCGTCCCAGGAATAAAGTCCTGAGCCCCAAAGAGCCGTGATGGGAGGACAAACCCCCAGCATGAGAATCTCCCGAGGATGACTGGCTCATCCTGGCAGTGCTGGGGCTGTGCTTCCTCCGTGTGGGAACATGCACTCCACTACCCTGCTGAGTCCAGCCATTTCATTTCTTATCTTGGTTTACTCAGTACCGAGCCAGTGGCACTTACATAAATGTCCTTCTGGCATGAGGGAGGGAGAGAGAGGGGAAAGAGAGGGAGAGGGAGAGAGAGAGAGAGAAAGAGGGTGGGGGGGAACAGCAGCTGTCAGCAGAGTGTCAGGCTGGGGACCTGCCATCTCATTGAGCAAAGCTCCAGTCATTTCCAACAATGTCCTGGGTGCAGCTCTAATCATGGGTGATGGGTTTGTCCCCGGGCTCAGGATTACTTCCTGCCCTTAAAGAGAACAGGGAGAGAGAGTCCTTTAGCTGTTACCACAGTGTCACTTGTAAATCATTAACCAGGACAGAGAGGAACCAGAGCAAGATCAAAACAAGTGAATCCTGATACCAAGGCCCCTCAAGACCATGTCTCAGTGGTACCATCTGAGCATTAATCTTACTTGGCTATCACCAACAGGCCATCTGTTTAGGTGGGACAGTGGGGACTACACTTTGCATTTCTTTTAACTCTAAAGAGTCTTCCAATATTTAGCATTTTCCACTGGGGCTGGAAAAACTCCCTCTTGTGTGATCTGCTCCACCTTCCTGCCTCTGACGGCACTGGAGACCCCTCCGCTCTTGGTGGCCGTGCTCCTGGAGTTCAATGCCTCTTCTTTTTCTGCAGTTCCCCCATGGAGGAGACTGTGCGACCATCCTGTAGACCCCACTCCAAGGCCCTAACCCTACAGAGTTTTCTTTTCTCTCTGAGGGCCCCCAGCTTAAAAGACCATCAAGAACCAAGATTGATGAATGTGGATATGGTTGAAGCTTGTTGATTGTTACATGGGGAATCATACTAGTCTGTCTACTTTATGCATGTAAAATCTCTATAATAACATTTTTTAACACCTTTATTAGAGTATAATTGTTTTACAGTGGTTAGTTTCTGCTGTATAACAAAGTGAATCAGCTATATGTATACATATATCCCCAAATCCCCTCCCTGTTGCATCTCCCTCCCACCCTCCCTATCCCACCCCTCCAGGTGGTCACAAAGCACTGAGCTGATCTCCCTGTGCTATGCGGCTGCTTCCCACTAGCTATCTATTTTATCTATTTATCTATTTTGGTAGTGTATATATGTCCATGCCACTCCCTCACTTTGTCCCAGCTTACACTTCCCGCCCCATGTCCTCAAGTCCATTCTCTACGTCTGTGTCTTTATTTCTGTCCTGCTTCTAGGTCCATCAGTACCTTTTTTTTTAGATTCCATATATATGTGTTAGCATATGGTATTTGTTTTTCTATTTCTGACTTACTTCACTCTGTATGACAGACTCTAGGTCCATCCACCTCACTACAAATAACTCAATTATAATAAAAAACTTTTTAAAGACATAGCATCAGGATGATTGGACTTGACAGAATTACAAAATGGAAGTCTTGACTCAAGCTCTGAAATCTGGCTGGCCTGAGATAAAATCCCAGCTCTGCCGCTTTCCAATAGTAATTGGACATGACACTTAACCTTTCTAAGACTTCCTCATCTGTAAAACCAGAGAAAGATTAGTTACCCCATCAGGTTTCTGTCAGCATTGAATGAGATAAAAAATTTTCTTTCTTTTCCATTTTTAAAAATTGAAGTATGGTTGACCTCCAATATTACATAAGTTACAGGTGTATGACGTAGTGATTCACAATTTTTAAAGGTTATATTCCATTAGCAGTTACTACAAAATGCTGGCTATGTTCTCTGTGTTGTGTAATACATCCTTGTAGCTTATTTATTTTATTCCTAATAATTTGTACCTCTTAATCCTCTACTCCTATCTTAACAAGTAGTTTTCTTAACAAGTGACAGAAATCATCTTTAATTAGTTTAAAAAAAAAAGAGGGATTGCAGTATAAGGATATAAGGGTACTTCAAAATTCTAAGATGGGAGTGCAGCTGACTCTCAAGAGTAAATTGAAAGCAGGGACTCCAAGAGCATCAGGACCAGGACACTTGGTTTGACTTCTCTGTGCCTCTCTTCATGATCGTTCTACTCTTCTCTTTACCGCAGACCAATTTCCTGTTTGTCAGTCAGCACGATTGAAAACGTGGCCCCCAACAGCAGTTCCCAGGTTTATATTTTCTCAATCCAATAGCACAGCCAGTCTGAGTTTGGATCCCCTGGTCTGGATTCCAAGTTTTCTGGGGCAGGTCTTTTGTCTAGCTTGAACAAGAAGTCTACCCCTATACCCAACAACGAAGGCTGGAACTGAGGTCATGCTGTGATAAAGTGAAGGCTCCCGTGGTGACCATATGGATGGAGTTGGCCAATAGAAGTTCCCAGAGGAAGGGAGAGCAGTCTCCAAAACATTGTCGGGGTTGGGGTGGGAGTGGTACTGGGCAGACAACATGATGAGAGTCAAAATGCAAAATGCTCAGGACACAGCCATTTGTAGCCAAGTATTGGTTCCCATTCCTTTGAACTGACCCATCTCTATGCCTCCTGGCAAAGTCTTAGGTTAGCGCATCTGACAAGATGGGAGGAGAACTACAGTTACGACCATTCACGCCTTCATTCCAGAGTGCCTACTCCGTACCAGAGAAAGAGGGTACAGCAGGGAACAGAGACAAGAATCCCTGCCCTCATGGGAACTTATAATGGGTGTGATGCAATAACAAACATTTTTAAATATAACGTTTTGCACCTCCAAGGAGAAATTGAACAGGAAAGTGGGATAGGAAGTGCTGGGGGCTATAATTGTAAACAGGGTGGACAAGGAAGTGATATTTGAACAATGGCCTGAAGAAGGTGAAGGAGTGAGCCTTGTGGCTCTCTGGGAGATGAGCGGTCCAGGTAGAGGGGCCAGCAGGTGACAAAGCCCTAAGTCAGAGGGAACAGCAACAAGACCAGTGCAGCTGGAGCGGAGTAAGAGAGAGGAAGAGCACAGGACATATAAGACCAATGATCTTCACTGGGGTTTTCAGGATTTTCTACCTGGGGAAGAGGAGAGGTGTGGTAAAATACTGATGCTGGCGACCAGAGCATCAGCCCCATCCATTCTTTAGTGGTCCATAAATAATCCATTTCTAATGGGAGACAGCCTGTAATACGGCAGTTTCTCACACTGTAAGAATAACAGGAAATTATAGACAGGGTTGCAAACGGAAGGTCCAGCT
Organism: Tursiops truncatus; assembly: GCF_011762595.2. Lineage (NCBI taxonomy): Eukaryota > Metazoa > Chordata > Mammalia > Artiodactyla > Delphinidae > Tursiops > Tursiops truncatus. The sequence continues at coordinate 78,052,704 of NC_047035.1, read as the reverse complement.
GCATGGAAATGCCAGGACAACCCTCACCTCCAGGGCACTGTTTATCAAGCAACTGAGATAGTTGCATAGTGCTGGTGGGAGAACCAAAGTTTTCATGAAAAGGTGAATGTCCTTTTGCACACAGATGGGCCAGTGAGGGAAGAAAATGCAAGGCTGGTAAGAAAGAAATTTAATAACCATTTCTAAAAGATGCCAACATAATAATTGTTCTCAGTGCCTTGAATTCTGAATATTGATTAAGAGATGGTCCATGTAGTCCCAGAGGAGAAAACCCCTGTTATGTGATTGTGCCCTGGAGCCCTTTCTGCGATGATCACAGCTGAGTATTTTGAGGGAGGACATTAGCTAACAAACAGCTAGGAGAAAATGGAAAGGGAGAGCCAGAGAGAAACCCTTTCATGTTCCCAGGAAATCAGTATCAACCCAAAGCCCACACTGATGGGCTGTTCTCTGGAAGCCATGATTTGTACAGTACAAGAGTAGTTTGTACTGTCAAACAAAATGCAGTTCACTTCTGAGCCTCGGACAACTACATACAAGAAAGAATGTGTGGCGATTGGGTGAGGGACTCCAGAAGTTAAGCACCTGTCAAACATCTGGGCAGAATGAAAGAGGGAGATGTAATTTAGACAGAGGAAATGAATTACAAAGGGGAAGCATAGCAAATCCAGTCCTCCTGCAGCAAGTGGTCCAGGAAAAGTGGGGGGGCGTGCTACGAAATAAGCCTCTTAACTGACCTAGATTAATAACGATATTCTCCCCTTTAATAATTGATTCCAATGATCAGAAGAGAGAACTTCTTTCTGTAGTTTGGAATAGCTGTTGTCTCAAAGAGGAACCATTTCTAACAGGTAATTTGCATCTATCTTTAAACTCATGTGACAAAATGTATGTACAAACATACACAAAAATATTGGTTACAATGAGGAATGAAATGAGCAAAGGGAGAGGAAGTAGGACATTCCTTCCATGTCTTTCTCATATGTGTACACTTTGGTACGTTGACCAATGGCACATGAATTTGGTTTTCTAATTATGATATGGATTATGATAATTACCATTTCTTTCTTCTGGGTATCTTTGATACCAAGAACAGAGGATTTGGGGGTAAAATATGCCAGATCACACTATATCACAGAGCATATCATTGTTGAAATGTAGGTCTATCTATCTACCCATTCTATCTATCTACCTATCTATCCACCTATCTATCTATCTATCTAATAAACAGTACAAATATATGGCACAAAATTCAAAGATTATATATTCTTTCTCCCACTCTATCTTCAGACAGTTTCCCCAGAGATAAGAGACATTATGTGCATCCGTTGTTTAATGCTACAACATACACTATTCTCACCTTGCCCTTTTCGCTTAACAAAATAACATTGGGTTGGGTCCATATAGCACTGTGCCTCATTTTATTTCAAAGGCTGCATAGTATTCCATTGCATGTTTGCACCATAATTTATTTAACCACTCACCTAGTGATGGATATTTTCGTTGTTTCCAAGCTTTGGTTGCTGCAAACAATACTCTACTTTGGGACGTTAGGCATTAGGTAAAGACAGTCAGTTGAGAAACTGCTCAATGTTTTGTTAGATAATGCTTCACTATTGAAGCATTGAACTGAAAATGAACTGAAAATGTGGAACGACAGTCTTGAGACTCAGCCTGATGTGATGGGGAGTAAAGAAGAGCTATCTTTTTCTACCATCAATTACCACGAAGTAAATGAACAGTGTTAGGAGGGAAGGAGTGAAATAGTCTTGATTATTTTTTTAAATCGATTTTCAGTCTTTTCTTCAAGAGGGTGGGTAAGAGCTTTCTGTATTCCGATTCAAGGAATATTTTCAGTACCTTTATTTAAGCTCAGTCTAGACATTAGTTGCAAGACAGAAAGGTGATACAATATGTTAGATTGTGCTATTTCAATTTGGGTTATGCTTATAATTACACGGTCCAGAGTTAGAGTTGGACAAAGAAGACACGTGTGAGATTTGGAAGATGGAAGCAAACCAAATCATGAATGTTGTGTGATCATACATGGTAATGGGCAAAAGAGCAAGGCATCTGGAAGGTTCCAGCTGGTCCTTGTTCTCTTCTGCTCTGCTTCCCGGTCATCTTCTTAACCTCCACGGTGCTTAGTTATGGCCCTGGACAGCTGCACAGAGGCACCGCCATGAGCGGACCTTAGGCCTTCTCATGAGCTCCTCCTTAAGATCCTACGTTGTCAGCTAGACAGGCCTGGGTTCTCAGATTTCCCTGAAAGGTCCGACATGTCCGTCCATATCAGTTCTTCAAATGGACTAGTTGGTGATTCTTGCTTTAATCCTCTGACTCTTCCTTCTAGGCCTTTATTAACTTCTCCCGTACTAGTGATGGTCTCATTCCTATAATAAGTCCCTTAGGCCTGTCATCATCATCTTGGCTCTGATTTCCTGCCTGAACCCAGACTGCTACATACAGGAAATGCACCATTAGTTATATCCTTCCTAAAATTCCTTATCCATTTCTGGGCTCTGTGTTATAAGAGACAGATGAGAAACTTGACAGTGACAACAAGATGATGATGGCTTCCCATCTACTTCCAATTAGGCAGGAAAAAAAGGAGTGGTTTAAGCTCTCATTAGGAGATGTCAATTAGATAGCCAAGGGATTTTGGAGGTCTTTAAGAAAAGTGCAAGTTCTCAGCTGAGATAGCTTGAGATCCTACTTCAAGTCAAAGGGATGAATAAATGGCCATGAGAGTCCTTTCTAGTACTAATGTCATACCACAGCCACATAAAAACTCAAGAAATGCCACATTAAGTCAGTTCACTGGTCCCAGCCTGTCATTCTTTTTCTCCCCATGACCCCAAGAGATGTTTGTGGGAGGATATAGCTGTACTCCAGTATATCACCTAAAGGTGAAGGATGCCCTAGAGCAGCCTTTCCCAAAACCTAACAACATCCTTTCTCTGCCACCTATTTAATGCCTTTGGATATTATTTCATTGCTGTTGTTTGGAGGACATCCTTCTTCCCCTATAAAATGTTACTTGTCAAAATCAATGTCTGGAAGTTAAATGTTTTCTATATGACTTCGCTGAGCTAAATACCTGGGTTAAACTTGGCTGTTGACCTCTCCCAAAGAGTGTTATTTTTCTTTTAAGTGAGACCTACTGGGTTACCCAATTATCTTTTTTCTTATTATGATAAAATATATATAACATAAAAATGGTCATTTTAACCAATTTTAAGTGTAAGATTTAGTGGCATCGATTATATTCATGATGTTGTGCAACTATCACCACTATCTACTTCCAAAACTTTTTCATCCTCCCTTCCCCACCCCTTCTCCTGCAAACAGAAGCTCTGTAACCATTAAGCAATATTTCCCAGTCCTTCCTCTCCCCAGTCCTTTGTAACCTTGAGTCTACTCTCTATCTCTAAGAATTTGCCCATTCCAGGTATTTTGTATAAGTAATATAACACAATATTTGTCCTTCTGCATCTGGGTTATTTTGCTTAGCATAATGTTTTGGGTTACTCAGTTCTTAAAATCCCAGACTCCTTCTGTTCAGATTGAATATAAGTTTCCCTCCTCCTCCTGTTTTGGGAATCTTCTTATGACTTCATTTTATCTTGGTTCTTCAACTGTCATCCCAGGAAGAGAAAATTGACCCAAATGTATAAGGCCTTCTTCAAATGTGATGTTTTAAAAACATAAAATGATGATGAAATAAATTCAACAACATGAAGATATTCTTTTACAAGTCCCAATAGCCTCAAAAACAATTATCATTCAGATGAAGTATCCATGAAATATTTGCTTCTATCTTTGTATTGAGACAGTTGAGGTCATAGAGCTACTGATATAAACATTATTTCAAGGCTGCCAAGTCCCTGACTATCTCATGATGGTCTACAAGTATTTAAACACAACCCAGTCCTTCGATATATGAGAGGGATAACATGTCCATGCATCTTTAATGTATGATTAATCTTTTTTGACATTTCTCTTCAGTGCCGAGGAAGATGGTTGAATTTGCTTGTGGCTGCATGGAGAATAACTTATCTCTTTCTCTTTCATTCCTGAAGGGAAATGTCATAACGAGAACCCACCATTAAATAAAACATGTACATCACAGTTGTTTTTTTTTATTTCTGAAAACCAAAAGAGGCTGACCTCAGAGTCAGAATGAATTTATACTGAGCAAAGAAAAAGTGAGACCTAAATATAGAATATGGTTTATTTGTTTTAGCATTTGCTATTTTTCCTGTAGCAAGAAAACTACTACAGAGTATAACACAACAGGAAAGTAGTTACTTATAGAAGTATCAGCACTGTAATAGGTATAGTTTATAGTTTGGTTCATGTAATCACTTATTCATCCATCCAGCCAATAAATATTACTGAGCGTCTACTTTGTGCAAAGTGCAGGCATTGTCTGCTCTGTCCAGTGTGGTAGCCACTAGCCACATGGAACTTTGTAATGTAAATTGACTGAATTCAGTACAATAAAAACTCAGTTCCTTTGTTGTACTAGCCATGTTTCAAGTACTCAACACTCACATGTAGCTAGTGGCTACGATCTTGGACAGCAAAGATGGTAGACCATTTTCATCACTGCAGAAAGTTCTACTGGACAGCACTATATAGAGAGTATAAAAAATGTATAGAGACTTCCCTGGTGGCGCAGCAGTTAAGAATCCGCCTGCCAATGCAGGGGGCACGGGTTCGAGCCCTGGTCTGGGAAGATCCCACATGCCGCAACTAAGCCCGTGCACCACAACTACTGAGCCTGTGCTCTAGAGCCAGCGAGACACAAAGACTGAACCCATGTGCCACAACTACTGAAGCCCACATGTGAAGAGTAGCCCCCGCTCGCCGCAACTAGAGAAAGCCCACATGCAGCAACGAAGACCAAACACAGCCAAAAATAAATAAATAATTAAATAAATAAAAATAAAATAAATTAAAAAAAATTTTTTTCTTTAATAAAAAAACTTTTCTTTTAATTTTTTAAAAAAAGGAGATCTGGAGGCCACGGATTGGATCTAAGCAATATTCTTACAGCCAAAAAACTTAATAGTCTCCCCAGACTTCGAAGAGAAACTTTATCCAAACAGCATGACTTTGAGTAACAAAATAAAACGAGAAAGGGATAAATAGACTATCCAAGAAAGACAAGGAAGTTTTGTCACCAGACATTGGTTTGGGAATGTTATGTTCATGAGCCTACCTGGTATCACTCTGAAAATCATCTGCAAGTAGAGACAAGCAATCCCAAAATAGCAAAATGATCAAGCTTCGGTTCTTCAGCTAAGTAGGGCAACTTGTTCCATTGAGTCAGACTCTGGGGTTAGCCCTGTTCCAGCCAGAGTATGGACTTCTTTTTCCAGAGTAACCTTTGCCACATGGAACAGTTAGATCAAGGTTCTCAACCTGGAGAGATTAAAACAAACAAACTTGGAGCTGGGCCCTACCTCCAGTATTAAGATTTTAATTCTTTGGATGGAAATCTAGCATGAATAAATTTCCAGTACTCTAGTGATTCTAAAATGCAACCAGGACTGAGAAACACTCATCTAGACCATTCTACAGCAATAACCCATATAGGACCAAGACATCCCTAGTTTAGCCTACATATTCTGAGGAGAATTAGATTCTTATGTAATTTTGCCAGAATAAGGCAGAGCCCACATCCTTCCCTTCCTACTTTCCCTGTTGGGTAGCAACTCAGGAGTGTCTTTTAGGGGGCTGCTCTTCCCTCTCTTTCCTCCATATTCATCTGTTCCCCGTCACCCTCTTCTTAGGCTAAGCCTCTGCTTTTTGAGGTACGGTCCTCAGACAAGCCCCAGGGCTGTTACCTGGGTGCTTAATAGAAGTGCAGAATCCCAGGCCCAACCTAATGGGTTCAATTCTACACTTGAATAAGATCCTCAGGTGATTTTTGTGCACTTTAAAATTTGTGACTCACTATTCTACACCACCTCTAAATGGATCCCACTGGGATAAATGCCCTAACAAGGCCCTGACACAGGGACATTTGTGCACTCTGTTCCTTCCTTCATCTTCTTTCATCTTTCATCTGAGGTCAATTATTTCTCTACCGCAAAGCCTATTCTTTATATCAGTCGCTAAGTGAAATTAATGCGTACTCAGAGTCAAATATATATGTACGTTGGGGGAAAAGAGGGCCACCAGTTGTCTCTGCAGTTGGCCCGACAACTGGTTGATGGAGGGATGAGTGGAGGTGGGGAGGAGCTGAATGCCAGAGCTCAGCACTCAGTTATGCACTCAGTGCACAACAGCTGAATGTGTGAGCTATTCCGATGCCATCCATCTTTCTTGAGTCTCTTGTTTTCTCCTTAACTTGGCTGGGGTCTCTCTTAGCTTGTGTCGGGTGGGATCTCTTTCCTTTATGGCTTAGTGACTGCAGGGCAGGCACTGGCAGCTGGGTCTGAGCAATGCCTTAGGTATTTGACTATTTCAACAGGACATGCCAAGGGACTGCTGGATCCAAAATAAATCTCTTGAGCACACGCTGCTCTTCATCTTCTCATTATTAGTCGATGAAGGAGTCTTTTGGTATTGAGAGTAGAAGCCCAGAGAAGTTTAAGTCAAGATGAGGTTCCTCTCTTCTTATACTCTCAACCTTGATCATCACCATTTAGTGAGGCCTGTGTCTGGTTCCACTGAGGGCAGCATAACAATACATAGCATTGAGATTAAGAATATGGGTTTTGGAGTCAGATAATTTTTGCTTGAATCCTACTTCTGCCACATCTGAACTTTGACCTTGGATATGTTCCTTCTTGTGTTAAATATACAGTACATAGCATTGCATTGGGTATATAGAAGGGCTCCATAAATAGTATGATTGCAATCATCATTATTATCATACTCTGAGTTATACAAATTAGCAACCACCGTAGATCCGGCGTGAGTCTGGGATTCCCTTAGGGACTGTAGTTTTTTGGGTTTTTTTTTAATAAAGTATAGTTGATGTACAATATTATATAAGTTATAGGTATAATGTACAATGATTCACAATTTTTAAAGGGTATACTCCATCTATAGTTATTATAATATATTGGCTATATTCCATGTGTTCTACAACATATGCTTGTAGTTTATTTTATACCTAATAGTTTGTACCTATTAGTCTCCTACCCCTATATTGCCCCACCCCCCCGTTCCCTCTCTCCACTGGTAACCACTAGTTTGTTCTCTGTATCTGTGAGTCCGCTTCTTTTCTGTTATATTCACTAGCTTGTTGTATTTTTTAGTTCCACATATAAGTGATATCATACAGTATCTGTCTTCTCGGTCTGACTTATTTCACTTAGCATAATGCCCTCCAAGTCCATTCATGTTGCTGCAAATTTCATTCTTTCTTATGGCTGAGTAGTATTCCATTGTATATATATAAAAAACACATCTTTATGAATTCAAAACTTGATGGACACAGGTTGCTTCCATATCTTGGCAATTGTAAATAGTGCTGCTATGAACACTGGTGTGCGTGTATCTTTTCAAGTTAGTGTTTTCATTTTTTCAGATATGTGCCCATGAGTGGAATTGCTGGGTCATATGGTAGTTCTATTTTTAGTGTTTTGAGAAACCTCCATACTGTTTTCCACAGTGGCTGCACCAATTTCCATTCCCACCAGCAGTGTATGAGTGTATGTCTTTAGTATACATAGTGTTCTGTGTGAGTTGCTTTGAGAGTAGAGAACATAGTCATCCTTCTCCAAAAAACAGCAGGGATATTTAATAATACACATGCATTTAGGCTCCTGAGGAAACACACTTTCTGAAGAAAAAGGTACAAGCTGAAGGGGATTTGGGTGAGTCTTAGGAACCCACGAGTATATAGAAACAAAATTCAAGTCCTAATGCAAAAGGAGTTAGCACTGTGCATGTTTGTTTAAAGAAAGCTGCTACCATGTTTATCACTGTGATCATTTTCCAGCCATGCTCTAGTTCCACCCAAGTCCTAGAGTGCATTTACTGTCCTCAGCCTGCTGAGCTTCCCTGTGACGTCTCCAACTCAGCCTTTACTGGAATAGCAGAGATTAAAGGCAAAGAGTTTGAATCCCCAGATGCCAGGTTATTCTTGGCAATAATCCACCGTGGCCAGGATGGAGTCCTGAGGTTTTGTCCTCATTGTTTGGGGCTGGAACCAGGAGTGATCTCTTCTGTGTGGATTAACACAGGCATGGGTATCCCACCTGGGCACACCCCTGTGGATAATGAAAGGAGAGAATGGAACCACTTTTTAAATAATAGAATCCTTTATCACACAGTGAAGTAGCCCAATACATAAAACAGATAACAGTCTTTTGTTCTGGTTGATACATATGTATGCGTGCATTAAGGCACTTTTAAAGCCTCTGTTTTTCCAGATAACAGTCACCCCTGCATATCCATGGGTTTCGCATCCACAGATTCAAGCAACCTCGGATCAGTTGGTTGAATCAGTGGATGTTGCACCTGCAGATGAGGAGGGCCAACCGAATTTCACCCTTTTGTAAGGGATGTGAGCATCCCAGGATTCTGGTATCCTCACGGGTCCTGGAACCAATCCCCTGCGGACACCGAGGGACGACTGTACTTACTGCTGTGAGTACTTGCTCACTCATGCATACTCAGTGGCCTCTGTTGCTTGCTACCCGAGGAACCCCAAGGCTCCTTGAACCTTGTTTAAAAATCACTGCATTGGGCTTCCCTGGTGGTACAGTGGTTAAGAAGACGCCTGCCAATGCAGGGGACACGGGTTCGAGCCCTGGTCCGGAAAGATCCCACATGCCACGGAGCAACTAAGCCCGTGCACCACAACTACTGAGCCTGTGCTCCAGAGCCCGCAAGCCACAACTACTGAGCCCACGTGCCACAACTTCTGAAGCCCGCGCGCCTAGAGCCTGTGCTCCACAACAAGAGAAGCCACCGCAATGAGAAGCCCGGGTGCCACAGTGAAGAGTAGCCCCCACTCGCCACAACTAGAGAAAGCCCGCACACAGCAATGAAGACCCAACGCAGCCAAAAATAAATAAGTTTATTAACAACAAAAAAAATCACTGCATTAACTGATCTCCAAAACATACTCAGCTCTTGTTTTCCATTATACCAATGAACTCAATATAGCTTTGGGGGTGGAGGTTGGGGGATAGAGTCTGTAAGAAAAGCCAAAGCTCAGAGAGCGAGCCTGCGGCTGAAGCAGAGAAAGAGCAAAGGGCCAAGCAAGTGGAGGGCTGAGTGGTAGTGGTAGAGGTGAGGAGCTTTTTAAGAGCAAATGAGGCAGGTGCGGATTATTTCTGGGTTCTCAGGCATGATACACGTACCATTAGCTCACCTGAGGCAGTGTTTTTCATCTACTCATGGCCTGGATTATTCATATACCATCAAAGTATCAAATATGCTTCCCGTGCCCAGTTTGGTAAGACACCTCTCCTCTGTGGTCTGTTGCTTGTGTGGGCCGAGTAGGAGGCCTGGGAGGTTGGCAGAGGGCAGAGGGCAGAAGGCAGCAGGAGGACCCAAGTTTCCATGCACTGAAGTCCAGCTAGGACTCCACTGACAGAGTCTTAGAGAAATGAGTGGTCTAGATGGAAACAGGGAAAACGTGAAGTAGTAACTGGGTTAGGCAGACACACAGGTAGGATTAGAAAATTTACAGGAAAAGAATACCAGCCAACCACTTTTTAAAAAAATTGAAGCGTAGTTAATTTAACGAAGCTGTGTTAGTTTCAAGTGTACAGCAAAGTGATTCCATTATATAGGCCCCAAATACCCACAGAGCCAGAGACGATCCCTTTCCCCTCTAAATACTGTCAGAACTTCCATTTCAGATACTTAGTTAAAGCTTTAGATTTGTAAAAGTCTCTCACAGAATCTCTAATGAAACCTGTAAACATGCTTTGCTCCATGATCCAAAATATGCTTCTTTCTGCCTGCGAGGGGGGGACTGATACCTACAAAGGAGTCGTCAAGCCATGAAGATTGATTTCAAAGGCGATTGCATTTCAAAATAGGGCTTTCTAACCCATAGTGCCCCACCACTGTTTTTCCTTTTTTTTTTCCATTCCCTCCCTGACTTTTTTTTTTTTTTTTTTTTTTTTTTTGGTGGTACGCGGGCCTCTCACTGTTGCGGCCTTTCCCGTTGCGGAGCACAGGCTCCGGACGCGCAGGCTCCGGGCGCGCAGGCTCCGGGCGCGCAGGCTCAGCGGCCATGGCTCACGGGCCCAGCCGCTCCGCGGCCCCGGACCGGGGCACGAACCCGTGTCCCCTGCATTGGCAGGCGCACTCTCAACTACGGCGCCACCAGGGAAGCCCTCCCTGACCTATCTTGAGAGTGCAGTCACTGAAGGAATCACTGGGCTGCTCTGTCCAGTTCAATGCAAGCAGGGAAACAAGTGGTCAAAGGTTATGGGAGGGAGGAGGCTGCAGGACATAATCTCCACAGGGGCACAAAGATGCTGCTCTGCGTCAGAAAGCGAGGACTTCCGGCCACCGAAACACCCTGAGATGGAACTACCCCGGGGGCAGCAGCCGTGAGTTGATTTCCTTTCCTTAATTTAGAGACTGGGGTGGTGATTGACGGCCAGTCATCAGGCTCCCACATGGATTTAGGAGAAAAATCCGCTGTCCTGGGAGTGGAAGCGGAGAGGCAGGAGGGTGGATCAAGAGGTAAGGAGTGGTTTCCACCTGGAGGGGTGGGATAGGGAGGGTGGGAGGGAGGGAGACGCAAGAGGGAAGAGATATGGGAACATATGTATATGTATAACTGATTCACTTTGTTATAAAGCAGAAACTAACACACCATTGTAAAGCAATTATACTCCAATAAAGATGTTTAAAAAAAAAAAAAGACAAGAAATAACAAGCATTAGTGAGGATATAGAGCTAAAGGTTCCTTTTTCTGTGCCCTGTTAGTGAGAATGTAATTGGTGTTGCCGCTATGGAAATCAGTATGGAGGTTACCCAAAGAGTTAAAAATGGAACTACCATATGATCCAGCAATTCTGCTTCTGGGCCTATACACAAAACAATTGAAAGCTTGGTCTTGGAGACATGTTCGTATATCTGTGTTCACTGCAGCATTATTTAAAATAGCCAAGACGTGGAAACAACCTAAGTGTCCACTGATGGATGAATAGATAAAGAAAATGTGATATGGGGGGGGTGGGAGGAATTGGGAGATTGGCAGCTGACATAAATACACTATTGATACTATGTATAAAATAGATAACTAATGAGAACCGACTGTATAGCACAGGGAACTCTACTCAATGCTCTGTGGTGACCTAAATGGGAAGGAAATCCAAAAAAGAGGGGATATATGTATACGTACAGCTGATTCACTTTGCTCTACGGTAGAGACTAACACAACACTGTAAAGCAACTAGACGCCAATAAAAATTAAAACAAAACCAAAAAAAGAGATAAGGAGTGGGATGGATTTGAAAGGAAAGTGAGGTAATGGACGTGGTTTTGGCAGGTTCTAAACGTAGTCGAGGTAAGAGAGTTGGGTTTCTCAGAAGGGCCCACCTAAGAGATTCCAGTGGCGCCAGCCAGGTCTAGTTTTGATTGTCCTAACGCTTCGGCAGGGAACCGGCTGCCTCCGTGCAGTCCATTTCTCCTCATTGGGCAGCGGGTGGAGTCGTGAGTGCGAAAGGGCCTGTGTGGGCACATCCCTGTGCGCTGCCTCCGCGATGTGCAGGCTCTGGGCATCTGCTCCTACCGCCTGCCCAAAATAGAACGTCCATTTTGTGATGGATTAGTCCTTTGGCTCGGATCCTGTCCGGGTCATCAGCTCAGCCTGCGAGGCGTGTTGGGAGGGCGGTGAGGTGGGGACAGGAGACACTTAACTCCTTCAGCACATTCCCTCTTCTCTCCTGTGGGAGTGCCCTGTCCAGTTGCTCAGCCCTTATGTGGACACACAGATGGGGCCGGCAGGTGCTCTGATGGGCCTCCAACAAGAGGATTGTTTGCTTTAAGTGCCGCGTAGACCCCTGGGGACAGAGAACCTAAGGAAGGGAGACCTTTCTCTTCTCTCTGAACATTTACTTTCTACTTCTCCCTTAACCTATCTGTATTTCAATTTCCTCATCTGTAAAATGGGTTAATCATCTTACCTTACAGAGATAGTATTATGATTAAAAAGTTCATATACCTAGAGTGCTTATAACTTCACAAGAGGACAGATATTGAAGGATTCCAGTTGTATGAGGTACCTAGAGTAGTCAAATTCACAGAGACAGAAAGTAGAATGGTGGTTGCCAGGGGCGGAGGGGAGGGGAAAACGGGGGTTATTGTTTAATGGGTACAGAGTTTCAGTTTGGGAAGACGAAAAAGTTCTGGAGATGGATGGTGGGGATGGCTGCCCAACAATGTGAATGGACTTAATGACATCAAACTCTACCCTTAAATGTGGCTTAAATGGTACATTTTTTGTACATTTTACCACAATAAAACACACACAGACAAACTTTCCCAGGTATGTAAGGTGCTATGTTACTCTGACTATTATTCATTATTATTATTCCCTTCTTACTTTATTTTATACACATTTATGTAGATATATTCTCTCAAAAAAAAAAAAAAAACCTCTTGCTCATACATAACTCTCCTGTCACCTCACTCATGGGCAGCTTCATTTTACCCGCACAGAATGAAAGACTATATTTGGGGCCAGACAATAGAACATCCCCAGAGTAAACTCTGTTGCCCTTAACGTCTTGACTTCAAAGGAGACAGTGTCCTCCCCCCAGTGGTAATCCTGAAGGTAGCCCAGACGAGACGCTTGGAAAGGCTGCAACAGAGTGATGACTGGTACTGGTTCTGGAGTTTACTTGGTGAATTAGTTCTGAAGTTTAGGAAAAATCAAGGTTACCCTGTGAGAGCTGCTCTGGGACCCACCTCAGGGCATCCTGTGTTTGGAAGATTGTTTGGAGACAGAGTCAGGATGGCAGGACCTCCAAGGGTTTGGGCCCAGCCTAGGGTGAATTTGAGGCTCCTTTCAAGATTCCCTGATGCCGGTCTCCCAGGACTGGCTTCTGAGCAACCCAGCCTTTGGAGGAAGAAGCCGGGAGTCGTGCATCCTGCCACTCACTATAAAGTCGATCCTTTCAGAGGGCTGTGCTCTCAAATTTTCTTACCACCTTATCACCCATCCAAAGTGAGGGAGGGAGGGAGAGCGAGTCGGTAGTTTTCAGTAAGTGTTCCAAACCTAACTGTTGTGAGTCTTATGGGACATTGTTTAAAAAAAAAAAGCCCTTGAATCAACTCATAGAATTCTTTGGAAAGATCCAGAAATGATTAACTGTATCTTGTAAGCTTGGAGGAAAACAAAAGGGAGTAATTTGAGGCTAAGTATGTGAAAAGTCTTGACTTTAACACAGTTAGCACGACGCTATTTTTGTGTGGAATATTTTCACAAGCTCACTGGGGTTGGGAGGCTTCGTCAGAAAGCAACCGTTCACCTTGTGGGAGACTAAAGTGAACTTTCAAGGACCTTAAATCACCTTTGGCCCTGGCTTGGGAGGCTGGGGAAGGAGGAGGAGTTGAGTGACACTGGGCAGCAGAAATGCAAAGCCACGAGGCCGATGATTAAAATGGTGGCTGAAAAGGGCAGGAGAACACGGTGAGCCAATGGCTTGAAGATGATGAAAGAGCATCACATGGAAAAAGTTTAGGCTCTGGTCCCCAGCCCTCCCACTGACCTGAATAGTTTCTGCCCCAGACTGACCTCCAGTTTCACACACTTTCGTCTTCTAAAGCGGATTTTGCTTAAATTCCCTGTTAGCTAGAGATTACAGATGAGTCACTGTGTATAAAGGGTTGTACCCTCTGTGCCACCTTGGGAAGGCACATTCTGCTGGTGACAAGTCGATGCCTTGTCAGCCAAAGGCTCCCTTTTGAAGCCGCCCCAGGGGGTCTCTGCAGGGACCTGGGCAGGACGGCCTGTAGGAGCTGGGGAACAGGAACCTGATCTGAGCTGCGTCACTTCTGCTCCTTTGTGTGGGATCGATGTAAAGATGCTACCCTCACAGGGGTCCTGACCCACTCGGGCCCTCAAGATCGGCTTGGTGCACACACACCACAAGTGTGCGCACACACACATACACACACACACACACACACACACACACACCCCGTAGAGCCTGGGACCAGCTTCTGAAGCCAGACCTGGGGCCCCATGGAACCTTGTTCCAGAAGGGGATGGAACTGCTGCTGCTTCCAGCCATAGGACTGAGATACACAGTCCATGTGCACTTTGCATGCAGATAGAAATCCAAAATAAAAATTAATTCAAATAAAAATATTTGACGTTCGTGCTAAAGTGAGGAGAGGCAGTGCCCAGAGAATCAAGAAGCAATCATTTCTAAATCCATCTCTGCTGCTGGTGCCCTTGAACAAATAACCTAACCTCTCTGTTTCTTGATTTCTCTAAGTGTAAGTCAGGAGCTGTGAGTTTGATCAGTTATTCAGCTATGAAAGGATAACTGGGGGGGGGACGAGGGGGAGAGAGAATGTTAGTAAGATTCCTTGTCTATATGCAAAAATATGAAGTGTTGAGGAATGCAGTGACGCTTTTATAGTGACATTTGGATATGCATGTTGTAACTTCATGTCTCCATCTCATATCTTTGGGCTAAGTGTTCTCACTAACTCAAGCTGAGATACACCCACCCTTCAATGCTGAGCACCCCATAGACACTACTTGCCCCAGTGTAACCAAACAGAGCATACAACCTCACCTTACAACCTTACCTGCCAACTGATCAAGTAAATTTCAGTAAGAGCCCTGACTTATCACTCATAGACATCTATACTTCAGGCTTCTTGTTTTGCTCAGGTTTCTTAGAGATTTTTCTCTCCTCATATTCCCAGGTGGCAGTCTCCATGTAAAAATGAAAATGTCATCATTTTATTAATTTACATTGAATTTATCTAAGAGCTGACCACTTTGGAATTTGGATATAGAAATATTCAATTGTTCTGCACTTGTCAGAGGCAGAAATAATGGTTTCTCTTGAGAGTCATATTCTGTTTAAGGGGATTGTGAATTACAAACTAGTCTTTATTCATTCGGACAGAATCACATCTGCTATGAACCTCTTCTTCATGGCTTACATATTTAGATCTTCATGGGGATAGATTAAGAGAGATAGGCTGAAGAGTATGTATAAGATCTATAACATCCTATCAAGGGATGGGGTAAAGGAGGTTACTGGTATAAACATTTCATCTATGTCCGATAGCCAATTTGTTTGAGACAGTGAGACCTAGCCTGTTTGCTCAGTCCTCTATGGAGAGACTAATCTGGTATATTTCTGTTTTATTTGGAGTCTGTGCTGTAAAACTAAACAGTTGCTTTGAAGTGAAATGAATTAATTTCTCTTTAGCCAATGCAATTATTCTCACTGACTTGAATATTCTGCACGTCTGTGTTATTTTCTACAGCATTTCAATATAAATGTCTAACAAGGTGACCAGAAATAATAAGCTCTTGACATTTCCCTCCCCCTCTCCAACAGGACCTAATTATTCCCTGACACCAACTTTCCTTGTCAGAAGAGTCCCACAGAGCCTAGAAGCAAGGACATTTTAGACTTTACAGATTAGCAGAGCTGAGGAACTTGTACATGTAGCTTTAAAATAGCTGAGGTGTCAAGCAGGGGTCAGTTTTCACGTAGGACATTTATGGTGAAGAGACTGGTAAGTAACTCACATTGCTTAGCATATTTATTTATAGTAAATTAACTATTGCCAAGCTTAGTCCCAATTTATTTCAGGGGCTGTAGGGAATTACATACACACACACACACACACACGCACACGCATACACACACAAGACACAGACATCATTTAAATACCAGTTCTTCAAGCTTATTCTACCTTCTAATAATGATTTAGAGAAATTGAGAGGAATTGCCAGAGTCAAATACCCAAAGATTTGATATAAAAACAAGGCTTGGGCTTCCCTGGGGGCGCAGTGGTTGAGAGTCCGCCTGCCGATGCAGGGGACGCGGGTTCGTGCCCCGGTCTGGGAAGATCCCACGTGCCGCGGAGCGGCTGGGCCCGTGAGCCATGGCCGCTGAGCCTGCGGGTCCGGAGCCTGTGCTCCGCAACGGGAGACACCACAACAGTGAGAGGCCCGCGTACCGCAAAAAAACAAACAAACAAAAAAACAAGGCTTTATGCTTACAAAGGGGAATTTTCATTAGCCGGTTTTGCAGATTCGTGTGCATCTTAGCATGGGCCCACCCTTCATGGAGCAGGGAAGGCTGTTCCTAGTTCCCTACGTGGGCCCTTTGTTCCCCTTTTCTCATCCTAACCATCTCCCTCTTCCAAAGACCCAGAGCTCTTCCGTGGGATCAGGGCTGAAAGCAAGCTGAAAAGGTCATAACCGGTAAGATATTAGGTGCCAACAGGGTACCCCG
Organism: Tursiops truncatus; assembly: GCF_011762595.2. Lineage (NCBI taxonomy): Eukaryota > Metazoa > Chordata > Mammalia > Artiodactyla > Delphinidae > Tursiops > Tursiops truncatus. The sequence continues at coordinate 78,036,271 of NC_047035.1, read as the reverse complement.
TTTAAAGGTATTTACATATTAAAGGAGAAGCCTAGAAAAGGTGCAGCCTGAAAGAACTAAATCTCTATCACTGAAAAATTGGGGTCTTCTTGGGGCATCTATAGGGAGGGGCATCTTCCCGATGACCTTAACAACATACGATAGATGTCACCTTCTATTCTCCGTACTTATAAAGCCACTGCTTGGCCCTTCTAATGAAATTTGGTGTTTCAACAAACTAGGTTCAGTTCCACATTGCTTTCTTCGTTCCCAGAAGATGTTCATATGACTGCAAACGTGTTTATTGGTAAACACTGGACATGCTTTTAGCAGCAAGCTGTCTGATCAGCCTTTTCAGGGTTTTTGGCAGATGGCCACGGTGCACCCCATTTCTGCTCTTTTTCAACTCTTTCCTGACACAGTTCTTCTCCTGCAGGAAACTCACTCAGTCCTGTCCATCTTATCACTGCTGTGGCTGGGCAGTCTGCATCAAACAGTTAAACACTCCAGGTTCAAGGGGAGACGTATGTCAATCCACTGTACACAGTGACCTGCATGTGAGGACAGCTGACATGACATGCCAGGTCTGCGAGGCTCCTGCCTGAGGAACAGCAGGGTCTTGTTCTGAAAGACAGGGGACAGCATGGTCACCGGGGAGGGCTGAAGAGCAGTAAACACCATGTACTTTCCAGTCTCTGTCCGAGCCGTCCTGGCAGCTGGACAGAGCAGAGATGGCTGCAGGCAGCGAGGGCACATCTGTTCACCAGCCCTGCGTCTCTTGAGCCACAGACGCAGTTCAGTTGTGAGGAAGCCTGTGTCATGACTTCCCTCACCCGGGCACAAAGAGCATATTCCTCAGAAACAATCATGAAGCACGGCTAGCTTTTCAAGTTAGAGCTGGTTTTTATACTCAGCCAAATTCTGGGGAGGGTGGTAAGGTGCTGGGCCCCAAAGTTTAAGGTAGGAGTTCCTTTGTGTTACTGAACACGTTTTACTCACTGTGGGTCTGAAAGAATGATGGCCACTGGGCAGGCTCCTTGGAGGTGTTTTGGTGGATACAGCCTTTTCCACCTTCTCTGCAGTTTAACTCAAACTCCTGTACCCCAGAGTCCTTGGAATGAGCTCAAACAACTATGGACTCTTTCTGGTGGATGAACTCTGTCTGGTCGACTTGATTGTCCTTCACACATGATTGATATTTCTCTAACATCACTGAGGTGGCAGGACTTGAAGAGCCTTGGTTGCTGTTATTATCTGTCTTGGTTGGAAACCATTTTCATGGGGTCCCCTATGATGCAGTTCGTGGAGCCCAGAATCCTGGTCTGGACTCTGTGCTTCTGCGCTACTTGAGAAAACCGCTTCCACTTTTCTATCTGGTTCTCCCATGTCTGAGATAAGAGGGTGTTTTTAGTCACTCCTCTCAGGGATTCTGTCAGGTAGGGAGAGGAGGAAGTGCTGAGGCTTGACACCAGGGCCTTCCAAGAAGGTGACATGTGTTGTCAGGGGAAAGACACTTTGGCTGGGAGACTTGGCCATAGCTTTAATCCCACCTCTTCAGCCTCTTCTACGGCAGCAGGGATCAAGCAGCCTGGAATTGGGTGTGGTGTGAAGCGGTCTTGTGGTTACACAAGCTGTACTGCAGGTGTGTTTACCCTGTGTTGTTTTCTTTCACTGGGACCTCAGTGCCTGCAAGCAGTTCAACAAGTACCTGTTGAATAAATGAATGAGTGGCAAAATGAAAATACACTTTTCCGGACTTTAAGTGCAGCGCCTCGTATGCAGCGGCCACTCAGTAAGTGCTTGGTCGATACTGTTATATTTCAACTCACTGCATGCACAGAACTTAGAGCCTAGTGTCAGCTGCTTTGGCATCGTGTTGTTTTAAGATGGATAAGGGGTGGTGTTCAGGGCTGCCCACACCAGCACCCTATTAGCAATGAGGCTGCAGATATCTCTGCAGTGCAGTGAGAGGCGATGCAATTCTGTGGCTTCACTTGGGAAACCCAAGCAGTCAGGAAGTTGCTAGGAAGTCACTGTTGACTCTAAAGCACAAATGGATCCATTCTTTCAACTTCTCATGGAGCACAAAAGCTGGATATAGCCATATCTAGCTATGCCCAGCCAACACCCTCACTGAGCCCCTACTCTTTGCTATTTATTCAGAAAACCCAGAACTGCATTTACGTTTATTTCTAGGTCCTTCTCCAGGTTGCACAGTGAGCGAGCACATCTTACTTACTGCACAGCTCCAGGTCCTCTGGTACCTGTGTGGAGCAGAGGGTGCAGGTCCATACACCACTCACGTGTTTTCTCCAAGTGAGAGCAGAGATGTGCTGGGCCTTTGGTCCTGTCTCATATGCAAGTTTTCATATGTATGTGGTGAAGGCAATGCATCAGGGAGGTCCTTTTACTTAGACTGCCTCATGTCCATGTGTGGTTGCCATGCTGTTTCCATTTGACAAAAACTTATTGTATTATGAAATGAGTATTAAGTGAGTATTAAATGGGTAATTATTCTGGTTGCCAACAAATTCACCAGCCTCGGTATTTGTTAAGGTGAGTGGTAACTGATCATAGACGTGATCAGAACAGAAAAGACACCAAGTTTCAGGACTTTATCATGAAATGACAGGGGAAAATAATATTGAAATTGTGACAGAAGGCAATGGGAAATTGTGGCTGGATTCACATAAAGTGACACGCACCTGAATGTGATGATTTCCAAAAAGCTTAAGAATTTTAGTTTTAACCACCAGCCCATTGGAATAAATATCTTACCATCTCTGAACCAGGCTCCATAAAGGCTATGCCTCTTTCCTACAAGGAGAGATGCTTGCCTGCATCTCTGTGTTGTGATGGGTGTAGAGTCTACCTTGTAAATGCTTCATAGGAACACTTAATATCAAATTACTGAAATAACAGTGCATTTTCCAAAAGTCCCTTCCATCTCCTCTGCTCCATCTGCTAATTGCGCTCGAGGCCTTGCATGGTTCAGCATTTAGAACACTCCAAACATTTGAGGGCAAAGTGACCTTCCCCCAGGTTGGAGAAATTTGTGCTGTGACCCAATGAGGACATTCCCTTCAAATCTGAAGGCCAGGAACCCCTTCTCCTCTGGATGCTCTCAAGATGTCTGCTGACCACCTTGGCTTCCACTTCTGTGCATTCCTCCACATAGGGTGGCCTGTCAACAATTGAACAATATCCACTTTTTTTTTTTTTTTTTTTTGCAGTACACTGTTGTGGCCTCTCCCGTTGCGGAGCACAGGCTCCGGACGCACAGGCTCAGCGGCCATGGCTCACGGGACCAGCTGCTCCGCGGCATGTGGGATCTTCCCGGACCGGGGCACGAACCCGTGTCCCCTGCATCAGCAGGCGGACCCCCAACCACTGCGCCACCAGGGAAGCCCCACAGCCTCCCTTCTTAACAGAAGTAGGAAAGGTGTAGGAGATGTAGGGTCCTGGGTAGAAGTATGTTCTGGAAACTGTTCCTAGTCCAGCTCTTAATGTCCCTAATGAGGATGCAGGCTCTCATCTCCAGACTTTCCGTTAGTCCTGAGCAATAAGTGATTTTTAGATGAGAAACTAAGGATTATGGCTACCTCAATGCTCACTATTTTTTTTAAAGAATTTTTTTGATGTGGTCCACCTTTTTTAAAGTGTTCATTGAAATTGTTATAATATTGCTTCTGTTTTATGTTTTGGTTTTTTGGCCCCCCAGGCATGTGAGATCTTAGCTCCCCAACCAGGGATCGAACCCACACCCCCTGCCTTGGAAGGCTAAGTCTTAACCACTGGACAGCTAGGGAAGTCCCTCAATGCTCACATTTTTAAAGTACCTACTTGACCTTAGGACTACCCTCTTCCTGTTTCCTGTGAAGCTATTCTTTACCCTAGCTCTAAAGGAAATGGCCATATCTTGTTTTTTTTAGCTGAAGCTAGTGTGGTTGCTGAGTGCTTATTCAGAAAATATCTTCACAGGAGTGGAATGGCTATTCAAGGGCTGAGCTGCCCAGTTCAGTTTTTCAGATGACTCATGTGGGGAGAACTGAACTGACTCAAGGGAGCCAACAGCCTCGCAGGGCTGGTAGGTGAGGCACTGCCCTGGCATTGGGTTGGATAGGTGAATCCATGCTGTCACATCCCTTTTTAGGAGCTGTGGAAAGGGAAAGAAATGTGGCTCTCAGAGCCACTCTAAGCATTTCTTAGGAAGGGGGAGAGGATTCTCTACTGGGGTTGTTCAGAGCCTGGCAATGCAAATTGAAGAGGAAAGTCTGAGACTCATGAACTGTGAAGATGCTGATGGTGTGTTTTATTGTCCTTGTTGTTGTGATTGTGTTTATTTGTTTTAGAAATAATACTTTTTTTTTTTTTACCAATTCAAAGTAAAGTGCAGGAAAAAAAGAGCAATTCTGATTTATTTAGAGAAAATGTTTGTGTATGGTGAAGAAGAGGGAGAATGCATGTCTCATTATTTTATAGCCATATCTTACAAAGGTATTTTTTTATTCTGGAAGTGTTAAGCAAAGTTCAAGATAAACAAATGGGGAACACTCAGTTATTTGGGGAGACACCCTCTGGTAATGATGATTTCTTGGACAAATTAAAATAGATCTAAATGGGGGCTTCCCTGGTGGTGCAGTGGTTAAGAATCCGCCTGCCAATGCAGGGGACTCTGGTTCGAGCCCTGGTCTGGAAAGATCCCACATGCCACGGAGCAGTTAAGCCCATGTGCCACAACTACTGAGACTGTGCTCTAGAGCCTGTGAGCCACAACTACTGAGCCCATGTGCTGCAACTACTGAAGCCTGCGTGCCTAGAGGCCATGCTCTGTAACAAGAGAAGCCACCGCAATGAGAAGCCCGCGCACCGCAACAGAGAACCAAAGCAGGCAAAAATAAATAGATAAAATAAATTTATATATATATAAAAAAGATCTAAATGGATCTCAGCTACATGGACTGGGCTGCTGTTTGGGTCTGAGCAGTTCTGCAGAGGTTGACATATACTGCAGGAGATCACAACTGATGCATTTGTCCAGGTGAGTCAGTACCTGTCAAGGTACTTCCTTCCTTCAGGAAAGGAAGGTGAGATGTCTCCAGGATGAGAGTTTTCTCCTTGGAGGGATTATAGGCAGGATGCTCTGTTTCATGGGAACTAGTTCACAAGGTGAAGCTTTCTATTCTCGTTCATCAGTTCCCTAATATTGAGAGATTTGTAATATTCCAGATATTAAGAGAGAGCTGCTCTCTGCAAGACACTGTACATAGTGCTATAATCTAGGTCTTGACTGAAAACCATTTTCATGGGGTCTCCTATGATGCAGCTCACGGAGCCCAGAATGCTGGTTCGGCCCTTGTCCTTCTACATGACTTGAGAAAACCTCTTCCACTTTTCTGTTTTGCTTCCCCCACATCTGAGATAAGGGTTTTTTTTTTGGTCTCCCCCTCTTAGGGATGCTGTCGGGTGGGGAGAAAAGGAAGTGAGGAGGTGTTGAGGCTATGACACTAAGACCCTCCAAGGTGACATGGGTTGCTAGGGGAGAGTTAGTCCGGCCGGGAGACATGGCCATAGATTTAATCCCACCTCTACGGCCTCTTCTAAGCCAGGAGGGATGAAGCAGCCTGGAGTCGGTCTTGTTGTTACACAAGCTGTTCTGTGGGTGTGTTTACCCCGTGTTATTTTCTTCATCACTGGGACCGCAACGCCTGGGAGGAGTTTAATAAGTACTTGCTGAATAATTGAACGACTGGCTGAATGAAAATACCCTTTTCTGGATTTCAAGCGCAGTGCCCTGTGAGCCTGGATGTTGAAGAAATGCTTGGTTGACGATAAGCTGTTACATTTCAACCCACCTTAGGTACAGAATTCAGAGCCTGCTGTTGGCTGCCTTGGCATTTTGTTGCCTTTAAGATGAACGAGGGGTGGTGCTCAGAATACACCAGCACCCTATTGGCCACAAGGGTGCAGATACCTATATGGTGAAAAGTAGCGGCATTCCATGACCCCCCTTGGGAAATGAAAAGCCTGGTTTTTGGTCTTTCTTCCACCTCACCTGGTTTAGGGCTTGGGCTTTGCAGTGAAGAGCTCTGTTGAAAGGCTAGTAGCTAGGAGACAGTCACACTAAATAAGTCCTGTTGAAATCTGCTAGGTTTCTGCATCATAATGACCATGTTCATATGATGACAAAGAAGCCCCCTTAGATAAGAGTTAATGGCTTTGAGCAAATGAGTTAATTACTGGGTAAGCAGCACAGTTGGAGGAGAGATGGGAAAGTCTGACGCCTAGTGGTCATTAGGAAGGGCCTGGAACTAACCACACATGATTCAAGGAGGAAAATGTCTAAAGAGCATTACTGAATCCTAGATCTGGAAGGGACTTACTGAGAACCATTTCCACCTTAAAATTTTTTGGTTTGTTTTAAGACACCAGGTCTGAGATCCTGTCTGCACCCTGACTGTTGGTGTACATGGTGAAAAAAATTGTGGTGGAAAGGACTGATTACCAAAAACAATATAGACCCATTTTTTAAAAAAAGTCTAGAGCTTATAACACTGGAGTGGCAGGATGACTCCCTGTCAAGTTGCAGACATCAGCTTCCAGTTCAAGGAAGGACTAAAGAGAGAAGCCCTTGAATTCAGAAATGACACACCTTCCTTCCTCAATTTGCTATAAAAATAGTAGACTTAGATGAAGTGATTTCAGTTGATATCTCCAGCTCTAAAACATCTCAAGTTTTTAACAGATGGATATATAGGTACCTCAGTGAGTGATTGGATTATCTTCAGCAAGCCATTGAGATTCTCTCTATGCCATTGTCCATGAAAAAGTGAAAAGTAATTCTATTCCCTGAAAACCTTTCTGGAAGGTAACTTAGCTGTAGGTAACACAGGAGTTTAAAAGTGCAAAAACCCTTTAACCCAGAATCTGGGAATACCTCCTAAGAAAGTAATAAAGTAAGTACTGAAAGATGTATAGATGAGTTATTCATCGTAAAAAAATGTTAAAAACAGTCTAAATGTCCATCAATAGAGAATCGGTTAAGTAAGTCAAGTACTTTTATATCATAGAATACTAAATATAAAGGAATTTTTAAGAAAATACGAAACTAGGTCTATATATTCTAATATTGTAAGACGTTAAGAATATCTTTATAAAAGCAGGCTACAAGACATTATGATCTTTTTTTGGCAGTGCATTTAAATATATATTGAAATGTTGAAAATCTCAACACTCAGTGGTGGGATTATTTGTGTCATCTTTTACTCTTTATGCCCTTTTTTATTGTCTGATTTAGAAACTAACACACCATTGTAAGGCAATTATACTCCAATAAAGATGTAAAAAAAAAAAAACCCAGGGCATAGGAAAAACCATTTTACAGATGAAGAAACCAAGGCTCAGAGAGGTTACCATAATTTCTATAAAACAACACTTGTCTCTTCTCACCCAGTTCTACTCCTAACTATGTTATAAACTCCTCTAGAGAAGGTCTTATATCCTATTCAACCTTGAACCTTTGGGCCCAGCTGCTTCAAAATCACTACTGCAGAATCTAAGTCAGCTTTTGAACTTATGTCAAGGGTCAGTTATCATTAGCAACAACCTCAGCAGCTAATAGTTATTGGACAAAATGAGGGGCAGTTAAGCAGAATAGTAATGCATTTGACTTCTGAAATAAGAATTCTGGCTCCAAAACTTACTGGCTGTCCTGATGGGTGCAAATGACTTAACGTCTCTGTCTCTAGTTTCCTCAGTTGCAAAATAAGGAATGGAACCCTAACCACACAAGGTTGTTGTGAGGAGTCAGGGAGTTGGTATCTAGAAAGTGCTCAGTAGAGTGTAGTACACACCAGTAAACATTATTCATCTTTATTATTATCATAACTGTGTTCTTAATGCTTAGTATCTTGCATGCATCATCTCACTGAATCCTTGCGGTAAGTCTATTCAGATAGGACACTAAGGTTCGGGAGGTTAAATAACCAGTGAAGGAGAAGGGACTAGCCTGTGGAAGGGCTGGGATTCCAACTCAGATCGGATTCCAGAGCGCACCCTCCGCAGCTGCGCAGGTTGCTCGTCTGACCAAGACAGTAATGGAATATCATGGATGAAGGAGGACTGTTGAATTTGCTTTCCATGTTGTAACAGGAAGATTGCTTTCAGAGTACAAGAAAATACTCAGGTTTGTTCCTGAGGCTAGAACTATGCGATATATTTTTTAAATGTTTGTGTAAGTCAGAACTTTTTCGGTGAGAGTGACAGCAGCCAGTTTATTGGCTGACTAAATGAAATGCCCAAGGGTAGGTCTCCCCCATTTTCAGCTGTGGCTTGATCCAAGTGTCAGGTGATGCCACCAGGGCTATTCCTCTCTCCATTTGTTAGCTATCTTTCCCTCTGTTGGCTTCTTTTTCAGTCAGGCTTCACCCTCTTAAAGGCAAGATGATCACCAAGGGCTCTGAGCTTATATCTTAATAGTCACATCTATTGGACAGGGGCTTCTCTCTCCAGTTGTTCCAGCTGGAACTGGGTGGCATCTCATTAACCTGGAGTCGCGCATCCCTCCCTGAACCAAACCCTGTGGCCAGGATGGAATACTCTGATTGTCCAGGCCTGGCTTAAGGGATACTCCTTTGCTCCCCCGAAATAAAGTGAGGCACATGGACTAAGAGTGGGGGTCAAGGGACTTTCCAAAGGAAACCTTAATTTGCTGTTACCTGAAGAAAGAGGAATGGATGCCGTTTAGGCAGCAAGGAACTATGTCCCCTACCAGCGTGCTGTTCACTGATGGAAGATGGTGCTATGGACTGAAGAAGTCCATTGCTGACTAGCTGAGGAAACGTAACACAAGTCCCTTAACTCCACAGCTTCAGTTCTCCTATTTGTAGTAACATCTAACATATACGTATAGCCACACTTACTTCTTTTTTTTTTTTTTACATCTTTATTGGAGTATAATTGCTTTACAATGGTGTGTTAGTTTCTGCTTATAACAAAGTGAATCAGTTATACATATACATATGTTCCCATATCTCTTCCCTCTTGCGTCTCCCTCCCTCCAACCCTCCTTATCCCACCCCTCTAGGTGGTCACAAAGCACTGAGCTGATCTCCCTGTGCTATGCGGCTGCTTCCCACTAACTATCTATTTTACATTTGGTAGTGTATATATTAGTCCATGCCACTCTCTCACTTTGTCCCAGCTTACCCTTCCCGCTCCCCATATCCTCAAGTCCATTCTCTAGTAGGTCTGTGTCTTTATTCCCGTCTTACCCCTAGGTTCTTCATGACATTTTTTTTTCTTAAATTCCATATATATGTGTTAGCATACGGTATTTGTCTTTCTCTTTCTGACTTACTTCACTCTGTATGACAGCCTGTAGGTCCTCCACTTACTTCTTATAGTAACCCAAGACTGTACATACTTTCATTAGTCTGTAACTTTCACTTTGCAGTTCAGAAAAACCAAGTACAGACAAATAAATCACTTGGCCAAGGTCACACAACTGGGAAGTGACTGAGCCAGGATTTGAGCTCAGCCAGGCTGACTCCTGAGCCTCCACTGTTAACCACTAGGCATTACTGTTATTTATCTGTATAATGATGAGACTGGACAACATGAGGTCTTTTTTTTTGAGGGGGGGGGCTCAATGTTTTTGCCTGAGTGAAGAAGGAGAAGAACAGGAAGAATAGTTAATAATAGAATGGAAACTCCTGAAAGCCCCCATTTTACAATAAATGCTCATTTGGAGGGATAATGTAGACCTGGTCTCTTGGTTTCATGCATTCTTATCTTGAGTGGATGTTCTCTGAATTTGTTAACAGGAAAGCAGTTGCTCGGCCATTTCCAAATGAATTTGGAGTCTGTCTTTTATAATAACCAACACACCAAAGGCTTTATTCACTGTCAGTTTAGTTGCAGAAATGTAATGATTTCTTAATGCAGTTGTGTAAAACACACCACTTAATGAAAACTTAACAGCTGAATATGATGGTGAAGAGGACATTTTTCTGGCCAACAGTAACTTCCTTTTCACTGTTTCCTTTTAATGAATTATTGAGTGAACATCAAGCTGACTTCAATATTCACCTGCTTTAAGCTGCTTATCTTCAAAATCTACTTCTGGAGCAGTGCTTTGTCACCAGATGACTTAGGGTAAAAGCAGTCTATAAATTAGTAACTTACATCAAAGTGAAAAGTAGCTACTTAGGTTGAATAATGAATAAGGCAAAGCCTTCCAAGGTTAGCAGCTCATGGTTAAATAAATAAAAATAGCCATGTAATGTGGAAAGTTAGCTTATTTTAGATGGTTCAATAATATGAAAGATTAAGCTATAGCTTTTGGTATAAAAATGTCAACATTAAATATATATTATATTCATTTTTAACTTGTCCAGCAAAAGAATACTTACCTTAAACTTCTTGGTGTCTTGAAGAAATTTTTGAGTTTATAGGTTGCTCTGTGTATGTTCCAAATTGTCATCTTCTTTTTGGGGATTATTTGTTCAAACTTCTCACCTCCGTGACATATTAAGATTTTGAAGAGGTTACGACTGGTGTTATGATTCTATTTTAATTGTCTATATGATAGTCATGTGACTTGTTCAGTACTAAGAAAAATATAGCAACCATGAATATTAATTTTCTTCCGAGTTCCCTTCCTAAAAGCAAGAGTGGTATGGACTTCCCTGGCCGTCCAGTGGTTAAGACTCCGAGCTTCCACTGCAAGGGGCACGGGTTCAATTCCTGGTCGGGGAACCAAGATCCCACATGCAGCAAGCACAGCAACAACAACAACAAAAAAAAAAAAAAAAAAAAAAAATACCAAGGATGGTACGTGTAATAATAGCTACAAATATAGCATCAGCAACAACTCCTATTTATGTAGAATTTTCATTGGGCCAGGCTTCGTGCAAAGTATTTCACTTACATTTAGTCATGTAATTCTAACAAGTCTATAAAGTGGATGTCACTATATCTTTTTTTACAGTGAGGGTAAGAGAAGTTAACTCAAATTCGCCAAGTCACACAGATGGTAACCGGTAGACCTAGGATTTCAACTTTCTTAGAATCCTATTCTGAGGCTAATATCTTCCTCTCAGGTTCAGATAAATTTAAATTCCGGACTCAAACAGAGGCCGTGTATAAAATTTCCCCTTGCCACTCTGTTGAGAGCTTAAGAGTTCCTGAACAGAGAAGGATTTCTCTTCATGGCCTCCCAAGGACCAGATCTATAGACTATTTTGTAGGAATAGTCTTGAGGGTGAAAAAAGGTGACCATGAATTGGGTCCCATACAGATCATATGTCATATTGAAACTGTGCTTGAATCACTGGGAAGTTTTGTTCTTTAAGCCACTGGCACTGATTTTTTTTAGCACAAAACACCACAGGTATTATGTTGTCATCAGAGCCATCCTCGGTGATAATTGTAACATGCCAGCAATAAAAACACCCAGCCCTGGCTCCCATGACCTATTTCTGAAAGGAACTGCATGGCTTTACAATTATCACTCAGACTGGCAGGGAGAAGGGACGAGTGGCAGAGCAGCAGGAGAAGAAATCTTTTCAATCTGGATGAACAGATCAGCTGCCTTGGACACCATGCTGTTCTGGCCAAGCCAGGGTTCCTGTGACGTCATGCCCCACTCTCATACTGTCAGCAAAATTCCCTGAGGACAAGAGCTGCCGCTGCCTACAAACGAGTATTTCTGCTCACTCCATTCAAGAACGCATGGCAATTCCTCCTTTTCGTGAGGTTGCTCATCTCCTTTCTACCCCCCAAAGATGCTGAGTTCGGTGAGGATGAGGGTGCTGGAAGAATACTTTTTCATGATAGTTAGAGGACCACGGGTGAGGTGGCCAAAACCTGGCCATCTCCAGACCTTCCCTGTCAGGGTGCCACAGATGGGTTCCAGGTGAGCAGAGAGGTAGGTCTATTTTACCTTTGAGCCAGCAGGAAGAGGCACTGAGAAGCCAGAGCCCAGCAGCCTCCTCCATCTTTCCAGGGTGCCATTCACGGATTATTATTTACTATTTGTGCCAGGATGTGAGAGAGTTTGGGAAGTACTGATAAAATGATAGGGAGAGGCTCAACCGTTTTCCATCTATCAATCGATCAATCTATCTATCTAACAATGTCATCACTTTGTGATCTATGTTAAGCCTGTAATTATGTCCAAATAACCAGAAAATGCAAGTGTCTAGGTTTTCATGGTTCAAAGTGAAGGTTCTGAAGCATAATCCTAGAGTGTGGTGGGATTATTAAGACCTCTGAATTATTGAAAGCTAAGGTGTTTCCTGTCACTATTGGGTATTTGTTTGTAGTCTAATTCATCACAAAATTGTAATCCATTTATGATGTGATGTTAGAATATTTTAGTTTTATCACTGTGAGTTTAGCCCTTCTGAAGTACTTTGTGGTTGAGGTAATCTAGCAAATCCTCAATAATGAAACAGTGATTATGCCTTGGTTACGGAGTAGTGACATTATCACGTAGATTTCCTAACTTTGTTGCTTTGTCAACCGGGTTAATGGAGAGACTGCCTTGGTCTTCTATTCAACAGTCATTGCGTTTTTTAAAAAATTAAGTATGGCAAATTTAAACAGGCTGTATCTCCGAAGGATGATACCTAAGGAGAAAGGAATAAAGTAATGGAGACATATTTTCTATTAATCCTTAACTTCTATCCATTAGGGCAGGGGTCCCCAACCCCCCAGGGGCTACAGACCCCTACTGATCCGCAGCCTGTTAGGAACCAGACCGCACAGCAGGAGGTGGGCGGCCGGCGAGGAGGAAGCGAAGCTTCATCTGTTTCTCCCCATCGCTCTCATTACTGACTAAGCCACACTCCTCCGCCCCTCCCCCGCCCCGGCTGTGGAAAAATTGTCTTCCATGAACCCGGTCCTTGGTGCCAAAAAGGTTGGAGACCGCTGCATTAGGGCATTAAGTTGATCATTGTGTCTAGATCACAGTGGACTTTTTTTTTCTTCACTCTAAAAACAGACCATTGCTGGGAATTTGTCTGTAGGTTCCTAGGATTCTAGACTCATTTGGTATCAAAAGTCTCTGGGATAATTTTCCCAGACAACAAAGTAACCCATCACTGTCTACATTTGACTGCTGGTCCTAAACCATCACTCTTGTCATCCTCTTGGGTTCCACCAATCTTCCTGTTTTACACTTAACTGCAAATGTCAAGACAGACTGTCTTATTAGTATGCGCTCTATATGTAGTATTCTCCACTCTTAGCTTTTTCAGTCAAGGTATCTTCTGTTCAATTTTCAAATAAAATTTGTTCTCCAACTCTTCCTTTCTGCATTCAGGAATCTAGTTTCTAAAGTGTGTTTACTAGTACTTTGTATATATCATGTCCTAAGTGCCCAACATCTTGCCTGTAACAAAACACCTGTTTAACAAAATCTTAGTTTACACTAGAGACTGTTTTCTGAAAGTGCTAATGTTTGAGAAAATTGCTAAACAAAGATTTGAAAGCACCTCAAATGTGGTAGATGCTCAATGAATATTAAATTACGTATATACAATTTATTTGATATTTATTTTGCTGTCAGTCAATAAAAACTTATTAAACTGTAGCCTCTGCACTCTAGGGAAAATGACAAAGTATAAAATATTGCCTCTGCCTTGCTGAACTGGCAATGAGCTGGGATTAAAAACTGACAGTGGGCCCATGATAAAGAATACAAAGTAGTTTAAGGTCAGCTGCTGAATGTGTGGCAAAGACCATGCATACTGCAGAGCGTAGAAGCATGGCCGACATCCTGAGAACTGGAGTGGTCAAGTATGGACTTCTGAAGGAGGATAGATGGGCCTGGGAAAATCTCAAACACAGGGAAGAAGACAGTGAAAGCATAAGGGCAAGAGCACATACAAAAACCACCCCTGAGCTTAACCATTTTCAATACATTTGGGTTAAATTAACTTAATTCAACTAAAAAGAGACATATTACTTGATTAAGAATGACTTTGAAAGGCTAACTGGTACACCCTCCTATCTTCTGATACGTCATTTCTTAGCCTACTCCCAGGCAAACACAGATTCGAGCTATTTTTAAAGACCTAAGGAGGCAGATTTCAGAACTTCTTCAGTGACCTGGCCTGTTAACAGCCCTTGTTAAGAAGTAAGCCTTCATGTGAAGATAATATTATAGTCCTGCTACCCTGTAAGCTGGCTTCTTTCTTGTTCTGTCCTCTGTGATGTTAAAAAGACATGTTGATTACTTTTCTTTTGGTTAGATGCCCTCTGTGTAATTAAATCTCTTGTTGGCTTTCTCTTCCATGTTACCAAACTATTTCTGAGTTGAAGCATCCTTTTTCCTTTTCTGTCTGGTTTTCCCTTGTTCATTCTGCCTGTGGCAGTGAGAGGCCCACGTCCCCTCCATTCCCTGAGGGCCTAATGAGGAGTGATGACCTGCCTGAGTGAAGACTGCCCTCTCCCCATGGCCACTAAAGTCACACTGTGCCTGCCCCTGTGGGCGCCTGGGACATGCAGCAGGTGAAGAGAGTAGTTTGGTTTCTAGAGAAGGCTAGGAACTGAGTAGATTATAGCTGCATCTCATTAGCAGCCTTTGGAATATCTAGCAAACCACATCACCGTGATCTGAGAGATGTGGGTTACAGGGAAAATGAGAACTGTTAAAGGGGAGAGAATTGCCTTCCATTCCCATTTCTGTGCTATGTATCTAGGCCAGAGGGATGTTAATTTCCTATTCTAATTGGAAGTGTTCCTTTTCATTAAATTGTCTGTATAATGGGAGGGAAGTGTCACTTTCACTAGTGATGACCATTGGTCTCTTGTCCTAAAGAAACTATGTTCTTCATAGTGTCCCCCAGCTCAGGATCATGACAATGGCTATCTCTCCCCTGTAGTACCAAATTGGAATTCCTTTGCCCGATATTCAAGACATTCAATAGCCTGGTCCAGTCTACACTTTCAACCACATTTCTCATTATTTTCTGGAGAAAATCTTTGCTCTACCAGAGAGATCTCTCCACCCACTCTAGCATAAGCCACTACTGTTCCTACCAGTGTCCTTTGTTAACATGATATGGAAAGCTGTCCCTTCTTGTTTCCTCTCTACAAAACCCCATGAATTCTTCCAGACCCACTTCAATTTCCTCTTGGAATTACTTATTCTCAAATTTGGAAGGGATCACTAAGGTGATCCAATCCCAATCCAGCACCTAGCTTATAACAGAAACATTTTGTAAATATGTGTAGATGAATTAATGGGCTACATCTCGCCTAGAAACCCCAGCTGAAAAAAATATAAATAAAATATATTGTGAGTCAGAGCAAAGGCTAATTAGATTCTCCCAAAGAGCTCGCCCTGAAAACTTCAGTTCTACTTTTCAAAGATCTGGGAAAAGCAATCTGATGGTTTGTGTTGGTTATTGTAATTCATTGTAATTATGAAAATGTACAACAATTGTTTCAAATGGTTAGAATGGACCGTGGAGGGTGCCTTGGCTCAATAAGGCCTCCATCAGTGCTTAAGGAATTTTAGACCAGGGAGCTCTTTGTTAAGGGCATTTACTCTTTTTTTTTTTTTTTTTTTGAGGTACACGGGCCTCTCACTCTTGTGGCCTCTCCCATTGCGGAGCACAGGCTCTGGATGCGCAGGCTCTGCGGCATGTGGGATCTTCCCAGACCGGGACACGAACCCGTGTCCCCTGCATCGGCAGGCGGACTCTCAACCACTGCGCCACCAGGGAAGCCCCAAGGGCATTTACTCTTGCTAATTCATTCTCTTAAGTTGGCAGAAAGAGAGGGCAGATAAGGAATAAGGGATGCCCACCAAGGATGTGACTGAACAGACGCCATCTCATCTTTTAGGAAGTACAGAGAGGACATACCAGAACCAGAGGAGATACTGGAGTTTCCCCATGTGTAAACTGAGGAAAATTCACAGTAACTGGGAGGATTTTTGGAGAAAAGCAAGAGTAGCTTCAATCAAGCAGTAAGCACTGCATCTGCCACAAGGTAACTTTTCATTAAACGTAAGGGGAAAAAAATGACTTATCGTGTAGAAGGGAAACAATGAGAACTAAAAGGGAGAATAGTAGGAGTTTTTCACTTTCTGAAACACCTCTTGTTGGCAGGGGCAGGGAGTAAGGCTCAGGAAGAGGAATGAATATTTTTCCAGGGGGAAGAGATGATAATGAATGAAAGATTTTGTGAATCAGGAGACACGAGGTCATGTGAAAGAGTCTGATGTAGTTTCACAGTGAGAACTCAGTGTTGTACAAACAGTATGGAAGGTTATGGGTGTGAAGTTAGTAAAAAGTAAGAATAGGTCCCTTGGAGCCTGGGCTGAGGGTTCCAGCAGAGCAGCAGAGTTGGGAATGCAATGGGTGGCTTGAGAAAGGAGACAATTCCTGGGTATGAGAATATGGAGGAAAAAAATAATCAAACATTTTATAGACTAGTGGCCGAAAGGCCCAAGGTGGAGTCCTCTCAGTGACCATTGGATTGGCCCAGAGTAAATACTCAGCCTTCCTGAAAGTAGTCCATAGAGGAGATGGGGCAAAGGAATGTGTATTGACGGCAGGTGAGGGAGGCATGTGGTGGGGAGGCTGGGGCAACCCCACGAGTTTAGGGACCTGAGCTAACATATTGTTCTTCTATTAAGGTTCGATGTTTGGAAGATGGCTTCTTAGGGAAGAAGTGGTCCCATGGAAGGTCAGTATAAGCAGAATTTGCCTGCCCTACTTTACAGAAGTGTTCATCCTAGGGCATGCTCTAGGTAGCTCCAGGAGTTCTGAGCAAGGCATATATGCCTAAGTTCATGTTTGGTTACTCACATTCTGAAGTCACTGACACCTATTGGTCCATCTTTGCCCTTGAGAAAAGACTTTGCATTGCAAGTTCTGCTTGGGCTGTCCCCTGAGAAGCCAGGAGATCAACGGGTGTCAATGTTGGCTCCTTGAGAGAGGTCACTTTGCTTGGTGAGAGACTATAAGTAAAAATAGAAGCCCCAGTGTGGCCTCTTGGGCAAATGACTTATTCATGGGTTCTAAATTATTGAGGTCATTGAAGAGAGTGCTATTTTTAATCTTTGAGAGAGGAAAAAATGGGGTGAACTGCGTTTTAAGAAAGGCTGTGCCTTCATAGGGCAAAAGGTGGACGCTGCCAACAGTGACTGAAAGAAGAGGGGTGGGTGTGCTCACCTATGATGGGCTTGTGCTCCATGGGTGACCTTCAGAAGGCTTGTGTCTGTAGACCAGTCTGCCTCATCTGTGGCCCTTGCAGAGCTGGGCTTTAGGCACTTTAGCTAGAGCGATTTTACAGAGTGCTGGGAAGAGCTCTCTGCCCCCGAATACTGTCCCCGCCTTTTGTCACTCCTCCAGAACTGGAAGGCCTTGCTTTTCTCTTGAAACGGAAGTGCTTGCTGAGGAGCTGCACACATTGACGCCTGGTTTATCAGCTGCCACCTCCATCGTTGGTGAACACCTTTGCCAACAAACAAACAAACAACATGATTTAATAGTTGATTAAGAGCAGAAATGGAATGCAGAACAACCCTTGAGGTGAGGGTAGGGGAGGAGGGTTGCAGTAGATGAAGGGCCTGGCATGTGGGGACGTAGAAGTGAGGACCTTGAGAAAGGAGGGAGAAATTGACAAAGGCAAACTTCTGTTTAAAAACATAGTATTTCCCCTGCACTGTCCCTGAGCTCCTTAAGGAATCCCAGATGATTTTCTCTTCTGTTAAGTTTTCATCCTCTTATAACAACTTCTCACCCACATTGATCAATAAGTACTGTAGATAGCCTATAATTTATCAAGTCTGTGTGTGGATTTGCTGGTTCTTTCATTTAAGATTCTTATAATCCTTCTTTCTTGGTACCCCCTACCCATTTAGCACTCTTGTTGACTTCCTACTGAATTTCATTTCTAAAATTGGGGGATCCCCAAATTTGTGAGGCAGAGCTTATCTCCCACTGTAGAAGCTATGATGTGAGCCCTAACCTACCCCACCCCAGATATGAGTGCCCACCCTAGACATGGAATTGGAGGGTGATGACCCAAGGAATCAGGGAGGCTATAGAATGCCCTCTGGGGAGAATGGGGGCAGCTACCTGCAGTTCCCGGTGACAGCATCCTGGGTCCATCAATGTGGCCTTGGCAACCTGCAGTGTCTGTTGTGTCTTTGCCCTTCACACCTATACTGTCTTCATGGGACAGCTCTGTGGTCTGTCCACCTATTCCTCCCAGACATTCTATGAGGAGCCAATACCCTCTGAATTAAGGTCCAAATCTGCTTAAGTTGACAAGGATTGGTATTTGCTGTGTGCAACTTAGAGTTCTGATTTTTAGTTTATTTAACACATACAAATGTTTCTATGTACCAGCACTTTACAAATATTAACTCATTTAATCAATTAGCTCTTTAATCCTGATACCCAGTAGGGACTATTATCATCCCTATTTTATATATAAGGAAACTAAGATATAGACAGGGCACCTAATTTGCCTTAGATAACTCAGTTGGTCAGGGGTAGAGGTGGGATTCAAACCCAAGCCCTTAACCACTATGTTCCCCTGCCTCCTAGGCAGATCTTCCCCATTGTCTTCCTTGGCAATCTTCCCCACTACTTCTGTCTGCTTTCATGCTTGGGCTTCCACATCCTGTAATGAAACAGGGCCTGTTTCTCAGACTTGCCTGGTTACTTCACCAATCTACAAACCTAAGTTGTTAAAAAAAAAAAAGAAAAAAAAAAAGGTTAGGTGTTTTGCTCCTGAGACCTAAAAACATTTCATTACAATTGTAAGAAATAATTTCTCCTGAAAGATCTTAACTAAGTAGCTGTGGGAATTTCTAATACCTTTAGATGAGGAAGAAATATTGCTATCAGTCTATCAGTTAAGGAAGAGCAAGGCCAAAAGAAATACTGATATTAATTCAAGCCAATTTATGAGACCTTTCTCTGTGTGCAATAGCTTATGATGAAATTTTGAATAAAGTAGGTTATTTCTATGTAGGATATTGGATAAAGTAGGTTATTTCTATGTGGGATAAATATCAAGGCTGTTTCTGATGGTGTCTTCATTTCTGTTTCTCACTGTCTGTCTTGGTCTTTCTCTTTCCAAGCCTTCTGTCTTTGTATTTATTTGCTCATGATCCTGAGCAAAACACTAACTGGTGTCTAAGAGGACATGCCTTTCACTTGACAGGAAGCCATACAAGGAGAACTGTGGTCCCGAAGACCTGTCAGTGCTCTGTTATCATTTATTCCTTCCAGATGTGTCAAAGCCTCCTAACAACTTGATTCCTTCTGCTGGCTATTTCTAAGTGTCCATCATTCCCTTTGAAGAGGTTAAAAACCATCCCAATTACATTCCACTTAGGTACCCTTGAGAGATTTAACCAGAAGGTTCCAGTATGTGAAGACACTTTCCACAAGTGAGAGGCAAGAGTTGAGGACTGGGTAAGAGAACAGTGGTCGTTCACATCAGCAGGGGGATCTGAGTGAAAGGTGGAAAGGAATTCTCAGATGGTGAAAGGCAAAAATACTGCACAAGAGAGACTCTTGGATTCTCCTTTTTGGCTGTTTTTTTTTAAAGTACAGGCAGTTGCCAGTTAGAAATGAGAGAGTAGAACCTGCCTCAGAGCATGAGTGTAGATATCCCACTTTGCCACCTGAGTGGCACTGATAGGCTGAGAGTACGTAGGAAGTGCCAAGAGGACCAGGGAGGGAGAGAGAAAGAGAAGAGAATGGAATTAGGCTTTTCTGTAGTGCTGTGCTCTTCAACATTCCCAAGGACTTTACAAAGCTTGTGTTTGAATTAACAAAAATGCCCATAAAGGGTAGCCAATGTACAGATGAGTAAAAATGATAGGTTCACATGTTCTGCAACGTAAGGAAATACATACTTTGACCCTAGGAACACTTGTAGCCAACAAAACAAGACTCTGGGTGGCATTTTAAGGAGTGTCTCCAGTTATCAACCCCAGTGGCATGAAATGCTATTTATTCCCTCTTTTCTCAAACCTCATTCGTTCTTTATGACCTGACCCAAACCCCATCTCTTCCATGAAGCTGTCACTGGTGACTCTAATCTTGATTAAACTTTATTCTGAAATCCTATTAAATTCAGAGTCTGTGCCACTCAGTGTAAAAAACAGATACTTATAATCTGTGTTGGATTGTTTGTCCTTGTTTCCTGTAAGTTAGTCTCATCTCCCAGTCAGAAGTTGAGCTTCCTAAGAGGCCAGTTTATCCTGTGCTTTTATATCTCCCAAACTCCCTTCAGAGTAGGAAACAACCTAACTTTCAGTTGCAAGTAACTGAAATCTCCAACTCAAACTAGCCTAAACAATAAGGACATGGATTATGTCATGTAACAAGAGGATAGGCGATAGGGTGGGCTCCGGGTGTGGCTTCCAGCTCCACCTCTCTCTGTGATACTGATGGCTCTACCTTCCTTTATAGGTTGATTTCCCCCAGCTGTAGGAAAATGGCTGTGGTCACTCCTGACACTCTCATGACACTATCTGAGAGAGAAAGGGGACGGACCATTTCTCCCTGTGCCCTTTTTCTAGGAATGAGGAAACTTCCTCCACAGCTCCTCCAGCAGACTTTACCTCATACCTTCTTAGCCAGAATTGAGTTACAAGACCTTTAACTATGCAAGGGGACTGGGATTACCAGGGTTAGGGTTAGGGACAGGCTGCCCCTAGAACTGAGGACAAGGTCATCTTCCTCCAAGTCATGTGTGGCGCTGGTGAAGGAGGTGAGATCTTTGAACACAAATGAAGGAACGAGCGCTGGGTAGACAACCAGTGGTGTCCTGGGGCTGCCTTTTGCAGGCTTGTAAAAGCCAGCTGCTAGATTCAGGAATTTTGAGTGCTGGCGGTTAAACACAGTCACTATAAAAATTGAATTATATAATCTTACAATTAAAGTATATTAAAGCAAAGGTAATAAATACTCAAAAGTCATCACTTCCTAATTATTTTTACTACATCATACTATTATCTATGCTTCTGATGTTATTGACAGCTGTGTATCTGTACAGTGGAAATGCTATAATGGTGAGCTACAGTGCATCATTCCCAGCTCTGCATTCAGTAACATCATGTTGGCTATTTGAAAAAGACAGTGGTGCTAGTATTCCACCATGGAAATAGTCAAATGATACAAATCGGGGCTCGATTTATTGTTTTGCTGATTGTCTAGATGCAAGAAAGTGACAGAGAATATGTTACTAATGCAGATTAAACTTAAAATTCTGTTGTCTGTAGACATTTTATTGTGAATAGTACAAAATACTGAAGAAGTATTCTTCAGTTTTCAAAAGCCATTATTTGAACCAGCGAAGTCATTCACATTGACAAATGAGTGAAGTTTTGACATATATCTTCTTTGTTTCACTTTCATATTACTCAGTAACATAAATGAAAATATCAACCAACATTCAGATCAGAATTACACTCATTTATTAATTGCAACCGTAAAGTGATTGTGAATACAAGAGTTCAGAAAAAAATCCACAAAAGCATGCTGTGAGAATTGGTTTTATGGAATTTATAATGAAAAGTGTTGCATACTTTATGATTATTTATAAATTATATGTGGCACATCCTTTATATTAGTAAAATTTGTAACATATATAAGTACTAATATATAGTATAATACTAATATATATATAGTTTAATACCTGAGTGTGTGTGTGTGTGTGTGTGTGTGTGTGTGTGTGTGTGTGTGTATCTCCCTGAAAGCCTGTTATTACACATTTATCAGTACAACACTGGGACTGTCAATAGATTTAAAAATCTAAAGCATCCTCAATGACCAACCAACTATGGTTACTTTTCTTCAGGTGCCATTTAGAAAATATATTTATCTGATTTTAGATTTCCTCAATAAGTTAAAAAATGGTTCACTAAGTTTATCTTTGTGGAGGTAAAGGCTTGAATGAACAACTCTGCTTTGGTTTAGTTTGGTGGTGATTTCAGCAGATCAGGGAGGTTTATTTCCCCATTGAGTCCATAGTTTGAATCAGTTCAAGTTCCTGGTACTAATAAGCCACACTGACAAAGAGATTTACCATAATCACATTATTCTGTCTCATCATGATGAATCCTCCAGGGCAGGGCACATCTAGGTATTTTGACACCCACTGAGCCAGTGTTCAGCTCTGAGCTTATACCAAGGGAAGCAAGGCACTTCATTCATAAAATGTTTCTTCCTCCTTTTTGAGTTGCTTTACCCAGGAGAACAGATTAGCCTTCACCTGCTGTTCTGTACCTTTATCACGTTACCCGATGGTGAGCGGGAAGAAGAGGTTTTGGCCCCTGGAAATGCACGTTCAAGATTTGACTCTCAGGAATTCCCCGGCGGTCCAGTAGTTAGGACTCAGCGCTTTCAGTGCTGTGGGCCTGGGTTAAATCCCTGGTCTGGGAGCTAAGATCCCGCAAGCTGTGCGGCGCAGCCAAAAGGAAAAAAAAAAAAAAAGATCTGACTCTCTTCTCAGGCCAGATGTGAGTTGATGATGTGCCCTCTTTGGGGAAGTTGCCCTCTGGGCTTTAGTCCTGAGGGATGGTTTCTCTTCTCAGTAAATGTGATATATGTTGAAATGGGGAATGAAGGGAACCCAGTCATTATGGTTTCCTCCATTATCTTATATATTTTTTTGCTTATTTCAGCAATGCTTCTCTTTTAGGTTCTCAGCGTGGTTAAACAAATCTTGACCCCTCATCTATGGTTATTGTTATTATTATTGTTATTATTAATATAAGGGCAATGGCGGTTATTTATTTGTCCTCTGCTGTGTGTCAGGCACTAGGCCAAATACCTACCCGTATCTTCTCTAATACTCAGAACAACCGCACAGATAGAGATAATCATTTTCTTTTCTAAATCAGAAAACTGAAACCCGAAGAGATTTAATAACCAAGGTTTTAACCAGAGTCTGTCTGACTCTAAAGCACGTCCTTTATATTAGTAAATATATTTTTTCCCACTATACCAGGATTTCTCTCCTCCCTCAATAACTCATTAGGGCTGAACCCTATTGGAGCAACATATCGAATGATGAAAAAATTCAAAAGTTGCATTTGGGTAATATAGGCCAATAACCCACATTAGGACATTCTTACTTTAAGCTTGACCATTTGCTAATGGGTTCAACGGATACCAATTTTATTTTTATTAAATGCACTTTCGGTGTCCTTACAAGTCTACAAAGGTCAGGTGGAGCCAGGGCAATAAGGTCTCAGGGACACTTCCTGAAAACCTAGTGACTATCTGGGGCACAGAGTCCTCTGTTTCATTGGTTTCATGAACCTCTTTGTATTTGAATCTCAGAAAATAGGCTGAGGCCACACAGAATTTTTTCATTGTGTAGGTGTAATGCTGTAGATAGAGGTCCAGCAGTTCCAGAAACAAAATGTGCCCTGCCTGATGTGACTAGTTTTCCTGGTGGAATCCCAGCTTTCAGGTCAGAAAAGGAAAGCATTAGGTGTAAGGCCAACCAGACAAGGAACAAGCAGCCTTTCAACAAGATGATCCTGTACTAGTTACAGACTATTATTCTATATCCTGCATCATGCAATCAGAAGAAATTAAAAAGGCCGGATCATCAGCATAGAACCATGACAATTCCTAGCACCCACAACCAAGTGGCATTATGCCTAGAGAGAGAAAGGCTATTGCTGGCATCCTTTTTCTTCCATGGATCGCTTCTAAACATAAGAATTAAAAACAGATGGAGGGCTTCCCTGGTGGCGCAGTGGTTGGGAGTCCGCCTGCCGATGCAGGGGACACGGGTTCGTGCCCCGGTCTGGGAAGATCCCACATGCCATGGAGCTGCTGGGTCCGTGAGCCATGGCCGCTGAGCCTGCGCGTCCGGAGCCTGTGCTCCGCAACGGGAGAGGCCCCAACAGTGAGAGGCCCGCGTACCACAAAAAACCCAACAACAACAACAAAAAAACAGATGGAGATGCTTTATATCATAACAGTTGAGATGCTCCAATGTCATTACAGGTCAAGGTAGGCTTGTCCACATTTATAAGTTCAACACAGTCCTCAGACACACAAGTAGGTTCAGCCTCACCCAAGAAGATTCTCTCCAGCCCTCATGAAATCATTGAAATGAGCAATTGGGGCATCCTTGAAATAAAGGAGGTATCACTAAAGGGCAACCAAGCCTATGGCAGTGTATTCAAATTGTTTTCCTCCTGTACCCACTTAAAAAATTATGAAAAGCTATATACCCCTCATGTATTTTTAAGTTTACAAGTTTTATCATCAATTTTTTATAGCTGCAAAGGATGTAGTTTCTGACATACTGTGTTGTACAACACATTGGCATTCAAGATCTTTTCAACAAAATCTTGAAGTCACGGAGCTAGTAGCATCCAATCTATTGAAAATATCTACCATGTCTCATTGACAAAGGCAGTCCTCATTGTCAAACTAATAAAGAAATCAGGGATAGTTTGTGTCAGAAAAAAACAGTAATGTAAAAACTTCAAAGTAAAATATGCATTTCCCCTTGACAGTCTTCTCCCTTCCGAATCCTAATTGTGAGAAAGAGGGAGATTGAGAGACAACAGTGTGTCGCTTGGGTGACCTAAAGCCACTGCCCTCTCCAGTGTCTGTCAGCCAGTCTTTCTTGGCTTTCTTGCAGAGGCCTCTCCTGCTGGAATGATGTGTTCTTGATTTGACCCTTTGTTTTTACTCCCAGAGCAATGGACCTTGGTAACATTGGGAGTGGTTAGTATTCTTTTCTTTTTAAAGTGGGAGAAGGTCTGTTGTGAAAGTGGAGGTGGGAAAGGAGAGCCTGTGACAGCAGGAAAGTTCTCAGGCGGAGATTTTAGCAAAGGGTTATAGGGAAGCTGAGTCTGAAAATTTATTCTCTCAAAGCTCTCAATACTGTGTATGGCTTGGAAAGTCTTCCTTATGCCCAGCAGTAAGAAAACCGTTTCTGAAAACCACTGTTCTAAGCCATGGAAACAAATAGGGTTTTGTTGCTAGGACACTGTGTTTATGAATTTTAGGGTCGTTTTTTCTTCTTCTTCCCTTTTCCTTCTTCCCTCCCTTCATCAATGGATAGGATCAGGGGGCATGTGTTTCTCCTCCACTATCTGATGTTCCCACAGCCATTTAAATTCCCTCCTCCCCGAAGGGGAGAAATCCTTCCCTACTTGCCATACCTTAGGGCTGACATACAGAGTTTACCTTGAGAAATGGCACAGAGGGAAATTTACCATGAAGCTCATGAAGATGAAGTGTCAAGTCTCTCACTTTCACGGCCTCTTCCAAAGTCTTGGGAGGGTCCCGAACGTGTGTTTACAATGTCATGTATTTCTGTAAATTCTTTTTTTAATTAATTAATTTATTTATTTATTGTGTCTTCGTTTCTGTGCGAGGGCTTTCTCTAGTTGTGGCGAGTGGGGGCCACTCTTCGTCGTGGTGCGTGGGCCTCTCACTATCGCGGCCTCTCTTGTTGCGGAGCACAAGCTCCAGACGCGCAGGCTCAGTAGTTGTGGCTCACGGGCCCAGTTGCTCCGCGGCATGTGGGATCTTCCCAGACCAGGGCTCGAACCCGTGTCCCCTGCGTTGGCAGAAGATTTCTCCACCACTGCGCCACCAGGGAAGCCCTGTAAATTCTTTTTTTAAAAGTATGTCTGTATTCTCTTACTTAAAGAGGATTCCTTCCCCCAAATATAAGCTTCCCATCCCTTGAGGGTTTCCAGATTTCGCAAATTCAAATACAAGGTGCCCAGTTAAATTTGAATTGAAGATAAATTATTAATAATTTTTTTATTATTCCAAATATTGCATGGGACAGAGTTATACCAAAAAAATTATTTGTTGTTCATCTGAAATTTTGTCTACCAGCAAATTTTGTCTATCAACTGCCCTACCTCTCTCAAAATTTCGATTCTCTACAGTTTGGACACAGAATGGTAAGGTAAGCCTTGCCCTTCCCAAATCATATGAAGATATATTGAGTTTATATTGTAAACTCTTCTTAAACTGTAATTTGAGACTTTGAAAGTCAGTCCTGACAGATCTTATGCAACCTTATTTTTTTGGCACATTTTTGCTACAGAAACACAGATCAAAATAATTTCCCAACTCTGTGGGAAAATGAGAAACTCTCTTGTTTCGTGAGATACAAGAGAACAGTGAAATGTCACTGTTGCGCTTTGAATTGGGATCCAGTGTGGAACATGAGTGTTGGGAAAGGAAGCTCTGTAAGTGGCTGCAGGGAAACAATAACTAGTGGGGGAGGAGAGAATCATGGCTCAAGAAGATTTGGGTCGCAATAGGAAGTACTAGAGAGTATTTCTTAGTTTTACACCCTGACCTACAGTGAGAAACACATTTTCCACTGTGACCCAAAATTTACCTCCCTATGTATGTGATTGAAACAAAAGTTTCATGAAACATTCACCATTACTACATGTACAATTACTGTGTGTAACGCACACTGATATTTTCTACTCTAACTTATTTGATTTTTTTAAAAAAAGCTAATCGCACTCAGTTGATTTCACAGCCAACTGATAGATCATGAACTGTGGTTTAAAAACGACTGCATGGGAGCACTGCTACTCAAAGCAACTGTTCAGGGCACTGGCTATGGTGGTCTCCAACAGAAAAGGAGCTTGTGGGAATTCCCTGGTGGTCCAGTGGTTAGAACTTGGTGCTTTCACTGCCAGGGCCTGGGTTCGTTCCCTGGCTGGGGAACTAAGGTCCCACAAGCCATGCTGTGAGGCCAAAAAAAAAAAAAAGAAAAGAAAGAAAGAGAGAAAAGGAGCTTGCGTCACAATGTAAATCAATGAGCTGCTTTCTTCATTGAGAAAATCTTTCTCTGAAAACAATGTCAGCTGAAGAGCATGCTTAGGGACAGCTGAGTCATCTTCTGGTGTGAGTTCCTTACCCTGTCACAACGGGTAACAAACAGTTCGCAGGTGAGTGCCAATCCTCAGATGACCCTTTGAGAAGCAGTGTGAGCTAGAGTGTGGCCCAGAAGAGATGAGCTAAACCCGCGGAGCAGGGGGCCAGAGGAGCACAGACAGAATGCAGTCTAAAGTGTGAGGGGAGGGAAGCAAGAGCAAGTGCTACCTGCCGCTTGGAACGTCCATGAATACACATCACTGAGACCAAGGGGCCTGCTTCAGAGAAGGGCGAGCCCCCTTTCCACGGATGCCGTGCAACTGAAGGAGAAAGTCCGTTTCAAACAACTGGCTCAACAACAGAAATTTAATTCCTGCATTCAGAGGGATGGGTCGAAGAAACTGTGAGGATTTTACTGCAAAGAACAAGATTGGTTTTTCTTACCCTGAAGAAAGTAAACTTCATCTCTCGCTCTCTCTAGCATCTATGTCAGACCCTCTCCTTTATCCTGGAATCACCAGTTCTTTCATTTGGTCCCCTCTCTCTAACTTAATGACCTTTCTTTACACTTCATAAAGCAAACAGAAGCCCATGTAAAGGAATTCTTTCATCTTTTCTCCACTAAAACTACCAGTCCACCAGCACAGCCCTCAGTCTCCCTTCCCAAGGAATGTACTGCCTGGTGATGTGAAAAATTATGAGAACTTTCATTGTCCCATTACAGTGGGGGTCTATACTCCTTCAAGCCCAGTACACAAACCTTAAATTGTATTGCTGTGTTCATTAACAGGGAAAAAGACTGATGACTAACACTTAACAAAACAGACCCATTCTGGCTGCCAAACAGCTTTATTCTCTTTGCACTCTACGTCTCTAAATTTAAGAAAATACCGTGGAACCACAAGGTCCGTTTCTCTTTAGGTAGTAAAATATGTTAGCCACGCCTTTGGGAAGTTGTCTCTGTGTCATATTGGTTGGGAGAAAACTATCAAATGCTAGTCCTTCCGTTTGTGACAGGACCCTGTGTCCCATCTGATTTTCAGGCACTTGCACCATTGATTACCTTCTCTCTTCTCCATCTTCTAGCATTTGCTCTCTACCGGATCCTTTCCCAAGCACTCAGTATATCCCATCTGTTAAAGCATGCCTCCATTTATTCCATGTCCTCCCCCAGTGACTGCGCTCTCTCTCTACACTCCTTCACAGATAATTTTCTCTAAAGAGTTGCCATCTCCATTTATTTCCTTTTGCTAGTCCGCCTTCAGTACCTACCACGCCACCAAAAATACTCTTGCTATAAAAGTCATCAGTGACTTCTGTATTGCTGAATCTAACAGAGACTTTTCAATTCTCACCTTCCTCAACATTTTAGCAGCTTTCGACCCAGTTCCAGCTCCCTTCTCCTTGAAAAACTCTGATCTTTGCTTCCCTGATAATACACCTACTCTCCCAGCTTTTCCTCCTATCCTTCAGTCGTCTATTCTTTACTGGCTTATCCATCTTTCACTGATCTTTGCTTGTTGGGAGATCCCCTCCTTCCCTCAAGAAAAAGTTACTCCCTTGGTCTCCTCACCCAGGTAAATGGCAACTCCATTCATACAGTTGTTCCCTAAAACAAGCGCCCTTGATTCCACCTCCATTATACATCTCAGGTCTGTTCACTTTACACTGTCTCCATTACTCTTACCCCAGACCAAGCCACCATCACACTTCACCTCTACTCTGCAATCATTTCCTTATTGGTCTCCCCATTTCTACTTTTGCCCCCTACCACCATCCCACCCACCAATCTATTTCCCCTATAGCAATTCTAGTAATATTTCTGATACATAAATCAAATTATGTCACTTCCTTGTTTGGAAATAATAAATCATTTCTCACTGAACTTCAGAGAGAATCCAAGCTCTTGAACATGGTCTGTAAGGCCCAGTGTGGTCCAGCCCCTGCCTACCTCTCCAGCCTCACCTCCTTGCCTTTCCCCTTCACTTACTACTCTCCTGCCACACAGCCCTTCTTTCATTTTCTTATAGGATCAAGATCTTTCCTGCTTCGGGTTCTTTGTACACACTCTCCCCTCTTCTAAGATTGCCAGGCCCTCCACTTCCCACTTCACCTGCTCCTCTACTGCTCATCTGTCCTTCAGGCAGAAGTCGAAATATTAATTCTTGAGAAAAATCTCTCCTGAATCACTCACTCCCAGCTGATCATCTATCTGAATTAAGTTCCCTTGGTTATATTCTCTTAGCGTCCTGTATTTTCTTCATAACACATACTGCAATTCATAATTAAACAATGAGCTCTGTGTTCTCTTGTTTGTGTAATATCTGTTTTCCCCATTTAACTGTAGGTCCTATGAGGCTAGTGCCTAGAACAGTACCTAAAACATTAGTAAATGCTCAACACTTTTTTAAATGAATGAATGAGGGATATGGTGACTAATTTTTCAAATGTATGCTAAACATTGACAAACTGTATCTCTTTCAACCCCAAGGTTGCTGGCAAATGTGCTTCACACAGTGGGTGCACAATGGGTCTTACGCCTGTTTATTAGCATCTATCAGTGTTGTGCTGGAGCAGGCTTGTGTAGGCTTGATAGAGCCGGTTCTGGGCATCTTTCTTCCCAACTTCACACTGAGTGACACTGTGTTGGTAGCCATGGTAGTATACATACCACAAAAATCAGCAAATGCTACAAATCACAACTTGTTTTTCCCTTTGGTGAGCCACTACTGGCTCACCACTGGTGTCTACTATATATCCAACATGTTAGGTATTACATTAAAAAAAAGTCGTAGTCCCAGGCCAGCATTAGTTTCCAGTCTAATCTGGGGAATATGACATACATCAAGACTCAAGGAGAATCAGGGTATAGTTGTACCATATGAGTGCATCCATGGTCAGAAAAGGATGAGACCAGTGGGGGTTGGAGTAAGTACCAGTGGGCATCCAGGAGGTGGAACCAATGCTGAAACTGGGGGACAGAGAGGATGTATGTAGCTGAACAGGACCATGGAGGGTAATCCCAATGGAGGAGCAGTGAGGGCCCAGGGCTGATCACGAGCTGGGGAAATGTATTTGGAATGGAAGTAGGAAGAAGTAGAAGAGATTGTCTTAGTTGGAAAGAGTTTCCCTTGAAATTTCTTTTTACATGTAATTTTGCTAAATCAGATCTTATTTTTTAAATGAAGGGTCCAGATGTTAAAGAATTCTTAAGGCATATCTTATTTTGAAAATGAAGTAAAGGGTAAATAATCTTCCTCTATTTTTCAGATTTGGGTTTTGCTGGAATAATTTTTCCTTGAAGCCATGCACATCTCTACCGCATACTCCCAGCCACATCTTCAACCTGCCAGATCTTCTGGCAGGCTGGGGATTTCTCCTGTCTTTGCCCTCAGTTCCTCATCTGTGAAATGAAATGGTCCAAGTTGATTGTCTCTCAGATCCTTTATAGCTCAGAAAAATTGCATGGTTCTAAACGGTTAGACATGTGAACCCTATTTCTAAATGAGTCTAAGAAGAAGGCCAGGAAAACACGATTCTGAAATGCCTTTGCCTGTGATAAAAGGAGGCTCAGCAATTCCATTTGGGGATAAAAGGGTGAAGTAAAATGATCCACTTGCTACAGAGTTAGGTCAGTTTTCTTTTGGCCAATGAAGAGATTTGGCGTCTGAGGATAGCGGGCGATCTCATGGGTTTTCCGCATGGGCATCATTAGGTAAATCCAGTGGCCATTTGACAGGAAAATAAGGTCACTATTTTTAAATCAACAGGAAAAGGGCAGAGCAGCAAGATAGAAAGAACTGACTGGAGAAACTAGGCGAATCAGGCTTGATAGAGCTGATGCTGCGTTAGATCCCCTGTGCGTAGAAGCCTTGTTGGAGCTGGTCTGCCACAGATCCTGATTTAAGAGAATGGACTTGAGGATATGGGGAGGGGGAAGGGTGAGCTGTGACAAAGCGAGAGAGAGGCATGGACACATATACACTACCAAACGTAGGGTAGATAGCTAGTGGGAAGCAGCCGTATAGCACAGGGAGATCAGCTCGGTGCTTTGTGACCACCTAGATAGGTGGGATAGGGAGTGTGGGAGGGAGGGAGACGCAAGAGGGAAGAGATGTGGGAACATATGTATATGTATAACTGATTCACTTTGTTATAAAGCAGAAACTAACACACCATTGTAAAGCAATTATACTCCAATAAATATGTAAAAAAAAAAAAAAGATATAGGCTGACTCATTCACCTCTTCTGAGTAGCAATTCAGCTGCATGCATTTCAATTACACGAGGCTTTGATGGTGCTAAGTAGTGGCAAAAGCCTGGTATCTGCTGAAGGGACCTGTTCCCAGGCATCCATGGACCCCCAGGTAGGGCTGGTTCTGGGCCCCCAAGGCCCTCTTTTCCCTCTCCCTCTTTGCTTCCTCCTCTTCTCTAAAGGCAGGAACAGCTGCTGCCAGGTTGGCTAGTTCCGCCCACTCATCTCAAGACTCCCTGAAGCTGCAGGACAGCCGGAAGCCAGAGTCATGTGCTTTCCCCATCAGCACAGCCCAGCTGTGGCTCTGCACTGCTGCAGGCAGCCATGTTGACATCTGGCTCAGAGAGAAGAAAGGCCGAATGAAGTCTTCTGTGTGTGGAGTTACCCAGCCCAGGTGGCTGTGGCCCTGGCAGAAAATGCGGGTCAGGGCTCGGCCACCCCAGAGGGCAACTAGACATTTGTTTGCCCCTGAACCTTTTGATTTTTCCTTTTGGAGGATGAAGACAGTAAAAATCTGGTTCTCAGAAAGGTTTGATTCACCACAGATTTAATAAGGACCTGCACCAAAGGTAGACAGGTGAGTACTGTGGGCCAAGAAGAAGAAGAACACAGTTTCTGCATTTGAAGAGTTCACAGTCTCCTGTGTGACATGAGAGTGCGATGAAAGGCAGGCAGGTCCTTTGTGCAAAGGGATCGGTGCTCCAAGGCAGTAGTGGTAGTTATAGAAAGGAGTGGGCAAGTCTGAGAATCATTTAGGAGGTAAGCTCAGAAGAACTAGAAAAACTTGATAATGGACTGAATATGTCAGATAGGATGATGGGAGAGAGGGATTTGCCTAGGATGGCTGCCAGATTTCTCGCCTGGGTGACATGGGTAGATCTGCATTTCTCAAAATATGTGCCTTGTAACACTGGATATGAAAAGGTATTGTGTCAAGAGTGGCTATATCCTCAGATAAATCTGAGAAATGTGGGCTTAAACAAAAGTAAACCAGATCTCTTTACTATAGGACTTCTCAGAGCCCTTGATATGCCGCTACTGCCGCAAGTAATAGTAGCTATCATTATTAAGCACTTACATGAGTTCCACTTATTATGTCTTTGAGCAATTTGGAAAGAAGGAAAGTCCCGAGAACACTGTTCTGTAACTTGAAAATAATGTGTGAGCAAGTACACAAATACAAACTAATAACGTAGTAATCTTGGTCACCAGGCAAGAAGCTCCTAGGGCAGGCTATATGAGCCAGAGGCACTGTGGGAAATGGGCGGTGCACGACTAAATATTTGATATACATTATTTCAGGTTCCCATAACAACACTGTGGGGTATGCACTTTGTACCTATTTTGCATGTGGGGAAACTGGGGCTCATAAAGATTAAACAACCAACCAAAATTGCCACACATCTAGTAAAGAGTAGAGTCTCAGCCTTAACAATTACATCATATCATTTCTGTGTGCTAATGTATATAGCGAATCTGCAAGGAAGGGAAGGGTGTAGTATGCTGTGTCTCCTGTTAAGCTAAAACAATAAAACAGCCAGTTATTTTACCAGCAAAATGAGTTTATTTAGGAACAGCAAAGGATTGCAATTCAGGACAAGCAATCTGCGGAAACCACGGGCAAGTCTGGAGAACAAAGGAGAGGAACGTTCTTTTATAGAAGAGAGGGGGGTGCTGGAAGGGGCTGTTATAAACAGAGTCCATTGGAGAAAACTGGGAGTCCTTTTTAGTGGTCGAGTTGTGACAGTCTCTCACTGGCTGGACTGCTGCCAGGCAAGGAGAAATTCTTCCTTCCTCCTGCTGGGTAGTAAAGTAGTAACCTTCTTCCCATGGACGTGAAAAGGTACATCTTTTCCTGTTGGGTATGCAATTGCTGTTGAGTGGTAGGGTGTGAGAGCGCCGCCTTCTGGTCTCTTGACTCCATTTTAAAGGACGTGTCTGCTTATTAATTTTCAAACTCCCAAACTTGTGACCACAGAACCCTGTGTTTATGGAGCATCTCACAGGATTAGTGGTACTTAGAGGGCATTTTGTGGAGAATAATGCTATTAATGGAGATCAGGAGTACAGATAAGAGGGAAATTATATTTTTGTAAGTCATGGTAATACAAGGTTGAAAGTTGCCATAATAGAAATGTGGCTAAAACGTTATAGAAATTCAAAGTGGGCCGAGATTACTTCCAATATCAGTGTTCAGAGAAAATGTTTTGTTAAATTGTTATCAGCTTCAATTAGCAGAAGACCCAACTAAACATGGCTAAACAAACAAATTTATTAAAGCACAGAACCAAAGCCCAGTGGTAGAACAATTCCACTGTTGGTGAACTCAGAGGTTTAGCATCATCATCAAAGATGCAAGGTTTTTTTTTTTCTTATTTTTCTGCCTTGCCATTTTCAATATGTTAGATCATCCTCTGAGGCTCCAAGGTGGCTGGCACAGTTCCAGGTGCCGGATGCCAACAGCAGCACAGAGTACCAAGACTGCACATCAGGCTCTCAGGAAAGAGTGGTTGAAGAGGGAAGCTATTAAGTGATGCTACTAAGAAAACATCTCCTTACACTGCAAGAAGAAAGTGATGCTTCCTCCTAAAAAGCATTTCAATCATTTCTCGAGTCCATTGCACATACAGACTGAACTGGGCCAAGTGCACCCAGACGCAGTGCACTTGGGTTGAGAGAGACAGGCTACCATGAGCAAGCAGGGAGCTGGTGTTCCCCTGAACCAAACCTCAGTGAGTACTTTCCTGAAAGCTAATTGTGAGTCAGCATAGGATGACGACTGATAACTTTGAAATAAGGGCTATCCCAATGCAAGAAGCATCCTACTGCAAGCCAGGGGCATTGTGGGCCCAGGGACACAGAGATGATCAAAGTTGATTACCAGTTCCCTAGTGGATTGTGTGATAGACTATCACTTGGGACCTGAGACAGGAGGTATGTTAGGAGTGTGCCTCCTGCCAGTTCTCAAAAATCCTATTGTTACCTTCATAACTGAGCAATCAGAACACTTCATGGTTTGTTATTTGACGTATCTGGACTAGGTGAGGTCTATTTCTGGCTCAAATTGATTCTAAGCATCAAAATGAGCACAATTTAAGAATTCTGTCCTATGGAGGCTCATTTCTGAATTACAAAAGCACTTGGTACACTGTAAGCCCCCATGCAAATAGTAGCCTTGTTATTAGGAAGCATGTTGAATGAGTTCTTGGCATGCACTCTGGAGGACGAGAAAATGCACACGAAAAAGGGGGGGGATGGGAATTCCCTGGCGTCCCAGTGGTTACAACTCCGAGCTCTCACTGCCAAGGTCTCGGGTTTGATTCCCTGGTCGGAGAACTAA
Organism: Tursiops truncatus; assembly: GCF_011762595.2. Lineage (NCBI taxonomy): Eukaryota > Metazoa > Chordata > Mammalia > Artiodactyla > Delphinidae > Tursiops > Tursiops truncatus. The sequence goes on along the minus strand of NC_047035.1, from coordinate 78,001,821 downwards.
GATCTCACAAGCTGGGCAGCCTGGCCCCGCCCCCCACCACAAAAAAAAAATATATATGTATATATATATATACATACACACATATACATATAAAGTGGGGTGGGGATTAAAAAGAAAGTAAATGTGTAATAATTTAAATAATAGACAACAAAAAAATCTAAGAGAACATCTCTGGTGTCAGTTTTCTTGCAGATTATTTCTGTTTTTCTGTGGCATCAGAGATGTGGTAGAACTGATGGGTTCTCATTTTATGATGCACTAATCACAGTGTAATGGAGTAACAGGGCAAAAACAGTCAGAGGGCATCTCACACTGCAGCCTCTGGAACAGCTCTATCGTCTAGTAGTTTGGAGTTTCAAGTTTTAAGGCAGGAGATGACAGTAAAAGTGTACCCAGTTAATATTTCATCTGCAAGTGTTACAGAGTGGTGAGAAAGAAGTGCTATGTTGAAGAGCAAAGTTTTCAAAAACAGAACATCCCAACCTACAAAATGATATTGGAAAGAAGCTGCAGAGGAGTATGTGAAGGCCAAGGACCTAAAAAGGAAAAGTAGACATGGGGGAATGGGGCTGGAGAGGCAACAAACATTTATGGGCATGCAGCTGCTCTGCTAAGTGCTTTCACATGTCAAAACATTTAATCAGGAAGGTATCATTTCAAGGCCATATCAAACAACGTTTAGACTTATAAAACAGAATTTATGTTACGGTCTAAAAGCAATATCAAGTTCTGGAGGAAGAGACACAATGTCTGCCCAAGAGACAGATGTGGGAAGAACATAGCAATAGTTTGTCTCGGAATGACCCATAATAACCAATCACTGGCCAAGGTTATCAGGAAAGCAGTAGATATGCTGTGGTCAGAAGGAAAGACTTGTCTGGGGCCTTATTAAACAGCAGGTGTTGTGGGATCTGCAGCATTTCTTTCTCCTGGTTTCAAGTTACTAGTGGAGGAGGCTATAGCTTCTTATTCCATCTGTTCCTCTCTCTCCTCTCCAAGAAAGGAGGAATAGCTCATATAATTGACGAGCTTGGGAGAAGCTAAAAGTACCCATCTCAGCCCCTTTCTCCTTCCTCTTTGGGAATCTGCCACCCCTCAGAGAACACACATCCCTCCACGGTACCCACAGGGGAGACTTGGAGACCTGGCACCACCATGACCGACGGGAGCTAAATCTGAATCAGGGATGCACTTTGGGGAATTCATTGTTGCTGCACTCAAAACCCATGTCCTCCAAGTCCAACCGACCCTGTAGCAGAAATGCAGGCAATATTTTTATTACTACCTGCCTGACTCCTACATCTATGTCTCAATTGTCTCTAAACCCAAGGGGACTGGGAGGGATTTCTGACCATTTCTGACTTCAACCCCCAATATCCAGAACTGAGGAAGAAGAACCAATCAAAATTTTTTTCTTTTTTTTCTTTTTTTTTTTGCGTTACGCAGGCCTCGCACTCACTGTTGTGGCCTCTCCCGTTGCGGAGCACAGGCTCCGGACGCGCAAGTCTCAGTGGCCATGGCTCACGGGCCCAGCCACTCCGCGGCATGTGGGATCCTCCCGGACCGGGGCACGAACCCGTGTCCCCTGCATCAGCAGGCAGACTCTCAACCACTGCGCCACCAGGGAAGCCCCAGAATCAAAAATTTTAAGCATACAATTAAATGTAGTAGGCTTTAACTTATTTTACTAAATAAAATTCTGATTCTATTGCCTTGGCATTCAAGGCCCTCTATGATCTGAAGCTATAAGCAGATAGGGTAGGGGGTCCGTAGAGAAGGAGAACCAAGCATGGCTTTCTTGACATAAGAGAAGCCACTTTTGGCCTAAGCCATCTTGTGATCTAAGTCTGGCCACAATGCTTGGCCTCGAGTAGGTCTCTTGAATAATGGTATTAAGGGAACAAGAGGACAAACTGTTATCAGGCAAGAGAAGTAACAATAGCAAAGATAATAAATCGGGTGTAAAGACCCCCAGTTCTGTTTCAACGGTAAAGACTAGGCTGAAGGACTGTCTTGAGCTGTTTTGCAGAATTTAAACCCCTCTCAGAAGTTCAACCAACAGACCAACTGTAACTTAAGGGATGATGATGTTGACCTTTTCTGACTCCTGACTTCTGTCAACTGAAGCTTGGACTCTTTCGACCGCCCAAGCCCCTTCGTGAATATGCATGTATCTTTAGCTTAAAACATCCCCAGTTTTGCTGTTCAGTGAGACAATGCTTTGGGAAGGATCCCCGGTGTTCTCCTTACCTGCTGCAGGTAATAATAAATCCCTCCTTCTCCTGATCCTTGGCTTGGTTGTGTCTTTTGGCTTGACAGCCACCAAGAGGTGAACCCAGTTTTTTGGGTAACAATGTCAATATATCCTTGCATGTGATCTAACACTACTTCCCCATATGCACACCCCCATCTGATAGCATCAGGCAGAAGCACGCTCAGCGCCTTTCTGTCTCTGTGCCTTCCCTCAGGGTGTTCCCTCCAAATGGAAAGCCCTTTTGCCCATTTTTTCATGTCTATATCTGACCCATTCTTCAAGGACTAGCCCAAATTTCACCAAATCCATAGGTGCTTCTGTAGCAGGTTCTATTTAGAGGTTCCCTACCTGATAGTCACCCCCACTTTCTTCTTTTTCCACAGAATCCCAATTTCTTTTTTTTTTTTTTTTTTTTTTTAGTTTGTAGGTGGCTATACACTTCAGAGGAGGCAGCATCTCTGATTACCTGAATCAAACTAGGTAGTGCCATTCCCCTTGCCAATGACTGATTTAGGAGTGAATGTGTGACTCGGTTTTGGACATGAGCCATTTAGAAAGAAACTGTCAAAGCTGGGAAAATACTTTCCACCTGAGTCTCGATACTCTGGAAATATTGTGTCAAAACTCTTCCAACACTGGAAGTTTCTCTTTTAGCAGCATTTTAACCTTCCTCATTTTTCTCTCTGTAAGAGTGCTACCACCATTTCTCCTTTCCTTTTTTTTTTTTGTATCCTTAGTGACATTCCGTTTTATTCTTCCTTGCCCTTTCTTGACTTTTTCTCATAACCTTGACTTGACTTTGTTTTACCTACCCAGCTACCCCTCACCAATTAAGTATATTCTAGTGAATTCTCTCCCAGAAATGTCTATTTTGGTTTGTGAATCCTTTTGTTCGACTCTCCTGCTTGAGAGATTTCTATATATCACACGTTCATATGTTCCACCTCTTGGATACCTTTTATTTCCTTCCTGTTACAGAAGAGACGTGCTGCTGTCTTCAAACAGGATTCACTTAGCTATTCCAGACCTCTATCTTTCACTTTACATGTAACAATGTCTAATCTTTCTTGCATACAAATTATATCAATTCACCTACTTACTCCCTTTTTAATGTAAAGTACAAATGGCCAAACTACAATAAATAAATAATGTTCAATCTTGTTTAATATCCTGATTCTAAAAATTTGGTTTCATGGGTCACTTCATTACTTCTATTCCTTCTGCTACCGACCCTCCTGATTGGATCCCCCAACAAGCGTCCTTCTGCCCAGTGGTGCTCGGGCCAATAGAACGAGACTGAATTCAGTGCAGAAGCAAAGGAAAGCTTTATTTTTCGATCAAAGAATGGAGAAGTGCAAGCTTGAGCTCTAGAGGACGCGCTCTTCCTGACAGGCCATGGGTGGGGCTTCTTTATAGGATTCTGCTCTGCAGGGAGGGGGTGGAGTCCTTGCGGTCCTGCACATGCGTGTTGCTCACAGCTCCGCCGCCGCCATCTTGAATCACAGCGTCCAGCACAGCTTCTGAGCACGGGCTGCTGAGCTGAAGAGTCTGCACGGGCTTTTTGCGCGGGGAACGAGGAACTCCGGTCTGAAGTGAAGCGTACAAGGCCTCTGCATGCCACCGGCTGTGACGGTAGACTCAGCGTAAAGGAAAACAAAAAAAGAAAGGTTAGACTTTATTTTTTTTACCCAGGTTCCATTTTTATTTCTCAGGAATTGTTAATGGGCTCTGCCAGTGACATTTTCACTTTTGCCCAAGGTTATGTTTCAAAATTTGTTCTAAAACCAACTTCCTGGTCTCATAGGAATGGCTCCCAACTCTTAAGAACCTGAAATCGTTTTCTCTTTCAGATTTCCTTATGGGTTGCGTGTGGAGGTGTTTCTTCCTAATGCACATGGCAATCCTGTGTTCATGGAAGTGGGGGAATGAACAGATTTATTAGTATCCGTAATTCACCAGGTTTCCCGTGCCCTTCTCCCCCTCCCCTGCTAGGACTAGGTAAAGGAGAATACACAGGCTTTCTTTTTCTAAGAGCGAGAATATTTAGAGATGGGAGCCCCTGGTAAAAGCTGGAGAATGGGGCTAGGACTTAGCAGAGAAGCTAAGGTGATGCATAGAATAAAAGTCTGGGTGAGAAGGAGAGAAGACCTGGAGAAAAAATTAAAGGGGAGGAGGAATGGGGCGGGGTGTGGGGAAGAGAGACAGAGATTTGTGTTCAAGAGGCTCCAGAACATCCTCCCTCAGGAGAAAACTAGGGAGGGAACGAACAGCTTTTGAGAAGTTCCTGGGAAGAAATTGCTGGTAGAGTAAAACTCCTGGTACCATCTTTTCATCAGCCTCACTTAATATTAAAAGCAAATGGCGCGGGCTTCCCTGGTGGCGCAGTGATTGGGGGTCCGCCTGCCAGTGCAGGGGACACGGGTTCGTGCCCCGGTCCGGGAAGATCCCACATGCCGCGGAGCGGCTGGGCCCATGAACCATGGCCGCGGAGCCTGCGCGTCCGGAGCAACGGGAGAGGCCACAGCAGTGAGAGGCCCGCGTACCGCAAACGGGAGAGGCCACAGCAGTGAGAGGCCCGCGTACCGCAAACGGGAGAGGCCACAGCAGTGAGAGGCCCGCGTACCGCAAAACAAACAAACAAACAAAAAAACGGCGGGTCTTCCCTGGTGGTGCAGTGGTTAAGAATCCGCCTACCAATGCAGGGGACATGGGTTCGAGCCCTGGTCTGGGAAGATCCCACATGCCACGCAGTGACTAAGCCCACGTGCCACAACTACTGAAGCCGGCATGCCTGAACCCCGTGCTTCGTAACAAGAGAAGCCACCGCAATGAGAAGCCCGTGCACCACAATGAAGAGTAGCCCCCGCTCACCGCAACTAGAGAAAAGCCTGCATGTAGCAGCGAAGACCCAGTGCAGCCAAAACAAATAAAATAATAAATAAATTTATAATAAATAAATAAACCAGTGGAGATCTAATCAGAGCAGAAAGAATTGGCCCCCCAAAGCCTACATTTCTATGAATGTGTGAGACTTAGATTCATTATTTTTAACAATGAACCTTGACCTTAATGTGTAATGTGCCTTCAGGTGTTTGCTGAAGTCATCATGGCTGACTCAATGTTAAAAATATTATTTCTTCCATCTTTAACTCATCCCTTTGATGTGTTTGATTTAAAATGAGTGGTGTATACTAACACAGGAAAACATATATATGATTTATGAAGGAAATATAAGTATACTTGGAGGCAGGTGCTCAATATTTTTTATTGATGGGGTTCATAGTCAACATTGTTTAAAGACCACTCCTTTATATTCTACACTAGTCGTGGGTCCAGTCTCCACTGTGTGGCCAGGACTTTCCCAGGCCCTTTGCTCTCTGAAAAAGAGGTGGCATGAGGACATTAGCTAATTAAGAGACAGTGAAACGTGAAGTGAATCTTCCCTGACCCTCCTATTTAAAATATAACCCATGCTCTTCTGTATGCCTCTCCTAACCTGATTTCTCTCTACAGCAGTTATCACTTATCATATCCTATTAAATTCCCTTATTCCATTTATAGCTATCCCCCTCCTTACTAGACTGTAAGCTCTTTGAAGGCAGATTTTTTTTCTGTTTTGTTATTTCCTATATCCCTGTGCCTGGAACATTGCCTGGCACGTAGTAGACCCTCAATTCATGTTGGTTGAATGAAAAGGATAAATACCCATTCATCTCTGAGAAGCAGTTCCAAGAACACTCAGTCTGGTAGATTTGGTAGCAGTTTTTTTTTTTTTTTTGCGGTACGCGGGCCTCTCACTGTTGTGGCCTCTCCCGTTGCGGAGCACAGGCTCCGGATGCACAGGCTCAGCGGCCATGGCTCACGGGCCCAGCCGCTCCGCGGCATGTGGGATCCTCCCAGACCGGGGCACGAACCCGCGTCCCCTGCATCGGCAGGCGGACTCTCAACCACTGCGCCACCAGGGAAGCCCTTGGTAGCAGTTTTAAGCCACTGAGTCTTCAGCAGCATTGGCCTTCTGTTCGTAAAGTGGCCAAGACGGGAATTCTTCTCTGGCATGTTTCCATCTCTGTTGTCCACATTCTTATACTGCTTCCCCGCTGCCAAGAAGGGATGCCATGTCCCCCCCCCACCCTGCTCCCACAATTCGGGTACTCATTGTGCTGTACTTCATCTCTCCTCCCTGTCCCCTGATTCACACACACTTTAGGTTTCTGTTTCGAATATCATTTCTAAATGAATTGGTGTGCTGTACCGGGCCATGGCTGACTGTTGACCGGGTACATACTTGCATCACAACTCGTAACTGATGAAGCAGTGCCTCAGCTAGGGAGCCTCACTCTAATGGGAGCATTTCAGGAGGGTGCAGAATCCAGAGCAGAGAGATTTTTGGTATTTTAGGGTTTCTTCAAATCACCCTCTCTGGGCAGCTGCCTTGGTGTCAGCCTTCACCCTCAGAGGTGTACGGACTCCCTTGTGGCTGCTTTTGGGTTTCCGGGAATTGCTGAGTTGAGAAACGGGCTGCTGATGATGATCAGTAGGCACTGCATGGGCGCTGCTTTCCCTCCAGCGAGTCTTTCAGTGAAGGACCTGAGTCTGAGGTTTCAGATTTTTTGTGCTCTGGGTGGCTGGTGTCAACAGAGGCAGAGAAAGAGGCTCTTGCTGTGTTTCCTTCTGCTCTAGTTGGTACTGAGTGTTGCTGACACTAACCAGGACTGAACAGGGTGCTCCCTAACTTGAATCTTAGGTGGGGAAGGCATTTGAAATCTCCACATGCCTGAAAACCAGAGACTTGTTTTTCTGGCACATTCTTGGTTTGGAGATAAAGCAACAGATGTTTTGTTTTTGCCTCTTTCCTTTCTGTTCGTGGCTCCAAACATGGGTGATACTAAGTGTGACAGGTTTCAGGGTTTTATTTACAGCAGTGGAAAACGGTTTGCAGGTCTTTGCAGAGTTCTGGGCCTCGGAGGCTGTCTTTCTACAGCCTCAGCTTAAAATCCTGAAGGCTGGGAGTGCAAGAAGCTTGAAGGTTCTAGAAGTTAGGAGTTGCATTCCAAGGGTGGGAGAGAGCATGAGGAATCTGGTGGAACTTCCTCATCCCTTTCACTAAGGCAAGATACATAATGGCTTAGCTGGAAATGTGGGGTTTATAATTACAAAAAGCTTTACATCATCATAGTAGAAGGCCTCTTGTCTGACATCATTAAAACTGCTAGCAAGACTGAAAAACTATTAAATTGGGGAATCAATATGATGCCTATCTTAAACATTTTATTTTAGGTCATGTAAATATACATATTCATTTACCAATCATTTGATGTAGAGCCAAAGCCTTTACTTTGAGATGGACCTACTGAGTATAGTTCTGTATTATCTTTCTTAAATAAATCACATCTATAATGCATTTTCTTTAATTTACAAATTATTATTTCTCAAATGGAAAAATAACTTTAAAACACTTGCAAAGCACTCTAAGTACGTCTTCCTTCTGGATTTTAAAAAATTCTTCCCACCTCCCCCATCACCACACACACTGCCCCATCTGTAATATTTGCTTTTTCTGCACCTAATTGATGACGTTTTTAAAATAAAAATATAGTGGGTTATTCCAAAGCATTCAACTATATTTTTATAGAATCAATAACTCCATTTAAAATTCCTTTTTAAAAACAACGAGGTATAATTGACAAACAATAAACTGCACATATTTAAATGGTACAATGTGGTAAGTTTTAATATAGGTATATAACTGTGAAACCATCGCCACAATCAAGATGATCACCCCAAAAGTTTCCTCGTGCCCCGCTGTAATTTCTCCATTCTGTTCCTCCCAAACCATCACCCTCTCCCTTTCCCCCCAACCACTGATCTGCTTCTTATCACTATGGGTTAGTTTGCATCTCCTAGAGTTGTACAGAAATCAAATCGCACAGTATGCACTCTTTTTTGACTGGCTTCTTTCACTTGGCATAATTATTTTGTGATTTACAATGTATCAATAGTTCATTCCTTTTTATTGCTTAGAATTCCATTTTGTGGACATACTACAATTTGTTCATTCACCTACTGAGCATTTGGGTTGTGTCTTAGTTCATTTAGGATGCTTTAACAAGATATCAGAGACTGGGCAACTTATAAACCATAGAAGTTTATTTCTCACATATCTGGAGGCTGGGTAGTCCAAGATCAAGGCACCAGCATGGTGAAATCTGTTGAGTCCTCTTGCTGGTTCATAGCCAGTGCCTTCTTGCTGTTTCCTCACACGGTGGGAGGGTGTCTGTGGGGTCTCTTTTGTAAAAACACTAATCCCATTCATGAAGGCTCCATCCTCATGACCTAAGAATATCTCAAAGCCTGCACCTCCTAATACGTCATCTTTCAGGTTAGGATTTCAACGTCTGAATTTGGGGGGAGCACAAACATTCTGACTATAGCAGATTTTTCCCACTTGTTGGCTATTACAAATAAAGCTGCTATGAATATTCATGATCAAGTATTTGTATAAAGATCTGCTTTCATTTCTCTTGGGTAAATACCTAGGAATAGAATGACTAGATCATATGGTAAAAATATACTTAACCTTTTAAAAAAACTGCCAAACTGATTTCCAAAATGAATGTACTATTTTACATTCCCCCCAGCAATGTATGAGAGTTCTAGTTCTTCCACATCTTCATCAACGCGGGCCTCTCACTGTTGTGGCCTCTCCCGTTGCGGAGCACAGGCTCCGGACGCGCAGGCTCCGCGGCCATGGCTCATGAGCCCAGCCGCTCCGCGGCATGTGGGATCTTCCCGGACCGGGGCACGAACCCGTGTCCCCTGCATCGGCAGGCGGACTCTCAACCACTGCGCCACCAGGGAAGCCCGGTCAATCTTTTTAATTTGGGCTATTTTAATAGGTGTGCAGTAATATCTCATTGGATTTTAATTTGCATTTCTGTGATGTCTAATGATGTTGAGCATGTTTTCATGCTGTTATTTGCCGTCTATATGTCGCGGTGAAGTGTCTATTAAAGCCTTTTGCCCATTTGTAATTGGGCTGTTTGTTTTCTTAGTATTAAGTTTTGAGAGCTCTTTGTATATTCTGCATATAAGTCCTTCATCAGATGTATGATTTGTAAATATTTTCTCTCAGTCTGTGGCTTGTATTTATTTAATTGAAATTTTTATTAAAAATAATTATAGATACACATGCAGTTATAAGAAATAAGATAGAGAGATTTTCCCCTAATGATAGGATTTTACGAAATTATAATATAATATCACAACCAGGGCAGAAATCTTGATACAATCCACCCATTTTATTCATATTTCCCCAGTTTTGCTTGTACTTATTTGTGTATATGTGTTTGTATATGTGTGTATGTGTGCATTAAATTCTACACAATTTTATCATTTGTGTAGAATCCTGTATCTGCCACCCGTCAAGATATTAAACAGTTTCAACACCACAGTGACCCCTCAGGTTGCCCTTTTAGAACATACCCACCTCCTTCTAGCAACGCCACCCCCATCTGTAATCCCTGGCAATCATCAATCTGTTCTCCATTTCTAAAATTTTGTCATTTCAAAAATGTTCTACAAATGGATCATACAGTTTGTAACCTTTTGGGATTTGCTTTTTTTCACTCAGTATAATTCTCTGAAGATTTATTCAATCATTATGTGTTTCAATAGTTCATTCTTTTATTGCTTTGTAATATTTCATGGTTTATGTGTAGAGTGGTTTCCCCTATCCATTGGGGATATATTCCAAGACCCCCCAGTGGGTGCTTGAAAGAGCAGATAGTACTGAACACTATATATACTATGTTTTTTCTATAGATGCATACCTATGATAAAGTTTAACTTATAAATTACAGCATCACTACTCTTGTACTTTGGGGCCATTATTAACTAAAGGTTACTTGGACACAAGCACTGTGATACCATGATAGTAGATCTGGTAACTGAGTCTACAACTAAGTGACTAAAGGGCGGGTAGCACATACAGCATGGATACGCTGGACAAAGGGTGATTCACATCCTGGACAGGATGGAGCAGGATGGAGTGAGATTCCATCCCCCTACTCAGAAAAGGCATGCAATTTAAAACATGAATTGTTGGGAATTCCCTGGTGGTCCAGTGGTTAGGACTCAGCGCTTTCACTGCCGTGGCCCAGGTTCAATCCCTGGTCAGGGAACTAAGATCCCGCAAGCCGTGTGGCAATTAATCAATCGTGAATTGTTTACTTTTGGATTTTTCCATTTAATATTTTTGGACCACAGTTGACCATGGAAAGCAAAACCGTGGCTAATAAGGGACTACTGTACTATAATTTGTTTAACCATTCACCTGTTGAAAGACATTTGAGCTGATTCTAGTTTGGGGCAATTACAAATAAAGCTGCTATGAACGTTCATGTATAAGTTTTTGTGTGGCCATAAGTTTCCAGTGTTCTGGAATAAATACCCAAGAGCACAGTCGCTAGGTCACATGGCAATTGCATGTTTAGCTTTATAAGAAAATTTCAAGCTGTTTTCCAGAGTGACTGTACCATTTTAGATTCCCATTAGCAATGCATGAAGGATCCATTTTCTCTGCATCCTTACCAGTATTAGGTGTTATCACTATTTTTTAAATTTTAACTCTTTATTTATTTATTTAACTTTATTTAACTATCTTTATTTATTTATTTAACTCTAAATTTTAACTCTTTCTGATAGGTGTGTATTGATATCTCATTGTGGTTTTAATTTGCATTTCCACACGACAGCTAGTAATGTTGAACATCTTTTCATGTGTTTGTCATCTGTGTATCAACTGCAATGAAATATCTGTTCATATCTTTAGCCCATTTTCTAACTGTATTGTTTGATTTTTTTACTGTTGAATTTTGAGACTTCTTTATATATTCGAGATACTAGTCCTTTGTTGGCTCTGTGGGTTACAAATATTTTTTCCCAGCTTGTCTTTTTATCCTCTTCACATGGGCTTCCACAGAGCAAAAGTTTTCCATTTGATGAGGTTCAGCTTATCAATTTTTCCTTTTATGGATTGTGGTTTTGGTGTCAGGTCTAATAACTCTTTGCCTAGCCCTAGACCCTGAAGATTTTCTCCTATGTTTTATTCTAAAAATTTCATATTGTTACATTTTACATTTAAGTATGATCCATTTTGAGTTAACTTTCATGTAAGTTGTGAGATTTAGGTTGAGGTTTATATATCAGTCCTCCAAATGCCTCCTGTGCTCTTTGCATGCAGAATCACTTGTGGTTCCCTGGCAGGAGATGTTCTCCCACACCTCTTCCCCAGGCCTGTGTGCACACTTCCTCCTCCTTTCTTCTCACCAAGCTGGTTCCTTGTCCACTGAGACTTTACTCACTCTACCTGCATTCAGGATCCTACTCCTCTTGCCTCCACAGAACTTTGCCTTTTTAGTTGTCCCCCACTCTCTTCCACTGTTAACTTCTCTCTCTTTTTCCTGGACCATTCCTATCACCGTACAAACATGCTTTTATATTGCCCTTTAAAATAATAATCCTTCCTTAACTCCATATCCTCCTCTATCTATCTGCCCTATATCACTGTATCTTGCATAAACAAACTTACTGAAAAGAGTGATCTGTACCCTCGCTACTCAAGTTGAAGTTTGTGGACCAGCAACATTGGCATCACAGGGGGCTCCAGTTGTGAGAAATGCAAGATCTCAGGCCCCAACCCTCAAACACTATTCTAGATGTTTCTGTGAAGGCATTTTTTAGATGAGATTAACATTTAAATCAGTAGACTGTTTTTTTGTGGGGGAGGGGCTGCGCCACGCAGCCTGTGGGATCTTAGTTCCCCATCCAGGGATCGAACCCACGTCCCCTGCATTGGAAGCACAGAGTCTTAACTGCTGGACCTCCAGAGAAGTCCCTAGATCAATAGACTTTAAACTTAGTTGATTAACTTCCATAATGTGGGTGGGTCTCATCCAATCAGTTGAAAGCCTAAATAGAAAAAGAGGACCTCTCTGGAAGAAGAGGGAATTCTGCAAGCAGATGACCTTTAGACTCTAACTACAACTCTTCCCTGGGTCTCCAGCTTGCTAGCTTGTCTGCTGATGTTAAACTCGCCAAGCTTCCACAACTACATGAGCAAATTCCTTAAAACAAATCTCTCAATAAATAGACACAGGTAAAGATACCCTGTTGGTGCAGTTTCTCTGGAGAACTCTAATACACAAACAAACTTCATGTTGTCAAAAACGAATGATTAATTCTCTGCCTCCCATCTTACCTAAACTCTTAGCACATTTTTTTTAAAAAAATTCTTTGTCTTAGTTTCCCTGACAGTATAATTTCCTGGATTTCTACTTACCTCATTGGCCACTCCTTCTCAGTTTACTTTGTTGACTTCAAAATATAATATTGAAGTTCCTCAGGACTACCTCAATCCTGGGTGCTTTGCTCTCCTCTCTCTTCACTCTTTCTCTAGGTTATACCATCTAGTCCTTCTGATGACACCCAATTTTTCATCTCAAACTAAGCTCTCCACTCTAAATTGATATGTGCATATCCATATCATCTACTCACTTCCTCCATCTGGCTGTCTCATTGCCATCTCAAACTCAGCACACCCAGAACTAAACCTCTGATTTCCACTCTCCCCCTTTTACAAACCTGTCCTGCCCCAGCCTACTCTATTGTGGTAGCTGACACTAGCAATCCATGTAGATGCTCAAGGCAGAGTCCAAAGAGTCATCCTGGATACCATCCTCTTTCTCAACCCCCCATCCAATTTGACAGTGCTTCTGATCCAGTCTATTTCTATAGTATCCTAAATTTGTCTACTTTTTTATCTTCACAGATCTCCTAGTCTAAACCTCATTTGTGTCTCTAACACCATTCCATGCGTTTATTTTAAATTGAAATATAGTTGATTTACAATGTTGTGTTAGTTTCGGCAAAGTGACTCAGATCTATCTGTCTGTCTGTCTATCTATCTATCATTTATTCCTTTTCAGATTCTTTTCCACTATAGGTTATTACAAGATATTGAAAATAGTTCCCTGTGTTATACTGTAGGTCCTTGTTGTTTCTCTATTTATATATAATAATGTGTATCTGTTAATCCCAAACTCCTATTTTATCCCTCCTGCACCCTTTCCCCTTTGTTAATCGTAAGTTTGTTTTCTATGTCTGTGAGTCTATTTCTGGTTTGTAAATGAGTTCATTTGTATCATTTTTTTTAGATTCTACATATAAGTGATATCATGTGATATTTGTCTTTCTCTGTCTGGCTTACTTCACTTAGTAAGACAATCTCATTCATGTTGCTACAAATGGCATCATTTCATTCTTTTTTATGGCTGAGTAATATCCCATAATGTTTGTGTGTGTGTGTGTATGTCTTTATCCATTCATCTGTCAATGGACACTTAGGTTGCTTCCATGTCTTGGCTATTGTAAATAGTGCTACTATGAACATCAGGATGCATGTATCTTTTCGAATTAGAGTTTTTGTCTTTTCCAGATATATGCCCAAGAGTGGGACTGCTGGATCATATGGTGACTCTATTTTTAGTTTTTAAAGGAACCTCCATACTATTCTCCATAGTGGCTGCACTAATTTACATTCCCACCAACAGTGTAGGAAAGTTCCCTTTTCTCTACACCCTCTCTAGTATTTATTATTTGTAGACTTTTTGATGATGGCCATTCTGACTCCACTCAGTGTCTTTTAATGTGCAGTCATCATTCATCACCTCCTCTGTGAAGCCTTCCTTGACTTCTCCTTCCTAGTTTGGGTTAGGTGCATGTCCTATATACTTTCATGGTACTTTGTTTTTATAAGTAGCATAGTGCCTATTATACCATATTATACTTTTACGTTTACTTGTTTGTCCATCCTGTTAGACTGTGGTCCTTAAGAGTAGGAAAATGATTTTTAAATCTTTATTCCCAGTGTCTAGCATGATGTCTGGCATGGAATATGTCTTTTATAAATGTTTGTTGAAAGTTGAGTGAGTGAATGCATAGCGTGGTAGAATTGGGAAAACCATATTTGGACCTAGTTGCTACTTTACAAAATTATCTTATGGCTCCAAAGATTTCTTTATTTCATATCTTGCTAAAGATCCATAAAAATGAAATTCCTTTAACACTCTTTACCCAAGACATTTTAACTATTAGACTATGATTCATTCCCTACACAAAGCACTTAATTTTTTGAGGCTTAACTTTACATCTTACTCTTATTTAAAGTTCAGTTATAGGGACGTCCTCTTAGCTGTTTCTATGCAGTTACTGCAGTGTCCCTTTCTTTCTTAGTAAAACAGACATAGAAATATGACTTAGAACACAAGGAGAAAAGTCAGGACACAATTTTTCTTCAGTTTCACAAGCTACCCATGCCCATGAGATTTTCTGCCTTAGAATCATTCTACCAGCCTATTAAATATGTTCTCTTGCCTGGGGCAGTATTCCTGAGAAGGCAGAAAGTTGCCTAAAATCTCCTTAGCAAGTTGTAGAATATTGAGTAATGAGTACCCTTCCTGCCTGACCTTCATTATGTTTACATACCCTCTGCAGTGCGTAACCTTCACATATTTTATTTCAGGTATGAAGGCAGAGCAATTAAGTTTTTCAAGGATTCAAATAAAATTCCATGCATTTTCCAAATCTTAGTCTCCATTAGGTCTCAGTACTTGGTTGTTAGTGATTTTTATCTGCATTGGATCTACTTTATTAAGCTTCACGGAATGAGTAACAGCTACTAAGATGGTACCAGTAGATGTCAGAGACTGGGACAGAATGGCTGAGTGAGTGGGAAACTGCACAGCTGAGAGCAACCATGGCAGTTACAGAAGTAGGACGTGGGCGTTGGAAAGCGTGAAAGGATAATTTTTAAAAGAGGATATAATCATGATTCCCTTGTAATATGAAGATATGTCAAAGGTTCTATTTAACTCACTAATTAATGAAGGAACTAGTAAGATGTTACAACTGGCTCAAATGAGGATTTGACTTAATAGAGATTTACATTCTTAACTGGAAAAAAAATCCACTTGCCTTGCCACATACAGGAATCATAAGAACGAGAAACATTTGCATTGTTATTGATTTTCTACAACTTTTCTCTCTAAAGAGCTGTAAAATAAGCCTGTCAAAGACAACCAAAGGTGGAAAAGACCCAGATGGACGAGCTAGACAGGACAACCACTAACCTCTTTTGTTGCCCAATTCAAAGTCTTTCATAATTTTTCTTAATAGAAGAATATAAACATATGGACAGATGTTCTGCTCCTAAAGAGAGACTAGAGAATGTTGGAATATATTAATCTTAATGGATACTTACTGAGCACTTACTTACTATCTACCAAGAACTATTCTAGGCCTTTACCTGTATTATTTCATGTTCCTTAAACAAGCTAGTAAGGAAAGTATTACAGATAGGAAAGTGGAGACTCGTTGATTTTGGGTACCGTGACCAAGGACACACAGCTGAGTCAGGACTGAGACTCAAATCATCACACTGGATTATAGTAAACCTAGCATCCCTACCCGCAACTGTGGTTTTTATATTTGGAGCAATGGGAAAGTTGTGATTTTCAAGGTCACAAGTCTCCGAGCCCAGAACTCTTCTCACTCACCATTTTGCCTGTTAGATCTGGTGATGAAAGAACCAGAATAACACACAGGAGAGATGGTTCCGCTCTCGTTATCTAGCTGTATTATCTTGGGCAAGTCAGCTGTTGAGATGTTATTTCATTTTTGAAACAGGAGGAAAGTATCATACCTACCCAGGTCATGAAATTCTTTGAAAATCAATTGAAAAAATATATGTGTAACTCTTTGAAATATAACATCCTGAGTGGGTGTTAGTTTTCCCTATTATTAAGTTTTAAAAGTGAGGGTAGGGCTTCCCTGGTGGCGCAGTGGTTGAGAGTCCGCCTGCCAATGCAGAGGACGCAGGTTCGTGTCCCAGTCCAGGAAGATCCCACATGCCGCGGAGCGGCTGGGCCCATGAGCCATGGCCGCTGAGCCTGCGCGTCCGGAGCCTGCGCTCCGCAACGGGAGAGGCCACAGCAGTGAGAGGCCCACGTAATGCAAAAAAAACCAAAACAAAAAACAAAAAAAAAACAAACAAACAACAAAAAAATAAAATAAAAGTGAGGGTAAATGCTGGAAGCAGGATATTTAATGGAATGAGCCATAGCATGCATTAAAACAATATATATATAATATTTTAAAAATAAATTTTAAGTTTTGTATATATACACTTTCCCCCTAGTATACAGCCCATAACTTCTGAGAATAGAGAGTATTTGAAAACTGAAAGGCCCTATAGGAATGCCGACAATGTCTCAGAACTCTTCAACCCAAATAAAAGATGAAAAAGTGAAGTTGATGATAAGTGTAAGTGGCTTCCCATACTCAGGGTCCCTACTGTTTAATTCATGATTCTCTCTGGGAAAGCATCTGATTCTGACCTAATTACCTCCCCATGGAACTCACTGGCTCAGTGATAGGCTAAATCAGCAGCTTCAGTGGAGCCCTCAGCCCTCAAATTAGAAGGTGGGGTTGTATCCCTGGTTCATAAGAGGATTCTATAAGGTGTTTGCCCTGCTGAAGTAGAGAGAACTTTAATAGGCATCTTATCAAACTAAGCACAGAAGGTACTGGCTTAACTCTTCATAGCCTTTCAGCACTTTCCATCTCTCTAAGTAGGAAAATTCTCCACTTCTTGGTCTGGTGGGATTGCTGATTCTATTTTAGTCCCCATATATTATACATGATAAATATAAAAGGAATTCATTTTTTTCTGATGAAAGAGGCTTTTATTCTTACATAAGAAAATCATAACTTTTAGTAAAAAATGGAAATTCACCCTGTTTTCATTAAATGTTTTGGATTTGTTTTGTTGAAGTGGAAGAAGCCATGAAGAAAAGTGGGCACAATTCTACCCTAGCACCTAGTGGTAACTGAACTGTGTGATTAGAAAAAGCATCCTCTTCAGACACACAAATTGTAGAAAGGTGCCTCCACCGGACATGGCAGTTAGACCAGAGCTTGTGGCCTTGCCCCAAGAGCAGAGGTGGAATTCAGCCCCCACTGCTTCCTTCTTACCTACTGGAAGGGGCCCAAACAGCACAATGTAGCCCTCTATGCTGAACAGTCTATTTCTTAACACTCAACCTTCTTAGAAAGTCAAGAATGGGAGAGGGAGGGCTGTATAACTAAAACATATCTTTTCTTCCTATCTCAACGCTATGACTAGCACAACTGTAAATGCTGAATAATAATAACAAGGACGATGAGAGTGTACCCTGAAGAGGAGGGACAGGTGAGGGATGTGTCAGAGGGCTGGAGGATGAGTAAACCTCCTGGGGACAGGGATGTGGGCTTTGAAATGAGTTCTAGTGAAGGGAGTCAGCAGGAAGAGAGAGGTTGTTCTATGAACAGTTTGGACAAAAGCTCAGAAGTTATGAAGAGAGGAAAGTCGGATTCACTGGGAAGGAGTAGAGTTGAACCTAACAATGGAGAGGTGTAAGCTAGACAGTGAGTTCTTTGAAAAGATGGCTGGGTCGTCTTCAGTCTAACATCCGCATTGTTTAGCATGGAGCCTGGTTCAATTTATTTACTTAATAGATTGATTAATTAATAGATTTTAGGCAATGTCAGATTGACCTAGAGTTGGTCAGTGCAGCAGCAGGTGAAGTCATCCCCTACTCTTTATTGATGACCCAGCCAGTCCCTTCTGCCTTCACACTATAGCACTCACATCTGCCTGTAACAGCTGCACTTCCAGAACTCCCCGATCGGCTCAGTCATTTCAACCAGGGATTGCAAAAACTGAGTAACCACTGAAACACTCAGGGCACATTTAAACACAGCTCCTGGGTCCGCAGATGCTTCTGGTCATCAGCCAAGTGGAGCAACCATTCAGTTAACCAATAGCAGGAAAGAGGAGAAATTAGAGGCCTTAAGCTGAGGGAATGTGGGGAGTGGGAGCTTGCTGACTTCAGGCTCTGGGAGCATTCCCTTCTTATGCCCTCTCCCTGCACATCTCGGTTTCCTGTATCACCTAATGTTGACGCTACAGCAGCATCTGGGCTACTTCAGGTTCACAACCTTCGGGGCCACAGCATCGTGTCAGCTGTCACTTTGAATTCAACCTAGGTCGTCAAAGTAATTGTGCAGAAAGGCAGCAGAATGCTCAGGACCCAGCCCCTCATATGGTTCCATCTTCCAACCTCTCCTATTCAAAATACACCTTCTGAGCTGAATCACTGTTTTTTCCCAGCTCCCACGTCCATCCCCTGTCTTCAACCCCACTCTTCGAAAATCCTCCTTTCTAAACTACACAATTGTTATAGGATATTTCTAAGGTATAAGGGATTATACATATTCCAAAAATTTCTTTGTTGGAATTCCTTTGGAACTCAAAGCACATTTCCCAGAAAAATGATGTCAGACAGATTCTTAGGTCACCCATAAAGTTCTATTTAACATATGATTAAATTAATTCATGACATTTTACTCTCTCTAGTTGCTACTCATTTAACTGATGAGCAAACCAAGGCCCAGTGAAAGTGAGTTGCCCAACCCAAGGTTCTCAAGAAGGTTGGAGTGAGGACAGGGAATGCTTGGTGGTTGTGTGACAGGTGGCTTTGATGGGCTGGAGCTCAGGCAGTGGAGAACAGCTGGAGACAGGGTTATGTGGACACAGTTAGAAAGGCATCAGAGGAAAAGGGCTGGGTGGCCACCTGGATTCAATAACCCACAGAGTGCTACTTGCACAGTGTGGGGACTACCCATCTTCCCCCATGGGCCCTCCGTGACTGAACATAACCCTCCTCTTTTAGGAAGGAGGTGGTGTCTCCCGTTCTTGCCCTGACTCATGCCTAGTGTGTAGGTGTCCAGAAAGCGGGGAGGCCCTTGAGTTTGTAGACACACTGTGGTTCTCAGGAGGACTCCAACACTGGAGAAGAGGGAGGCTGGGGAATGCCTTCACTTGCACCCAGGAAGAAGTGGTGTGGTGAACGCGGAGTGGCAGCTGCCACGGTGGTCCTTTCATTTAGGTGAATATTCAACATGTAATGAGTACCTACCATGGTGTGACGTATTTCCATATATAGTCCTTGAAGTTTGCTTTAAGTTGATTCTACCTATATAAAAGTAACTAAATGGGGGCAGGGGTGGTGCAGGAAGGGTACTCTCCCACTCCTGCTTTTGTAAGTGGATATATATTTTACAGTTTTCATGTCATAAGCATATGAAGAAGGCCTGCTTTGTGTAAAACCTTGTGATCAATTGTATGTTGTGGCAGGAAGCAGGAAAGTTTGCAAATATAAAAACAGTCCTTCAAAAGACTTTGCAATTTATATGGGGAAGCAAATGTGCCTCAGTTATATGGGAACGTCAGGGATAGGAAGGCTGACTGTGCAAGGGATGTACAGAGGGTCAGCCTTGATATCGCAAAGTGGGATTCTGCTCCTACGAATGCACTTTTTCATAGTTTATTTCTTATGTATAAGTAAAGCATGCACAGAACACGAACTCCAGTAGGGACAAAACGATATTCAATGAAAAGCCTATCTCTCCTTCATCCTAGTCTGCTTTCTGTCCCCAGATGCAACCATATTTACAGGTTCTTATACAGCCTTCCAGGGTATTCTCTGTATTTACATGCATCAGTTATGTTTTTCCTCTTTGGTTTACTTTACTTAACAACATATCTTAGAATTTTTTCCAGAGTAGTATATAGAGAGACTTCCCTCATTTCTTTAAATTTTCTTTAAACTACAGCCCACAGGTCAAATCTGGGCTCTGTCTGTTTTTGTAAATATAATTTTATTGGAACAAAATCACCTCCATTCATTCACACATTGTCAGTGGCTGCTGTTGCACTACAATGGCAGGGCTGAGAAACTGCAACAGAGAATGTATGATCTGCAAAACCTAACATTTTCTATATCCCCTTTGCAGAATAAGATTGTTGACCCCCTGCTTTAAATGACTACATAATGTTCTGTGTATGAACTGTTATAATTTATTTTAAGAGTCCCCTATTAAAGGATACTTAAGTTATTTCTAATCCTTTGTTATAATTAACATAGCTGTAATGAACATATTAATATTTGTGTTATTCTCAAATATGTGAGTATATCTGTATAAGAACCCAGGAGTGGGATCACTGGGCAAAAAATATCATAGGTTTTTCATTAATTTATGCATTAATGATGTAAAGGAAGTCTAAGGCCAGAAGATGGACCAATAGCGAGAATGAATTGAGAACTCTGGGCTGCTAGGAGATGAAATGAAGAACACTATTGTAAAGGAGAGTAAAAGGTAGTTGCTTTCAGCCACATGCCTTGAATGGGACTGTAGGAATCTGATGGATGGAAAGTATGTATCTCCATTCAAATAAATCTACTGATGTATCAGGACTGTGGAAACCAATGCAAGAGCATTCACTCCTGTTAAGGTCACTCTTTTTTTTTTTTTTTTTTTGACGTCTTTATTGGAGTATAATTGCTTTCCATTGTTGTGTTAGTTTCTGCTGTATAACAAAGTGAATCAGCTATATACATACATATATCCCCATATCCTCTCCCTCTTGCATCTCCCTCCCACCCTCCCTATCCCACCTCTCTAGGTGGTCACAAAGCATGAGCTGATCTCTCTGTGCTATGCAGCTGCTTCCCACTAGCTATCTGTTTCACTCTTTGTCCTAATTGCAAACTCCTCTCCACATCCCTCCCTGTTCTCATTCCCCAAAAAGAGCTGCGTCAGAGCCTTGGAGGCAAACACATTTGACTGTCAGAGCTGCTGCTTTTGGGGACAGCTGCATAGATCACTGGGGTCAGGGAGTTTGACTTTGTGTGGACAGGTTTGGTTGACTTTGCCTTTGCTAGACTGAACAGGTCTTGGCGATGGGGCTGTGGGTTCCCCAGCCCTGGGAGACCAGTTTGAGCTCATTCTTAGAAAAGGGGATCTGGAATCAACAAGCTTTGGGAAGAAAATCACCCCAGGAGGCGCAGAAGAGTTCAGATCTTCTCTGTAGAGAACAAGAGGTGGGTCTGAGAACCAGGAGCAATTCAGGCCTCTCCTTTCACCCACTAATGCCCTGCTATGTGCCAGGGCATATGCTAAGGGGGAGTGTATAGGGATAAAGAAGACAATTTGGCTGACTGTCAAAGGGCTCACAGCCTAGTGGAGGAAAATAGACCTGCAGTCCCCAAACTGTGTATACCTTATAAATTTTCAAGAAAAACACATCCATGCTTGACATCTGTCAGACCTGGCACAAACAGCTAACTCAAAGTAGTCCACAGCTTCAACATTAGGATGAAACACTCCTTTCAATGATGCCATGTCTTTGCTAAGCTAGGTTTTTGGAAGTTATTATGCTAAAAAAGAAGTAACACATAAAACTCAACATGGAAGAGAAAATGAGGGTGGTGGTATCCAGTTTGACACCAAGTTTGGGAAGCTATGCATGCCAAACATGTACACGCATCCCATTAGTAAGTGAGTGTGGTTAAGAATTAAATAAAACATGGTATTTTTTTCTCCCAATTTATATGTATTGTTTTTTGAAATGACTACTAAGTTGTCAGGACAGAAATATTTATAAATAAATGGAACTGTTAGTTATTTCTTTTGGCCTTTGTGCACTGGAAAAAAATTAATGAAACACTAGGGCACAGAGAACTGAAAAAGTTTGGGAACTCTGAGATGGACGTGTAATGCTACTTCCAGCATTGTGGCCTTGAGAAAGTTAACACTCCAAGCTCAGCTACCAGTTCCTCAAATAGGGATAGCATAATAAGGATAATAAGGAAAATAGGGATAATAAGACTAAATACTTTTGGGGGCTGTTGTAAAAGTTAAATGAGATAGTGCAAGTAAAGAATTTAGCACAGGGCTTGGCACATAGTAAATGACCAAAAAACACTGGCAAGTACAAATCCACAGAACCTTGGAAACTGTAAGTTTAGCCCTAACTACCCTAACAACGTCAGCTTCAAATTCATTTTTAAGCCTTCTGTTTCTCAAATCAAGTGCTGTTGCCATGGTAACTGTTGTAATGTCCCTAATATCTGGTGTCAACTAATTCATTCTGAAACCAGGAAATTAACAATCCCCCAGGGAATTAACAATCCCCCTGGGATTTGTCATGGTACTATGTGAATGATTTCACTGTCAGTCTTCCATTAGGGCTTTCCTCCTTATATTAGTTCACAGATTGCTTATTCTGTTTGATAAATCTAAGGATCCTTTAAGAAGCAAATTTAAGACAAATTGCATCAAAATTACTTTCTGGTGTCTCTGAAATATTTGTTTCAAAAACTCAATTGGCTTGACTATGGTACGGTTTTATCATGGTTTATATTTTTTTAAAACTAATTTTGTATGTAAGATCTTATTTCCCTCCCAAAGACAAATTTATAGTAAGATCCATGAGTCCTCATTAAAAAAAAGAAATCCTGGGCTTCCCTGGTGGCGCAGTGGTTGAGAGTCTGCCTGCCGATGCAGGGGACACGGGTTCGTGCCCCGGTCCGGGAAGGTCCAGGAAGATCCCACATGCCGCGGAGCGGCTGGGCCCGTGAGCCGTGGCCGCTGGGCCTGCGCGTCCGGAGCCTGTGCTCCGCAATGGGAGAGGCCACAACAGTGAGAGGCCCGCTTACAGCCAAAAAAAAAGAAATCCTTCCATTTTGGACGCTACCTTAATTCCAAAACATCCATGAAGATGGCTACTTCTACTATTAAACAGAGCCTTCCAGGCCTTTCAGCAAAGCTGGTAACTTTTCTGCTAGTTCCAGATGGGTTTTAAGAATTTATTAGACATGTTAACTCTAGGACAGTTGATCATTAGATAAAAGAAGAGAGAAAACCCGCACTCTAATTGTCTAAATCATTGGTTCTCAAATGGGATCGGGGAGGGCGTTTACGCACCAGGAGACATTTGGCAATGGCTGGAGACATTTTTGGTTGTCAGAATTTGGTGGGGGGAGTGTAGGGAGGCGGCACTGCTACTGGCGTAGAAACCAAGGATGCTGTTAAATTTCTTACAGTACACACAGGGCAGCACCCACAACAATTATCTGACCCCAAATGTTAAGATTACTGAGGTTGAGAAACCCAGGCTGGTGTTGATATTATTCCTTTTCTTCATTGAATCACACTTTTTGATTCTTCATTCTAATACCTCTTCTCCTGACCTTATGGATTCCTTTGAATAATTAGCTTCTGAAATTAGGTTACAGTAACTGCAGAAAAGTATCAGGCTTGTCTCCAAGTCAGTGGTCCTCAACATTTCTGCACATTAGTATCACCTGGGGGAACTTTCAAACTATGTCAGTGTCTGGACTGCATCCTTGACCAATTTAATCCAAATATCCAGAATTAGGACCTAATTGCAGTATGTTTCAGAATTTTCCCATATCACCGTAATGGGCCACCAGGGTTGAGCACCATGATCTAAATAAATAGAAAGGTTATTTACTGTACTAGTCATGCACTCACAAAGAGAGAACTCAGTTGCAGGAGGGGGGGATAGTGATGTTTCTGCCAATGTAGAAATGCTTTTTTTCCCCCTAAGCGTCAGGTTGACTATTTGAATCAAGGGCTATTTGAGATTTTCACTCATGTGGCTTGATCACCTGTGATATTTCACTTTTGGTGGCTGATCTATGCCTGACCCAAATTTTATATACCTATAAGTTCTCAAGGGTTTTCTTAATCTTTTTCAAAAAATTATAAGTTAAAGAGAATTATGTAGCGCTCCTCTGGTGCCCCCAAACTTGACTTTCACCTTTACTTGAGTCTAAAGAAGACAGGAATATTTCTTCTTTGGATCTCATGCACCAGTGGAACCCAGATGCCTCTTAGCATCCTGAAAGGCCAAAGGACGGTTTTCCAAATTCACCCTTTCTCTGTCCCTTTCGCCCTCACTCCCAATCGCCCTAGAAAATACCGCTTGAGCAGATGGTTTTGGTGTGATGCCCCAGAGGTTAACAGATGTGAATTCTGATGGAATAACAAGAGGACAGAACTTTTCCGCTGCCATATTCAAACTAAACTCATGGTTTTCCCCTCAGCAAACAAAAGGTGCTTCAGACGGCTGACTTTAAACATCTAAGCCAGGGTCAAAGACTTCTCAGAACAGGGGAGAAGTAGAAGCCAATAAGAGAGAGCTGATTTCATCATCACAAGAAATGAACACTTGTTAGTACGCAGCCTACTTCTCATTTTCCAAGGGTTGCCACCTTCTGGCCCTGCCCAGTGCCCTCCTTGAAGGACACCAGATGTTTAGGGAAATAGGCCTCTTTCTCTTGATGGACTGTGATAAACGAAAAGTGTTTTATCAAAATGGGGCACAGGACCATAGTTGTATCCTCAAGAGTCCAAGAGTTTTAATGAATATTTTTAATATTATGCTGTCATGTCATTCTAAACAGTGTGTTAGCACAATTCTGATCATCTGAATAATTACCTTAAAATTAAGATGCCACTTGCTATAGGTACCTGAAATTGTGTTTATGTTCTAACCCTGCAAAGGGTCGGTGATGTTGCCGAGTGCTGCCCTAAAACTTTGGTAGTTGACTACAGAAAGATGGGACAATGGAGTCATCACATTTTCACAGCATAGCAGTCCCACAATATTTGCTTTGTGAATGGATATGCCACACGGATACCAGTCGTGAATATACCACCTTGAGACAACAGGTGATTGACAGTGAGCAGAGTGACAAATAGACAATAAAGCATTCTTTTATTCAATTCTATAAAAATATTTTGATTATTACTACTAATACCATTTTATAATAGCTACTTATGAAAACCAGCATTCACTGCTTTAATGCTTTTATTTTGAAATATAAAAATGACTAAATTTAGAATTGTACCAGAGGCTACTTCTTTCTAGCATTAAACCCAAAATCATGTTTTGCTTCTGCAAATCATTAGTTATCATATTTAATTGGTATTTTAAATTTAATTTTCATTAGTCTTGTATTTTGTTTGTATTTAATGTACAAATTTGGGTTTTGTATTTACATAAGAGCCATAAATATATGCATGTTTGTATTTAGGTAACATTAAACATGTTAGTTCATGCTGGGATTCTGTGTGCACTTATTTTTTCCTTTAAGAAAGATTCACACATTGGTCAATTTTGAGAAATGCAGGACTAAAAGATTTCTTTTGAAACCAAGGCTGGTTGAAACCTTAGATTTGGACTAGGTCTGAGCCTGGAGACTGACTGAGCCAACTTAGGATGTTAAGGCAGATTTGACCCAATTTCCCCTGCCTTCACCAGAAGGCGAATAGCCATATTTTCTTCCTTCCTAGGTATACTTGCTGAATACTTGTTCAATGATAAAGAGAAGGAAGAAAGAAGTTTAGAAATAGACAAAAATAAGTAAATCTGAAAATAAGATTACAAACAGGAAGAATACAGATTGTGAACTTTACTTCCTATTGGTATAATTTCAAAACTAACACCCATAATCCTTGTATCTAAAATCTACTGTAACCTATTTCACTGCATGATCTCAGCCCCCTGCAAAGTCCTTCTAACCAAATATTTCAGAGTGTTCTAGTCTCACAGATGCTCGTGAAGGCATCTAGTCAGATACCATGAGCTGTTCACCACTTCTTTCCCGGCCCCTCCTGGTAGCCCTATAGCAACTGGTCCTCCTGTCACAGTTACCACTTTGCTGGACACTGCTCCTGGTGCCCTGTGCTCTTGAGTTCAAAGCATTGGGAATGGCCCCCATCTCTCTTTTTTTGGGGGGGCACACCCCCTGGCACGTGGGATCTTAGTTTCCTGACCAGGGATCGAACCCACGTCCCTTGCAGTGGAAGAATGGAATCTTAACCACTGAACCGCCAGGGAAGTCCCACCCCCTCACCTCTTTTTTATGTAACATTTTGTTACCAGGATACCAAAGGCTTTGTGCTTTAGTGTCTTACAGATTTTCTATTTAAAGGAAAAGAAAAAAACAGTTTTTACCTTCAACTCTCCTTCCCTAGGATCAAGAAGTAGAATTACTAGCACACAGGTAGAAGGGAGAAGACAGTCATGTACAAGGCAAGGAGAGAGTTCTCAAAAGATGCTGACCCAACCCTGCTGACACCTTGGTCTTGGATTACTAGCCTCCAGAACTGTGAGAAATAGATTTCTGTTTAAGCTACCCTGTCTGTGGTACTTTGTTGTGGCAGCCCTAGCAAACTAGTTCAGGGAGAAAGAGCTCGGAACTTTCAGAAATCCACAAGTATTATGGAGAGGCCATTATGTGGTGTCAGTCTTAACTTTTCTTCAAAATTCTCTGTGTAATCGAGTGACTTGCCAATAGATTTACTTAGTACGTAGTGAAACATTAGTTTCACCATTTCCATCCCAAATTCTAATGTTCTCTGAGCTCCCACAGGCATCTTACTTGTACCTTTATTATAAAACTATATCCTGGGCTTCCCTGGTGGTGCAGTGGTTGAGAGTCTGCCTGCTGATGCAGGGGACACGGGTTCGTGCCCCGGTCCAGGAGGATCCCACATGCCGCAGAGCAGCTGGGCCCGTGAGCCATGGCCGCTGAGCCTGCACGTCTGGAGCCTGTGCTCCGCAACGGGAGAGGCCACAGCAGTGAGAGGCCCGCGTACCGAAAAAAAAACCCACAAAACTATATCCTATGTTTAAACTGTTTCAACCATTATCTGTTTCTCCACAAGACCATGAGCCCCTGAAAAACAGGGAGTGTGGTTGTATTTCAGTCTTCTTTGTATGCCTGGTACCTAGTATATAGTAGGTGCTCTACAAATGTTTATGGAACAAATGAGTTAATAAATGAATACATTAAAAACAAAAGCCACCTTTATCCAAAAGATAACTTGAAGGAGTTTTTTTTTCTGGGAGATTTAGACACAAGCAGCTAAAATTATTTATGCAGCCCTTAAGTCAAAATTGTGGTGGCAGCTGGGCACCAGAGCAGTATCACTTTTTGGAAGCCACCCAAAAGCCACTGCACATTTGCCCAGCCATGGGTGAGATCATCTGCACCCTGTCTTAGCAAGTATTTTGGAGGGAAGATACCCCAAGGTACACTGCCCTGGGAAGTCTTCTATGGCCTCCTATCCCTGGGAGGAACCTATGTTATTGTTTTGTCTTTTCTGTTGCATTTTAGTTTTATTTTTTTCTTAAACATCTTTATTGGAGTATAATTGTTTTACAATGGTATGTTAGTTTCTGCTTTATAACAAAGTGAATCAGTTATACATATACATATGTCCCCATATCTCCTCCCTCTTGCATCTCCCTCCCACCCTCCCTATCCCATCCCTCTAGGTGGTCACAAAGCACTGAGCTGATCTCCCTGTGCTATGCGGCTGCTTCCCACTAGCTATCTATTTTACATTTGGTAGTGTATATATGTCCATGCCACTCTCTCACTTTGTCCCAGCTTACCCTTCTGCCTCCCCGTGTCCTCAAGTCCATTCTCTACGTCTGCATCTTTATTCCTGTCCTGCCCCTAGGTTCTTCATAACCTTTCTTTTTTTTTTTGATTCCATATATATGTGTTAGCATATGGTATTTGTCTTTCTCTTTCTGACTTACTTCACTATGTATGACTCTAGGTCCATCCACCTCACTACAAATAACTCAATTTCGTTCCTTTTTATGGCTGAGTAATATTTCATTGTATATATGTGCCACATCTTCTTTATCCATTCATCTGTTGATGGACACTTAGGTGGCTTCCATGTCCTAGCTATTGTAAATAGAGCTGCAATGAACATTGTGGTACATGACTCTTTTTGAATTATGGTTTTCTCAGGGTATATGCCCAGTAGTGGGATTGCTGGGTTGTATGGTAGTTCTATTTTTAGTTTTTTAAGGAACCTCCATACTGTTCTCCATAGTGGCTGTATCAACTTACATTCCCACCAACAGTGCAAGAGGGTTCCCTTTTCTCCACACCCTCTCCAGCATTTGTTTGTAGATTTTTTGATGATGGCCATTCTGACTGGTGTGAGGTGATACCTCATTGTAGTTTTGACTTGCATTTCTCTAATGACTAGTGACGTTGAGCATTCTTTCATGTGTTTGTTGGCAATCTGTATATCTTATTTGGAGAAATGTCTGTTCAGGTCTTCTGCCCATTTTTGGATTGGGTTGTTTGTTGTTTTGATATTGAGCTGCTTGTAAATCTTGGAGATTAATCCTTTGTCAGTTGCTTCATTTGCAAATATTTTCTCCCATTCTAAGGGTTGTCTTTTCGTCTTGCTTATGGTTTCCCTTGCTGTGCAAAAGCTTTAAGTTTCATTAGGTCCCATTTGTTTATTTTTGTTTTTATTTCCATTTCTCTAGGAGGTGGGTCAAAAAGGATCTTGCCGTGATTTATGTCATAGAGTGGAACCTATGTTTAATGCTAGCAAGGGAGAAGCTAACTGAAGTAAAAGCTTTGCTCACTCAGACACATTTGTTGTTGAAAGGGTATATCGTTCCCCTTGTGAACTGCTTTCTTCTTGGGAACTGTTTGCTTGCTGCTCAGCGTCTACCTAGAGACGGCAGCAAACATTTTCTGTAAAGGGCCAGATAGTAAGTGCTTTAGGCTGTGTGGGCCATGCAAATATGCACATGTGAATATTTCTAGAAAGTCATGGGCCCTCTCCTCAGTCATTTCCAGCTCCCTGGGAATGAGTAAATAGCCAAGGCCTTTCCTCAAAGCCTGGAAGAAAATGAAGGTCAAGGATACTTGAAAGAAAATAAGATAAAGCCAAATTTAACCCAGCAAAGCCTTGCCTGACACCTGCAAAACAGCTTGCTTTGGTTACAGCTCAAGTCAGGTTGATTTTTCATTGAAAAAGAATGAGCTTATTTCTCTCATCAGAGGGAATGTTCTCATTTCAGATAAAGCAAGGAAACTGTTGACTCGCTGACCTCAAATTCAGTGAATGCCTGTGAGCGGTTGGTCTGGGCCTCGGTGTGAAGGAAGGAGGACTCACAGCTGATATGACTTGGTGTTGTGCCAGTCTGTGCAAAATTAGAAGATGGATTATTGTGGATTT
The DNA here is from genome assembly GCF_011762595.2 of Tursiops truncatus. Lineage (NCBI taxonomy): Eukaryota > Metazoa > Chordata > Mammalia > Artiodactyla > Delphinidae > Tursiops > Tursiops truncatus. Next base: position 77,972,531 of record NC_047035.1, on the reverse strand, counting down.
GTTTTCCTTTAGGAATTAGGGCTGGCACTGGCTTAGCTTCAGTGCAGCCGAGCTATTAACTGAAATGCGTTTTTATCTTAACAGCCACATCCCATTTAGCCATAGTGACTTTGGGGTGACTTCCAAAGCAGTCTCATCAGAATGAGTCGGCAGATTAAGGCTAACCTTCGTGTCAGAACTGTAGGCAAGAAGAAATGAAATGCACTGCATTGATCCTACTCCCGCTGCAAAAAATGAAACTGAACTGTGAGGTGGGCTAATGAATATTGGTGGAACTTTCAAATGGATCTCCTTTAGTCAGCTAGCTTCAGGAAGATTCAAAGCAGCATAAAACACGCACGACAAGGTAAAAATGTGCTGCTGTGTCTGGCCATGCACCATGCTGGAGGGCTCTTTTGATTCCATGTCAGGTCTGATTTGAAGTCTTTCCCTTGTCTCCTTACCTGTTTGGTAAATTCACTCAGCTCAGTCGGAGCATGTATGTGCATGTGCACGGAGCATGACTCCCTCTAGATGGCCCTCCCCTTCGCTGAGAAGTCAGCTAACTCTGGGAGCCTCAGCTTTCGCATCTGCAAAATGGGGCTTAGCGTCCACATCTCAGGACTGATATAAGGATTACATGAGATAACACATGTGAGGATGGCTTATAAACTCTACAAATATTGGCTTTTGTTTTACCCTCTCTCCTTGCCTAGAACCCAAACAGAATGTATTCTCTTCAGCTGCCTGCAAACTGGGGAATGGACAGCTGAGTCAGCAACCCAAAGAACTGTGCTCTTGTGGTCTTCTTGCCTTTTGCCTCCATCAATCAGCACTTATCAAAAGTATGTATGCATTAGAGCAGGAGACATTTGATTTACAGAAGCATGGGTTTCTTCAAGGATGCAGTTCAATTTGTTGGTAGCCTCTAATTTTTACCTGCCCACCCCTGCCAAGCCAGTTCTGCACAGATCTGTCCTTTAAACACACATAGAAAATTCCCAACACCGTACCATGCAAATAAGCACTACATACGTGCAGAATCAGTCTTACAAATAGACAGCTGGGTGATCACCCCCATTCTGTAGTATAGGAATGCCACTGTGGTTCCTCTGCTATAAAATACCTCCCTACTGACTTGGATTGTATATGCAAAATGCCACCATTATGGAGTTGTTCACTTAAGCTATAGAATTGCCCCTTTTCAAAAGCAAATATTTCTTAGAAAGGTAATATTTTGCTGCCACCAGATATTAACAAATTCATGTAAATGTCTTTATTATATCTCCTCTAGAGTATGAAGCCAAGGGCTTCCTTTAATCTAGTAGAATGGGCAGGGAAACTGGGGGCACAGAGATGGAGGAAGGACATATCAAAGAAAGGAAAATTTCCATTCCATTCTGTTTGCTGTTCTGCAAAATTTTCCAGTGAATTCTTGGCTGTCTCTTCCGCTTTGTGTCAAAGGCACCCTGGGGAGCATTCATTTGATTGGTCAACCCCAGGCCCCATGCCTGTGCCCTATCTACAGAGCTGGGGATATAAAACTGCCAAGGTTTTCACTTCTTAGTGGGAGGTGTACTCTGTCTTAAACTGTTAAGAAACAAAATCCCACTGAGTAAATTTTAAAGATCTTACTGGCTCTATTCAGTAATTCCTGAATCAGGCAGCATCCAATCTAGCAGAGAGAAAGGAGCTCTGAAGACCTGAATAAGGCAAGAGAATTTTATAGGCCAAAGTGAGCAGGAACAAAGGAGATATGCTGGGCATTTGCTGATTGGTTAAAGCAGGGTTTGTTTCCTTATATGGAACAAAGGGAAGTCTTAGAGCCAGGTCAGGTAACTAAGCAAAAGCCGATTGGCTGACCTGGGACTGCCTTTTCTGGAAGAGTTAAGCATAGAATCGTAATTAAATCTGGGCTTGCTGATGTGGGGCTTAGCATGAGTGACTCCATCTTGGGCCCAATCTGGTTACTTTAATAGCATCGAGACTCATAAAGTGGATAATTCCCTCAAATATAGAAAGGGAGCAAAATGGTGAGCAGTTCCCCAAATGATAAATGCCTTTTACCGGCCTGTTATGTGTCAAGCACTGTGTTTGATTCCAAGAATAAGACACAGCCACTGTCCTCAAGTAACTGATAGTGAAATGGGAGAGACAGGCAGGTCAGGGGACAGTTACACTGCAGTGCCCATTGTAGCAGCATTTAATATAGTGCAGAAAGTGCTATTGGATCCCACTGCAGGGAGTGACTAAACCCCAGGAAATAGGAAAAGGCCACAGAGAGGAAATACCATTGAAATGTGTCTTGAAGGATCAGTGGGAGTTGCGTCCTGGAGAAGAGAGGGAGGTAGCCCCCTTTCTTGTGTGTGGGGAGGAAAGCTTATACAAAGGTATGTAATCATGAGAAGTGAACAACTGAGAATTCTTCGTTATAATCAGCTTCCACTGATTCTGGCCAACTTAATTTGAAAAGGAATTCATGAGATGCATGGCTGATAGCTCAGAGTCAACAGAAAGGCAGGAACTAGGGCTGGAAAACTGGCAGGAATCAAGGGATTGTTGCTAAAGGGCTGGATCTTAACCTAGGAGCAGCCTGTCAGGACCCCAGTCACTGGACGAGGACCCCACCACTGTCCTTGCACACAGAATGCTGCTGCCACTGCCACCAGCAGAATGGATTATCAATGGCCTTTGCATCTTTCAAAGTCCTGGGCCAGAACACTCAAGTGACCAAACCAGAGGATACACCCATACTGTCAGTGCTCCCCAGTGAGAATACCCTTGGACTCCCACCCAAACTCACGCCTTGAGATTCTCCCCAGATAGGAAAGGGGTTCATAAACTGAGTAGCCAGAAAATAAATAAAACTGACAGATGTCCTTGGCAAAGGGTACGGCCTAATCTGAGAATATTCAGAAACTCTGCTTGTTAGTTCCTAGAATGTGTGGAGCAAAGTAATGCTAGAGGAGGTTGAAGAGAGATGAAACCGAATTTTTGAAGACTTGCATGACCACCTCATTAATTTGAACTTACTCCTATAGGCAGTGAGAGTCAGCAGAGGTAGTAACAGCCAAATGACTGTGTGTGGGTTCTTCTTTTTCCAGAAAGATAACGTTGGTGGCAATGTGGACAGTGAACAAGAGTGGAGAGAGATTGGTATCTGGGTATTTGGAGAGTCAGTCAGGGCTTGTTGCTATATTACAAATGATAGACTTGGAGAGTTTGGGCTATGACGGTGCTCGGGCTGGAACTGAAATACAGTCAATGGGATTTGATCAACTTGAGGTTGCACAGATTTTATCACCTTCGCTTAACCTGCTCAGTGACTTCAGTGTGGAGAGAAGTGGAGGGCCAGGAAGCAGCTGGGGATAAAGAAGCCTTATGTTCCCCCCTGGTCTGTTCCAACCCCAGGAATGAGATCCTTTGTGTTTCCCTCATCAAGGCAGGAGCCTGTATCCTGAGGCTCCTTAAACAGTCTCAGCTGCTGGCAAGAACTGAGGGTGTGGTGCTGCCCTGGTACCCTGCTGAGAACTACGTACCTGCTCCACAGCTAGCTCCTTTTAGACGAGTGAACCTTTGGTTCTTACCAATTTCCATCTGTCTCCAGCTTCCCATCATGGCGGAAGCTAAAAAGGTGAGGCAGATGGGTCTTATAAGCCCCCGGAAGCCAGGGGGTGGAGGAGGCTCTAGGACCTCAGGGTCCAGCTATTTCCCTTGTCCTTTATGCATTCATTTTCAATGTTAATGAAGTTTCCACTACTAGCAGAGCCCTGCACTAGATTCTATGGGGTGTCAGAAGCACTATAAGACACAAGCGTCACTCTAAAGGAAATTACAGTTGAATGGAGAAGACAAGGCATGAAGCCAAGTCAACAAGTGTCTGTTAACTGTGTGTTGTGTTCCTGGCACACTAGAGAAAAATTACAAGGCTCCATATGTCATGCATGCTAGCAGTGCTTGGCTAAATGCTAAGGATGCAAAATATAAAGAAATGAAAAGTATTGGGCAAGATAAATTGGAGAAGACTGCTTGGAGAAACTGATTCTTACTCTGGGCCTCAAAAGAAATGCAGCATATAGGTTCCTCAGTAGAGAAGAAAGGAGGAGTATTCCAAGGTGGGGGACCCTCAGGAACAAAGGCACTGAGGAGAAGTGAACAGGCAGTGCACAAGGGACAGTTCAGAGGCCGGCATCACTCTAACCAGGTGGCTGTGCAATAGAGTAGAGAGAGATGAGGATGGAGAGTAAAGTGGACCCAGCCATGAAGAACTTCAAATATCTGGCTAGGGGATTTCTGATGCACTGCCACTGAGAGTTGCTGTGTGGGTGAATCACATGTCAGATGATATTCAAAGGGGGTTAATTATGGGATTGGTCGGCATCATGGCCCAGGACAAGAAAAATTCAAGATCTCGCCCCTTGGGGAATAGTGTAGTAGTTTGGGTGTGGGTAACCAAGGGTCTGGAAAAGAGTATTGGGTATAGAATGAAGAGAAAAAAGTCAAATCTGGAAAACACATTGAAGCATTGAAGAAAGAGTGCATATTCCTGATAGGATCAGGATTTGGAGGTAGAATCAAAAAAATCCCAAGGCCTCCAGGAGCCTTGGAGAATGGTAGTATCCATAACAGAGAAAAACAAACATTGACCTGGGCGGGGAGGGAAGACTGGGCAGGTCAGATTTTGAAATGTCCTACATGGAAATAATAAATACCTCTTCTGTCTGACCTGGTCATATCACCTCTGAAGACTGTAAGTGGTTCTAGTCTAACTGTGGAGACAGAGAGGAAGTATTATGGAGAAAAAATAACATATCATTTTCAAGCTTACACATTCGAAGGTGAAACCCTGAAATATTTTGACTACATGCTTCAGACTGTATACTAACTCATCATTTCATATTAATCTCTTGCATTTGTGACCCACTTTATATTTTTTAAAAGATTCCCCCATATTTTTTCCTGTGAGTTCATAATAACTGTAAAATAAACAGGGCAGGAACCACTGTTGGGACTGAGGTACAGAAAAGTGAAGTGATTGGTCCAAAATCACATAGCTAAAAATCATTGGAATGTTGATTTCTGGTGTTGTGTTTTTACCATTAACCCAGGTTACCTTCCTCATATGGCATGGTGACACTAACCATTATCTTATGATACAGTATTACTGAGTCTAGTATGGACTAGCTGCAATGCTAAGCCCTTTAAATACACTACCTCATTTCATTCTCCCACCATCTCTGCAAAGGTTTGATGATGGGCCAGCAGCACTGTGCTAGTTGTTTTAGATACATCATTCCATTTAATCTTTACAACAACCCTATGAGGAAGATACTGTTATACTCATTTTATAGGTGAGGAAAACAAGGCTCATAGGAATTCAATCACATGTACAATGTCATGAAGCTAAAAAGAGGCAGAGCTGGGATTTGAACTAGGACATTCTGGTTTCCAAGCTCATAGTTTTCCATTATTTTACACCACTTCTAAATTAGCAGCTAAGAGGTGATTTTTTAAAATAGTCTGCATTACATAGTGTTACATTGTCAAACGGAGCTGGAGGCTATGCTTAGTGTACTCTGTAACCAAAGTGCTCGTGATATTGGGGTTTTCTTTTTGTGATAGGGAGAATGATTTTAATTTTCCTCTTTCACTGCTGAAGCCTACAGATCAGTCCAGGATACTCCCTATTGTTTTTTTTCATTCACTCTTTCCTTCTCTTTCTACTCCCTTTCCCAAGCTAAAGCAAAAATGCTCACCTGCAATGATTCTATCCTGTAAATTAAGAAAGGAATTAGAAATGTCATCGATGACTTCTTTGGTCACGTGTACCTGGCCTCCAAGGTTCATGTTTCAAGAGATCATCCTGAAAGGATATGAAGGTCTTCATAAGCTTGGAGGCTTTTCAAATACTATAGATCTTATGCCAATAATTACACCCCTCCAGAATCTCCATTTCAAGAATCACAGTCCATCACCGTCACATCCTGTCCTTTGAGTGAGCGCCCTCACAGTGCCCACACCCTTTACTCTGTTGTCTCTGACACAAAAGCATAACTAGCCTATAGAACTGACTATGAGCCTTCCTGCCACAGTATGGTGGCCTCTCAGGTTCTGCTCCTTACTGGATAAATCACCTGACCTCAATGAGCTTCCACATGGGTATCATAATAGAACCTGCATCATAGGTCCATTGTGTGGGTTAAAGAAATGTTTAGCACAATGCCAACCACTAGAAAACACTCATTAAATGATTCTTATCATAAGAAAACTTCAAAAAAATAGTCCCTGAGACCTGGGACAACTGGCTTTGGGGAATTACCTGGCCCAGTGCAGAGCCTGTTGTATGTAGGCTTCTAGGAGTCAGTACCAGCTAGATCTGCAGTGAACAGTCCCCACTTAAGTGCTACTATCCTGGGGGGCTGAGTTCACATGCATACCCCAGCCTCACACCCTTTTCTTGAAGCACAGCACGTTGGGCACTTCCAGAGGGAGCCCAATGCTGGACCTGAGCACGAAGACCAAGGGTGCAGCAGCTCTGCAGCTCAGGAAGCTGGGGCTGCCTCAGAGTACACAGAGGCTGACCCCAAGCCTGCACGTCCATCCTGACATCTGCTGAAATGAATGGATTGAAGCCTAAGGGTGAATGGAGGCAGCAGGGAAGCATTTGATTTTTCAGTCAGGTTTAGAGAAACCCCAGAGCAGAAGTGGATTTTTTAAAAAGTAATTTTGAAATGTCTTGTTGTGTCATGAATGAAATTAATAGGGCCTCCATCCCTGCCTCAAAGTGGGGAGTTTGACAGACAAACTGCCCCAGGAGGAGCTTGGTGCCTCTACATAAGGCCTGACTCAGCCCTGGGAAGCAATCCCAGTGCTCCCTAGGACTCATGAGGAGACACTACAAGGCAGGGTGGAGTGGGGTGTGATAGCCATCCTCTAATGTTTGGAAGGCTGTCACATGAGAGACAGAGTAGACTATGTGGTTCCAACAGGCAAAACAAGGACCATTTGTTAAAATTACAGGACAGACGTTTTTCACTTAACCAAATAAAGATCTTTGTAAATCTACTACAGTCAAACAATTGACAGGCAGTATTGTGATAGAAAGAACACCTGTATAATGCTTTCCAGTTCTAGTCTTCCATAAGTCAAGATGGACTTGGCTGTCTTGAAGGGATAAGAAGGATTCTGCACACCAAAGGATCAGAAGTCAAATGCATGTTTCATGCTTTTTAATGTCCAAAGTGTTCTGCTGTGAGAACAGGGCACACCTCAGGAAGCCAGGATAGCCATGGATGGAAGACCTAGGAAACACGGCCTCTGCTGGAGCCCCATATGCAGTGGCCCCTGATGCGTAACTGCCGTGGCTCAGGCATACTCACTAGCCCTTCTGGCTGTCACCTGTGTGAGCTGCCTATCTCTGCTACATCTGGAACTTATCTGGTGCCTGCCTAGGTCTGCGTTCTACAGTTTCTAACCTGACTCTTCAAATAGCCCCTTCCTGGTTCCCTAAGCTCCCAACCTAATCCAGAATAGTGGCTGGATCCGGTCTAAAATGAGTGGGGACAGGGGCGCGAGAGGGGATAGCCCGTGACGTTCAGAGGTGGCTGGTACTCACAGCTGAGCCGTGTGGCTCTCCTCTTAGATCTGAAAATCTCACAGAACTCCAGCTTCAGACAAGGTCACTCTGAGATCATGATAAACAAGGCCGTGTCATAGTTTTGCCTAAGCACAGACAAAAACAAGGTCACCATGCCAACTACAAAATACCAAATACCTTTCTCTCAGCCAAAATGAGCAACCGTTACCTCTTTACCAATTACAACTTTATACTTATTCTAGTCTTCCTTCTCTGTAGATAAGACTTACTGAGATACCCAATTAAAGAATTGCCCCCACTGACAGCATCCAAGCTAGAGCAAATCTTTTACGAGCTTAGACCGTCCCCTGAGTAACCCAACAAAAACCCAAATCTCATAACTGGTTCTTTCTATACCCTCTTACTGAGATGCCCTAAGGCTCTCTGTGGTGTGTGTTGCCTCTCACTGCAATGAGTAATAAGCCCAACTTGTTCAACTGCAAGTGTTTTCCTGGTGTTCTCTGGCTGGAGTGTATTGACAGCCTACCCTTTGTCTAGAGAATGAGCACCAAACCTCCTAGCCACCATTGTATTTTGCTTTAAATTTAGAGGCAACTTCATTGGACTGCCTCACCACCCAGTGGATTTAAAACCATCATATTCACACTCATGGGTCTCCTCCAGGTGCTCATTTCCACAGCTAGCCTTTCTCTAGTTATGATGCCTCCAAGCTACCCTACATACATTTGATGCACCAGATCCCCTCAAGTCCCTCTGCCATCAGGACTTGCAGTAGTTGATGCCACTCTCACAGAGTTATCTTTTAGCCACGATGAAGAGGATCAGAACCAATATTTCCAAATTCTTGACTACTATCTCATTATCTACCACACTTATCACTTCACCCCCATTGACTCTCCAAGTACTGATTTGGGGATTTTTTTCTGTTTCCTACAGCTGGTCAGCATGGCTTCTTAGGGTCCTGGGGTAACTTAAGGAAGACAAAAACATGTTCAGCTTCCAAATCTTAATCTTACTGATTCCTGTTGGTATGGAAACAAAGCATGAATGTCTCCCTCCTTGCTCAAAGGCGACTATTTTGACTCAGGTTTATATAAATCACCAAAGCCCTTCTCTGATTGCAAATATTCCTAATTCCTTCCCAGTTTCAACGCTTTTTCATTACCCTAACTGCCTATTTACCAAGTAGAGCAGCAGGGGAAATAGCAAATGAAAATGAAAGAGTCAGCCTAGCAATACAATCTTTGCCACCAATTTGGAGATGTCTGTCTTCACAAAGCCTTCTCCTTGGGAACCCTCAGCATCTTATGACATTATTTTATGGATTTTTCAGCCTAACTCATCTTCTGGTATCAAGGTTATCTCTTCTGTCCTCCCCAGTGCCCAGCTCCAGCAGATCAGAGAAATGCAGACTTTACCTAAATGCTGAGTATTAACTAGACAATACCTAGCAAACTATTCTAAGGAAAAAGAGACAAAACCAGACAGTTTGCTTTGTTGAGCAGATAAGGAAATGCAGGATGATGTACGGATGTGCTTAATGCTGGAGAACAAAAGAGAAGAAACATTTAGGGTTTTTTTAGAACTTAGATTCTTTCTTAGTTTCTGCCATTTTAGTTCCAGTCTTGTCAGCTTAATTGAGTCCAGTGTTGACTCCCCACTTCTATTTGAAACACATTCAACATAAGCTAATGCCCACTGTTTGTTATAGATCGGCAGTTTGGCTCCAAATTCCTGCAAACTCATGAAGGCTCCTTTTGTCTAGAACAGAGGAAATTCAAGTGGCTTGTTCCTTGACTCCTTTCCTCTGAGTCTATAGTAAGTCTGTTTTCTTGATCTCTGTACTTTATGGGCTTCAGGTATAGAAACTAGAGTCTTCCCCTTAAGAACTGACCACAAAGGCTCCCTTTCCCTCAGACCCCACCCTGGCCCTGCTAGGCCTTCCAGGATGGAGGGCAGGACTCCCCCAAAGGGGTACAGTTGAACCTCTGCAACAGTTGACATGGAGTACTTATCATATGCCAGGCCCTATTCTTGAGAGCTTTATTTCCTGAATTAATTTAACTCTCTCATCCATTCTATGGGCTAAATGCTATTATAATCCACATTTTACACATTAGCAAGCTGAAACACAAAATTATGTAACCTGTGCAAAGAAAACTGACAAGTAGGAAAATCAGGACTTAAACCCTGGAATCTGACTTCAGAGGCCACGTTCAGCTGCCCCTCAAGAAAGGAAAAGGAAAGAAGGAAGTGATCCAAAAATGCTTTGCATATTAGCGCCACCGTCCATATGGGTATGTCTGAGTACATCATGGTATCCATGTCTTGGAGTAAAACTTCTCTTCCCCAAGGTCAGCAGTGGTCTTCACACCTGGGAATGAGTGCCCCTAGGCATATGCAGAGGCTTTCCAGGGTAATGTGGGTGCAGTCAGTTTTAAGGGGACTGATTTCCATGTCCCCACCTTCCATGTGTTCTTTCCTAAAATGGATCTTCTTCAGAACTTACCAGCATGGACAGGCAGGCTCTCCCTCCCATCTCCCCTCCATAGTAGCCCTTCTTCCAATTAACAGAAGAGCACACCTCTCAACCTTCCCAAATATTGATACGGTTCATTGTCCCAGGTTGTAAACATCTAGGGCCTCAGTTCTGGAGCTGAGAAAGTGAATAACTCTAATGATTGGCTAACATATTCTTTAGAAAATCAGTGTTTCAACAAAACTGAAACACTACCTAATAGAGATGATGGATCACTAAAAATAATTGTTGATGCTAGAGTACCACTTGACTTTAGCATATGATTCAGGAGTCTGAGAACTGAATGACATTGCTATAAAAAAAACTCTTCAGATGTGTATGTGAACAAGATTATTTAGTGCTTACATCTGTTAAAATGGAACTAGGAATATAATTGTACCTTCATTTGTAATATTCATCCATGGATATATAATACTGTTTACCCACAGATATATGACTAATTGGGGGGCTGGGGGTGACACCCACTAGAGATGTATTTCCAAAATTTTTTACTTTTATGTTTTTTTATTGAGGTATATTTGATTTACAATATCATGTTTCAGGTGTACAGCACAGTGATTCAGTTATACACACACACACACACACACACATATATTCTTTTTCAGATTCTTTCCCCATATAAGTTATTACAGTGTATTGAGTAGAGTTCCCTGTGCTGTACAGTAGGTCCTTGTTATCTATTTTATATATAGTACTGTGTATATGTTAATCCCAATCTCCTAATTTATTCCCCACTCCCTTCCCCATTTGGTAACCGTAAGTTTGTTTTCTATGTCTGTGAGTCTCTTTCTGTTTTGGAAATAAACTCATCGAATCTTTTTTTTTAAGTAAGCCAGACAGAGAAAGACAAATATCATATGATATCGCTTATATGTGGAATCTACTTTTATCTTTAATAATCATCAAAGGTTATAATATAATTATATTGTTTTGATATATTACATACCAATAGTCATTTTGATAATATCTCAACCCAGAAGACTGTTTTTAAAACTTAGACCAAAGGTTCTCAAACTTTCTTGTTTCACGGCACCCTTAATGAGCCAGCAATATTTCCAGTGTCCCCAGACTAAAAGAATTACCTATCGGTTCCATTTATTAACTGCTTAGATCCCAACAACGTAATAAGTATTTATATCCTAACAACATAGTAGCCATTGGCAACAATAAAACACGTAAAGTGGAAGAAAAATTAATATTTTTTAATTTCATTCTTAATGAGATGTGTGCACCTGTTGTACTCTGCACAGCTTCTCAAACCTGGGGATCAGATTGGGCACCACACCCTCGTTTCCTGTCCCACGCCATCTTTCGTGCTGACATGCTTTCGAATCACAGCAACTGCCGAAAAACCAGCTTTGCAAAAATATAACCTCATCAAAGGAATGTAGTTCAATCTAACGGAGAAGCTATAAACTACTTCTAAACTGTTGACACCGTGTTTCCTTGCAAATTTAAAGTACCCCACAGTTCCCCTGCGGATTCACTGAAGAGCCCCTGGCACACCTGGGTAAATAGTTGGGGAGTAGCAGACTTAGAGTCTCAGGTTCACAGGAAATAATTTTTTAAATCTCAATTTATTTATTTTGTTGTAGAGAAAATGGTTGTGTCATCAGTCTTACAAGCATAAACTATATTATGTTGCAATAATATTCCACAGAGGAAGTGGAATGGAAATACCCTTTTTTATGTATCTTTTAAAAAAGATGATGTTAGATATCAATTTGATATGGTGCTTAAATATCATTGGATATCTTTAAAACAATGATATAACTTGTATTGTTAAATATTTATTTTTAAATATCAGACTTAATAATATACCAGCCATTACAATCCTTTGCCACTGTTTAAACTTATGATGAAATATTTACATGTCAGCCTATGTGTAAAAGGGTCATATTTTTCAAAATTCTTTTAGGGCAGGGCTTCTCAACTTTAGCACCATTGGCATTTGTGGCTGTATAGGTCTTTGCTGTGAAGGGCTACCCTATATGGTAGCTACCTTATTAGCAGCAGCCCTGGCCTCTTTCCACTAATGCCAGTACTATTTTCCCCACATTGTGACAACCAGAAGTGTTTCTAGATATTGCCAAATGTGTTGGGGGGGGGGTGGTTGGCAAAACACCCCCAGCTGAGAGCCATTGTTTTCAGGGTATTTAAGCAAAAAGTTATAAAAACCACAAGCTAGACTTATATGAGACGCAATAAAGAATGATCGTTAGGAACTCAGGTTTTAGAACTTCTGGTCCTACTGTTACTCACCTTGGGCAAGATAGCTAATTTCTCTAAACCCATCTCTTCAACTGTAACTGAGAATAAACTTTATTACCGCTCCAGAGAGTTGTTGTGAGCCTTAGATAAGAATATTCATGTGAGAGCCTTAGGAGAACCTGACACACAGTAATCTGTTAATAAGTCTTAGACATTATTAAATAGTTACTCCCAGCACCTCTTCAGTATGTACTTCCCTACAGAGGCCACTCGTCTACAGCATCATCTGCCTGAACTCCTCTGGCTGATATTCATGCCTTTTATAATCTGTCCCCACACTATCTAGCTAGCCTTATGCCCTAGTGAGGAAAGCATTGCACATCAGACTCAACATGATGCAGTCTGATTTCTTGTCTGAGTCTAGTTCCCGGTTGTCACTAAAGACCTGTGTGAGCCTGTGCGTGTGTGTCTTTCTGTGTGTATATGTGTGTGTCCGTGTGTTTTGGGAGGTGTGTAGCAAGACTTGGTAATCTCAAATTGTCTCTTTAAACTTCAGAAAGAGGAGGGGGAAAGGAAAAGAAGAGGAAGAAGAAGAAAGAAGGAGAATGCTGTGGACTGTGGCAGGAAATTCTTTTCCTAAGGCAGGACTCTATTCTCTTAACAGGCCAGACTCCCTGCCTTTATTCGTGTTATCCCTGCTCCTCTCTGCTCTTCTGATTCCCTCAGGGCAGCTTACATTCCACCTCTTCTAACCCTGCCCTGCTCACCCAGCTCACACAGCTGTCTCACTTCTCTAAACTCCTGTAGCACTTGTGGTCTGTAAACTAATTAAGTGTAGCACTTAATTATATACCATCAATTCTCAATGGTCTCCCTTTATGTCTTGTGTCTGTCATATGACCCCATTGAGATGACTTACTTAGGGCAAAGAGTGCCTCACATCCTTTTTAATCTTTTCTTTTTTTAACATCTTTATTGGAGTATATTGCTTTACATTGTTGTGTTAGTTTCTGCTGTATAACAAAGTGAACCACTATACATATACATATATCCCCATATCCCCTCCCTCTTGCGTCTCCCTCCCACCCTCCCTATCCCACCCGTCTAGGTGGTCATAAAGCACCCAGCTTATCTCCGTGCTATGCGGCTGCTTCCCACTAACTATCTATTTTACATTTGGTAGTGTATATATGTCCATGCCACTCTCACTTCGTCCCAGCTTACCCTTCCCCCTCCCCGTGTCCTCAAGTCCATTCTCTCCATCTGCGTCTTTATTCCTGTCCTGCCCCTACGTTCTTCAGAAACTTTTTTTTTTTAGATTCCATATATATGTGTTAGCATACGGTATTTGTTTTTCTCTTTCTGACTTACTTCACTCTGTATGACAGACTCTAGGTCCATCCACCTCACTACAAATACCTCAATTTCGTTTCTTTTTATGGCTGAGTAATATTCCATTGTATATATGTGCCACATCTTTATCCATTAGTCTCCTGATGGACACTTACGTTGCTTCCATGTCCTAGCTATTGTAAATAGTGCTGCAATGAACATTGTGTACCTGACTGTTTTTGAATTATGGTTTTCTCAGGGTATATGCCCAGTAGTGGGATTGCTGGGTTGTATGGTAGTTCTATTTTTAGTTTTATAAGGCACCTCCATACTGTTCTCCATAGTGGCTGTATCAATTTACATTCCCACCAACAGTGCAAGAGGGTTCCTTCTCCACACCCACATTTATTGTTTGTAGATTTTTTGATGATGGCCATTCTGACTGGTGTGAGGTGATACCTCATTGTAGTTCTGATTTGCATTTCTCTAATGATTAGTGACGTTGAGCACCCTTTCATGTGTTTGCTGGCAATCTGTATATCTTCTTTGGAGAAATGTCTATTTAGGTCTTCTGCCCATTTTTGGATTGGGTTGTTTGTTTTTTTGATATTGAGCTGCATGAGATGCTTGTAGATTTTGGAGATTAATCCTTTGTCAGTTGCTTCATTTGCAAATATTTTCTCCCATTCTGAGGGTTGTCTTTTGGTCTTGTTTATGGTTTCCTTTGCTGTGCAAAAGCTTTTAAGTTTCATTAGGTCCCATTTGTTTATTTTTGTGTTTATTTTCATTTCTCTAGGACGTGGGTCAAAAAGGATCTTGCTGTGATTTATGTCATAGAGTGTTCTGCCTATGTTTTCCTCTAAGAATTTTATAGTGTGTGGCCTTACATTTAGGTATTTAATCCTTTTTGAGTTTTAGTGTATGCTTTAAGGAGTGTTGTAATTTCATTCTTTTACGTGTAGCTGTCCAGTTTCCCCAGCACCACTTCTTGAAGAGGCTGTCTTTTCTCCATTGTATATTCTTCCCTCCTTTATCAAAGATAAGGTGACCATATGTGTGTGGGTTTATCTCTGCTTTCTATCCTGTTCCATTGATCTGTATTTTGGTTTTTCTGCCAGTACCATGCTGTCTTGATTACTGTAGCTTTGTACTATAGTCTGAATTCAGGAAGCCTGATTCCTCCAGCTCCATTTTTCTTTCTCAAGATTGCTTTGGCTATTCGGGATCTTTTGTGTTTCCATACAAATTGTGAAGGTTTTTGATCTACTTCTGTGAAAAATGCCATTGGTAGTTTGATAGGGATTGCACTGAATCTGTAGATTGCTTTGGGTAATATAGTCATTTGCACAATGTTGATTCTTCCAATCCAATAACATGGCATATCTCTCCATCTCTTTGTATCATCTTTAATTTCTTTCATCAGTGTCGTATAGTTTTCTGTATACAGGTCTTTTGTCACCTTAGGTAGGTTTATTCCTAGGTATTTTATTCTTTTTGTTGCAGTGGTAAATGGGAGTGTTTCCTTAATTATTCATCATTAGTGTATAGGAATGCAAGAGATTTCTGTGCATTAATTTTGTATCCTGCTACTCTACCAAATTCATTGATTAACTCCAGTAGTTTTCTTGTAGCATCTTTAGGATTCTGTATGTATAGTATCATGTCATCTGCAAACAGTGACAGTTTTACTTCTTCTTTTCCGATTTGGCTTCCTTTTATTTCTTTTTCTTCTCTGATTTCTGTGGCTAAAACTTCCAACACTATGTTGAATAATAGTGGTGAGAGTGAACAACCTTGTCTTGTTCCTGATCTTAGAGTAACAGTTTTACCTCTTCTTTTCCGATTTGGATTCCTTTTACTTCTTTTTCTTCTCTGATTTCTGTGGCTAAAACTTCCAACATTATGTTGAATAATAGTGGTGAGAGTGGACAACCTTGTCTTCCTGATCTTAAAGGAAATGGTTTCAGTTTTTCAC
Source organism: Tursiops truncatus (assembly GCF_011762595.2). Lineage (NCBI taxonomy): Eukaryota > Metazoa > Chordata > Mammalia > Artiodactyla > Delphinidae > Tursiops > Tursiops truncatus. The sequence goes on along the minus strand of NC_047035.1, from coordinate 77,956,898 downwards.
CATTGAGAATGATGTTGGCTGTGGGTTTGTCATATATGGACTTTATTATCTTGAGGTAAGTTCCCTCTGTGCCTACTTTCTGGAGGGTTTTTATCATAAATGGGTGTTGAATTTTGTCAAAAGCTTTTTCTGCATCTATTGAGATGATCATATGGTTTTATTCTTCGGTTTGTTAATATGGTTTATCACATTGATTGATTTGTGTATATTGAAGAATCCTTGCATTCCCTGGATAAACCTCACTTGATCATGGTGTATGATCCTTTTAATGTGTTGTTGGATTCTGTTTGCTACTATTTTGTTGAAGATTTTTGCATCTATTTTCATCAGTGATATTGGCTTGTAGTTTTCTTTCTTTGTGACATCTTTTTCTGGTTTTGGTATCAGGGTGATGGTGGCCTCATAGAATGAGTTTGAGAATGTTCCTCCCTCTGCTATATTTTGGAAGAGTTTGAGAAGCATAGGTGTTAGCTCTTCTCTAAATGTTTGATAGAATTTGCCTGTGAAGCTATCTGGCCCTGGGCTTTTATTTGTAGGAAGATTTTCTTAAAAATAAATTTATTTATTTACTTATTTATTTTTGGCTGCATTGGGTCTTCGTTGCTGTACACAGACTTTCTCTAGTTGCAGCGAGTGGGGGCTACTCTTCATTGCGGTACATAGGCTTCTCATTGAGGGTGGCTTCTCTTGTTGCAGAGCATGGACTCTAGGTGTGCAGGCTTCAACAGTTGCAGCATGCAGGCTCAGGAGTTGTGGCTCACAAGCTCTAGAGCACAGGCTCAGTAGTTGTGGTACATGGGCTTAGTTGTTTCGTGGCAAGTGGGATCTTCCCGGATCAGGGCTCAAACCCATGTCCGCTGCACTGGCAGGCAGATTCTTAACTGCTGCACCACCAAGGAAGCCCTGCTTGGAAGACTTTTAATCACAGTTTCAATTTCAGTGCTTGTGATTGGTCTGTTTATATTTTCTATTTCTTCCTGGTTCAGTCTCAGAAGGTTTTGCTTTTCTAAGAATTTGTCCATTTCTTCCAGGTTGTCCATTTTATTGGCATATAGTTGCTTGTAATAATCTCTCATGATCCTTTGTATTTCTACAGTGTCAGTTGTTACTTCTCCTTTTTCATTTCTAATTCTGTTGATTTGAGTCTTCTCCCTTTTTTTCTTGATGAGTCTGGCTAATGGTTTATCAATTTTGTTTATCTTCTCAAAGAACCAGCTTTTAGTTTTATTGATCTTTGCTATCATTTCCTTCATTTCTTTTTCATTTATTTCTGATCTGATCTTTATGATTCCTTTCCTTCTGCTAACTTCGGGTTTTTTTTTTCTTCTTTCTCTAATTGCTTTAGGTGTAAGGTTAGCTTGTTTATTTGAGCTTTTTCTTGTTTCTTGAGGTAAGATTGTATTGCTATAAACTTCCCTCTTAGAACTGCATTTGGGGTATTCCATAGGTTTTAGGTCATTGTGTTTTAATTGTCATTTGGTTCTAGATATCTTTTGATTTCCTCTTTCAGTTCTTCAGTGATCCCTTGGTTATTTATCAGTTTGTTATTTATTGTTTAGCCTCCATGTGTTTGTATTTTTTAGTTTTTTTCCTGTGACTGATACCTAGTCTCATAGTGTTGTGTTCAGAAAAGATACTTGATACGATTTCAGTGTTCTTAAATGTACCAAGGCTTGATTTGTGACCCAAGGTGTGATCTATCCTGGAGAATGTTCCATGAGCACTTGAGAAGAAAGTGTATTCTGTTGTTTTTGGATGGAATGTCCTGTAAATATCAATTAAGTCCATCTTGTTTAATGTGTTATTTAAAGCTTGTGTTTCCAGCACTGAAATTGAGACTGTGATTAAAAATCTTCCAACAAACAAAAGCCCAGGACCAGATGGCTTCACAGGCGAATTCTATCAAACATTTAGAGAAGAGCTAACAACTATCCTTCTTAAACTCTTCCAAAATATAGCAGAGGGAGGAACACTCCCAAACTCATTCTACGAGGCCGCCATTACCCTGATACCAAAACCAGAAAAAGACGTCACAAAGAAAGAAAACTACAAGCCAATATCACTGATGAACATAGATGCAAAAATCCTCAACAAAATAGTAGCAAACAGAATCCAATAACACATTAAAAGGATCATAAACCATGATCAAGTGAGGTTTATCCAGGGAATGCAAGGATTCTTCAGTATACACAGGTCAATCAATGTGATATACCATATTAACAAACTGAAGGATAAAAACCAAATGATCATCTCAATAGATGCAGAAAAAGCTTTTGACAAAATTCAACACCCATTTATGAAAAAAAACCCTCCAGAAAGTAGGCATAGAGGGAACTTACCTCAAGATAATAAAGTCCATATATGACAAACCCACAGCCAACATCGTTCTCAGTGGTGAAAAACTGAAACCATTTCCTCTAAGATCAGGAACAACACAAGGTTGTCCACTCTCACCACGGTTATTCAACATAATTTTGGGATTTTTAGCCATAGAAATCAGAGAAGCAAAAGAAATAAAAGGAATCCAGATCGGAAAAGAAGTAAAGTCTTCACTCTTTGCAGATGACATGATACTATACATACAGAATCCTAAAGATGCTACCAGGAAACTACTGGAGCAAACCAGTGAATTTGGTAAAGTAGCAAGATACAGAATTAATGCACAGAAATCTCTTGCATTCCTATACACTAATGATGAAAAATGTGAAAGAGAAATGAAGGAAGCACTCCCATTTACCATTGCAACAAAAAGAATAAAATACCTAGGAATAAACCTACCTAATGAGACAAATGACCTGTATGCAGAAAACTCTAAGACACTGGTGAAAGAAATTAAAGATGATACAAAGAGATGGAGAGATACACCATATTCTTGGATTGGAAGAATCAACATTGTGCAAATGACTATACTACCCAAAGCAATCTACAGATTCAGTGCAATCCCTATCAAACTACCAATGGCATTTTTCACAGAACTAGAACAAAAAATTTCACAATTTGTATGGAAACACAAAAGACCCTGAATCGCCAAAGCAATCTTGAGAAAGAAAAATGGAGCTGGAGGAATCAGGCTCCCAGACTTCAGATTCTACTACAAAGCTACAGTAGTCAAGACAGTATGGTACCAGCACAAAAACAGAAATATAGATCAATGGAACAGGATAGAAAGCACAGAGATAAACCATGCACATATGGTCACCTTATCTTTGATAAACGAGGCCAGAATATACAATTGAGAAAATACAGCCTCTTCAATAAGTGGTGCTGGGAAAACTAGACAGCTACGTGTAAAAGAATGAAGTTAGAACACTGCCTACCACCATACACAAAAATAAACTCAAAAAGGATTAAATACCTAAATGTAAGGCCACACACTATAAAATTCTTAGAGGAAAACATAGGCAGAACACTCTATGACATAAATCACAGCAAGATCCTTTTTGACCCACGTCCTAGAGAAATGGAGATAAAAACAAAAATAAACAAATGAGACCTAATGAAACTTAAAAGCTTTTGCACAGCAAAGGGAACCATAAACAAGACCAAAAGGCAACCCTCAGAATGGGAGAAAATATTTGCAAATGAAGCAACTGACAAAGGATTAATCTCCAAAATTTACAAGCATCTCATGCAGCTCAATATCAAAAAAAATCAAACAACCCAATCCAAAAATGGGCAGAAGACCTAAATAGACATTTCTCCAAATAAGATATACAGATTGCCAACAAACACATGAAAGGATGCTCAACATCACTAATCATTAGAGAAATGCAGATCAGAACTACAATGAGGTATCACCTCACACCAGTCAGAATGGCCATCATCAAAACATCTACAAACAATAAATGCTAGAGAGGGTGCTGGAGAAGAGGGAATCCTCTTGCACTGTTGGTGGGAATGTAAATTGATACAGCCACTATGGAGAACAGTATGGAGGTGCCTTATAAAACTAAAAATGGAACTACCATATGACCCAGCAATCCCACTACTGGGCATATACCCTGAGAAAACCGTATTTCAGAAAGGGTCATGTACCACAGTGTTCTTTGCAGCTCTATTTACAATAGTCAGGACATGGAAGCAACCTAAGTGTCCATCGACAGATGAACGGCTAAAGATGTGGCACATATATACAATGGAATATTTCTCAGCCATAAAAAGAAACAAAATTGGGGCATTCGTAGTGACGTGGATGGACCTAGAGACTGTCTTACAGAGTGAAGTAAGTCAGAAAGAGAAAAACAAACACCATATATTAACGCATATATGTGGAACCTAGAAAAATGATACAGATAAACCGGTTTGCAGGGCAGAAATAGAGACGCAGATGTAGAGAACAAACATATGGACACCAAGCGGGGTAAGTGACGGAGGGGTGGTGGTGGTGGTGTGATGAATTGGGAGATTAGGATTGACATGTATACACTGATGTGTATATAACTGATGACTAATAAGAACCTGCTGTATAAAGAAATAAATAAAATTCAATTTAAAAATTTAAAAGAAAAAAAGACGAGATAACAAGTGTTGGTAAGGATGTGGAGAAAAGGGAACCCTTGTGGACAGTTGGTTGGAAAGTAAATTTGTATAGTTACTGTGGAAAACAGTATGGAGTTTCCTCAAAAAATTAAAAGTAGAACTACCAAATGATCCAGCAATTCTACTTCTGGGTATATATCTGAAGGAAACAAAATCACTATCTCAAAGAGATATCTGCACCCTCATGTTCACTGCAGAATTACTGACAATAGCCAAGATATGGAAAGAACCTAAGTGTCTGTCAACAAATTAATGGATACAGAATCATGGTGTGTATGTATATATGTGTGTGTGTGTGTGTGTGTGTGTGTATACACACACACGAATGACATATGAGTTATATATATATGTATATATGTGAATGACACATATACAATGGAATATTACTGAGCCATGAGAAAGAAGGAAATCCTCCCATTTGCAAGAACATGGATGGACCTTGAGGGCATTATGCTAAGTGAAATAAGTCATACAGAGAAAGACAAATATTGTATTATCCCTATGATCTCACTTATATGTGGAATCTAAAAAAGCAAAAAAAAAGAAAAAAAGATGTGGCACATATATAGAATGGAATATTACTCAGCCATAAAAAGAAACAAAATTGAGTTATTTGTAGTGAGGTGGATGGACCTAGAGTCTGTCATATAGAGTGAAGTAAGTCAGAAAGAGAAAAACAAATACTGTATGCTAACACATATATATGGAATCTAAAAAAAAAAAAACGTTTCTGAAGAACCTAGGGGCAGGACAGAAATTAAGACGCAGAGGTAGAGAATGGACTTGAGGACACGGGGAGGGGGAAGGGTAAGCTGGGACAAAGTGAGAGAGTGGCATGGACCTATATACACTACCAAATATAAAATAGATAGCTAGTCGAAGCAGTGCGTAGCACAGGGAGATCAGCTCGGTGCTTTGTGACCACCTAGAGGGGTGGGATAGGGAGGGTTGGTGGGAGACGCAAGAGGGAGGAGATACGGGGATATATGTATATGTATAGCTGATTCACTTTGTTATAAAGCAGAAACTAACACATCATTGTAAAGCAATTATACTCCAATAGCGATCTTAAAAATATATAAATAAATAAATAAAAAGCTTGTATTTCCTTATTTATTTTCATTTTGGATGATCTGTCCATTGGTGAAAGTGGGGTGTTAAAGTCCCCCACTATTGTGTTACTGTAGATTTCCTCTTTTCTGTCTGTTAGCATTTGCCTTATGTATTGAAGTGCTCCTATGTTGGGTGCATAAATATTTACAATTGTTATATCTTCTTCTTGGATTGATCCCTTGATCCTTATGTAGTTTCCTTCTTTGTCTCTTGTAATAGTCTTTGTTTTAAAGTCTATTTTGTCTGATATGAGAATTACTACTCCAGCTTTCTTTTGTTTTCCATTTGCTTGGAATATCTTTTTCCATCCCCTAACTTTCAGTCTGTATGTGTCCCTAGATCTGAAGTGGGTCTCTTGTAGATAGCATATATACGGGTCTTGTTTTTGTATCCATTCAGCCAGCCTATGTCTTTTGGTTGGAGCATTTAATCCATTTACATTTAAGGCAATTATCGATATGTATGTTCCTATTACCATTATCTTAATTGTTTTAGGTTTGTTATTGCAGGTCTTTTCCTTCTCTTGTGTTTCCTGCCTAGAGAAGTTCCTTTAGCATTTATTGTAAAGCTGGTTTGGTGGTGCTGAATTCACTTAGCTTTTGTTTCTCTGTACAGGTTTTAATTTCTCCATCCAATCTGAATGAGATCCCTGCTGGGTAGAGTATCTTGGTTGCAGGTTTTTCCCTTTCATCACTTTAAATATGTCCTGCCACTCCCTTCTGGCCTGGACAGTTTCTGCTGAAAGATCAGCTGTTAATCTTATGGGGATTCCCTTGTGTTATTTGTTGCTTTTCCCTTGCTGCTTTCAACATTTTATCTTTGAATTTAATTTTTGATAGTTCGATTAATGTGTCTTGGTATGTTTCTCCTTAGATTTATCCTGTATGGGACTCTCTGTGCTTCCTGGACTTGATTGACTATTTCTTTTCCCATATTAGGGAAGTTTTCAACTATAATCTCTTCAAATATTTTCTCAGTCCCTTTCTTTTTCTCTTCTTCTTCTGGGACCCCTATAATTCGAAGGTTGGTGTGTTTAATGTTGTCCCAGAGGTCTCTGAGACTGTCCTCAATTCTTTCATTCTTTTTTCTTTATTCTGCTCTGTGGTAGTTATTTCTACTGTTTTATCTTCCAGGTCACTTCTGTTCTTCTGCCTCAGTTATTCTGCTATTGATTCCTTCTAAAGAATTTTTAATTTCATTTATTGTGTTGTTCATCGTTGTTTGTTTCATCTTTAGTTCTTCTAGGTCCTTGTTAAATGTTTCTTGCATTTTGTCCATTCTATTTCCAAGATTTTGGATCATCGTTACTATAATTACTCTGAATTCTTTTTCAGGTAGGCTGCCTATTTCCTCTTCATTTGTTTGGTCTGGTGGGGTTTTATCTTGCTCCTTCATCTGCTGTGTGTTTTTCTGTCTTCTCATTTTGCTTATCTTACTGTGTTTGGGGTCTCCTTTTCACAAGCTGCACATTCATAGTTCCCGTTGTTTTTGGTGTCTGCCCCCAGTGGCTAAGGTTGGTTCAGTGGGTTGTGTAGGCTTCCTGGTGGAGGGGACTGGTGCCTGTGTTCTGATGGATGAGGCTGGATCTTGTCTTTCTGGTGGGCAGAACCGCGTCCAGTGGTGTGTTTGGGGGTGTCTGTGAACTTACTGTGATTTTAGGCAGCCAATCTGTTAATGGGTGGGGTTGTGTTCCTGTCTTGCTAGTTGTTTGGCATATGGTGTCCAGCACTGTAGCTTGCTGGTCGTTGAGTGGAGCTGGGTCTTAGTGCTGAGATGGAGATCTCTGGAAGAGGTCTCACCGATTGATATTACGTGGGGCCGGGTGATCTCTGGTGGTCCAATGTCCTGAACTCAGCTCTCCCACCTCAGAGGCTCAGGCCTGACACCTGGCCGGAGCACCAAGACCCTCTCAGCCACATGGCTCAGAAGAAAAGGGAGGAAAGAAAAGAAAGAAAGAAAAATAAATAAAATAAAGTTATTAAAATAAATTTTTTAATTATTAAAATATAAAAAGTAATATACATACACACACACACATATATATATATATATATATATATATATAAAGTAATAAAAAAAGAAGAGAGCAACCGAACCAATAAATAAGTCTGCCAATGATAAGCGCTAAAAAGTAAACAGATAGGGGGCTTCCCTGGTGGCACAGTGGTTGAGAGTTCGCCTCCCGATGCAGAGAACATGGGTTCGTGCCCCGGTCCAGAAAGATCCCACATGCCGCGGAGCAGCTGGGCCCGTGAGCTATGGCTGCTGAGCCTGCGTGTCCGGAGCCTGTGCTCCGCAACGGGAGAGGCCACAGCAGTGAGAGGCCCGCGTACCACAAAAAAAAAGAATTAAAAACTATACAGAGATAAACATAAAAATCAGAAACTGGTCAGTCACATACAGCAAACCCCAAGTCTACAGTTGCTCCCAAAGTCTACTGCCTCAATTTTGGGCTGATTCGTTGTCTATTCATGTATTCCACAGATGCAGGGTACATCAAGTTGATTGTGGAGCTTTAATCCGCTGCTCCTGAGGCTGCTGGGAGAGATTTCCCTTTCACTTCTTTGTTCTCACAGCTCCCAGGGGCTTAGCTTTGGATTTGGCCCCGCCTCTGCGTGTAGGTCTCCGGAGGGCGTCTGTTCTTCGCTCAGACAGGACGGGGTTAAAGGAGCCGCTGATTCGGGGGCTCTGGCTCACTCAGGCGGGGCGGAGGGAGGGGCACGGAGTGCGGGGCGGGCCTGAGTCAGCAGAGGCGGGCGTGACGCTGCACCAGCCTGAGGCGCACCGTGCGTTCTTCCGGGGGAGTCGACCCTGGATCCTGGGACCCTGGGACCCTGGCAGTGGCGGGCTGCACAGGCTACCCAGAAGGGGGATGTGGATAGTGACCTGTGTTCGCACACAGGCTTCTTGGTGGCGGCAGCAGCAGCCTTAGCGTCTCCTGCCCGTCTCTGGGGTCCGCGCTGTTAGCCGCGGCTCGCGCCCGTCTCTGGAGCTCCTTTAAGCAGCGTTCGTAATCCCCTCTCCTCGCGCGTCAGGAAACAAAGAGGGAGGAAAAAGTCTCTTGTCTCTTCGGCAGGTCCAGACTTTTTCCCGGACTCCATCCCTGCTAGCCGTGGCACACTAACCCCTTCAGGCTGTGTTCACGCCGCTAACCCCAGTCCTCTCCCAGCGCTCTGACCGAAGCCTGAGCCTCAACTCCCAACCCCGCCCGCCCCGGCGGGTGAGCAGAGAAGCATCTCGGGCTGGTGAGTGCTGGCCGGCACCAATCCTCTGTGCGGGAATCTCTCCGCTTTGCCCTCCGCACCCCTGTGGCTGTGCTCTCCTCCGCGGCTCTGAAGCTTCCCCGCTCTGCCACCCGCAGTCTCCGCCCGAGAAGGGGCATCCTAGTGTGTGGAAACCTTTTCTCCTTCACAGCTCCCTCCCACTGGTGCAGGTCCCGTCCCTATTCTTTGTCTCTGTTTTTCCTTTTTTCATTTGCCCTACCCTGCAGGTACGTGGGGGAGTTTCTTGCCTTTTGGGAGGTCTGAGGTCTTCTGCCAGCGTTCAGTAGGTGCTCTGTAGGAGTTGTTCCACATGTATATCTATTTCTGATGTATTTGTGGGGAGGAAGGTCATCTCCACGTTTTACTCCTCCGCCATCTTGAAGGTCCTCCCCTCACATCCTTTTTAATATGTGTTTGTGATGCTCAAATCATATCACACAGCAGTGAATCAGTACGGGTTAATCAGTTAATTGTCTGTGTCATTATATTTTGGTGTGTGCTACACATGACGTGTGTGTCCTAGAAAAGTTTATTCAGAAATTATCATGGGGTTTGAAAATAAATAGCCACTCAAAATTGTACAAGCACAATCACACAGGGCTATGTTGTGGAAATTCCCCAGTTGTTTCACATTTATTATGTCCTTCCATGACTGAACAGTGATGGGAAGGACAGAGAACATTAGACACCCAAGCTACTCTTGTTCATGTACTTTTATAGTCTCTAAGAGTGCTCTTCTAAGTAATTCCCTCAACTGTGGTTCATTAAGGACCGTTAACAATCCCCTTCTGGCCCTAATTAATTACCTTGCTTTGGAGTTAAAGAGGGAGAATTGTTGTCAAGGGCATTATTTGCTCAATTACCCAAAAGCCATAGATAATGTGTGGTAATGAATTGGAAGATGGAACACCCAGCCCTTCTCCAAACCCACAACTGTATAAACCTTGTTCTGCCCTTTAAGGTGTGTAACATCAGCCCTTAGAAAGAGCTTGTATTCAGGGCGACGCTAAATGGAATTAGAGGATGTAATATCTTCATTTTCCTTCCAGTAGAAACACTAAAATTCCACATTAATGTGGAAAGGCTCAGCTTTTTAGATGATTCATGGACCAATTACCAAGGCTTCTTGTTTTTCTTTCGTTGTCTACTCCTCCTCGCGGTCTGCTTTTTGGCCCTTTCACGGCTATTTCATAGCTGACTTCATCCCTAGGCTAATTATATCTTGTATGGTATAATTAGACCTCTGCTCGCAGGGTCTTCTGTTATAAATCTACATTTTACTTTTGTTTGCTTTTTAAAAAGCATGTTCTATTAGGGCTTGGGTTTTAAACTATAAAAGGAATGCTTTTCTTCTTTTTTAAAGAAAGAAGTAATCTTCATCAGACAAGAGTTATATCTGATCCTATTTGAGATAGTTGCTAAGGAGATACTTGGTGTCATGTTGAAAATAACAAAGCTTCAGGGGTAAAGAGCTAAGGTGAAGAGAAGTAAATCAGAAGCCAAGCACCTCTTCTCTAACAGGAAAGTGAAATCATGGCATTTTCCTTCTCTAAGAAGAAAATGATATGCTTTTTTCATGTGCTTGAGATCTTTCTCTTTTTACTTGAACCAAGGGAATTTGAAAGCAAATTTTTCTGATTAAATCATGAGCTGTCAGTACTTTGTGGCTTCCTTCTACCCATCTATAACAGATTTTGAACTGACATCGGCTTAGGGTCCTAAAGCTATTACAGTTCTAGGGTAGTCGGGGTGGGGGGTTGGGGTAGGATTAAGCAGTGGTTGCAAACCACTTTGGAATTCATAACACTTGAAATGCTCTAATTGTTTTTAAATATAATTATAAGGAAATTATTGTTTAAAATGTCTGATACGTGTAACAATAGGGGTATGTCAACTTGCACTGCTAGCACTGAGGAAAGGGTGTCTAGCTTTGCGATGGTGGTGGGGCTGTGTGAGGTGTGTGTACGTGGGTGTGTGTTTGAGTGTGTGATTGGTGCATGAGTGTGTGGTATGTGTAAGTGTTCATGTGTGTGGTAGGTGTGACATGTGTGTGTGCATGTGTGTGTGAAGGCTTCACTCAGAAGGTAACTCCTGAGCTGAGTCTTGAGGGATGAGTGTTCCAGGTGGATAAGAAGGGTGAGGACATTTAAATCAGAATAAACAGCACTTCAGCAGTAGAGAGGCCCTGAGGAAAAAGAAGCTAGATCCTGCTGAAGCAGAGACTGCAGGCTGGGAGATGAGGCTGTCATCGATGAGAGGCTGCAGACCAGCTCACAGATGCCTTGTCTACCCATACCTGGGCAAAACATGACACATGAGGAGAAAGCAGCTAGTCTGATCATTGATCAGATAACTGTTAAACTGGCAGCATGGAGCTTACCCTTCTGTACTGAGGCTTGGCCTGTCTGTTCCCTGGCCATCTCCTTGGGTTCCCTGGTCCTCTGGAGCTAATCTAAGCCAATTTGTTTAGACCCACTGGATTCAAACTTTGGTCCATTCCACCAGTGTGCCTGTTACCGCCTATTTGGCAGACACTTTAGGCTTTGTTTCCAGCTTGCCAACTCTGAATCTGCTTCTCTTCAGCTAAAAGGCACATCCAGATCCCTCCTTAAAATGGAGATTTTCAGATGATTCCTTTTGTGCATACCTCATGTCTGTACCTTTCATATCCACTTCTCCAACCAAGCTTTTATTTTGGACATTCTTTTCAGCCCATGACACAAACTACAAATGCCTTTGCTTACCTATTTGAATAAAAGATTTTTTTTGCTTTGCTTTGTTGTGTCTTAAAACACAATTGACTGAAAAACTATGTGCCATCCTTTCCCCACTGTGGTACAGTAAGAAATATATTTGGTCTTTGTCCCCAGTCCCTGGCACAAAGGTGCCAAAACCCTCGGGATTTCCTGAGTGATAGGAGCCCCTTTTGAGCCCACCTGATTTTATGCTAATGAGGTGACTTAGAGACCCATAGGGAGCCTCAGGAAGGGACTGGTCACCAGAAAGCCTAGGCGATTAGAGGACTGGAATTTTTAGCCCCACCCGCTGACCTCTGGGAATTAGGAGCAGGTGGCTGCAGATTAAGCCCTATAAAAGCTCTTGAACCACAACAGTTGATGGGCCTCCACATTGGTGAATGTATCCACGTGCTGGTAGGGTGATGGACCGCAATTTCATGGGGACAGAAACTCCTGTGCTCAGGGTCCTTCTGAGCTTTACCCTATGTACCTCTTCATTTGGCTGTTCATCTTTATCTTCTATCATATCCTTTATAATAAACTGATAAAAGTAAGTAAATGTTTGACTTCTGTAAGCTGCTCTAGTAAAATACTTGAATCTGAGGAGGGAATCACAGGAACCACCAGTTTATAGCCGGTAGGTCAGAAGCACAGGTAACAGCTTGCCCTTGTGAATGCCATCTGAAGTGGGACAGTCTTGTAGGACTGAGACCTCAGCCTGTGGGATCTGACAATCTCCAGGTACGTAGTGTCAGAGTTGAGTTAAATTTTCAGGACACCCAGTCAGTGTCCACTGAGAATTGGAGAATTGCTTGGTGATGTTAGAAAACATACATCAAACCCACTAATCAGTCACATTTGGCCATTTAGGCCAAAAGGTCTCATTATCAGCCGTTCCCCCATCCTTCATCAGTCGTGGTTTGGTATAGTCCTTCTTGAAGACAGGAAAACACATTTGGAATCTATCAAAGTTCTTCCAGTTCTCATGACTTCATGGTTTTATCCCTAGATGTAATTATTTGTAGCCCATAAATGCCAACAATGAAAGCTAAATAATACTTTTTGAATGATTTCTTTTCAAATTTCTGATCCCCATAGAATCACTTTTCTGTGTCAGAGGAGACCATGTTTACAATCTCTCTCATAGAAAGAATGAAATGTCACCAGGAGCTCCCCTGCTGCCACCCCCTGAGGATAATAAATGCTGTTACACTGACTAGTATCAAGGCATCATCAGCCTGGAATGCTTGCATGGGGCTCCCTCATTCTGGGTTATAACGAAAACAGACTTTCTGATTTCAGTAGGCACCTGACATCCAAGAAACTTGACTGTAGTATTTTGAGATGATTTTAGTCCCGCAGTTCACATTTTATCGTATTGCAGCACCTGGCTCGGTTTTGGTAGTGTCACCACTGTCACTGGAGGCCTGTCACAACACCTTGGCACCTCATCCATATTTCTCGGTAAATCCACGTATTTGCAGTTTGCAAAATGATCAGATTGTATCTTAGCTGTTTGGACTACTATAACAGAAATACTGTAGACTTGGGGGACCTAAACAACCAACATTTATTTCTCACAGTCTGGAGGCTGAGAAGTCCAAGACCAAGGTGCCAGCAGATTTGGGGACTGGTGCGTCCTCTTCCTGGTTTGTAAATGAATGCCTTACTGCTGTGTCCTCACGTGTTGGAGAGCTAGATTGAGAAGAGACAGTATTATGGACTGAATTGTGTCCCCCCCCTCCTAGATTCATATGTTGAAGCCCTTACCCCGCTGCCCCCCGTACCTCAGAATGACTGTGTTTGGAGATAGGGTCTTTAAAGAGTGATTAAGTTGAGGACTTTAGGGTCAGCCCTAATCCAATCTGATTGATGTCCTTATGAGAAGAGGAGATTAGGACACACAGAGAGACACTAGGGATGCACATGGAATGACCGTGTGAGGACACAGAGAGAAGGTAGCCGTCTGCAAAAAACAGGCCTCAGAAGAAACATCCTGCCAACATCTTGATTTTGGACTTCTAGCTTCCAGAAATATGAGGAAATTAATTTCTGTGTTTTAAGCCACCCAGTCTGTGGTATTTTGTTATGGCAGCCTGTATGGTCAGGCCATTCAAGATGGCTGTTCTCTTGCTCTCTGTGCATCCCCTGCTCCACTAGTCCCTTCACTCACATGACTATCCAGTCCACTTAATTATGCAGCTTAATCAGTAACTGCCTACGTGCTTGCTCCCTGCCCCAGCCACTGGTTTCCCTGGTAACTGATGAGCCTACCTGACATTAATTCCCCCTGAGTAGTAAAGATTGCTGACTGTCCTGCCTGCTGTCTGCTGTTCACAGTGGGGTGTTGCTCCAGGACCTTTTGCTTCAGACTTGTAAGATTCCCTATTCAACAAACCATTGATGTCTCCTATTGCTGTCTCTGGGCTCTTTCTTTGGTCTTGCAGCTGGGCAATTGGAAGGCTTGAAGGCCTGTGGGGTGCACCCCAATACAGCCCTAGCAAATTAATACATATATTAATAATTATTAATAAGCATTTAAACAAATAAAATAAGAGACTTCTTTTTGAGGCTACAGGGTGAAGCAGAAATAAAATGACCCAATGATCCTACAGTTTCACCCTTGTTTTAGGGTGTTTGGAGGAAGACAGTATCACCCATAAGCCCTCTTAGAGACTGAATTGGGCTGATTCTGGATCTGGATTACTGCCACTACCCAGGCGCCTAGTGGTAAACTACTGACCATATGTTTTCACCTATTGTAGATCAGTTACTGTCTTTTCATTCTTTTTAGTGCCCATTTGAACTTTGAAATGTGTCCTGACTTATATGAGAAGTGATATAGTCATCTTTATAGGTAAGTTGGGGTAACGTGCATCTCTACAAGAAACCTCTTCGAGCTGGGATCAGAAAATCAAGCAACAGTTTCCCTGGATGATTTGCTGAAGGAGAAAAGGAGCCAGGCGTCCGCGGCAGTGTGGCAAGCGCATACCACACAACAAATGAGCACGCTAACAAATAAAAAGCAAGATTTAGTACATTGTTACAGGTCTCTGTACCACACGCAAACACACAGACAGCATCAGCCTAGAAAACGTCCACCATCCCTGGGTCCAAGTGCCTGGGGTTGTATCACACCTGACCTCTCTTCCTCCATGTTCTTTCAAAGAGTTTCTAAAGGATTTTAGCTTTGTGATTTCTCCCATTAAACCTGCTTTTTAAAGGAATTGAATTTTACTTGCTCCGTCTGCATAAATATATGTGAGCCTGTAGAGGAGATCCCACAGTGTAGTGGACCGGCATCCCCCTCCACTTCCTGCCTCTGCACAGAGAGAGGAAGGATACTTCCCCTTCTCCCAAGTAAATTTACTTACAGGCAGAACTGGATGCAAATGAAATTTTAAAAGAGTAGCTGCAAAGAAAGTAGATCATAAATGTTCTCAGTGCACACACGCACACACAATTGCAATTATGGATGTGTTAATTAACCTTAGTGTGGTAATCATTTCATAATATATACTTGTATCAAATCGTCCCCTTGTACATCTTAAATTTACACAATGTTATATGTCAATTATATCTCAATAAAGCTGGAAAAATAAAAGAGTAGCTATAACGAGGAAGATAGCAAGCAACAGTAGCTTAAGGAAAAATAAAACCTTTATATGAAATAATAGGAATCTAGGGAAGTGGCCTCCTAGACACTATTTTTATTTTCAGCATTTCAGGTTAACACAGATTGAGTTAATGATGTTTTCCTATAGCTCCCAGGCAACTCAGAAATGGCAGGGCTCAGACTAGCAGAGATGCACTTCGTGCAGATTTGGAAGGGGTGAGAAGCCAGGCCTGGGGGTTTTGCTGAGTCTCCAGTCAGTAGATGTAGAGGAAAGTAGTATTATGTCAGGGATTTTCTACTGCACCCTAGACACGTGGCAATTTTCACAGATCTTCTCCTTGTCAGTTTAACCAGTTTGAATCAGCTACCCAATTTCAGTGGCTAACAGGCTTTTTTATTAAAGTAACCCCAGAGGTTCAATGATGGAAAATGAGCCATATTAGAGTAGAGGACCATTTCAGAATCCTAAATTCCATTTCACCCCTGGTGTTTATGTTTTCCATGGGAGAGATTAAAATGTGTATGTTCACAAAAAGGAAATTTCTGAAACCCTAATGGGAAAGTTTGAGATGTTTCCTGCTGCTAATGGATTGTTAAAGACTAAAGAATCAGCTCAAACTGAGGTCCACCTTTTGGTTGACTGGTGATTGCTACTTAGAGACTTTATGTCAACCTGTTTAAGTCAATGAAGATTGGTGGAGACATTTTGAAGTTCCAGCTCTACTTTCTTCTTTGGAAACATTTTCGCAACATCTGCCTTTTATGGAATTCTTTAATTAGTTTCTCAACATTACTTAATTATTCAAAAACCTGACTCATGAACGCTTCATGAGCTACAGCCAGCAAGTGGTGTGTGTGTGTGTGCACGCACGTGCATGCATGCTCACATGCACGTGTGTATATTTTCATGTGCTCTCTTTGGACAACTCTCTAAGTTTTCTAGATAATTGTCTGCATTGGGATCATATTCTTTGAATCATAAGCTCTAAGAGGACTACTTCTAGGTCTGTGAGTATTGAATTATATTATTAGATGGTGCTTAAAACATAAGCATAATAGAGATAGTGTAAGACAGAGGACCTTTCCTGAAAAGGGAATTGGAGTTTTTGGGTTATTCATATCATATTATAATTCGTATTAGCAATGCACATTGTCATATTTTATTATTATATTAAAATATTATTTTTTTTAGTATTGCCTTTTTTGCCAAAAAAAAGTGCATTCAGGATAGATGAGATAAAGACAGTCAGCCTGATGTGACCTATAAAAACAGAAGTCAATGAATGTTTGGTCTTCCTGTCAAACACTTGGCCTCCAGGCAGC
This sequence comes from Tursiops truncatus, assembly GCF_011762595.2. Lineage (NCBI taxonomy): Eukaryota > Metazoa > Chordata > Mammalia > Artiodactyla > Delphinidae > Tursiops > Tursiops truncatus. Next base: position 77,940,306 of record NC_047035.1, on the reverse strand, counting down.
ATCTATTTCATGTCAGATGCACTGTCTATTGTGTTTTTATTGATTTGTTTTATTGTGGCAAAAACCACAAAACATAAAATTTACCATGTTAACCATTTTTAAGTGTACAGTTTAGTTGGGTTAAGTATATTCCCATTGTTGTGCAAAGGATCTGAAGAACTTTTTCATCTTGTAGAATTGAAATTCTATACCCATTAAACAACAATCCCCCTTTCCCCTTTTCCTCAGGCCCTGGTAACTACCATTCTACTTTCTATTTCTAAGAATTTGACTACTTTAGATATATAAGTGGAATAATACAATATTTGTCTTTTTTGTGGCCGGCTTATTTCATTTAGCATAATGTTCTCAAATGTCACAGCATCTGACAGGATTTCTTTCCTTTTCTTTTTTTTTTTTTGCGGTACGCGGGCCTCTCACTGTTGTGGCTCTCCCGTTGTGGAGCACAGGCTCCGGACGCTCAGGCTCAGCGGCCATGGCTCACGGGCCCAGCCGCTCCGTGGCATGTTGGATCTTCCCAGACTGGGGCACGAACCTGTGTCCCCTGTATCGGCAGGCGGACTCTCAACCACTGCGCCACCAGGGAAGCCCTCCTTCCTTTTTTAAGGCTGAATAATATTCCATTGAATGTATATATCACATTTTGTTTATCCATTCATTCATCATGGACATTTGAATGCTTCTACTCTTGGCTGTTATAAATAGCGCTTCTATGAACATAGGCATGCAGATATCTCTTTGAGATCCTGATATCAATTCTTTTGGATACATACCTAGAAGAGAGAATGCTGGATCTTACTGTAGTTGTATTTTTAATTTTTTGAGGAACCACCATACTGTTTTCCGTAGTGATTGAACCTTTTTACAGTACTACCCAACAGTGCACAAGGGTTCCAGCTTCTCCACATCCTCATCAACACTCATTTTTTCCTGTTTTTCTGATAGTAGCCATCCTAATGGGTATGAGTCTTACTGACTTTTGACTAACAGGTTCCATAACTTCTATTAGAGCCTATTCAGTGTCCTGTAATCTTCACTATTGAAATACCTTGGTTTACAATTGTTCACTCAGCCTTTATTTAGTGCCTACTTTATGCTAGGGATAGGGGCTACAAAGACTTTTTAAAAAGACATCTTGCATGCCATCAGAGAGCTGACAGTCTCATCAGGGACAGACCTGTAGATAATCATGTATTTACATGTGATACAACATGTTATATTTATATCACATAAGCAATGTGGTAAGTGTCAAAATACACTCAGGTACAATGTTTCAAGACATTACTAAGGAGTGAGTACTTAACTACTTGGAAGAGAACCCCAAGGAAATGATGGTTGAGCTGATTCTTGAAGCATTAGACAGAGAACGAGAAAGGAAAGGCTTAGGGAGTTTGCATTTGCAGAAGTACAAAGCAATGGAAGAATATTCAAGTTTAGGAAACCACCAGTTGTTTCTCTGGATATGGTAAGAGCATAGGATATGTTGTGGAATGTGACAAAGGCACAAAGGAGTGTGACAAAGGAAATGGCAGAGTTGATGCTAAAATGTAGGCAAGAGCCAGATGTGAAGAGTCTTGTGTGTCATGCTCTAGAAGAGGATGTCACTTCCACGAGCAGGGAAGTGACATGGATGCAAAATGTAATGGAGTTGGAGGACCAGTGGGGAGGATAAGACTGAAGATAAGGAAGACAATTTAGAAACTTCAATTGTCCTATGCAGGTTAAATTAAGTAGAGATGTTAATGTTGGACCAGATTCAAAAGATACTTATTGGCTGACTATACGGGCTCTGATGAGTCTCTTGATATGGTACATAATGGAAGGTGAGGAGTCTAGGATGGCTCATATTTCTGATTTGGGTGGATGGTGATGGCATTAACTGAGATAAGAATATAGGAAGAAGGCCAAGCAGGTTGTTTGGTGTTTGTTGGGGTGGGACTCTAGGAGGATGACAAGGAGATAGAGAGGTAAGAAACACCTGTAGGATACAGATAGAGAGATGTTTAAAGGGGTAATTGGAAAAATGAGCCTGGAGTCCCAGAATGAGGTCTGAGCCAGAATAGCATACATTTGGAAGTCACCACTGATAAATTAGTAAAGCCATGGGAAGGGATGCCATTATTCAGGCAGACCACGCAGAACAGGAGAAGGTTGAGTACAAAACTCCGGGGAGCCCAGTCTTCACAGGGTGAGAGACATGGGAGGACTTTAGAAGAGCCAGAAGAAAAGGATTCTCTGGTTGGCCAGAGAAGTGACATAATGACTGAAAATTGTCCAGTGAATTTGGCAACCAGGTTATTGTCACCTTGGCAAGAGCGTTTTCAGTGGATTAATAGCCATAGAACTCAGATTACAGTGACCTGAGGGAGGTGAGGACTGAAAGCCATAAGCCATGTAGAATACTCTTTCAAGGTTTTTGTAAAAAGAAGAGGAGAGGGTAGGAGGCATACCTGGAGAACTGAAAGAAAGTTTTTATTTTTCACTTTTTTTGTTGTTTTTCTGAGATGAATATGTTTTTAGGCTGGGAGAAAGGAACCAGTGGAGAAAGAAAAATTGGCAATGGAAGAGAAGGGGGAAAACTGATGGAACAAGATGCTAAAGTTAAAAGTTGGATGGGCTCAAAAGTGCAAGAGAAGACATTAGCATTGGACAAAAGAAGGGTCCCTTCTTTACAAGAAAATGAAAAAAGATGTTCTGGGGTACACACCTCTATATGTAAGTGAGATCATTCCTTATTCTTTACAGCAAGTCTCTTAATTCTCAGCAAAGATGGAAAATGGATCAATACCTTTCTCCATTATAATTTCTACTCCTCTCTTAGTCATTTGAACTATAGTTCAATCTTTTGTAAAAATCACCTTTGGTTTGAGTGATCCAAAAACAATAGAAGGACTCTCCTAGGCTTACTCTTCAGGAATTCCCAGCAAAAAGGGATCCCAAGTTCATTGATGTCAAGGTAGCTAAGCAACCATGTCACTATCTAATATTATCTACCACAATGGCCTGACACAGAAAATAACCTGACTTTAAGTGTGAACGTAACTCCCTACTTCATTTTGCTGTCTCCCCCTCCCCCATAAATTTGGTGGTCTGTATTGAAAGGGAGTATTTGCCATAAAACACAAAGGGTATTTGCTTCCTTAACTGGAATTTCAGCATTCATTTAGCCCACGATGCAAAAATAGTGCCTATGTCCATCCCAGAACAGAAATCAGGGAAATCCTTAAGAGTTGTTAGTGACTTCATTTAGAAACACTCCCATCCATTGTACAGTTGCATCATGTTTGCTGCTAGGGAAAAATAGAAAAGATCTGCCATAAAGAATTATAGATAGGATTTAAGTATGAACATTTTTTATGAGCTTCAAGGTACTATTTTCTTGAGCATAGAGCACAAGAAGGTGGTAGAGGAATACAATATTTCTTATTTATGCTTATATTTATTATTAAAATTCTTGATAATGTATTTTGTGTAATACTGAGATAACATTTAATGCTTACCCACTGTCATTTTTTGAGGAGAATTGTATTTCTAAGATGAATTATGATGACTGGGAGAATGGAAAGGGAGCTAATATTGATTAGGTCCCACTCGTAGGCTGGGAACCTTGGGCACATAATCTCATTTATCTCCCAAACCTGTGAAATAGTTATTATCCTTATCTACTTGAGGAACCGCCATCTACTGGAGTTGCTCTCAGGTTTATGTGTTAGATCCAGGACAGTCTCCTCTCTCTTTTCCAGGTAGGGCGTCTCTTAAACTCCAGAAGACTAAGTGATCTCTACTACTTGAACCCTCTCAAACTCATCATTTTTTATAACTCACCTGATATATAACTGCTTTCTTACTTACCAAGCACTCTCCTCCCTGGACTGAGTGTTTTATTCCCCCTTTAATGCTCTTTATTCTTACCTTATCTTTGAAGCCTGCTATCATTCCGTCTTCTTATCAGGACCTCCCCAACAGTCCCAGAACTCTTTGATTGTCTGGTGTGCTGACTTAGGCCCTCACTAAGGCCACTAACAAATCAAGCCTATCTTATCAACTGACAACACATGCTGGAACTATGATGGATCATTAGATATCAAGTCTTCTATCGAGACCTCTATCAATACTTGATGTTCTGGGACTGGAAAATATCAATATGAATAGAAGAACTTCAAAGCTGCTAAACAGGTAAATAACAATGTGTACCGTATACTCATTAAAGGAAAGAGGATGGTATTACTTCTAGATCCTGTATAAAAAAATAACCAATGAAGATGAAACTGATGAGTGGACACTTCTTGAGATGAAATCTAAAGCTATCACTTTCCTTCTCTCACCTACCAGATTGGAACTCTCTGGTAAGAGCACAAAACTCTGGTTACCACTGTTAAATTAATTGAACAAGGAGACCATGAGGCCAAGGTGACTCTACTGCTGTTGTGGCCCACATAAGCAAACTGCAGTCTTAGCTATAAATGCCTCCAGGTTACAAAATTGAAGCCTAAGGACAGCTAATCACAGACAGCCAACTAGGCTTCAACTATATACCTGATCAATAATTTCCTTGCTTTGCTCCGCCCTTTCTCTATAAAAGTCTTTCCCTGAGCTCCTGTTAGTGGAGCACTCCTAACCACTTCTGGTTTGGCACTGTCTGATTCAAATATATTTTTGCTCAGATAAACTCTTTAAGTTTTTTTTTTAATACGCCTCAATTTATCTGTTAACAACACTCTATGAAAACTATGGACTGAATGAATGTGAGGGGAAAACTTGGTGAATAATACCTTGGTTTGCTTTTGCAATTCTAACCTATTGGTGATTGGTCTTCTCTTTCCTTCAAGGGATATCTCACTGCAAAATATACTCTGGTCTGCCTCCTCAACTAGATGTTCCCTCTCAAGGTAATGGCCTCTTCAATGTTGCTGTGTCTCTAATGCCTAGCACGGGAATCGCTCAATGTATATGTCGGGTTGCTGACAATGATCCCTGAGATCTCTTCCCTCTAGGAAAGGGTTCAAACCTTCTAATCTATAGTCACCTTCCTTCAAGATCCAGAGAAAGAGATTTTGGAACATTAACTACCATCCACCTAGAGGTAAATAACTGGCTTCTTAAAGGTGTGTCTGCGTATGTGCTTCTGATACATTTTGAACAGGCATCAGATTGTGTTCCCACATCCCCTCTTCATCTGAATAAAGACTGTATATGTCTGAGATACAGTCTGTGAGAGTCAGATTTCCACCCACAGTAACACAGAGCTGCCTTGAAAAGTGCATTTCACTGGAATTTCATTCTAAATGAGTATTCAAAACTAGGCATGCAAAATTAAGGAAATAAACTGATTTTAATACAGTAAAATTGATTTCACCATCGTTCTAAGAAACTTGGAAAATAAAACTTCACGCTTGGCAAACTTGGCCATAAAAATGCACTAAGGTAGCTCATTCTTCTCATCAACCATAACTTTTGATCAAAAGTCAATGCCTTTGTGGCCTACAGATCTGTTTGTATGTTTGTCAAAGACTGGGCTGTTCGTAAAATTTAATGTGTTCATGTGGATCCACTGGCTAATAAAAGAAAAGCATGGATTTGAGGACATTTCTGCCCAGTTTATGCACAAAAATTAGCCTAAAACTGAAAGGTGTTTTGTGTTCCTTTACTCCCCTCTGCTGGTGAGTTCTAATATAGTGCTTAATTTTTAAAAAGTTGATAGAAACATTGTGTTTTTAAAACTGTAAGAGAAAATAACGTTGAAAATCATGAAAAGATTTTCTACAATGCAGTTCTTTCAGTTTGAATTTCATGCTGGAGATTTCTCTCTGGATGATGCTCCACAGTCGCGTAGACCAGTTGAAGTTCATAGCGATCAAATTGAGACATTCATTGAGAACAATCAGTGTTATACCACGCGGGAGATAGCTGACATATTCAAAATATCCAGATCAAGCATTGAAAATCATTTGCACCAGCTTGGTTATGTAAATCGCTTTGACGTTTGGGTTCCACATAAGTTAAGTGGAAAAAACCTTCTTGACCGTATTTCCACATGCGATTCTCTACTTAAACATAACGAAAATGCTCCGTTTTTAAAACAAATTGTGATGGGCGATGAAAAGTGGATACTGTACAACGGTATAGAATGGAAGAGATCGTGGGGCAAGCGAAATGAAACACCACCAACCACACCAAAGGCCAGTCTTCATCCAAAGAAGGTGATGTTGTGTATATGGTGGGATTAGAAGGGAGTTCTCTATTATGAGCCCCTTCCGGAAAACCAAACGATTAATTCCAACAAGTAGTGCTCCCAATTAGACCAACTGAAATCAGCGATCAATGAAAAGCATCCAGAATTAGTCAACAGAAAACGCATCACCTTCCTTCAGGAAAACGCAAGACCGCATGTTTCTTTGATGACCAGGCAAAAACTGTTAACAGCTTGGCTGGGAAGTTCTGATTCATCTGCCGTGCTCACCAGACATTGCACCTTCGGATTTCCATTTATTTCAGTCTTTAATGGAAAAACTTCTCTTAATGGAAAAAATTTCAATTCCCTGGAAGACTGTAAAAGGCACCTGGAACAGTTCTTTGCTCAAAAAGATAAAAAGTTTGGGGAAGATAGAATTATGAAGTTGCCTGAAAAATGGCAGAAGGTAGTGGAACAAAAGGATGAATACGTTGTTCAATAAAGTTCTTGGTGAAAATGAAAAACGTGTCTTTCATTTTTGTTTAAAAACCAAAGGCACTGGCTTCCCTGGTGGTACAGTGGTTAGGAATCCACCTGCCAATGCAGGGGACATGGTCCGGGAAGATCCCACATGCCGCGGAGCGGCTGGGCCCATGAGCCATGGCCACTGAGCCTGCGCATCCGGAGCCTGTGCTCCACAACGGGAGAGGCCACAACAATGAGAGGCCCGCGTATCGCAAAAAAAAAAAAAAAGAATTGCCAGGGATATTTAGATTGATGGAACATCTGTGTTTGAAAGGCTTTTGATGATTTCAAACTGTTACTTTCCTCATACCCACTCTATTTTCTCCTTCCTTTAATGGGAAACGTATATGATCTACAACTATGTCCAAACTTCTTAGATCTGAGAGACCACATAAACATTTGACTAAAGCTTGCAGACCCAGTGTGGGTATAGAGATAGGAAAGCCCACCAATAATGAGAAGAGCATTGCTGAAGGGTGTCTCAGTGGGTTTACATGAACACGGTGCACAGGGCACCAAAGCTCACTCCTCAAACACTAACCACCAAGTGCTTTGAAATAATGAGAAAAAGAATAATTTAACAGTGAAATACTAGGAAGTGCAGTCCAACTCCCTCCTCTTATTGGAAAGTCCCAGTGCACAATGGTGTATTAAAGGCCTCTAGAGACCCTATGGTAAGGAAACTGGTTTAAATTCCCACGCTTATTTGACAGGAGATCTTTTTAACATTCCACACAACTAGGAATCTGGAGTCTGTGCCCATAGACATGTTGGTTCCCCTGCCTTCCTCTCTTCCCAAATCTAGAGTCTTTCAATTTTCATCCTTTAGGTGTTTTGTTGCTTTTGTTTGTTTGTTTATCCTACTCTGTAAGAGTAGGAGGGAAAGCTTTTCTTGCTAATAGGAATTCCTCATTCAATAATTCAAAAAGGATTCATTGAGATCTTTATTCAGAATTCAGGGCTACACTTCATGGGAAGTGAACATGAACCTGGCCCCTGCCCACTTGTGGGACTTAGACCTGGAGGAGGAAATGTAAGGCGTGCAAATAGCTGCTCCCGACAAGGACTCTAGTGTTGCCCTCTGAACTGTCAGGGAAGGTTTTGTGAGAGAAGTCACCTTTGTGCTGGCTGACAAGTGTCATCTTCCTTCACGTCAATTATAGCTCCATTAAATTTTCAAAATGGCAGTGACTTTACTTTTTAATGATTATCAAGTAACATGTGTATTAGTCACTTAGGGCTACCTTAACGAGGTACCACAAGCTGGGTGCCTTCAAACAACAGTTTATTTTCTCACAATTCTGGAAACTAGAAGTCAAGGTTGGTAGGGCAGTGCTCCCTCTGCAACTCATAGGGGAGAACCCTTCTTCGCCTCCTCCCAGCTTCTGGTGGTGGCCACCAATCTTTGGTGTTTCTTGGTGTGCAGATGCAGCACTTTAGTCTCTCTCTCCATCATCAAATGCGTTCTCACCTCACATGGCTGTGTCTCTCCTCTTCTTATAAGGATATTAGTTATATTGGATTAAGGGGCCACCCTACTTTGGTATGACCTCAACTAAGTACATCCGCTAATAAGGTCACATTTTGAGATACTGGGGGTTAAGAAATCAACACATCTTTTGGGGGGACACAATTCAACCCCTAACAATAAACCCATTATGAAATATTCAAATGATAATAGCAGAAAAGCACAAAGAAGAATGCAAAAAAAAAGTCACTTGCAAAGTTACCACTCAGACATAACTGCTGTTAATATCTTTCCATTTTTCTTTGCATATACACATATAAAGCACAGCAGTCATATTATACACACAACTTTGTGACTTCCTTTTCTCAAATTATATCCTGGATACCCTCCAAATCAATAAGTATATCTATGTAATTGGTGCACAATAACTTATCTAATCAAGCCTGTACTGTGGTTGGCGGCACTATTAAACTGTCCATTTCGTAGTTTTGTCAAAGACAGAAAAATTCTTAAGCTTTTCTGTACTTACAGTTTTTATTTAATCATTTTGGCTTATCTATCATTATCTTTTTCCATCTCATTTTTCCTACCTTCCCCCATGCTCCCCATTCCCCCCCAAAAAAGCAGCTTGAATTTCTTGCTCTAGAACAGAACAGAAATTTGTATGTGTCTCTTCCACTCACAAGTCTCAGAAGGCTATTATTCTCTGTTTGACATTTTTTGTCAGTCGTTTCAGAGTTGGCACAAGTCCTGGACTATTCTTTTGGATATTGGAACACCATACAAGGCAACCTTAAAGGCAAGAGAAAACCCTGTGACCTGAGACTAAAAGACCTAAAATTGACTAGTCAGGTGATGACATTTACTCTCTGGGTGCCCCCCACTTTTATTTGTTTAATTTGTGTAATATAAAATACAACAAAACATTTTGTTTGGTTTTCCCACCTAACAACCCAGAGTAAGAAACATTTTTGAACTTAGACCATTGTCCTTTGAACCTGGTCCACAGGTTCTTAAACTTTAGTATACAGACAAATCATCTGGGAACCTTATCAAAAGGCAGATTCTGATTCAGTAGGTCTGAGTGAGACCTGAGTTACTCCTTTTCTAACTTCTCCGTGTTGACAACAATGCTGCTGGTCCATGGACCACATTTTGGTAGCAAGACTCTGGTTGAGAGCACTGGTTAGGGAAAACCATCAACCCTGTATCTTAAGTTGGGCTGCCTGAATAACAGACACTGAGGTGGAGATTCGTGAGCAGGAGTCTTGCTGGGTCAAACTCTTGGAATAACAAGAGTAAAGGAGTGAAGATAGTAGGATTGGACAGATGGGAAGGCTGAGCTGTGATACAATTGCCCCATAGGCCTCAGCCCATCCCACAGGAAGCTCTGGAGCCGGGAGGCCCTTCAGTTGCCCTGAATTGAGGCAAGGGGCCAAGCTTATGGACCCCCATATAAACCAGACACGGTAAGCACACTGCAGACCGCCCCCAGGAGGCATCATGTGGGGTGGGGCAGCTCCCTTCTGTGAGAGCAGTTCTCACTTCTCACAGGGGACTTGGCTGTGAGCCATCTGTAGCCAAACTTCCTGCGAGCAGGGAAAGCAAGCACCTCAGCCCTGGAGGGGGATCTAGGTGAAGCATCGCTGTGTCCATTATTCTGGTGAGAGCTCCAGTGACCTGAGAAAATCATTGTATTACTTTCTATTTTAGTCAAGTCTGAATTTTAGACATTTCCCCAAATGTTTTGGTTTTTGAAATTGTGTCTGTGCAATGTGCCAGGCCTTGGAGGCAGTGATTTCAAGGACAATCACTTTAGATTTACAGAGAAACGCTCTGTATCTGACTTGAAAAGCTACCTGAGTCACCTTTTCCCAAGCAGGGGTGCAAGAAGAAAATCTAGGGAAGCCCTTTGGCAGATACGTGATTTATGTCACGGTAAAGAGAGCTAAGTGAAATATCTAAAGAAAAAGATGTGTGCCATCTAGTGGCACTAACTAAAAGCAAAGTCTCGGTAATTCCCTGGTGGTCCAGTAGTTAGGCCTCCATCCTGCCACTGCTGGGGGCCCAGGTTCGATACCTTGTAGGGGAACTAAGATCCTGTAAGCCACGCAGCACCGCCAAAAATAAAAATGAAAATAAAATAATAAAAGCATAATCTAATGTTCAAGTGAAAGCAATTTCCCCTTACCCAGTCAAGGTACTCTATGGGCATTCAGTAGTAGTGTTCTGCTACTTTCAGAGGCAGGTGTCAGGGGTTGCTGAAATGAGATAAAATTAAAATGTCTAGGACTGGGTAGCCATATGGAAAATGATAAAATTTGATCCATTCTTTATTCTACACTGGATAAATTCCAAATGGATTAGAGATCTAAATATTTTAAAAGAAAGAAACAAACAAACCTGGCATTTTTAAAAAAAGAATAAATTATTTTGTAACTTGGGAGTAGAGAAAACATTCCTATCATTCAGAGTCTCAGGGACGAGGTTGATTATCTTAACTATAATTTAAACAAACAAGCAAAGCAGAAAGTCCAATAAAGGTTAGTTTTTAAAAGTGCAACCCATATCACATAGGGCTAATATATAAAAAGTTTCTAAATTTTTTTTTTTAAAAGAAGGCCATCTTGATGGAAAATAGGTAATGGATTGACAAGTCAAATAAAAAGAAATAAAATTCAGATAAAAAGAAACAGATGAAAAGATTGATTCACTTATTTCAGTTTGTTTTCCACTCAGTGGTTGCTTTTAAACTTTATTTTGTATTTTAAACATGTTAACCATTTACATGACTCCAAGGTCAAACTATAAAACAAGATATATTCAGAAAGCTAGCTTCCATTCCTGCTCTCTCCCTCCCCTTGCTCTTCCCCTATTGGTTCCCATTTTTATTAGATTTTGATTTATGTTTCCATTTTTTTAATCTTTTTTTTTTTTTGGCTGCACCATGCAGCATGTGGGATCATGTGGGATCTTAGTTCCCTGACCAGGGAATCAAACCTGTGGCCCCTGCAGTGGAAGCGTGGAGTCTTAATCACTGGACTGCTGGGGAAGTCCCCTCCATTGTTTATTTTTAAAAATGTAAGCAAGTTTACATTTGTGTATGTATTTCTACCCCTTCTTACGTACATACTGCACACGGTCTTCCGTGCCTTGCTTTTTCCACATCATAGCTGTATACCTTCCATATTCCTTAACGGATTCATCCTTGCATTTCATTATATGTATTCATTTTATTCATGCACCATTCAGAAAGATGCTCCATATCATTCATAAAAAGATAAATGCAAAACTATACTGAGATACCATTTCTCACCTATCGTATTAGCAAAAATCTGGGAGTTTGACAATCCATTCTATGGGAGAGGATGTGGGGAAATAGGAACTCATATATTACTGGTATGAATACAAAATCACACCACTTCTATGAAGGTGAATTTGGGAATAATAAAGAAAATAACATTCTTTTACTTTCTAACCTAGTAATCCCATTCGTCCCAATCTATGCTAAAGATCCATTAGCAAGTAACTTTTTGTGATAGCAAAGACTGGAAACAGCCCACGTATCCATCAATATAGGTCTGGTTGATTAAACTACGGTACATCCATAATAACCAAAGAGAAGATGTACGTCCAGTTCATTTAAAACACAATATTTTGTCTGTACGTTTCCAATGGGATATAATGTGAAGGGGAAAAAAACAAACACAAATTTAAACTTCATTCAGCAGCCTTACGTTAGCAATATTGCTATTCCTATTCTGTTTTTTATATATATATGTATATGTGTGTATATATTTATATACATGGATAAAGCAAATTTAAGTAATTATGTTAATATCATTAAGAACTAATATTTTCATCTTAAAGGACAAAACACAAAATCAAAGAGCTCAGCTTTAAAAAAGCATTAATACATAGTTAGAAAAATTAATATTAAGAGACATAGGGGGTCCTAAAGCCCAAAACAATGTGAAGTTTGGGGACGGGAGGAGGCTAAAGATAACATAAATAATTATTTATAGTTATGTCTGAAGGAAAAGAGGAGAAATGGGTTCAGCATAGCCTCTGATGTACTGGCTCCTGTTAAAACTGATGGCTTTTTCTGCAGTGCCTTTTGTCTCCTAAATGCTGGTCCCAGTCCACCATCCCACCTTCACGTTTTACTAAGTTAATTTCTGCTGATTCTTCAGATCAGTCAATTGGTACACTGCCCCTCCCCCATCAAGGATCTTTCATTGTACCCTGTCATGGAATAATATTCCTTTCCTAGTGCACGCCTCTCAGTTAATAATTATGCCCCCATTCGTAAGTTACTTGGTTGATATTCTTCCCCGCTCCCTTCGAGGGCCAAAATTGTGTCTGGTTTTGCTCATCATCCTATACCAAACTGCATGATAGGGGCTCAACAAATAACTGTTAAGATAAAGCAAAATGTTTAACTTCCATTTTGTTCCCACTTCTTCAGAGAATCCTCTGTAGATTGGGAAGGGTAGCACACCTAAAGACCTGAACTCCAAAAGGAGCAAAATGGTTCTAAGAAAACTGTTTCCCACTTAAATCCGTTCACGTCCGCAAATATGCATTTAGCCCCTGGCACAGTTAGGTAATAGGCACACAAGTGGATAATGCAGATAAAGTTCTGTTGATACTCTTACCAAGTTTACATGGGAGTGAGGCAAGGGTGGTAGTAAATGTATGCTGTATTGTCTGCAGTATTTGAGTCCAAGTCTCCAGCCCTAAACAAATTACATCCCCCAAAAACAGAAAACACCCTGATGGGATTGCTGATGTTTGAGAATGGAAAAGCAGCCCGGGAACTAGGGCCTAGTATGTGTAATCTTGTCTGTCAACAAGATAAGCAAGGTTTCTGCATTGTGTGGGCCCGGAGCCAGGCTCCTCCCTGGTGTCCTAAATCCATATTCCACCAAATGAAGCTTCTGCAGCTGCCGCCTTCCGCGGACTTCGCATGCCTCCCGCACTCTATACTCTCTCATGACGGGTTTTCTTTGTTGTATTTAACTACCTAAGAGCTAAGATTTGGGCGTCACCATCAGCCCCCACGCCAAGTATGGACCAGTTCCCATAGCCGAAGTTCCCACCAAACGCCCCAGCTGAGGGTTACTAAGATCAGCGTTTGTGAATTCTGACCCAAATTGTCTCCCCTCCGGTTCCGTAGAACAGGTTTCTCTGTAAAAGGGCCTTCAGCCTCGGCCAAGTTCTGAAAAAATAAGAAGTAGGTGTCTATTACATATCCCCGAATATATTGTCTCAGGCGCAGGCCGGGTGTTTTAAAATACACGATAAAAAGTATTTTCCTCCAAAATATGGCTAAGAAGGAGCAAGTGTAACTCGTCTTTTCGTGTTTCTTAGTTTTGCCCGCCACACCCTTCGTGGTCCCGCCCCTTTGCCCTTAACTCACTAGACAGGCAGTTTCTGGCCACCTTCCGGGGTCCTGATTTTGAAAAGAGGAGCGGGCCAATCAGAGTGTGGAACGTTTTTTGGCGCTGCCGTTTGAGGCTTGACTGGAACAGAAGGTGGGCCGGCCGAGGTGGCTCCGGTTGTCTGTCGAGGCGGTGGGGCGGAGGCATGAGGAGGGACACTTGACTTTCAGTGAGCGCACCCGGATGTGCTGGCCGGGGGCGGCAGGCAGGTTGATGGAGGAGGGAGGGAGCAGCCTGTGAAACGGTGACGGCGGCCACCAGCCCGGGCGGGGACCGGGACTGGAAGAGGCCCCTGAACAGCCGGCTGGTCCGGCGACTGGGCTAGGGTGGGGGACTCGGGGCCGCAGGGACTAACGCCCAGCTGAGTCTGCGGGGGGTGGGGCAGGAGGGGCGAGGAGAAGGGTTGTCTTTACAGTTCGGAGAGAGACGAGGGCAAAGGGAGGTTTGGAGGAAGGTGGCCTGAAATAGAAGCTGGTAACGGGCGTGGTACAAGGAACCGAAAGGATATGGAAGAAAGAAGGGAGGTCTGTGTAAGTAGCCGAAAGGATTAAGTGACTAGAAAGAATGCCGGTGTAAGTGAAGGAAACGTGAGGTGTGGCTAGGTCAAAGGGCTAAGAGAAGACGGTCGGTGGAGCAAGGAAAAAGCCGTGGAAGTGGCTGGGGTCCGGGGCCGGAAGAGTGCCAGACGTGGCCGGAAGGCAGCGGAGCTGAGCGCAAAACTGAGAGTGTTCGGAAATTGGAAGACTTGGTGGCGAAAGAGGGTCAGGACTCAGATCCCACCTCGGAGAGTGGGCGACGTGTCCGGGATGTGGGATCAGAGGCTGGTGCGGTTGGCCGTTGTACAGCAGCTTCGGGCTGTTTATGGCGTTAAGGTCAAGGGTGGCCGCGGGCAGTGCGATCGCAGGAGACAGGAGACAGCAGCCACGGAAATCGTGGTAAGTTATGGGGAAAGAGATTTAGGTTAAAAAAGGAGGGGGGCGTATTCCCTACCATCACTTATTACCGGGTCATGTTAAAATGTTCATTCTATATGGATCCAAAAGAGAAAATGTTTAAGTGTGTCAACTTCAGCAACACTGACATTTTGAACTAGATAATTCTTTGGGGGGTATTGGGGTTAGCTGTTCTGTGCATTATAGGATGTTTAGCAGCATCTCTGGCTTCTATGCACTAGATGCGCGTAGCGTGTCCCAATTGTGACAAATAGAAATGTCCTGCTAAGTTATTGTATTTTGAACAAGTTGCACGTGGGAAGGGAGACAAACACTACCCCACCACCACTGTTTGAGTAATATTTGGAGAGGAACAAGAGCTACCAGTATCTTTTTTAAATGAATCAGTAGATGAGGTGTGACAGTATTAGAAATAGGCTTTAGATAATAACTTTATATTCACCTATTTGAAAAGAACATGCTTGCTGCTTGGCTATATCATATTTTTGAGACATAAAGGTTTTTTTTTTATTAATGAGTAAATTGAGAAACCACAGTGGAATGATTCAGAAGCTGTTGATTTTTGGGTGGTTGAGGTTAGGGGATTTCGAATGAGATTTTAATATCTCTACAGAATCGTCAAGAATTTCATTGTGAAAAATAAGTTGAATATAAAGCATTTTGTTTTAGATTTACTTGCCTAATTATATGGTGCTTTCTAAATACAGATGAAAACTAAAAATTAATTTTCATAACTCTTAATAGTTTATAGTTTCTGAAAGAAAATAAGTACTTGGAGAAGAAAACTGACAAATAATGTATATTCCTCTTAACAGCTTATAAATTCTGGAGAAATTATTTTTGTTGTTTGCAACTTATTGGCAACATATTTGTTTATATTTAAAAACTAAGTGGTTTCTTCTGATTATAAAACTGGCTTTCCAAGATCTCAAATATAGTAGGTTTTGTACGTATATGAAAGAATTTGTATGCAGATTTTTTTCTTACCCCTCAAGAAAAACTGACACTTGGCCTTTAGAGTCAGATAGACCTGAGTTTGATTCCTGGGGTGTGATCTTGGGCTGCTTGTCCTAAGCTTTAGTTTCCTACTCTATAAAATGGGAATGGTATCTCTCGTTGAGTTGTTTAGGGGATTTAAAAAAATTATAAGATCTGTAGATGAGACTAGCACACAATGCCTGTCACATGCCACTAGTTGTTATGATAATCAGAGGTCCTCATCCTAATTGGTAATCATGCTAGAAACCCTAATAAAAATATTCTAATAGAGAAATACAGAAGATCATTGTGTTAACACGAACGAGATCTAACATGTTAGGTAATTATTTGAATACTAGATTTCTTTGGCTCTTTGGCGTTTGTTATCTAATGATAGTTTTGAGCTCTTTAAGAAACTTGCTAGACATCTTTTTAAAGATGATATTGTAAGTGATGTTCTAATACATAAAATTTTAAAAGCATGTTATTAGTTTTATTTTATGAGATTAAATTATAGCACTTACTTGTGAAGCCAGTTATTGAGCGTAATGAGACTTGAAAAAAAAAACGCTGAATTCTGGTTATGTAAGACATTTGTAAACTTACAATCAGCTTCAGCATCTGATTTAGTTTTGCATTTTGTTTGGTTGCACAGTATCAAGAAAATTCTGATTTACCCAAATAAGGGGTTGCCCATACTAAGTTTTTTTTTTAATTTAATTTTTTTTTTGGCTGCACCATGCAGCATGCGGGATCTTAGTTCCCCAACCTGGGATGGAACCTGTGCCCCCTGCCATGAAAGCACGGAGTCTTAACTACTGGACCACCAGGGAAGTCCCCCTAACTTTTTTTTTTTAATAGCTCACCTTGAAATAATTGTAACAGCAACAAATATTCTTCGAATGTTTGCTTTGTCAGACACTGATGTTTTACATCTTTTAATTCATTTAATTCTCTCTGCAACTCTATGACTTAGGACCTATATAAGGATACTGAGGCACAGAGAATGACCATTTAATCCAGGTCACTCAGCTAATAAGTGGAAGAGCCAGGATTTAAAACTTGGCAGTCCTGCCTCTAGGAGCCTGCTCACTTAAGCACTATGCTACACAGTCTTTTCTATATTCGTCAGTTAAATTGAGCCAGCTACTTGAAAAGGGACTAGTAAGATTTTGTCAAATCATTAAGAATACTGAATGATTTTGGCTGCACTGTGGTTTGCGGGATCTTAGTTCCCCGACCAGGGGTGGAACCCAGGCTCACAGCAGTGAAAGCGTGGAGTCCTAACCAGTGGACCACCAGAGAATTCCCTGAATGATTTCTTATTATAAATAACAGGTTAAATAAGGTACTCTTACAACACAAGTGCTTCAAGAGCATTCATGGAGAGCAGATGTAGCTAAACTAAATTAAATCACATATGATCTGAACTAAATCACATATGAGTGATTAGATATGCCCACTTAATCTAATTTCATATAAGCAGACATATACAGGCTTGAATTTTTTTTAATTAATTTATTTTTGGCTGCATTGGGTCTTTGTTGCTGGGCACGTGTTTTCTCTAGTTGCGGCAAGAAGGGGCTACTCTTCGCTGCGGTGCGCAGGCTTCTCATTGCGGTGGCTTCTCTTGTTGCAGAGCACAGGCTCTAGGCGCTCGGGCTTCAGTAATTGTGGCACACGGGCTCAGTAGTTGTGGCTCGCGGGTTCTAGAACACAGGCTCAGTAGCTGTGGCGCACAGGCTTAGTTGCTCCACTTGTGGGATCTTCCCGGACCAGGGCTCGAACCTGTGTCCTCTGCATTGGCAGGCGGATTCTTAACCATTGTGCCACCAGGGAAATCCCTTTAATTTACGTTTAAGTCCAAGGCAAAGCTACAACCTTCTTAATCAGTGACTTGTTTTTAAGAAGTTTGAATATATGCCCAAAGATAGTGGCAGATTCTTTATTCAGAGGTGTGCACAAACACTCAAGTTAACCAACGTACAAATGTGCTCTTGGGATCTTCAAATGTATTAAAATTTGAATGCGAGTAATACATTCCACTCTGACTTTTTAAAATTGGTTTTGAAAGTACGACGTGAAATTTAAATTGTTTGCAGAATCCCTTCCTTGGATACCTCAGAACAGTTTGATTAGTACTCTCCCATAGAGTGTGGAAAAGATAATCAGGTATAAAAGGAACCACCCTGATATAATTTTAGGAAGTACTGAGTGACAGGAATTACTGTTAAAGGCCAATTTGGCCTTTTGTTCAAGTTAGTATTTATAAGGTGACCAACAGAAAGTTTAAGGTCAGTATTTATATAGTTACTAAAGGAGCTTGTAGTATTTTCCAGAAATGTTAGCATATTGGGCCAAATTCTGTTTAAGAATTTCCTTACTGAACACTAAATGGATTGATTTTCTGTTGTGGGATTGGAAACTGAGGGAATTTGCTGCGTTGCTTAAGGGCGATGACTCTATCTTGACCATTTTTGTACTCCCAGCATCTAGCATAATATCTAGTATAAAGTAGTTATTTTTTAACAAATATACTTGATGTAATTGTTTTCTGTGTCTCGACCAATAGTTTATTTCTGCTATCTTGTTTTATTTTGTGAGGTTTTTAATTTGCCTAATGTTTAAGAAAACTTATATTGAGCCTAATATTTGTGTTAGAGTAACTGACTTTGTCATTTTAGGGTAAAATATTTGGAGTACCTTTTAATGCATTGCCCCAGTCTGTTGTTCCAGAATATGGACATATTCCAAGGTGAGCAAACTTTGAAATGAAGAGTAAATATTTCAAACTGGTATTGGAATGTTTAACAATAAATAGTTGAATGGCGCACAAAATTAGTTGGAACTAGCAAATGATTTTATTTCTCAACTAATGTTAAAAGTTGTTTTTTAAACTTTTGCGTATTTTAACTTTTTAATTTGTACTCATTTTCAGGATTGAATTTTAAGGTTTAGTAATGAATAAATGTTAGAAAGCAAATTATTTTTGTTCTAAGGCAGAGTTTTCCGTTCTGTACCGATGTTTTCATTGCTGTTTTGATGATACTCAGTAATATACTAAACTACCAATTCATTTATAATTTTAATATTTTTTATCTTAGAAATGTTGGACAAAAGAATATTTAACTATCGGAGTATTTGTGAATATAAATTATTTAACACGAGCTTTTCTGTGTCACTATTTGTAAATAACCTTTTGGACTAACTGCATCAGAAGTTGCTAGGGAAGTTTACGGCTTAAGAAAATAGTTTAAAAATGCGTAGTAGAAAGATACTACCTTAGCTCTTACTAATTCATTTCCCCTCTATCCAAAGTAAGGTTCATTCTGGCTACTCTAGTCTAATAACTTAGGTTTTTAATTGGTGCATTGTCCAAAAGTATTTGTTGAACACCTTGCTGCCTTAGAACAATTTTCCCTCACTCACCCTATAGATACAGATTCACAATCTTCATGAGGTAACCACTTACTATTTTGCTTTTTAAATGGCCTATGAAAGGTTTTTTTTAATGATGATTTTCAGCGTTTAGAATTGCAGTCATATCTCTAGTAATAATGACTAAATCTTTGTTGTCGTTTCTTTGTCTGCTTTTTTAAAAAGAAAGTTTTTCTGTCAGTTACTCTGGAACATTCAGCCACTATGCACCAGTACAATGCTTTCATTTACTTGCAGCTGACATCCATTCAAATTTTTTGTTACCAGCTGTTACCTAAGCATCTAAAGCCAATATTGATTGTTAAAAATTATTCAGTATAAAGAAATTGAGCCCACACCTCTAAATGTGTGAAGGATTGTAAGGACTGGGATGGATATATCTGACTTTCTGACAGGTAATGTTGGTGAGAAAAAAAAAAAGCCTTGCCTTATTTTTGGGCAAATGTAGTTGATGGTAGGTTTTTTAAGCTATGTGTGCTGTGCAAGATCACCTGTGGAGAGAGAATAGGTAAAGAAATGGAGAAGGCCTTAGAGCCCTGGTTGATCCTAGGATGGAGAAGTCTGGCAGAAAAAGAGGAGCCAGAAAAAGTTTGAGAAAGAGCAGTCAGGGAGACAGCAGAAATTCCAAAAGTGTAGTGAAGAAGAGTATTTTCAGGGCCGTCACAGAGTGGTCGAGTGTATCAACTGCTGGTAGGACAAGCAAGATAAAGACAGTGAATTGACCATGGATTTGGCAAGGCAGAGGCCATTAGTGATCTTGATGGAGTAATGGGGATGAGTCTGATTGCAGAGGGTTGAGCAAAGACTGGGATATGAAGAAGTGAAGGCAGTAAAAAAAAGACAAATCTTGTGCTCTGAGCTGAAGCAGAGAAATGGATTAAGATTGCCAAGGATCGGGGATTGAGCAGGCTCACTGAAGTTGTCATGGGTAAAAAGATGGGCTTTAGAGAAGAGTTTAGGAAGCAAGAAGGAAAACTAAAAGTAACCTTCTATCACAGAGATTAAAGGGATTTGTAGCATCAGAGCTGAAAGGGGTGTAGTCTCTGGCAGGAGAATCGGATTTAGAGAGATGTGTGTCTTACCACCTAAAAAGAGTTCTCTCTTTCAGTTTTCTTGTTGATGCTTGCACATCTTTAGAAGAGCATATTCATACAGAAGGGCTTTTTAGGAAATCAGGATCTGTTATTCGTCTAAAAGCACTAAAGGTAAGCATATTCTTGAACTATAATTTTTCATTTGTACCACTTTTTAATTTGGTTTTTAGGATTGAAATATTTAGAACTATTACATGAATTATGGACAGAAATTGAGTTTGCAGAAAGCTTTTTTTCATGGCAGAAGAACCTTTTTCTTTTTTCCAAAATGTATATCATTTATATAATGCTTTTTTTAAAAATTGAGGTATAATTGACAAATACATTTAAGGTGTACAACCTGATGTTTTGATATATGTATATGTTGTGAAATGATTGTCATAATCAAGCTATTTATATTTTATAATGCTTTAAAAGTTTACAGAGTACTTTCAGATTCATGGTCCTTGTTCCTATAATGTACTATATGAAATGAAAATTTTTTTAAATTTTGTTTTTAGCCTTCTAAAGAGAAGTGATAAATACTAAAACAAGAGTTAAGAGAAATTTATTAAAGAAAGCTCTTTAGAGTATAAGAAAGGATACTTTATTTGCATTAAACCCTTAAGCCCCCGAACGCTCAAGATTGTTGTATTTATTTCAGAATAAACTGGATCATGGTGAAAGATGCCTGTCTTCTGCACCTGCTTGTGATATTGCAGGGCTTCTTAAGCAGTTTTTTAGGGAATTGCCAGAGCCCATTCTCCCAGCTGATTTGCATGAAGCACTTTTCAAAGCTCAACAATTAAGAACAGAGGAGAAGAATAAAGCTACATTGTTGCTTTCCTGTCTTATGGCTGACCACACAATTGATATATTAAGATACTTCTTTAACTTTCTCAGGAAAGTTTCTCTTAGGTGAGTAGTAATTAAAAGTTTTGGGAGATGGTAGTTTAATTTCTCAACTAGCTAGATTTACCCTTATGATAAGAAATTAAATTTCATTTGGCATGGAAATTTTTCTTAAAAATATTATATTTTTCCTTACTATAAGAGGTATACCCTGTATCATTTAAAAAAACAATATACCAAATATAATATTTCCTTGCTGTCTTAGGGTTGTCATGGTGGATGCCTTAATGGCTTATTGGTGTTTATAGGCTTCTTAGTCCATTGAATGGCTTCAGATTATTGTGTTTCTAAAATATTTGCGATTTGCTTTTCAAATTTTTCCCTTCTCCCTGCTGTCATTGAGACTGCTGGTTTTAGACATACTTGGCTGCCTTCAGTACTTTGAATTTTCTGTGTGTGGGTTTGAAAAATCAAAGAAATGTGTTCAATTTGTGTGGAAAAACAAAGCGTGAACTCTATGGGTAGCAATGTTTTTATGACATATATTTAAGCACAGAGAGGCTGTGTATTTCTGGTTCTGTCTTATTTCAAGCCAGTCATGTAGATGGGGAGATGAAGGATAACTGTGTCTTGATTTGTGTTTAACTGATAAAATAAGAGGTCTGCAAAATGTGCCCAATATGTTATTTTAACTCTGTATTTTTATCTTTAGCTCCATCTCATAAAACCTTTTTTCCTTTAAGGTGCAGTGAGAATAAGATGGATAGCAGCAATCTTGCTGTGATATTTGCACCAAATCTTCTTCAGACAAGTGAAGGGCATGAGAAGATGTCTGCTAACACAGAAAAAAAGCTACGATTACAGGCTGCAGTAGTACAAACTCTTATTGATTATGCATCAGATATTGGTAAGATGTAGTTGCATTATTAAATAATGGGATTTGTTTAAATGAGGGAGATCCCAGCTTTTTCTAAGTGAACTATGAAGACAACTGTTAGAAAGTGGCTATATACTATTGCAATGTTTTGAGGGGGAGTAGAGGAACCATCTTAATTGTGAACATTTTCGTTTAGGACATGTTCCAGATTTTATCCTAGAAAAGATACCAGCTATGTTGGGTATTGATGAACTCTGTGCTACTCCATCACTAGAAGGCTTTGAAGAAGGTGATTATGAAACTCCTGGTGACTGTAAGAGAAAGCGAAGACAAAGTGTAGGAGGTAAGCGGTCATGGCAGTCCTGTTTGTGGATGTACAGCAATTTGCTTTTGCCTGAAATGTGTTTGAACATAAAAAAGCATAAGCTATGGTGTATGCCTTTTTGGTGCTTACAGCATAGTTGGAGAGGCATGACATATGCATGTGAAAAATAAAAATGACAATATAATCTAATATTTATGTGCTAGATGTTTAACACAAATATAAACTGCATTCCAGGGAGAAAAGTTCCCTGGTTGTAATGACCAGGGACACTATAAAAAGAAAGTTAAGCTGAACCTTCTTGAAGAATGGGTAGAATCTAGGAGAACTGGGTGGAGGGTCAGAATATTTGTATCCTATTCGAGGATGCTATGAAGAAAGATTTGTGTAAACTAGAAGTAATCTATGTCTGTGTCTGTAAGGTAGAAGTAATCTATGTCTGCATGACTTGAGTGGCTCAACCTAGGGATTAGGATGGTATTATGATAAGCTTGAACTCACACTAAAGAATTAGAACATTAAACTGGGTATTGGAGAACCATTGAAGGTTTGGAGAGAGGCATAACATGATTACACTATTTTAGAAAATCATCTGGTTTGGAGAATTGAGACTTGGAGGTAGGGAGAATAGTCAAAAATGTGTGGCAGTAGTCCATGTGTGAGATCATGACTTGAAACAATAATATAAATTAGCAGTATGAACTAAATAATGAAGGAAACATTACCAAGGAAGAATCAAAAAGAACCAAAGTTTCCTCTTGGTGGAATCAATCATGAGACTTCTTAATCTTCTTGATTGGGAAGACAGACTATTCCTCCAGTTGCCTTAGGAAATTTCTTATCTTTTGCGTATCAGAACCAATTTCTGTTAACTGTTCGATGCCTTTTTGAATCTTTTGGCTGATATGATTTTGCCTCCTCCTTGGTTTTTTTTTGCCTCCTTTGTAGATTTCCCTTATGCCTTCTTTGTTCTGTAACAAAGTACTGTACTGTACAGTACAGTACTGTAACAAAGTACCACAAAGTACCACAAATTACCACAAACTGGGTGGCTTAAAACAACCAAAATTTATTGTCTCACAGTTCTGGAAGCTAGAAGTCTGAAATCAAGGTGTTGTCTGGGCCATGTTCCCTCTGAAACCTTTAAGGGAGAATCTTTTCATGCCTCTTCGGGCTTCTGGTGGTGGCTATCGATTCTTGCCATTCTTTGATTTGCAGCTGCATCACTTCAATCTCTGCCTGTGTTGTCATATGGCGAACTCCCTAGGTGTTTCTCTGTGACACCAATCACATTGAATTAGGGCCTACCCTAATGACCTCATCTTTATTTTTTTCTTTTTTTTGAGTGAAAGCAGGTTTATTTTAGAGATACACACTCCACAGACAGAGTGTGGGCCATCTCAGAAGGCAATAGGTAGACTGTCTTGAAGGGCGAGCGGCCCTGAGGTGTGAGGGTCTTAGTTTTTATGGGCTGGTAATTTCATAGGCTAACAAGTGGGAGGAGTATTCTAACTATCTTGGAGGAGGGGTGGGGATTTCCAGGAGTTGGAGTACCACCCACTTTTTTGGCCTCTTATGATCGGCCTCTGAACTGTCATGGCACCAGTGGGTGTACTAATGACCTCATCTTAACTTGAGTTCATCTGCATAGACCCTAATTCTAAATGAGGTCACATTCACAAGTACTGGGAGTTAGGACTTAAACATATCTTTTTGGAGCACACAATTCAACCCACAAAACTTCCTACCCCAAATTCAGGTATTCTTGGATACAGATCATCTTATTACCCTTTTCCCTTTGTGATTTCATTCACTCCTGTAAGTTTCACTTATTGCATCTAAATAGATGAGCACTTAAATCTCTACCACTGTTATCTCACAAATGTCAAACCACTTTAGTAAAAGTCTCTACTAGGCAGACATCACACTTCTGCTTTTCCTTGGTGCTTGAGCTCAGCATTTTGAAATGATCATCTTCACCTTCTTTAAACTGGTTCTTCTCGAATTCTTTTTTCTATTAATGGTACCACCATTCTCTAGTCACAGCTTTAAGCCATAGGTGCCCAACTATTACTTTACCGTCTGTATTCACAGAGTTTTCAGGTTCTGTAAGATTCTATCTGCAGTGTTTACTGCATGTTTACTGTAAGAATTTCCTTCTTGGTCTTTGTGCCTCCTCCTTGAATCTGCCCTGCTTATTGCTGTCAAGGCGATATTCTTAATATATAATTCTAATCATGTATCTCACATGCATACCCTTCAGAAACTTTCATTAATACTGATATCTGTAGCCTGACATTAAAGATCTTTCATAGGATTGCTTTACCATGCCTTTCTACTGTATCCTATCTCTCCTTTATGCAGTCTATACTTTAGTCAAACTGCTTTCTTTATTCATTATTTTTAGACACTTTGTTCTTTTGCTTATACTTTTTGATATAATGTTTTACTTCCATCTACCTCTACTGTTCAAATAATATCCACTTGTCAAAACCCAGCCTAAATGTCTTATCCAGCAAGCTTCCCCCCTCCCTTTTAAAAATTTACTGTTTATGTATTTTTATTGATCTGACATTCGTCTATAACATTATTGTAAGTTTCATGTGGACATTAAATTTCGACTTACCTATACACTATGGTGTGCTCACCACCAAAAGTTTCATTTCTATCCATCACCATACAGTTGACCCCCTTTACCCATTTCGCCCTTCCCACACCTCTCTTTCCCTCTGGTAACCATAACTCAGTTCTCTGTATCTGTGTGTTTATTTTGGTTTATTTGGTTTGTTCATTTATTTTGGTTGTTTTAGTTTGTTTGGGATTTTTATTCCACATATGAGTGGAAGCATGCGGTGTTTGTCTTTGTCTGACTTATTTCACTTAGCATTATACCCTCAAGGTCCACCCATATTGTCACAAATGGCAAGATTTTGTCCTTTTTTATGGCTGAGTAGTATTCATTGTGTATATATATACCACATCTTCTTTATCTATTCATCCATTGATGGACACTTAGGTTGTTTCCTCCCCCTGCCCTATTTTATTTATTTATTTATTTTTACATCTTTATTGGAGTATAATTGCTTTACAATAGTGTGTTAGTTTCTGCTGTATAACAAAGTGAATCGGTTATACATATACATATATCCCCATATCTCTTCCCTCTTGCGTCTCCCTCCCTCCCACCCTCCCTATCCCACCCCTCCAGGCGGTCACAAAGCACTGAGCTGATCTCCCTGTGCTATGCGGCTGCTTCCCACTAGCTATCTACCTTACATTTGGTAGTGTACATATGTCCATGCCTCTCCTTCGCTTTGTCACAGCTTACCCTTCCCCCTCCCCATATCCTCAAGTCCATTCTCTAGTAGGTTTGTGTCTTTATTCCTGTCTTACCCCTAGGTTCTTCATGACATTTTTTTTTTCTTAAATTCCATATATATGTGTTAGCATACGGTATTTGTCTTTCTCTTTCTGACTTACTTCACTCTGTATGACAGACTCTAGGTCTATCCACCTCATTACAAACAGCTCAATTTCGTTTCTTTTTATGGCTGAGTAATATTCCATTGTATATATGTGCCACATCTTCTTTATCCATTCATCCAATGATGGACACTTAGGTTGTTTCCTTATCGTGGCTATTGAAAATAATTCTGCGGTGAACATAGGGATGCGTGTGTCTTCTCAAATTAGTGTTTTCATACTCTTTGAATAAATATCCTCATATGGAATGGTTGGATCATAAGGTGGTTCTAGTCTTAAATTTTCGAGGAATCTCCATAATGTTTTCCACAGTGGCTGCACCAATTTACATTCCCACCAACAGTGTATGGGGGTTCCATTTTCTCCACACCCTCTCCAACACTTGTTATTTCTTGCCTTTTTGATAATAGCCATTCTAACAGGTGTAAGATGGTATCTCATTGTGGTTTGGATTTGCATTTCCCTAATAATTAGTAATGTTGGACATCTTTTCATGTGCCTGTTGGCCATCTTTGTCATAAATTAATTGTCCATATATGTATGGATTTATTTCTGGGCTTTGAATTTTGTTCCATTGATATGTGTCTGTTTTTCTGCCAATGCCAGGCTGTTTTGAATACTATATAGCTTTGTAATATAATTTGAAATCTGGGAGTGTGATACCTTCAGCTTTGTTCTTTTTTCTCAGGATTGCTTTGGCTTTTCAGGAATTTTTGTGTTTCCATATAAAGTTTAGGATTTTTAATTCTGTTGACATGAAAAATGTCATTGGGATTTTGACAGGGATTGCATTGAGTCTTTAGGTTGCTTTAGGTACTATGGACATTTTAATAGTGTTAATTCTACTAATGTATGAACACAGAGTATCTTTCCATTTCTTTGTGTCTTCTTCAGTTTCTTTCAACAGTGCCTTAGCATTTTCAATGTACAGGTCTTTTACTTCCTTGGTTAAATTTGCTCCTAGGTACTTTATTCCTTTTGTTGTGATTGTAAAATGGGATTGTTTTCTTATTATTTCAAATAGGTTTTTAGTGGAGTCTTCAGGGTTTTATATATATATATATATATATATATATATATATATATATATATATATATATATATATAAACTATGTCCTCTGCAAATAGTGACAGTTTTACTTCTTCCTTTCAATTTGGATATCTTTTATTTATTTATTTTTTCCTTTTCTGTTTGCTCTGGTTAGGACTTTCCATACTGTATTGAATAAGAGGGGTGAGAGTGGGCATCCTTATCTTCTTCCTGATATTAGAGGGAAAGCGTTCACCTTTTTGCTATTGAGTATAAGGTTGACTGTGGGTTTATCATATATGGCCTTTATTATGTTGAGGTACTTCCCTTTTATACCCATTTTATTGAAAGTTTTTGTCACAGATGGGTGTTGAATCTTGTCAAATGCTTTTTACATCTATTGAGATGATCATATGATTTTTATCTTTCATTTTATTAATGCAGTGTATCATGTTGATTGATTTGCGGGTATTTGATCCTTTTAATGTAGTGTTGTATTCAGTTTGTCAATATTTTGTTGGGGATTTTTGCATCTATGTTCATCAGAGATACTGGCCTATAATTTTCTTTTTTTGCATTGTCTTGCCTGGTTTTGGTGTCAGGGAAATTTGGCCTCATAAAATGAGTTAGCACGTGCTCCCTCCTCTTCAGTCTTTCGGAAGCATTCGAGAAGGATAGGTATTAAATCTGTTTTGAATGTTTGGTAGGATTCACCTGTTTTGTTTTGTTTTTCGCCTTTGATTTCTTGATTGACTCAGTAGTTCAGTAGCATGTTGTTTAGTCTTCACGTATTTCTGATTTTTCAAGCTTTCTTCTTGTAGTTGATTTCTAGTTTCATACCATTATGATCGGAAAAGATGCTTGATATGATATCGGTCTTCTTAAACTTATTGAGACTTGTGTTGCAAGTTATGCTCAATCCATGAGAATGTTCCATGTGCTCTTGAGAAGAATGTGTGCTGCTGTATTTGGATGGAATGTTCTGTATAAATCTATTGAGTTCATCTGGTCTGATGTTTCATTTAAAACTGCTACTTCCTTGTTGACTTTCTTTCTGGATGAACTATCCATTGATGTAAGTGGGGTGTTAAAAGTCCGTACTGTTATCGTGTTGTCAGTTTCTCCCTTTAGGTCTGTTAATACTTGCTTTATATATTTGGGCACTCATATATTAGGTGCATATATATTAACTGTTGTTTCTTCTTGGTGAATTGTCCCCTTTATCATTATATAATGTCCACCTTTGTCTCTTGTTAACTTTTTTAGCTTGAAGTCATTTTTGTCTAATATGAGTATGGCTATACCCATTTTCTTTTGGCTGCCATTTGCTTGGAGTATCATCTTCCATCCCTTTGCTTTGAGCCTATGTTTGTCTTTAGATCTGAAGTAAGTCTCCTGGAGGCAGCATATAGTTGGGTCTTGTTTTTTAATCCATCCAGCCACTCTGTCTTTCGATTGGTGAATTCAGTCCATTTACATTTAGGATGATTATTGATAGATGAAGACTTAGTACTGCCATTTTATCTTTTGTTTTCTGACTGTTCTGTATCTCCATTGTTTCTTTTTCTTTGTGTTTCTGTCTGCCATTTTGGTTCGATGGTTTTCTATGATGTTTTTCTCAGTTTTCTCTTTTATGTTCTGTGTCTCTGCTCTAGATTTTTATATATATATATATATATATATATATATATACATATTTTAAATAAATTTATTTATTTTGTTTGTTGATTTTTGGCTGCGTTGGGTCTTCATTGTTGCACAAGGGCTTTCTCTAGTTGTAGCAAGCAGGGGCTACTCTTCGTTGTGGTGCGCGGGCTTCTCATTGCGGTGGCTTCTCTTGTTGCAGAGCACAGGCTCTAGGCATGCAGGCTTCAGTAGTGTGGCATGTGGGCTCTAGAGCGCAGCCTCAGTAGTTGTGGTGCACAGGCTTAGTTACTCTGCAGCATGTGGGATCTTCCCAGACCAGGGCTCGAACCCATGTACCCTTCATTGGCAGGCAGATTCTTAACCACTGCACCACCAGGGAAGTCCCTCTAGATTTATATTTTCTGATTACTATGAGGTTTGTGTAAATTGTCTTACAGATAAAAGTCCTTTTTCTGCCAATAGCATCTTACTACCTTCATTTGCCTATATGAGTTTCATCCTTTTCCTTTTACCTTTCTGTTGCCTGAAATTGTCTCTTTATGTTTTGTGTTCTCTACCAAATTGAAGTAGCTATAGTTTTACTGCTTTTTTCCCTTTAACCTTTATTATAGAATTGTTTGACAGCTTATTTTGATATAGAGTTGCAATTTTCTGATTCTGTTTATCATCTTACTCAAAATTTTGTTTACTTTTGCCTTTTTGTTTTCTGGTAGAAGAGTTCCTTCCAGCATTTCTTGTAAGGCAGGTCTAGCACTGATGAAGTCTGTCAGCTTCTGTTCATCTGGGAAACCCTGTATTTCTCCTTCATATCTGAATGATATAGCTGACAGTTTTTATCTTTAAATATATTGAGTATGTCATTCCATTCTTTCCTGGCCTGTTGAGTTTCTTTGGATGGCGCCATTGTCTACTCAGTCATCAAAGTCAGAATTCTAGACGTCCTTATCTGCTCTTTCCTCATTCGCACATCCCACTATCACTTTGATCTCTTAAATACCTTTAATAATGCCTCCATTTCCATAGCTGCTACCTCAGTTAAGACCTTCTTCTCTTGCCTGGCTAATTCCCACTCTTCCTTCAGGTCTCAGCTTAAATACCAGTTCCTCAAGGATACCTCCTCTAACTCCACAGTCTAAATCCATTGTTATATTTGTACTTCACACTATTTACCCATTTGTCAATAGGTATTTATTTCCTTAGTATATTTAATGTTTGTTTCCTCCAATAGAGTAAGTTTTGTAAAGGTCACTGTTTCATATTTTGGCCACTGTTGTATCTTCATTGTGTCTGACACATAATAGGTACAAAATAGATATTTGTTGAATGACTGAATAGCATACTTAGAAGAAACTTTAGCTAGTTTGCCTGTCTCCATCCAAGGAGGCTTACCCCCCAATAAATCTGTCATACTGCTGCAGATTTAGTGATTTTCCTAAAGTGCAGAAATGATGACTTTGTTCCTTTTTGCCTTTGGAGAAGTTCAAGTTCTTCAAAATGATACACAGCCCTGTTCTGCCTAATACACAAGACTTATCTCTTACCGTATCCACTGTTCACTGTTTGCTCTAGCAGTATCAAACTCCTGGTTTCTAGTATACATAAATTCTCTTTTTTCTTACATACCTTTGCATATACTAGTCACCTTGCCTGAATTCTACCTTCCACCCTAATCAACACCTACAAATCCTTCAGAACACTGTCCAGGTTTTATTTCCCTTGCAAAGATTCCTCTCTTAATGCCATTTCTTTCCTTCCTCAAAAGGTAATGATTTCCTCTTCCATACTCTTTCTATACATTATAGATACTTGTTTTACAGTTCATTCTGTATTTATTTATTTGTATGTTTTTTGTTTTTGTTTTTGATGTGGACCATTTTTAAAGTTATGTTTTTAGTTTTTTGACTGTGAGACATGTGGGATCTTAGCTCCCCGACCTGGGATCGAACCCACACCCCCTGCATTGGAAGGCAAAGTCTTAACCACTGGACCACCAGGGAAGTCTCTCATTCTGTATTTAATGTCTTCCTATTTATCTTTTTTTTTTTTTTTTTGAGAGATATGGGAGTATAAGAGGGGAATGAAATACAAATATATCCTTTAGTATTTTTCCCCTATTTTGAAATAATTCCTTTTACATGACCTTAAGTGACTTTAAAACATATAAGCTGATATAAACTTAGATGCTAAAAGACCACAAATAGCAATATGAATTATTGATAAAAGTTAGGTAAATGTTGTTATAATTGATTATATGATTATAAATATGCCTTGCATTTCAGATTTTGTTAGTGGAGCATTAAATAAACTTAAATCTAACAGGACACCCTCTATTACACCTCAACAGGAAAGAACTGGTAGGTATTATATATATTTATTTAAGTGGACATTTATATATATTATACAAAAATTAATTACGATAATGATTACCTAACTTATTTTGTTTAATCAATTCCAAATGTAATTTTTAGTGGAGATATTGTACTATAATATTATGACATTGGCTATATATATGTAATACATAATATATAATTACATTGGATATAATGAACGTAAAATTGTAGGTATGAATTTATTTTAGTCTATTGTTATATCTTTGATCTTCTGAATTATGTTCTTCCATTTGTAAGTTGGATGATATTGAACATGTGAAAATAAATCTCATTTTTATTTTAGAACCAGAAGTTTATTAATATTTGTTCCAATTTTTTTTTTTTTTTGGTTTGCTTGTGGCTGAAATTATTCAACCCAGTAATAGAAAATTTGATCACTTGTTTTGTTTTCTAGATTGAAGACATTAGCTGGTTAATACTCAGTTATGATGAAAATCAAAAATATTTAGATCAGTTTTTGTTTCAACACCTTGATTATAATTTTTCTTGCCTATTTAATACTCTTTAATGTGAATTATATGCATCTTTTAGTCTATTTGGTGTTGAAGTTACTAAGAGTCTGGCCTCTTTGCAACTTCACTGTTTTTATTTTAAGTAATTGCATAGTGTTAATTTAGTTTTATAATATATATTTGATAATGTTAATGTAAACATATCCCCCCCATTTTTGGTTCTAAGAAATAGCTTTATAAGAAGAAATTATATAAAGTGTTTGTATTTTATCAACTTTGTGGGAGAAAAAACAAGTTTTCTTTTTTTCAGCCCAGCTATCCATTTCACCAATGATTCTTACACCAAATGCTAAGCGTAAACTACCGGTAGATTCCCATGGTTTCTCAAGTAAGAAAAGGAAGTCCATCAAGCACAATTGTAACTTTGAGTTGTTGCCAGGTAATCTCTTCAGTAGCACTTCTACACCAGTATCAGGTAACAAATAGAATTTATATAATTGGGTTATAAACATTAACATGAGTGCCTATTCTGGCAAAGTGCTATTTCATATTAATATGACCCTTTAGGAGCCAGAGTTTTATTCTCTGTTTTATCAGATCTCTGAATTTTATAAAGTCCCCTAACTTTTAAAATAGACAGTGGTTCAGTATAATTTGTGTGTGTGTGTGTGTGTGTGTGTGTGTGTGTTTTACTGCCATGCCTATTGAAAGTTATGGGTCACTGTGGATAGGATAGCACTTGTGCTCAGGTTTTACGTGATTGAACATCCTAAATTCTACTTTAGTTACTTCTGGATCTGTAGCTGTGGCTGGATTGCTGTCTTTTGTTGAGTTGAGGTCACCAGCGTTTGAGCATCTCTGAATCCAGAGTAGGGGTGTTACCATTGAAGTACCATTGTGGGTTAATTTGGGGGGCAGTATTTTTAAAGTTTTATACTCAAGTGGCTTTTATAAAAAGCCATCCTTATGGCATGGTTTCCACATCCCTTACCAGCCCAGCCATTTTATTCCAAATGAAATACAAGTTCCTAATGTGGCCAACCAGAGCCTTCAGAGAAAAATATAATCATGCTAATTTGAATACCAAATTTTTGTTAGTGTGATCTTGGATTGAGTCTGCTCCTTTAGCATGTGTAGAATACAAGTTGGCTCGTATTAACCTGTGGTCAACCCAAAATGAATTGAAAATCTAAGCCCAGGGTCTTCCATCTCATATTTGTGTCACATTTAGACAAAATGTGAGTAGCCTCTGATTCTTTTAGATTTTCTTTGGTTTCAGACAATGTTAAGAGTTTCAATTTGAATTTGTTAGCTGGGTTATGAGGTTTTCTTCCCAAAAGCCTCTCTTTTGCTTTTGTTATCCGAAAGGTTTACATTTTCCTTGTTTGTTGTATTAAAAAGGTGAACAGAATAGCAACTTGTTCTCTATGGTTCTTCAGGTTCTCTGTGGTTCATTAAAGTGTAATGATAAGAACTCTGAAGCTATGTCTGTAGTTCTATCTGTATTCACAGGCTGGAGACTTAAACTCCTTTAAAGTAACTTAGTGTGTTTTTAGTATTTAAAGGCTTTCTGCTTTGGAGGACTACTTCCAAGTGACAGATGTGAATCATAGTTCTACCTGCCTTTGTTTATTAGCAATACATCATCTTCCCCAAGAAATGAACCTGCAGATTCCTTCTCTCCAAGTTCCCCAAAAATAGATTAAACATTATGTTACTGTAACATTAGCGAAACTTCTTTTATAAAAAAATTAACAAGTTCAGCATCAGTAATTCTATTATTTTAACTCACCATTTTTCTTTGACCCTTTCTCAGCCACAATTCAGTAAATTGCATCTGCAAAATTGAAAATGAGTTGGTTTCTAAGTTTGGATTATAACAGATATGATGCTTTTCTTTAATATATGTAGGCAACAAGATTAATCTACAATCCATAGTGTACTTATTTTTAATTTTTTTCTAATATGTGTTGTAACTGTGTGTTATTCCATCTATTTTGACTGTGCCTCCTTGTCACCACTGATATATTTTCAAGATAACTAGACTGCAGCCCTAGAATAAAGCTACCTATGTCACATTGGATATATCATATTGCCTCCAAGCTTTCTTTTTAGCCGAATGCACCCAAAAAGTCACTGTAATGGTTGTATTATTTTCTGGTTTTGTAATTGAAAAAACATGGATATTTCTGTTTGGGGACCTGTGAATTCTTTATCGATACCAATGATAAGTTGAGAGGGTTCATGTTTGTTGAGTGTATCCTGGGCAATATTCAAATACAAATCAAATGTATATGGAGCCTTTGCTCATAACTATTATACTTTTCCCTAATTTTTTATTATAGTTGGTTTCATGGTATAGTGTTAAATAACTTAATCAAAATGAGCTGTTGTAACCTCCAGTTGTTATCATGGGACATGGCAGTAGCCAAGTGGTTAGGTGTATGTTATAGATCATCAGTTTTTGTTTGTTTGCCAAAACTTTTGGACAAATTGCACTCCAGAGTCAGGTAGACAGCAAGTTGGCTAGCAGGTGCATACTGGATACTCAGATACTAAATTGTTTTTCAGTAGTTTATTTTTGATAAGAGCATTAATTAATCTTATGTACCAGGTACTGTGCTAGACATCTTATATACGTTACAGTAATATTTATATTCACCATAGAAGTCCAGTTTTAGAGCCTAAAGCCATTTAGTAAGTGGTGGACAAACTCAAGTCTGTCTCGAAAGCTTGCTCCTTCTCCAATCTGCAACAGTGCCCACCCCTCCCTTGTAGTATTAAAAGAGTTTAAAGCAAAACTCTAATATAAAAATAATGTTTAATCTGACCTTTAATTGGTAATTAAAAAGTAAGAAATAGATTTTTTTTTTCAGTTGACTTGGGTTATTTGACCCCTGAAGATTCTAACCAGAAATTATGTGATTTTGTGGTTGTTTAGGGGTGGAAATTAAGACTTCAAATCTAATTGCTATTAATATTTTATACTTTGAAAAGAAAATGAGTATGTGTGGTCTATCACGTGTGGTTATTTTTATAGTTCACTTTGATACAAGCCCAGAAGGGTCATCTCAGAGTTCACTCTCTCCTGTCGCCGTCAATGGAAACCATTTGATCAGTACAGGTGTGCTAAGGCGAAGTAAAAGGCTTGCAAGCAAAAAAGTTTGCAGGTAATTTATCCAGGTTGGATAAAAATTTGGTATATACAGTTAATAAAATATTTTGTGTCTTTCTACTGAGAATCATAATTTTTAAAAATGCCCTTTGCCTTTATAGTCTTATTAATCAAGTGCATATCCTCTAGAGAAAGATTCCTAATTTGAATCCATTTTACTTGCTTAAAATCCTATTTTATGTTGATGTGTGTAATTTTTAAATTTCCTTTTAATATAAAAAGCTAGTCTACCCTAATGATTCTGGTTTATAAGTGACTAAACTCTGGTGATAAACAGGAAAGTTTATTTTATAAAATACTTGTATTTTTTATGCAAATACAATGTGTTCCTATATGGTATCTTAAACCTAAAAAATTATTACTCTATTCAATTACTAACAATGTGATTTGCTCTGGACTTTCAAACTTTATTTCGTAGGAATTCCAGTTCTTATGCTATAAACTGATGTTTTTAATTTGACTCTTTCTAGGGTGGAATCAGGAAAAGCAGACTGCTTCTCTCCTAAAATCAGCCGTAAAGAAAAGGTTCGAAGATCTCTTCGTTTGAAATTTAATCTAGGGAAAAGCAGCAAAGATGGAGTAAGTGTCTTTCACCATTTCATTGAAGTTTATATTAGGATAAAGCTGAAGACTTGATGCTAAAAGACTCTCTCAACCCTGCCTCTCTTCCATCTACTGTCCCATTCTCTGCTCTTCTTTATACCAGCCCTTACACTTGAGTTGTTATCTCCAGTTCCTCCTTTTCTATTCTGCTGAAATCAATTCCAGTGAAGCTTTCATCCCCAACACTCACTGAAACAGCTCTCATAAGATCACTCATGAATTGAGCATTGCTCAGACCAGTCCTTGTTAGCCTTGATATGTCAGCAGCATGTAACCTGGCTGATGACTTGCTCCTCTCTGGCATACTTTCTTTCCTTGCTTCAAGGACATATAGTCTCATGATTTTCTTCCTTCTTTGTCAGTTAATTTTCTAATTCCTTTACATTGGAGTGCCCAAAACTTTGCCCTTGGGTTTTTCTTTTCTCACTCCACTCACTCAGGGTGATCATCAGCTCTAAACATCATGTATATACTTACGACTTATATACTTACGACTTCAAGTTTATATACTTACGACTTGAAGTTTATATCTCTAGCCCCAAATGCTCTCCTGAACAACTTGACTGTTTAACCGACCTACCTACTTGACCTCCCTACTTGGGTGTTGATCCCAAGTAGGGAGGTGTTGACATCTCAAGTGTAACCTGCCCCAAATAGAGCTCCCAAGATGCACTTCTCCACTGTTGGTATTTCTCCACTCCTCCCCGTCTCCTCCACCCACACTTCTATTCTACCTGTAGTCTTCACCATCTCACTTATGGCAACTCATTCTTCTAATCACTTAGGCCAAAAACCATGCAGGCATTCTTTTTTTTTTTTAACATCTTTATTGGAGTATAATTGCTTTACATTGTTGTGTTAGTTGCTGCTATATAACCAAGTGAATCAGCTATACGTATACATGTATCCCCATATCCCCTCCCTCTTGCGTCTCCCTCCCACCCTCCCTATCCGACCCCTCTAGGTGGTCACAAAGCACTGAGCTGATCTCCCTGTGCTATGCGGCTGCTTCCCACTAGCTATCTATTTTACATTTGGTAGTGTGTATATGTCCATGCCATG
The DNA here is from genome assembly GCF_011762595.2 of Tursiops truncatus. Lineage (NCBI taxonomy): Eukaryota > Metazoa > Chordata > Mammalia > Artiodactyla > Delphinidae > Tursiops > Tursiops truncatus. The sequence continues at coordinate 77,904,362 of NC_047035.1, read as the reverse complement.
TATATGTCCATGCTCTCTCACTTCGTCCCAGCTTACACTTTCCTCTCCCCAAGGAGAGGAAACGGTCCTCAAGTCCGTTCTCTACATCTGCATCTTTATTCCTGTCTTGCCCCTAGGTTCTTCAGAACCACTTGTTTTTTAGATTCCATATGTATATGTTAGCATATGGTATTTGTTTTTCTCTTTCTTACTTCACTCTGTATGACAGACTCTAGGTCCATCCACCTCACTACAAATAACTCAATTTCGTTTCTTTTTATGGCTGAGTAATACTCCATGGTATATATGTACCACATCTTCTTTATCTATTCACCTGTCCATGGATACTTAGGTGGCTTCCATGTCCTGGCTATTGTAAATAGTGCTGCAGTGAACATTGTGGTACCTGTCTTTTTTTGAATAACAGTTTTCTCTGGGTATATGCCCAGTAGTGGGATTGCTGGACCATATGGTAGTTCTATTTTTAGTTTTTTAAGGAACAACCATACTGTTCTCCATAGTGGCTGTATCAATTTACATTCCCATCAACAGCATGCAGACATTCTTGACCCCTCACTTTCTCGCACATGTACCGTCAAAACCATTAGGGAATCCTGTCTAACTTCTGCTTTCAGTCTATCCAGGCTGACTATTTCTCACCAGTACTACATTTCTAACCTTCTCTAAGTTATGTCATCTGGAACTTGGATTACTACAAGTTCCTACTAGTAGGTCTACCTGCTTCTACCTTGCTGCAGTACTAGAGCCAAAATTATCCTCTAAAAACCAGAGTTAAATTATGTCACTCATGTCACTCCTCAGCTCAGAACCCTTCAGTGACTCCTTGCTTCACTCTGAGGGGAAAAAAAGAGAAGCCAAAGTTCTTACACTGATCTGCAGTGCCCCGCATGATCTGTTCCTGGCCTCCCTCTTGGAGCTCTCCTCCTGCCACCCTCCCTTGCTCTCTCGGCTTCATTCACTTTTGCCTCCTGCAGTTTCTCAAGTGTGCCAGACCTTGCTTCAGCCTTAGAGGCTGCACTGGCATTTTCCTGTTCTGGAATGTTCTTCCCCCTCATACCTTCATGACTGTCGCTCTCATTTTTCTTTACTCACAAATCATCTTCTGTTCACTGTGTTTAAAATTATACCCCACCCTTCACCAGTCCGTATCCTCCTTACCCTGCTTTGCTTTTGTCCTTAGCACTTTTCACCTTATATATTGTATATTATACTTTATAGTTTATTGTCTGTCTTCTGATCTAAATCTGCCCATCAAGAATGTAAATTCCATGAGGTAAGATTTTGTTCTGTTTTTCTGTTTTCTTTCACTCTTGTGAACAGGTACTGGCACAGTCATCACACACACAAAAAGTTTTTTAAGTTAATTTGTGAGGCTGTTTTTATTTTAGATCATAAAATATCCACTAATAGCCAAGTCAAATGCTTATAATTTTCATCAGCATGCATGCAAGTATATTGTGTTTGCTATAAAATTGTTCCTCAATTATATACACACCTTTTAAAATCAGCTGTAGAGGATTTTGATAACTACAAAGTAATATTTTGAATTAACTAGGTTTATTTCTTAACCAAAACTTTTTCATTTTGTTCTGTACAGAATGTGTGTTCTGGTGTCGATAGATCTGAAAATGTTGGTCGACGACTTGCAAATCAACAAAGTTTAAAAAATAGGATTGAATCTGTAAAAACAGGTCTGCTTTTTAGCCCATATATTGATGAAAGATTAACAAAAAAAGGTATATTTACATGATATTGTTAGAGTTTTATCCCAAAAGCCTACTTTCGTTGTTTTTTAAAAAATTTTCTTCCCATTTTAGTGAGATATAATTGACATATAACCTTTAGTTGTTTTTAATGATAAAATATATTAAGTAATTTACTATTCTAGAAATTGAAAATTCGTGTTTGAATAATGAAAATATTGGAATTGCAATGTATTTGTCTATGAATAATTGGAGGATCTTTAAAAATGTAAATATAAAGATGTTTGACATATTTATAGGTAAAAATTATCTCTTTTAACACAAATCTAGTTTATCGGAATTAAATGCTTAGTATTTAATTTGTCATGTATTTGAATAACATTTCAAAACTAGGTCAGATATAAATGATTAAAAACACTGAACTGCTTTATTTTAGGTTCAAAAAAGATCAGTAAGTCTGAGGAAAACTTATTAACTCCAGAGCGACTAGGTGGAAGAAATTACCGGATGTCTTGGACAGGACCTAGTAATTCAAGTTTTCAAGAAATAGATGGAAATGAAGCTTCTCCAATAGATGCAGTTCTTGAGGTGGAAAACTCTTCCTTGGAGACCGATATGATGGTTGAAAAGTCACCTGTTAGGTCATATGAGCTTACCCCTTCTAATGTACACAGTAGGCATAATAACAACGTAACTGGCAGCTCTCTTAGTGGGGATGAAAATAACCTGACCACAGAGACTGTGGTGAAAATTCAGAAAGCATTTTCTGAATCTGGAAGTAATCTTCATGCATTGATAAATCACAGGCAGTCGTCATTAACTAATGTAGGGAAAGTAAAATTTAATGAAACATCTTCTATCAAATGTAGCACAGAAAAAAATCTATTTGAAATTAATAATTTCACTGTGATAGAATCCAATGAACACCACACTAGTAAAGATGAAATTAGTTTTTCAGAAAGAGACTTCTCACTACATCAAACTCAAAAATTGGGTAGAGAAGCCCCTATAAAATGTTACTCAACTCAGATGAAGATAGAACTAGAAGACAACATTCATTCGAATATACCAAAAGATTATTTAAGCAAGCAGGAATTGTCCAGTGATGAACAAATAAAGAAACAAGAGTCCCCAAGGGATACACTAAATACTAAATTAAAGGAGAATGAAAATATGATCGAAGAGAACTTACTGAAATGTGCAGCTTCTAGAGAGGACGTGGCTAGCGCCTCTTCCTCAGAGCAGATTACGTGTAATAGTGCAAACCTGTCAAAACCTAGGCCTGTGAGAATTGTTAAACAGCAGTCACTGGTGGAAACATGTGATAAAACGGTTTCTGAACATTTACAAATGACAGAGCATGGAAAGGTTTCAGACCACATACAGTGGTTTAACAATCTTTCTTTAAATGAACCAAATAGGACAAAAGTTAAGTCACCTCTTAAGTTTCAGCGTATGCCTGTCCGTCAGTCTGTCAGAAGAATTAATTCTTTGTTGTTGTATGGTGGACAACCTCCAAGACATAAACTAGCAAGTCTTGGTGATGCTGCTTCTCCTCTGGTTAAATCAGTGAGCTGTGATAGTGCTCTTCCCTCTCGTGTAGAATGTACATCAAAAGATTCCTCTATTCCATGTACCAGATCAAGTCCTAAAGAACAGAAGGCTACATCATGCAAACAGTCGAATGTTGATGCGATTTCAAAATCAAGCATGGAGGTAACTTCTACATCTTTCTCACAAATGAAGAGGCACCCAAACTCTGGAAATGCTTCTCTTGGGTCCACCAGAGTTTGTAAGCAGGAAGTGATATCTAATGGCCAAATTAAGGTTCCCTTGGATGATCTGACAAATCACGATATAGTAAAATCTGTTGTAAATAATGATATGGGCTTTTCTCGTGGCATAAATAACAGGGTCCTTAGAAGACCATCAGATAAAGAGAGGGTCTGGTATAAAGGTTCTCCAAAAAATCCTATTGGAAAAGCTCAACTACTACCAACAAGTAGACCTGTAGACTTGTAATTGGTAAATGTTATACTACTTGTCATTAATGTAAATAAAATTAGCAATTGGCGATATGACTTGCAAGGTAATCTACGTGTTAGTTTGTAGCTCAGAATGATTGGTGTGTGATCAATTTTAATTTCATTGCACAAGCAACTTGAATTCTTAAGCTTGTATAAATGATGACTTTGTTTTTCTTAATTATGGCAATATTTAAACTTACTAATTTTATTGTCATCTCTCAAAGCAGAGGTTACACTTTACTTTTTTAAAGAAATTGTTGACTGGGTTTATAAGAAATTAATTTTTGAAAATTGCATGAATTTTATTTTTTAACATGCGATAGAAGAATGGAATGAGTTGTGCCTATTTCCTGTTACTCCTAAATCAGATGAGGTTTCTCTAAGAAATGTCTAACACAGAGAGAGAGATAAGCCCTGCAAATCTTATTTCCCAAATTCCGTTAATGTTTATTGTCTTTATCAAAGTCCCTAGAAATTAATTTGTTTCAATAGCATCTTAATCCTTTATTCCTTTTGGGTGCAGAGTAATTAGACATATATTGTCAATAGATGTGACAGTGTGTTCACTTGAACTAAGAATAATGGCTAATGCAGAGTGACGACTCAAGTGTGCTCATATAGTATGATGCTGCAGCAGTAACTGTGACTTTAAAGCCATACTATGTTTTTTAAAGTTAATTTGCACAAGTACATTTATATCTGTTTTGTCCAATATAGAATTTAAAATGTTTTAAGAGGGAGTAATTAAGCTTGGAAGATTTTAATCAAAGTGATTGCTTATATACAGATGCTTGATTTTAGACTTTGAAATAGTTGATGCACCTCTGTACATTTACCTTGGATTCTTACACTTTAGATTCCTACAGGAGCCTGTGATGGTTTTGTCGTGTGTGTAAATGTTATTTATTTAGCAAAGACATTAAAGATAACTTTCTGGAAAATGACTTGCCTGAGACTCTAATGAAATTCAAAATAACCTTTTAGAGTTTGACCCAAATTGTCAAGCAAATCTATCTAAATTTGTATTTTAAATTATTAGAAATAACAAATCTTTAAGGAAAGAATAATATCAACAGTAGAGGGTATTCTCTGAGTTTTGGAGGAAGGAATATGCATGCAGACTCAACCACTAAAGACAGTTTTGCAGGTCAGTTGTTAGGGTGCCACATTCAAGCTTGGGGCAGAATAGAACCACACTGCACACCATTTGGAGCAACCAGGCGGCATGAATTTGTGTGAGGAATTTAAAGTCATCAGAGGTTTGCTTTACCAAGTTCTCCCTAATAGCAGTACATCTGTTTTATTTCAAAGCTATTTCCTGTTTCTATATTCACTACCTAGGAATCGACCCTTTCTCAGAATTAGTAAGTATTTACTTATATAAAGACTAAAAATCTGTAGATATAAACATCATGTTTATCTGACATGAAAACAGGTTTTTAATGTAGACTGGGTATGCATTTCAGATGTTTATGGTATAAGAGTAAGTGGATATAGAAAATATTTATAAATTCTGAGATGTTTGTTGTCTGGTTCAAAGCAGTTTTTTTAAACTTTGCTTTTAAAGTTTTAAAAATACATCAGTGTCCTTTTATATCCATGGGGGTAGGTGAAATGTTGAATTGGAAGACTAATTCAGTAAGAAGTCATAGGAAATTAACTGTACAAATCACCTGAATTAGTGGATTTTCTGAGAGATTAATCATTAATCAATAATGAAAGATATTTATTTAAAAAAGAAAACTACCCATATATATCATCCCATTTTTTGTTAGCTGAAAGCTGCAATACAGATTAAAGGATTATGAAGGTGCAAACCTTGGAGATGAGGTAATTGGAGAGTCGTGAAAGCTGAGTTTTAGACTTGATTTAATATTCCTGCTTTTATTTTTTTCTTATAAAAAATAGAGATAATGTTACCAATCTCATGGGGATATTTGATCAAATGATATACAAACATACTTAACAAAGTTAAAGTGTATGGAGATGTGTAGTAACTCCAAAAACTATTTTTACTTTGTTCTTACAAGTAAATAAATTAATATTAATTTGATTATTATGAGCAACAAACAATACAGTTATACATAGAACTTAATAGACTGCTTGGCAATATTCTAAAATCACTAAAAACTTGATATAGGATTTTGAAAATCATCAAGCCCAGGACATATAATAGATGTTTTTAGAAAATCAAATTTCATATGAAGCATAAACAATTTAGTGTATTTCAGTCAAATTTCCATTCAGCATGAAGGCAGTAAATTGTAATAACGGCTTCTCCATTTTTCCAAGCACAAAATGAAGATAACAGTGAAACAACATTAATGTAAAATTCAGAATTGAATAAAACCTCAGTATGTGTGAATAATAAATATTAAACCCCAGCATGGTCTTTTGAGCCTAGAACCAATAGACAATATTTGTCCAGCTGATTTAGCATGCACTGAAACAAAAAGCTGGAAACCGAAGAGCATCCGTGGAAGAAAAGGTGCCAGGAAGGAGGCTGGCTTCAAACCAAACGGCCATGGATGAATTTTGCAGGCCCCCTCTTCATTGCATAAAATTGCTGTAGATGATAACGGATCTGGGGAACAGAGCTGGGGTATGTACAGAGTTCTGGATTCTAACCTCCTCAAGGTACTTATTCTTGGACCTCCAGGTACTTTACTCATCCCCAGTCTTTTTTTTTTTTTTTAAGATTTTTTCTTTGATGTGGACCATTTTTAAAGTCTTTTGTTGAATTTGTTACAATATTGCTTCTGTTTTATGTTTTGGTTTTTTGGCCACAGAGACTTGTGGGATCTTAGCTCCCCAACCACGGATTGAACCCCGCACCCTCTGCATTGGAAGGGGGAGTCTTAACCGCTGGACCTCCAGGGAAGTCCCTCAAATCCCCAGTCTTGACGAAAGAAATTTAAGTACTTATATTCATTGTATGGTTTTCCATTTCAATTCTTGTGTTTGAACAAAATTCAAATGTTCAAAGTTGCCCTATAAATCTTTTACAGAAGGTATTCTGGATCTACCTGGATACATTTCCGCAATGTGCAGGGAGTATGGTTTCTCTTCCGGCAAAAGGAATCTTACTTGATAGTTGGTGTGGAAGTTTAGAAGTAGCTCTCAGAACTAATATTCCTAGCGGTTTTCACGTGGTTTTGGTTTATCACTTTAACAGAAATTTCTATCAGCTTGTATTAAATATCCCCATAGGTTTCCTGCCCAATGAAGAGGCTTCTGAAAGCACTCATGATTTACCTAATCAGTGCCATCATTAAAAGCTCTTAAGGCCTCTTCAACTTTTGTCTCTTCTATTGCCCCAGTGCTGCTTTTCTCTTCAAGCTAAAACACTTCTAAAAAGCTGGAAGATGTGCTATTGAGAACGAAAGACAGAAATGGCGAGGCGATCTGGCACACTGTTTGGATAATTGCTTGAGGAAGGGTTAATTACTTACACAGGGGTCGATAGAGGAAGAGGGTCTCTGTGAGATGTGTATGTGGAATGCGTGGACGGAAGGCCCCAGCATCTGAGTTTGAGTTCTGGGGAGTCCTGGCCAGGCGACCTCCACCTGCTGGAGGAGGGACGGGGCGGGGCTAAGACGAGGAGGGAGGTGACGCACCAGAGACCCAGATCTCCCCGCTTCGCGCCCGACCCCCACCGAGGCCCAAACCGCAGCAGGCCCCTCCGGCTGCCGCTCGGTGAGTGCTGCGCTGAGGCCGGCTCGACCTCCTGACGCCCACCCAGACCAACGGGCTCTTCACGATCGGGAGTGGGGGAGGGCGTCAGGCTGAAATCCTTGAGCTGGAGGCTGGGGGCAGACAAAGGATGGGTGTGGGAACCGGAGGTTCGGCTCTAAATAAAAGGGAAAGAGTACCGAGGAAGGAGATCAAGTCAGAAC